>NW_024070209.1:42262645-42862645 GCF_014754425.2 Oryx dammah | reverse complement strand
TAAATGTCACCAAAGTTGTCAGTGAAACTCAGTTCAGAAGAAACTCTGACCAAAACCAAAATGGAACCAACTGAAAATGTTAATGGTCATTTTTAGTAAGTCACAAGAATTGAAGAAAAGCTATTTTAATAAGCAGAATGATTTCATTTTCCACATAGCCTAGGAAATTAAAATCTAGATAGTTTCTTTTACTTTGTCTCGGGTCTACTTTGCACCACTTTCGCAGAAAGCAGTATGGTTTCACCTTCAATAAACTGTCAAAACAAGAAGCAAAAGGGATAGTGTCTCAAGTATTTGTTCATGGGAGAAAAAAACACATTGGATGTCATATGTGGGGTTATTTGACATAGTATTCTGGGGTGGGGGAAGAATTCAGGCAAGAGAAGAAAAGAATCAGGTTTGCATGATGTAGAAGCGGGTAATGGTGAAACTAATGAAGTTGGAGATTCAAGCCCCTTTGCTTAGCCCCAGCATCTTCCAAAGCCCCAAGTGGGACCCTCATGATTTTGCATTTATAATTTAGCTTTAGTGTTTGTAAAATGGGCTTCCCAAGTTGTGTAGGTTTTAGGCTCTGCAATACCAGAACTGCTCCTGATGAAACACCTCTCCATGTCTGTAGCTCTTGCTTTTCAGATTTACTTTTAAATAGTCTTTTGGCTCTGCCTTGCTAGATAGGTGATGCAACAACTAGGGGGTTTGATAATGAGGAAGAAGGTCCTTGGAGACCCTCTGGGAGGGGAGATGGATCCCCACAGCTGAGATCAAAGTGATGAAATATAGATGCTAGAGTGTTTTCCTTCAAGGATTATCACAGTCATTTTAGGGTAGAGATTCGAAACCATAGCTTAGTTCCCACCCCCTCAGAACCAAGAGACATTTGGCTGTCATAAAGGGTTGGGGTGGGGAGGGCTGCTACTGGCATTTAATTGGTAGAAGCCAGGAGTGTTGCTAAATATTCTACAATACACTAGCGAGCCCCCAACAACAAAGAACCGTCTGGCCCTAAATATCAATAGTGCTGTTGTTGAGAAATCCTGTTCTAGTGTACTTGTTTCACTGTAGGTCACTGACAACGCAGGTTGTCCAAATGAAATGATCAGCAGAGTAAGGTACCTTCTCCAAGGCCTTTTGTAGTTTGGTTTCCCCCATAAACCATTGTTCGCATGTATCTAGCTCTTCCTTCTTTAGTACCTTCTACCCCACGGGCAACATACAGTCAAAGGCTTTCAGGACAGCGGCTCTAACTGAAAACAGTGGCGAAAACCTGGTTCCAGCTCTGTTGTGTGAGAAGCAAGGAGTGCCTCCCTGGGGGTCCAGAAGTGGTACTTTGTTGTGCAAGTCCTGATCCAAAGATCCACTTTCCTGAAACTAAAACAAACAGCTATTTCCCTGACAACATGAATGTCAAGGCAATGCC
The DNA here is from genome assembly GCF_014754425.2 of Oryx dammah. NCBI lineage: Eukaryota > Metazoa > Chordata > Mammalia > Artiodactyla > Bovidae > Oryx > Oryx dammah. The sequence continues at coordinate 42,861,228 of NW_024070209.1, read as the reverse complement.
AAGGAAATGTCCACACCCTGAAAATTAAAAAAAAATACTTCTTTGGCTGCAATGATCTTATTACTAGTTACAGCATGTGGGATCTTTGATCTTTGTTGCAACATACAGAACCTTTTAGTTGCAGCATGCAGGATCTAGTTCCCTGACCAGGGATTGAACCCACCCGCACCCTGCAGCATGGAGTCTTAGGCCCTGGACCACCAAGGAAGTCCCCCACACCCTGAAAATGTTGATCCTGCTTCTAGGCTGCAGAGCTCTACTAGTTTAAGTCCGAGCATGACCAATGAATTGCCTCAAATTCCTGCCCTTTGACCTCAGCTGGTCCTCCCTGATTTTTTTTTTTTAATAATTTTTCTTATTTTATTTTTGGATGTGCTGATTTTCCGTTGCTACGCGGGCTTTTCTCTAGTTGTGGTGAGCGGGGGTTACTCTCTAGTTGCAGTGCATAGCATTCCTTGGTGGCTCAGTGGAAAAGAATCTGCCTGCCAGTGCAGGAGACATGGGTTCCATCCCTGATCCGGGAAGATGCCCCAGAGCAACAAAGCCTGTGAGTCACAGCTATTGAGCCTGGGCTCTAGAGCACAACTCCTGAGCCCATGTGCTGCCGTTCCTGAAGTCTGAGTGCCCTAGAGCATGTGCTCCACAGTAAGAGAAGTCACCACAATGAGAAGCCTGTGCTACCTTTTGACCAGCCTTCTAGTCACCTTCTAACTGTGTCTCTGTGTGATTCTCACAGCAACACATTTCCCCCAAGGCCCCAAATCTTTTTCTCCTTGTTTCCCTTCTGCAGATGTCCTTGCCTCATGCTTTCTTGAGATGAGTAACAAAATAATCATAGCTGCTATCATTTATGCGGCAGTCACAGCCCTAGGCTGATACAATATGTACCCTTCATCAGCAAGCTGAGTATCAGTAACCCCGTTTTGCAGATGATGAAACCAGAGCCTAAAGAGGCCTTGAACTTCTTCTAAGTCACAGTGCAGACATTTGACCCCTGGACTGCGCATCTCCAGGTTGAACTCCTTGTACTTCTATCTTCTTCCCTGATAATATGTCTCTGTCTTGATCCCTGGGTCTTGGAGGAAGAAAAGTTCTTTCAACCCAAAGTTTCCTCCTCCATCTTGGTCTTGATTTCCTCCTTTCTCCCTGCACCTTGCTTCTTTGCCTCTGCCACTTCTCCTCTCACACGGCTCAGTCCCTCCTCCCTACAAAGAAGCATGGTGTCCCTGGCTTCTCCAACACACTCCTGCATCATCTGCCTCCTTTGTTTCACTGTTAATTTGTTGATTTGGCCACCTTTTCTGCTCTTTCGTGAGCTCTTTGGTCTGTCCTGTCACCTGTTCCATAGGCCAAGCCTGCGCCCTCCCTGGCTCTGTGTGTCCTTGGCTCCCTTCTACTTCCTCCCGGATGGGCACCTGGATTGTCTCCTCCCCTTCTATTTCTCTGCCTGGAGCATTGCCCTGAATAGCAAAGGTGATGGTGATGACCTCACCTTCAGAACTGGGCAAAAATCAGACAAGTCCTTCCCAGGGCTCAGGGAGATGGCTGAAGCAGGGCTCCCAGGGAAATTCCTTTGGGCTGGAGTTCTGTTCAGCAGAATGACGATATACTCTTACCATTTTTAGAACAGTGATTACCAAATGGAAATACCCTATTTCGCTAGAGACTGAGACCCGAAGGTACTAGCTTCATATCTAAATGTCATTCACCTCTTCACTGTAACCAAAGCTCTGAGAAATAGAGACACATGACTACATGCTAGGGGATTCAATTCCTGTTTTTCCTTCCTGTTTGTCCTCTGTTCAAATCAAAAAAGAAATACCTAAAAGAAATAACTTCTTGGTATTGTTATCCTGATAACATATTATTACTACGTCTGTGGAGATAAAGTTAAATGAAATAATAGTTTTTGACTTGTTGGCATCAAATGCTGTCAGTTTTTATTGGCATCAGATGCTATCAATTGTTAAAGACAAGTAAGTAACATCTAGGTACTAAGTCTGAATTTGATGGCAAAGATCCCTTCTCTGGGTAACTCCATTCTCATACCTTCTCCACTGAAATGTCTATAGGAATTTCCATGCATTGGTATTAGTAAGTTTTTGTCTAACATTCATCCATCCATCAATGGGTTCATTCCTTAATTTAACAAATATTTATCAAAACTGTGTGCTCAGTCCTTGGATAAGATAGACACAGAGCCTTGTCCTCAGGGAGTGTAGTCTAATCCAGCATTTTAAATTCTGTGTTATATTTTCAACAGACACTCACCCCAGACTTGGGGTAGCTGATCAGGGACATTTCCAGGAAACAAATAATATCTAAGGTAAAGCCTGAGTGTGTTAGGTGAAGGTGGAGGAGTGAAATTGTGGGGAGGGGTTGTCCCAAGGAGAATAGCATTTTAGAAGGCTCATGTCAAGGGAGAGAAAGTTTTAGGGAACTGGAAAGAAGTCATTCTCAGTAGAATAGAGACGAGAAGAATGGAGAGAGGTCATCACCATAGTTAATACTTTAGATCAGCAGTCCCCCAGCGTTTTGGCACCAGGGACAGGTTTCGTGAAAGACAATTTTTCCATGGACTTGGAAGGGTGAGAAGGAGGATGGTTCAGGATTTGGGAGCCACTGGGAGTGGCGGATGAAGCTTTACTTGGTCACCTGCTGCTCACCTCCTGCTGTGTGGCCCAGTTCCTAACAGGCCACAGCCCAGGAGTTGGGGACCCCTGCTTTAGATACATCAAGTGGGTACCATTATTATTCCCATTTTGCAGATATGGGAACTGAGGTTAAAGCAGTTTTCCCAGGGTCACCCAGCTCATATGTAGCAACTGTCAACACAACCCAGGATCTGTGCCCTTAGCTGACACAATACTGCCTCCCATCCTACCTTTGGTATATTTTCCAAACTTCCTCCCAGCAATGATTTGGGGACTCCAGGAGAAAAAAATAGATTAAGGCAGTGGTTTTATATTTAATAGGATATCTGAGAGGAAATCTTAACCAAAGAAAGCCTGCCCTCCTCCATCTGCTACCCTCTGTAAATCAGATTAAGGTATGGACTTCCCTGATAGTCAGTGGTTAGGACTCCTAGCTTTCACTGCTGAGGGCGCCAGTTCCATCCCTGGTTGGGGACCCTGCCAGCCAAAAAAAGAGACAAAAAGATTAAGGGTTAAGATGCTGCTCTCCTTTAAGGGGATATTTTTATTTTAATAGAGGAGAGACCACAAGTTTTGAGCACCCTAACAAGTCCAGTGGATGGAAGATGGAGTAGACAGTTTAGGGTAGTGGCCCAGCCTGTGCCCCTCAGGAGATCAAGTAGGTAATGGATAAGAGATTACCTAGTCATATAATTGGAGGCATCTTTTTGGCCTGGGAGAGTTAGTATAAATCAATGGACTCTTAATTTTCTAGGAGAGAATGAATGACATAGGCTCTTAAAAGTTGCACATTAGAAGTTTTTCCCCTCTCCCATTACTAATGACATAAGTGAAAATCACTCAGATTGACTCATTCAGAGGTAACTGAGTTTTCTTTAATTCTGTGACTGATCTAGAACAAATAATGGCTTCATGTCCCTTAAGGGAGAAACCAGAAATGGTTTATTGCTATAAACTTTGCAAGTAAAACTTCAAAGTGATGAAGCATGTAGATAGCACACTCAAGCTTGGAGCATGGTGATACAACTTCTCAAGACTGGATAATCTCTTGTGGACAGTTACTGACTAGTCCAGTTAAACCTTAAACCTATGAGAAAAGTACCATTAGTTCACAACTGATTTTTCCTAGAATCAAAACATTTCAGTATGAAATTTACTATATATCACCTTTCGTGAGTAAAATGCTTACTTCTCCTGTTTCATCCTGGTTGCCTCATTCCTTCTGAAGAAAGTAGATGAGGGAAGGTTATATTTTAGGTGCTGAGACTGGCTTGAATCAAAATGCCTATCTCCAGCACCTCCTGTGGTGAAATGAGGTTTGAGCATTGTTTGCTTTGTTTATTCTCAAAACTGGTAAAGCTGATAGTTTGCATGTATATAATTGGTTGGATTAGAAAAGGAGCTAAGGAGCTTTGGAGGCACTTACGGCCAGTGATGGTCCATAGTTAGTTGGTTTAGTCAGTTGCCTAAGTACAGAGGATGTGTGTGTTTCATATCCTTGTTTATATCATTGACTGTGTGGATCACAATAAACTGTGGAAAATTCTGAAAGAGATGGAAACACCAGACCACCTAACCTACCTCTTGAGAAACTTATATGCAGGTCAGGAAGCAACAGTTAGAACTGGACATGGAACAACAGACTGGTTCTAAATAGGAAAAATAGTACGTCAAGGCTGTATATTGTCACCCTGCTTATTTAATTTCTATGCAGAGTATATCATGAGAAACGCTGGGCTGGAAGAAGCACAAGCTGGAATCAAGATTGCCGGGAGAAATATCAATCACCTCAGATATGCAGATGACACCACCCTTATGGCAGAAAGTGAAGAGGAGCTAAAAAGCCTCTTGAAGAAAGTGAAAGAGGAGAGTGAAAAAGTTGGCTTAAAGCTCAACATTCAGAAAATGAAGATCATGGCATCTGGTCCCATCACTTCATGGGAAATAGATGGGGAAACAGTGGAAACAGTGTCAGACTTTATTTTGAGGGGCTCCAAAATCACTGCAGATGGTGATTGCAGCCATGAAATTAAAAGACACTTGCTCCTTGGAAGGAAAGCTATGACCAACCTAGATAGTATATTCAAAAGCAGAGACATTACTTTGCCAACAAAGGTCCGTCTAGTCAAGGCTATGGTTTTTCCAGTGGTCATGTATGGATGTGAGAGTTGGACTGTGAAGAAAGCTGAGTGCTGAAGAATTGATGCTTTTGAACTGTGGTGTTGGAGAAGACTGTTGAGAGTCCCTTGGACTGCAAGGAGAGCCAACCAGTCCATTCTAAATGAAATCAGTCCTGGGTGTTCATTGGAAGGACTAATGCTGAAGCTGAAACTCCAATACTTTGGCCACCTCATGCAAAGAGTTGACTCATTGGAAAAGACCTTGATGCTGGGAGGGATTGGGGGCAGGGGGAGAAGGGGACGACAGAGGATGAGATGGCTGGATGGCATCACCAACTTGATGCACGTGAGTTTGGGTGAACTCCAGGCATTGGTGATGGACAGGGAGGCCTGGCGTGCTGCAATTCATGGGGTCGCAAAGAGTCAGACACGGCTGAGAGACTGAACTGAACTGAACTGAACTGAGGGAACTCAAAGTCATGTGGAAAAGGGATATGGTTTATCAGTTAGTCCTCTCTGCTCAAACCATTCCCCACCCCTCATCAAAAATGGACAATAGTGTTTTTTGTTTTTAACATTTCTGTCTTTAGTTGTGTTGCGTCTTAGTTTCGGCAGTGGGGATCTTTGTGTGGCAGGTGGACCGTCAGCTGTAGCATGTGGGATTTTTTTTTTTTTTTGGTGGCGCTGCACAGAGTCAGACACGACTGAAGTGACTTAGCAGCAGCAGCAGCAGTGCAGTCTCTAGTTGTGGCATGTGGGATCCAGTTTCCCAACCAGGGATCAAACCCAGGGCCCCTGCATTGGGAGTGTGGAGTCTCAGTCACTGAACCACCAGGGAGGTCCAACAAGAGTTCTATTGGCCCTTTCCCTGCTGCTTAAAACTCCTCCTTCCACTTGGCCAGATTTGATTTGGCTGTTTCTCTCAGGTACATGGATAGAGAGTTTGGTTACAAAATTCTGTTTATTGAGTTATTGTATAGATAATTTACTGTTTCATCACTTTGAAAATAACACTTTTTTTTCCCCATTGGGACATAGAATGTCTGTCTTTTAGAAACATTATGGTCAGAAACACAACCATCAGCAATAAGCCTTTATCTTTGTTTCTCTTTTACCATTGGGTCTCCTTGTCACAGCAGCTAGAAAATGTATGATATGGTGCTTCGACTTTGTGGTCATTGAGAGAGTGAGGAGGAAAAGAAGGAAAGTGAACAGCCTAACAAATCCATCTCTGACCAAGTGAATGACTAAATGAACCCAACTCTGAGCAAGCCAGTGGCTCTGAAAGTACTTGAACAATGAATGTGCGTGGTGGTTCACATCCCACAAACGTTTATTGGTTCAAGCAGATGGAGGTTTTATGAGCTGCACACTAGGAAGAAGCAAGGTCTGACCTTGAAAACTCAGATTTAGGACTCACCCCAAAGTGGGTGAGTGCAAATATGCCGCAAAGGTGCCACAAAGACCCGAGGCTCACCTGCAATTGGCAGCTGCTTTGTCTTTTCTTTATTATTATTATTATTATTTTACTTTACAATACTGTATTGGTTTTGCCATACATCAACATGAATCCGCCACGGGTGTACATAAGTTCCACTCCTGAACCCCACTCCCAACTCCCTCCCCATACCATCTCTCTGGGTTATCCCAGTGCACCAGCCCCAAGCATCCTGTATCATGTGGTACAGTAGATAGAGTTATTTTCCTGAGGCCTCAATTGGCCTCAGTGTATTAATAAACTATAAAAGGACAGACTCAAAATGACTTTGACAAGAGGGGATTTATTGGAAGGCTTGTGTAACAGAGGATGGCTCAACAGCTCAGTGACAGAAAGGGCAGGGCATCAGATGGAAGGAAACCAGGGAAACTCTCCCTCCCTCATCCTGCCCCTTCCTCCCACAACCCTTCTCTCTGGTTAGCTCTCTACAAGGATCCCTTCTTCTCTCTCCCTGCAGAAGGGGTTGTCCCCACTATGGGGTGCCATAGCCTCACATCTACCAGCTTCTTGTCCCTGTCTTTCTCTGTCTTCTCAAGAGGCTTAGCCTCCTACCTGGCCATCCAATGTTGAAATTCCTCAAGGCTGTATCCTATGTCCTCTTACTTCCTCTGACAGAGATCTAATTCATGCCCACAGAGATCTTCTTATTCAATCACCATCTCTACTTACAGGGTTCCCTTATTTATTTTCCCAAACAGACCTTCCTCCAAGCTTTAAGAGTTTGTATCCACTTACCTAACTGCTGTCTGCTCTTGGGCATCTCAAAGACATCTGAAGCTTTCCTCTTCTTTCTTGGTAACAAAATTCTCCTCTTGTTGGAAGTGGAGATGTACCTGGCTAAAGAGACCATATTTTCCAGTTTCTCTTTGCCGATAGGGATGGACAATGAGATGGAAGCAGAAGTAATCAAGTTTCTAGGGAAAGTCCTTTACAAAAGGCTGACTCAGCTGGAAGTCTTGCCAGTTTTGCCCTGATGCCATCCTCCTCCTTCTGCCTGAAATGTGGATGTGATAGCTAGTGCTAGGGCACTCATCTTGAGAGTATGAGGAGAACTTGAGGATGGAAAGAGCACTAATGGTGGCAGAGAAAACAGTGGACAGGGCCTGGGATAAAGATGCCTACTTTCTATCTACAGATGGCTTTTAGGTAAGAAATGATAAATGTCTGTCTTACTGAAGCCACTACTATTGTGGGTCTCTATAATTAGAACCAAACACAATTCCTAATTAGAGCCTAAGGTATAGGCTCTTCCTATACCTCAACTCTCATCTGGCACCAGGATATGCTCCACTCTTCTCCCTCTTCTTAAGTGATGGCTGTCCTCTCTCCCTATGCTCACCACCCTCTCTCCTGCTGCTTAGTCTTCTCACGTGCCATTTGCAATGCCTATTTCTCAGCTCAGTCATCAACTTTGCTAGGTCAATCCTCGTCATAGGTCTCAGAATACCACCAGCCTCTTTTTTGTAGTAACTGTCCCCATTGTAATTTCACAAGCTAGGGGAGGGACCAGACTAGTCCCTCACACTAAATTGTAACCTCCGTGGGGGCAAGACCATGTTTTTCCCTTTTATTACCATTGCATTCTTTATTTCTAAGCATACTTTAGCAATAAGTGCTTACCCCTCCCTCCCCCCAAAAAGGAAAATGAATGTACCAGAAAGGAATTACTCGAGTCTCTCTGAAAGTAAAATCGCTCAGTTGTGTCTGACTCTTTGCGACTCCATGGACTGTAGCCTTCCAGGCTCCTCCACACATGGGATTTTCCAGGCAAGAATACTGGAGTGGGTTGCCATTTCCTTCTCCAGGGGATCTTCTGGACCCAGGGATTGAACCCTGGTCTCCAGCACCACAGGCAGACTATTTATCATCTGAGCCACCAGAGAAGTCCTCAGAAATATGAACCAGGTCTCTCTGGTTCATATTTTAAAGAATCCCAGGGAAGAAGAATTCTGCTGGTTTAGTTAGGGCCAAGTTTCCACCTCAGACCAAGAGCAGACTCAAAAGAACATGGCTGCCCTCAGTCAAATCACATTTTTGGATTAGGGAAAGAAACAGTGCTAAAAGAAGGGAAAGGGGATAGGTACACATCCACCCCTTTGGGGATGTTTTTTGTGCTTATGGTAACCTACTTTTACCTGGAGGGGAAGGTGGAGGGAGGAGAGTTCACAGTATAACCTGGCTTAGGTCTTGCATGCCCTGGAGGAAACCTGGTCCCCAGACTATTGTATATAATAAGAGGACCACCTCAGTATACTCCCTCAGGGTCTATTCCCATTCATGGTCAATAGATCATAAGAATGAAAATTCTTGTTTTAAATTCCATTTTATGACTTCTGATCAATTCAACCAGCCCTGAAAATATAAGCTCTTCACTTAACTTGAAGCCCTTCCCCTTCTGGCCCCTGCTGCCCTCTCTGACTCCGTCCTATTTCTCGATACCAGAGTTCAGCCCTGCCTCAAGGGCGGCTGTTCCCTCTCCCTGCAGCTCTCTGTTCTTAGATCCTGGTGAGGCTGGCTCTGAGGGAAGTGGAGCCAGCAGGGCTGCTGTGCAGACTTCTGCAGATTGTACGATGCACAAAGGTGCTGGACTAAGGGCAGAAATTCAGTTCTAGTGCTGCCACCAAGCTGTGTGCTCCAAGAAAGAGGAGCGTTTCTCCTTGCCAAAGAGACTTCTGTAGCAAGTCCAGGGTCCTTGGGCTGCATCTGGCCAGAGGGAGCTCTGTGTTCACTTGTACACAAGTGGGACCATAAAGAAAGCTGGGACCATAAAGAAGGCTGAGCGTCGAAGAATTGATGCTTTTGAACTGTGGTGTTGAGAAGACTCATGAAAGTCCCTTGGACTGCAAAAAGATCCAACCAGTCAATCTTAAAGGAAGTCAGTCCTGAATATCCATTGATAGGACTGATGCTGAAGCTGAAACTCCAATATTTTGGCCATCTGATGCAAGGAGCCAACTCATTGAAAAAGACCCTGATACTGGGAAAGATTGAAGGCAGGAAGAAAAGGGGATGACAGAGGATACGATGGTTGGATGGCATCACCGACTTGATGGACATGAGTTTGAGCAAGCTCCAGGAGTTGGTGACAGACAGGGAAGCCTGGCATGCTGTAGCCCATGGGGTTGCAAAGAGGTGGACACAACTGAGCGACTGAACTGAACACAAGCAAATAAAGCTGGTGGTAGCCCAGAGCTTCCTCATCAGAGCTGGAAATTCTCCTCTATTGGATGAGGGTGACTCTGGGGCTGAATTGACACTGAAGCTGAAAATCTTGCAAGTGACTGGAGGTGGAGAGAGCTCTGTGAGGTGATCTTGAAGGGAGCTCTAGCTCTGCCTGTCCCTGGCATTGGTGCTCTTGGTTTAGACTCTTCACATCTTGTACGTTTTTGTCTCACAAGTATATTCTGAGCCCTCATCACGTGCCACTACCCCACTGATCCATGGTGACCAGACTCCGCTCTTTGGGAATTTAGAGGGAAAGAGATACAAATCAGATAATCACACTGACAACATTTTTTTAAGGATAATTTTTTAAATTTTATTTATTTTTATTTTTTACTTCACTGGGTCTTCATTGCTGCATGCAGGCTTTCTCTACTTGTGGCAAGTGGGGTCTACTCTTCAGCGAAATGTGCAGGTTTGTTGTAGCTTCTCTTGTTGCAGAGCAAAGGCTCTAGGGTGTGTGAGCTCAGTAGTTGCAGCACTTGGCCTCAGTAGGTGCAACTCAAGGGCTCTAGAGTGTGTGCTCAGTAGTTTTGGGGCCTGTTTGTCCCGAGGCATGTGGAATCTTCCCAGACTAGGGATTGAATCCATGTCCCCTGCACTGGTAGATGGGTTCTTAAAAACTGGACTGCCAGGCAAGCCCCACATCAACAACATTTACTATTAAAAAGCTGTGATGAGCCCAGGAAGGAGATAAGGGTGGGACTTTGAGAGCTCATGGTAGGGGGAACTAGGTGGAGGCTGGGATGTTGGGAAGACTTCCCTGAGGAAGCGACTCAAGCTCCAGATGGAAGGATGGATGGGTAGGAGGTGACTGGGCAGACAAAGGATGAGACCTGATATGGAAGATAACCTGGTCCAAAGGAGACAAGAACCATGGGCCCAGCTCTGAAAGCAGGTCACTCTAGTGCCCAAAGATATTTCCAACAATGCTTCTGGGATTTTAAGAATATGACACTACTCATCACTGAAGTTCCATTTACAGATCATTCTGGTAAGTCATCTTTCAGGGACCATTGAGAGAGTGACTCAGTGGTGTGCTCCCTTCTGCTCGCCAGAGCTGACTATACATATCTCTTCCCAATTTCGCATTCAGTGGCATAGCCTTGGTAGCTTGAAATTGGTCATGGTGGGAGTATTTACACCAGAGAAATTGGTGAATAAATTCAGGCTTTTTTTTTTTTTTCTTGCAGAGCCCATATTAAACAGTTACTAGTAGGGTACTGAGCATGAAGCACTTCTCACAGCCCTGGAGAGGTTACCTAATTCATAGTACAGCATAAGTCTTCTTGAAAAAGTTGAATTTATTACAATGTGACTTGGTGGCCTTTGGATTCTGCCAGAGATAGCTGGGGAGAAACACTGCCGACCCACCAGAGGTATGATTTCTGCCACTCATGAAGGTTTCTTGGCAATTGGCTTTCAAGACACAGAACCTCAGAAGCTCTGTTACCTGAGGGTGATGGAGGTAGTCAGATTGGGATAGTCACAGGCCTGCTGACTCCCTCCAGGGTCAGAGACTATTACCGGGTCCAGTAGCCAAATAGAGCACCCCAGACTTCCGCCCTCCCCTCTTCGGACTAGCAGGTGGTTCATGACATAGGTCAGACACAAATTATGTGTGTAATTCAACCCCCTGCTTTCTGTCCCTGCAGTGGTGTGGGGACAGCTTGATTCAGATCACGAGTCTCCTGAGAGCAGCGACTGACTTAGTGAGCCTCATGTTCTTCACACTTCTGACCCCGTGCCTGGTACTCAGCAGTCTTTACCTAGATGCTGGCTTTGGAATCAATATCCCCATGAAAGAGAACCCAGAAAGTCTACACAGCTAGATCCCCTGTTCACCCTAGGCCTTCACTGGTCCTTATGCTTGCCTTTCTGGCAACTTCCCTTTAGCCTGCTGAACTCAGTTTGGGGGAACTCTGAGACACTGTCCCTCATCCCCCAAGACTGGTCAGCTGCCTGTACCATGCAGTGTTATCCCCAGTTCCTGTCCTCCTAGGTCGTTCCATCACGCCCCCTCTACTGTGAGTGTCTGCATCTCATGGCCCCGGCATAGTGTTAGGCACAAAGTGAAAGTGAAAGTCACTCAGTCATGTCTGACTCTTATGGCCCCATGGACTATATACAGTTCATGGAGTTCTCCAGGCCAGAATATTGGAGTGGGTAGCCTTTCCCTTCTCCAGGAGATCTTCCCAACCCAGGGATCAAACCCAGGTCTCCTGCATTGTGGGCAGATTCTTTACCAGCTGAGTCAAGCCCAAGAATACAGGAGTGGGCAGACTATCCCTTCTCTAGTGGATCTTCCAGACCCAGGAATTGAACTGGATTCTCCTGCATTGAAGGCGGATTCTTTACCAACTGAGCTATCAGGGAAGCCCAAAGTTAGGCACAAAATTGGTGCCCAATAAATATGAGAGGCTGAAGCTATTGCAAACAACTTAAATTTCAGGAAAGATGGGAGAGTGCTGCACTTTACAAGCTCCTTCTGCATGCCAAGTATATGAAGGTCAGCAGAATATGCTACCCCAAAATATGCCACTTTGGCATAGGATTATTTTGAACTGCAGGCAGTTGAGAAGCGGATATAAGAAAAGCTCTCGTTTGCTCCATAATTACCTAAAAGTAGGACCAAAGTTCAGAAAGGTGTCCCTTTCCCCCTCTCTCCCAGAAGGGACTGAAGTTTATCGCTGGAAATACCTCTAGACCCTTACCAGCTTGGAGATGGCACCAGAGGACTCTGCCTAACAAATTCTACTAACAAGCCTTTGCCTTTCAGTGGTTCCTGCTCTGTATTTGCCTCCCACAATTTGCTGGCGTAGAAATTTAAATTCCTTTTCCTTTTCTTGTCACTTCTAAAAGCATATTGTTCTTTTGTTAAGATGTCACAGAGCCCAGCTGTAATCACCCCTTTGAGTTATCCATCACTGGTGCACTGCACGTATTAGTAACCTGTTTCTTTCTTTCCTGTTAATCTGTCTGACAGCCTAACTTACAGGCTCCAGGTAGAGAACCTAAGAGAGTAGAGGGACAAAGACTTTTTTCCTTGCCTAATATCATACACTTCCCTGGTTGCTCAGATGGTAAAGAATCTGCTTGGAATGCAGGAGATCTTCCTGACCCAGGTTCAATCCCTGCGTCCGGAAGATCCCTTGAAGAAGGGAATAGCAACCCACTCCGGTATTCTTGCCTTTAGAATCCCATGGACAGAGAAGCCTGTTGGGCTACAGTCAATGGGGTCGCAAAGAGTCGGACACGACTGAGTGACTAACACACACAGTATCATATATTCCTTATATTCTTTCTCTCTCTTAATCCTTACAGCAACCCCATGAAGTAAATTCTGTTATTCCCATTTTACAGAGAAGGAACTGAAGATCAGAGGTGTTAAGTAATTTACCCAAAGTCACACAACTCTACAGGAGCTAGCACTCAGGTACAGATATGATTCTCTGCCTCCCACCCACAGTGATGTATGGTGGGATGGAACCAGAGTACTCAACTGCAGCAGTGAAAACCTGTTTAGTCTAAAGTGTTTATTTCTTTGCCTTTTTTCCTTGCCTCCAACATCTGGGCCTTCATTCCTAAGGGCCAGTTTGCCTACAGATTGATTCAATTTAAGCTTATGGGACATAAGATCTATTCCTGTTGCATTTCTCACAGTTTTTTTTTTTTTTTTTCAGGGAACCTTTTGCTACATTTATTCCATTCACTCCAAGTCCTTGAGGTTTATGGAGAAGGAACATGCAACAAGATGCTGTTGGAGCCAGTAAATTCCTTCTGCTAAAACTCTTGACCATTGTGTCTTAGAGTGGAATGCCAGGACAACATGCACCAGAAATACCTGGGGGGTTGGATAAGGGTCAGTTTCTCAACTATGCTCCATAGTAGGTCTCTGTGTGAGAAATCGACATCTTAACCAGGCACCTCTGGTTAGTTTTGCTTAGGAGCTTTCAAGGACCTGTTTAAAACTTTACCTTATAATTGGCAGAGATAAGCCCACAAATCTCGAGTGTAGAGCTAGAATTATTATAAAGTACGTGCATTTTAACCTGAGTAAACCTATGTAGCAATCAGTCAGATCAAGATAGAGGAGGAGGAAGTTTCCCTCTACGTCATCCCAGAGGTAACTGCTATTCTGAATATTACCATGGACTAGTTTTGCCTGTTTTTGAACCTCACAGATGTGGAATCTTACTGTTCTGCTGTTGTGCCTGTTTTCTTTCATTTACATTGTTTTTGCAATTTATCCATGTTGCTGTATGTGCCAGTAGTTTGTTTCTTTTTATGGTTGGTAATATTCCATTGTATGAGTATACATACAGGGTATCTTCCCAACCCAGGGATCGAACCCGGGTCTCCCGCATTGGAGGCAGACACTTTAACCTCTGGGCCACCAGGGTACCTAGTGTATAGGTGTCCATCCCAAACTCCCTAATTATCCCTTCCCCCCATCCTCCACCTCAATCCCCCTGCCAAACATCAGTTCGTTCTCAGTAAGTCTGTGAGTCTATTTCTGTTTTGTAAGTTTGTTTGTATCATTCCTTTCTGGATTCCACATATAAGGGATGTCATATGATATTTCTCCTTCTGTCTGACTTACTTCACTCAGGATGACAATCTCTAAGTCTATCCATGTTGCTACAAATAGCATTATTTCGTTCTTTTTAATGGCTGAGTAATATTCCATTGTATATTTGTACCACATCTTCTTTATATCCATTCCTCTGCTGAGGGCAATTAGGTTGCTTCCATGTCTTGGCTATTTTTAAAAGTGCTACAATGAACATTGAGGTGCATGTATCTTTTCATAACATATTTTTCTGTGGGTATATGCCCAGGAGTGGGATTGCAGGGTCATGTGGTAGCTCTATTTTAGTTTTTTAAGGAACCTCCATGCTGTTCTCCAGAATGGTTGTACCAATTTGTATTCCCACCAACAATGTAGAAGGATTAGGAGCATTCTTGTACTTAGTCTTTTGATGAGCACAGTCACTCATTTCTCTTTTTAGGTAACTGCATAGGATTGAAATTACTTCAGGCTTAAGGCTTGACTGTGAGAGGCAGATGGGAGTTGATTCATAACTAGGAGCAAGAAGTGCAGCACTGGGGAGGATGTCGGCAATCACCATCGAAAAGGAACAAAGTGCCAGGCTGGGATCTCGGTGGCTGATTCTAGCTCATATATTCTTTTTTCCTTTTTTAAGACTTTTTTTTTTTTTAATGTGGACCATTTTTTAAAGTCTTTATTGAATTTGTTACAATGTATTGCTTCTGTTTTATGTTTTGGTTTCCTGACCATGAGGCATGTGGGATCTTACCTCCCCAACCAGGGCTTGAACCTGCACCCCCTGCATTGGAAGGCGGATTCTTAACCACTGGACTGCCAGGGAAGTCCCCTGCAGCTCATGTATTCTTAACAGGCAATACTGCTCCCAAGGTGTTTCTTAGGTGGAGGGGGGCGAGGGGCAAAGGTATGTGAAAAAAAATCTTATATATTGCAATGGTTCATGCCCTAAGATATGTTGATATACAGTCATATCATGGGAAGAAGAGCAATTAGGAAAAAAATTGCCTGACAGGGTTCTTTAAGAGGAGGTAATGAAAACAGCGTGGGAAACACTAGTCTAGCTGAATGAATACATTCTCCTGGCTCCAACATCTGGATTCTAAGGAGATTATCACTCTTTTTGGTCCAGGAGGGGGATTTGGGAATAAGTAACAGTACCTACAGATGTTCACGGAGTAACACAGCTAAGTTCTTTGTGTGCGTGTCAGGAGGGCCTGGGACTTGTAGGCACAAGGAAGATAACACTCTGAAAGGACAAGTGGAGAACCAGAGTCCATGAAGATCTTGCTGTAATCAACACAGCAGCCAACTGGCCCGTGAGAGGAAAAGTTTATTTTATTAGCTCCTCTGCTGAGGAAGGAAGTGTTGAATGTCTCCACCAGCCTGCTGGGTGTCTTATAAGATCAGATCTTGCCTGGAGGAAGCTCTGGAACCACAATACAGCCACCACAGTTGAGGCTTCCTCAGCAGCCGGCACCCATTGTTCTCCTTTAGCTCATGCGTGATGTTTCCGCCCCAGCAGGCCTTCCCTGGTGAGCAAATGGAAAGAAAATAAAAAATCTGGAAAGAATGAGCGCATCAGAGAGCAAGCAGACACCATGCATCAAGCTGTGATGTTAGCCCCTACAGCAGGCAGGAAGAAGGGGGGTTTGGAGGGAAGGAAGCCCCTGTGCTTCTCCTTAACCCATGTTCTCTTTAGCCGAGGTTTCTCGGGGCGGGGGG
The DNA here is from genome assembly GCF_014754425.2 of Oryx dammah. Lineage (NCBI taxonomy): Eukaryota > Metazoa > Chordata > Mammalia > Artiodactyla > Bovidae > Oryx > Oryx dammah. The sequence goes on along the minus strand of NW_024070209.1, from coordinate 42,845,442 downwards.
TGCCAGTCACCTCAACTTGCTTCTGAGGGGTATGTGGGTAGCTGTGAGGAGTACTCCTGGGGGCACTGTAACTCTTAATCCCAACCCCACTAAACCCCAGCACTGACTTCAGCCCCGAATTACACACAGTGGCTGTGTGATAGGTACAGTGGCTAAACCCACTTGTAACCTGTGCGGCCTTAGTGAGTTTCTTTCCCTAAGTTCTCTGGGCCTCCATCTCCTCGTCTGCAGGATGGAGGTGGCAGTGCTGGCCCCTCCCTCATCGTTATGAGGGCGAGACTAGTGAACATGTGTCAGGAGCTCAGAATAGAGCTCGGCACAGTTTCCTCTATGAGCAGTGGCCTGAGGATAACTCGCAGTCCTATGAATGGCTGCACTGTTACTTATGATAACAGATGCCTGTCCTCAAGCTGCATCCACACTAGGGAGGAGACCACCTTCTAATTTCTTATTCAACTGCAAGACTGACAGGCAAGTGTTATTTTAATAATTTTCCCAACTCCTCTCTAGACTTCAGGCAGGGGTATTGCTGCCCCCTTGGGGCTGTCATTTCTTGATCGACTCCTTTTTCCCTCCCCTCTTTTCTCCCACTCAACAGCCAGGCTCCAGAAGAGGAGGTGAAGATAACCACTGTCCGTGGAGTGGGGACGCTACGTAGCTAAGAGGAAATTATGATGGAGCCTGATGACTCATGACTTGCTGTGGATTTGGCCCACTGGGGTGAGGTCACGGCACAGACAGGGACTCAAGCCGAGGTCTGCTGGTCTAAGAAGTAGAGCTGCTTTCACATGAGAATGAGGTTGCTCCCAGCCGAGGTGGTGGTTGTGGGCCCTGTGCACCACGTCCTCTTCCTTTCCACACTCATCACATGGAATGATGAGCCTGGCTGGTGTAAATGCAGTTGAATGGGTTCATCTGGTTGTTGGCATAGCTTTCAGAGGCCCAGCTTCTTTGTTCTGTGTCCGGTTTCCAAAAGATCCTCTGACTTTTCTGGAACATTGTTCAATGATTTGTTCTGCATATCACAGGCTGAGCTCCCCAGGGAGTAGGCTGTGCAACAGAGGTTTGCTTGCACAAAGTTTCCTGGGGAGTGAACCAACACCTGTAGCGAGAGGCGAAGCCGCAGGATGGATGGAAGGAAAAGCTGAACTTTGATGCTGTCCCAACAGAGGCTTCAGCTGATGTCATGAGGAGCTCTGGAGCTAGGATGGCCCTTTACAGTTGGAACCCAGGCCAGGCTTTATACCCCCACTGACCACTGGATATAGGCTTCTCTAGGAAGGTATGGAGAGGCCTTGGGGGAGGCGGCCCGCTGTAGACCAGGGCCAGCTCTAAGGATCCTACCAACACTTCCCGAAGCTGGGTTAAAGAACCCCTCAACCCAGGGCGAGACCTGGGCAGTGCACCTCAGTGTCCAGCACACTAAGCATGGGTGGTAGACCTTTCTGTCTCTTGTGTGTATGTTAGTTGCTCAGTTGTGTCCAGCTCTTTGCGATCCCATGGAATTCTATGCAGTCCATGGAATTCTCCAGGCCAGAAAACCAGAGTGGGTTGACATTTCTTTCTCCAGGTGATCTTCCTTACCCATTGCAGGCAGATTCTTTACCATCTGAACCACCAGCGAAGCCTACCTCTTGCCACTGTCCAAATGCTTCTCATTTTCTAAGAGCTACAGAGTACAATGACTGAAGGTATAGACTTTAGTGGACTCAAGTTCAAGTCCTGTTTCTACTACTCATTTGGCTGGCAATATTTATAGCGTATATTTCAGGTGCTGTTCAATGCAATATGGGTACAAAAGTAGTAACCCCTTCTCTCTGGAGCTTATTATATTCCATGTGCTGCAGGGAGACACAGGCAATTTTAAAAAGGAATACACATACACACATGTACACTTAATATCAAATATATGTTTGATATACATTGTATAAACTCTATGCATTATATCTAATAATCAGTGACATGGAGAATGTGAGGAGGGTGTGGGGGTGAGGGAATGGGGAGGCTTGGTTTGTGCAGAGGTCAGGAAGGCTTCCTTCCCTGAGGAGGTGACATTTGAGCTGAGACAAGAGGTGTGGCTGTACAGAGATCAGGGAGTGAGGAGTTCAGGTGAAAGGAACAGCTGTGCAAAGGCCCTTTGAAGGGAGTGATCAGGGAGCACCAGGAGGCCAAGGTGTTGGGTGGAGTAGGAGGAGGAAAATGGAAGAGGGGGAGGGAGGAGTTTCAGGAGGAGAGAAATTCAGAAAGGTTTCTAGGCAATATCCACAGAAGGGAAATGTAGAGACAGAAAGCAGGTTGCCTGGGGCTGGAAGAGGGAGGAAGATTAGGGAGTGATGCCTAGGGGCATGCAGTTTCTGTATGAAACGATGGAAATGGTCTAATATCCATTGAGATGGTAACTGCACAACTCTGAGAACGTGCTAAAAGCCACACCGTTGTGCACTGTAAGTAGGCAAACTGTATGGTATGTGAATTATATCTGAAAGAGCTATTTTAAAAATAGAAGCAGCGGATCAGGTATGACCTGACGTGCCATCTGAGGGTCTGAGATGGGGCGCCCCTGGAAGGCTTTAAGCGGGAGGGCAGAATAATAGGATTTACATTTGAAGAGAACCTCTCTGCTCTGCTGCTGCGCTGAGAACAGGCTGAAGGGGGCAGGGAGGGAAGCTGAGAGGTGGCTAGGAAAGGCAATAATCCAGGTGGCAGGTACTAGAAGTGGCATGGGAGGGGAGTGGGTGGTCGAATTTAGACACCTACGGATGGTGTCCATAGAACTGCTGGGAGAAGTTTGTGAAAGAGCAGAGTCGAGTGGCCATTTACTAGAATGAAGGCGGCTGTGGGAAAAACACATTTGGGGTGGAATCATGAGTCTGTGACTATGTGAGTTTCAGAGACCCGTGAGAGATGCTAGAGGTGGTGTGAGTCATGTCTAGAGTCCAGCACGGGTGCCTCTGGGCTGGAGAGGGATTCTGGGAGTTACCAGCATACCGATGGATTTTAGTCTTGATACTGGTTGAGACCTTAGGGAGGAGTAAAAACACAAGTGATGGCCAAGACTGAACCTTTGAGCTTTAGTTTTCCAAACTTGGACGATCTCCCTGGCACAGCTGTTGTGAGTGTTGGCAGGAGCACAATGAGTACAGTGCTCTCTCCTGCGACCTCTTTGATCTCAGAGGTCCTCAGATACACTTCCGTCTGCTTAGTGTCTTCAGCCTTATTTTATTACTTTATCCAGTTCAGTCCTGAGCACTGACTCAGCCTCCCTGCTTGGAACACCAGCTACCTAAATATCCTTGCACTGCCTACCCTCCAAGGATGCACCTTCCAGTGGAGAAAACAGAAAACCCCATCAACATGATAATGTATGGCAAACTCAAGGCAGGCGGTAACAGATGCACCGCCAGACTGGAGCTTCAGTTCAGTCATTCAGTCGTGTCCTACTTTGGAACCCCTTGGACCGCAGCTCCCCTGTGGTGGATGGATGGCCTCCCTGTCCATCACCAACTCCCAGAGTTTGCTCAAACTCATGTCCATCGAGTCGGTGATGCCATCCAACCATCTCATCCTCTGTTATCCCCTTCTCCTCCTGCCTTCAATCTTTCCCAGTATGAGGGTCTTTTCCAATCAGTCAGTTCTTCGCATCAGGTAGCCAAAGTATTGAGGTTTCAGCTTCATTATCAGTCTTTCCAATGAATATTCAGGACTGTTTTCCTTTAGGCTGGAGGTGGGAGGCATTAATTCAGATGGGAGACATTTGTGAGGGTCTCACTAAGGACGCAGAACATGAGCTGGAGCTTAAAAGTTAAAAAGGAAACTATGGGGGAGAGATGGGGGTAGAAAGGAGGGCAACCCAGGTTGACGTGTCAAGAACCGAACCACAGGGGTCTTTTAAACAAAACAAAGCAAAACAATGTCTTTGTTCGGCTGCATCAGTCCTAATTGTGGCACACCGGATCTTTGTGTGTCATGCGGATTCTTTCTTTGCGGTGCGTGGGTTCTCTAGTTGTGGCCTAGGGGTTCAGCGTGCAGTCTCAGTAGTTGCTGTGCACGTGCTTAGTTGTTCCACGGCATGTGGGATCTTAGTTCCCAGACCAGGGATGGAACCCGTGTCCTCTGCATTGCAAGGCAGATTCTCAACCACTGGACCACCAGGGAAGTCCCCACAGGGAGTCTTTCGTGGCCAAAGCACTGCGTTCATGGTGATGGGATGGAGGAGGCTCAGTCTGGCTTGAGCCAAACTGGAGGTGTTGGCAGAAGGCACTCTTTTAATAAACCTGCACCCAAGGGCACACCTTGAATCATTTGGTTACCCAGAACTGCTCCCCTCTGAGCATAGACCTAGGGCGTTGGACTCTTCTCAGTCTTAAACCCATTAACCAGCTCATCAGCTTCATTGAGGCTACCTTCCATTTTCTACCCAGCCAGTTGTGACCTTCTGACCACCACCTGTTTTCCTCCTCTGCTCCATTACTGTAGCCCATCTCTTGCTGGCATTTTCAACTGACTGGCTTCTTTGGTTTTCTACTCCATCATCTTATAAACTCCCTGCTGCTGCTGCTGCTGCTAAGTCACTTCAGTTGTGTCCGATTCTGTGCGACCCCATAGACGGCAGCCCACCAGGCTCCCCCGTCCCTGGGATTCTCCAGGCAAGAACACTGGGGTGGGTTGCCATTTCCTTCTCCAATGCATGAAAGTGAAAATTGAAAGTGAAGTCACTCGGTTGCATCTGACTCCTTGCGACCCCATGGACTGCAGCTTACCAGGCCCCTCTATCCATGTGATTTTCTAGGCAAGTGTACTGGAGTGGGTTGCCATTGCCTTCTCCTATAAACTCCCAATCCTGGTCATTTCAATAACCTCTTTCTCTTCTATTTCAGGGTGTCAGGGACATAGTAAATATATGTCCTATTACAGGTCAAATGTAAATCCTATTATTCTGGACAATAATTCCTTAACTGCATTTTGCAGTAGCTTTAACTTTTTTTTTTTAATCACTCATCTCCATTGGGCTCTTAAGAATAGGGGTCCACTCTTTCATGCATGCTTAGGCAGCTAAATTTCCCATCTTCCACTGTACCCACACCAAAATTTTGTTCTTTTTTTCAACTTGCTCTCAGCACAGAAGATGGGAGGGTTTCAGGCACGTGCTCCTTCAAACGTTTGCCTTCACTGCATGCAAACATATCTACTTCTTGATATTCACTGCCACATTCAAAACTTAGTGGCTTAAATAATAACAAACATTTATTATCATACAGTTTGTGCACTCTGGCTGTGGTTTAGTTGGGTGCCTCTCCTTCAAGGTCTCTCATAAGAGGGCAATCACACTATTGGCTGGTGCTGAAGGACCCTCTTCTGGGGTCCCTAATGTGGGCCTTTACATAGGGCTACCTACACATGGCAGCTGATACCCACTAAGGGGGAGCAATCCAAGAGACAGCAGTTTAAGAGTGCCTAAGATAGAAGCCACAGTCTGTTTATAAAACTGAACATCCTAAGTGGCTTACCATCACTTCTACTGTATTCTGTTAGAACTGAGCCAGTGAGTCTGGCCTGCACTTAAAGGGAGGGGATTACACAAGGGCGTGAGTACCAGGAGGCAGAGATCCCCAGGCACCATCTTAGAAGCCGCCTACTCCCTTCTGCCCTCCTTTCCATATTCCTGCTCCCTACCTGGGCTAGTTCCTCAACACGTGCAGATGTTCCTGACCTCTGGATCCAGCTGTATCAAGTTTCCACAGTTGTCCCATTGCCTCCGTCTCCTCTAACTTGAGGCACTTTCAGGAATCCCTCTTCTTTTCATTCATATTTATTTTTGGCCGCATGTGGGCTTCCTCCAGGTGCGGTGAGTGGGGGCTACTCTTTGTTGCGGGGCGAGGCTTCTCGTCACAGCGGCTTCTGCTGCAGAGCATAGACTGTAGGCTCACAGGTTCAGTAGCGTGGCGCATGTGCCTGGTTGTTCCAAGGCCTGTGGGATTTTGCTGGACCACTGAACCCGTGTCTCCTGAATTGACAGGTGGATTCCTCACCTCTGGGCCACCAGGGAAGTTCCAGAAGTCTCTTAAATTAAAAAGAAACCTCCCCTCCACTTCCATCTATGTGTGACCCCTGATTTCTCCCTCCTTCCTCTGTTGCTATTCTTGAGAATGTGACATTTATTCCTTGCATTCAGGTCCACCTCCACAGCACTGCTCTACTAAGGTCATCCTAAATGCCAGATCATGTGGCTACATTTCAATCCCTGTCTTGGTGGACTTGTGTAGGATTCAATGCTATTAGCTCTGCACTTTAGCATATCTTGCCCTGCTGATTTCACTTTTTCAGCTCCCTCTCTCATGGTGGGTGCTCAGTCATGACTCTTTGCGACCCCATGGACTGCAGCCCTCCAGCCTCCTCCGTCCATGTGATTTTCCGGACAGGAATACTGGAACGGGTTGCCATTTCCTTCTCCAGGGGGTGTTCCCGACCCAGGGATTGAGCCCACATCTCTTGTCTCTCCTCCCTTGGCAGGCAGATTCTTTACCACCATGCCACCTGGGAAGCCCTTCTTTCTCCCCTTACTCCGAGCTCTGAGATTGCCCAGGCTTTTGCCCACACTCCTTGGTTTTACTCCCTCTGGATCCTGTGTTCAGTACCCCCAGCATCTCTGTGTTCTGATAACTGTGGTCAGACCTGTGAATCTTAGTCTTCCAACTCTGAGGTGAAGTAATTAACACGCTTCTTGACTTTGTTTAAATCAACTTCAGTCTCACAGAGAGTCCCCATTCTACTGTGTTGGCAGGAAATTAAGTCTCTGTAAATGTCCCCCCTTCCATCCAGGAGTATGTCAATGTTGGCTCCTCCTGGAAGGGCCCCTCTAGGCAAAGCCATTCATTGGTCTTTGGTTCTGGCTGATAATCTTTGAGATGTTCCCTGGTCTGGGCCTGTGGTTCCTCAAAGCCAGTGACCTGGCTGCTTGGAGCAAGGGAGTGCTGCTGGGCCTGGGGTCCAGCCTTTTCAACTACACTGATTAACTGCCTTCACTGAGGACTTGTCACCTCTCTGGCAAGTTGACTCAGAGCAGCATCCAGACCCCAGTGCTGCGGACCTGCTGACATTTCCCTCTCTTCCCAGTCAGTCAGTTCAGTTGCTCAGTCATGTCCGACTCTTTGTGAGCCCATGGACTGCAGCACGTCAGGCTTCCCTGTCCATCGCCAACTCCAAGAGCTTGTTCAAACTCATGTGCATCAAGTCAATGATGCCAGTCCAGTGTCCAATCTCTTCTCTCTTCCCTTATAGCTCTTCAAGTCCAGGCCACAGTTTGAGGGGTCCTTCTGTGCATTGGTATGCACAGGCTACCAATGATTGCTCTCTCACCCTGCAAAAACATCTCAGGAAAGGAAACCCTAACAGGTCTGACCACCTGCTTGAAATGTAGAGGAGAGAAAAGTACAACAAATAGAACATACACTAGTTGTGTTGAAAGTTTGGAAGTGGTTTCAAAAAATAATACCCTTTCCCTCACGAGTTTGTAGGAGAGAGATGGAGATCAAAGACATTCACTTATTACTGATAACGCTAATGGAAACCATTGCTCTGGGTCTGCCCCAAGGGGCCTGCTGTACAAACCACCCCACTATAGTCTCCAGAGAACCAGTCAGCACGCATGGGGTAGATCTAGAGTGTGGAGCCCCCCCCCCAGGGCTGCCCTGGCTTTGTTCCTTTCCCAACTGACCAATCAGAGAAGTTGTCCTCTCCCCGCATCCCTGCTAGAATCCCTGAGGCTAGTTCCCCACTAACAAAATGTCTGTAGAGTTAACCCTACCAGCTGTGCAGTCTGAACCTGCAGGTAAGGCCTCTCTCCTGGGCTCCAGACTAGGATGGGAACACCTGGGAGATTTGGGGGATTCTATTCCAGACCACTGCAATAAAGTAAGTCCAAACAAGTTCTGTTTTTTTTTTTTAATTTCCCCATGCATATAAAAGGCACGTTTATACTCTAGCCTGTTAAGTGTGCAACAGTATTATGTCTTAAAAAAAGGACATACTTCGATTAAAAAATACTTTATTGCTAAAAACTGCTGACCATCATCTGCACCTTCAATGAGTTGTAATTTTCATGCCGGTGGAGGGTTTGAAATATTGTGAAAATGACCAAAATATAACAGAGACAGGATGTGAGCAAATGCTGTTGGAAAAACGGTGCGGATGAACTTGCTCAAAGCAGCGTTGCCACAAACCTTCAATTTGTTTTTTTCATTTTTTAAAAATAATATCTGCAAAGTATGATAAAATGAGCTATGTCTGTATTTCCCACTGTCTACTGCACATCTCCATGGGGACGGGCTTGAGGCAGAGCAGATTCGACACTGCCAGGTCTGAATTCATGACCCTCTCACCCTTCTCAGAACTGATTAATGACAGAACAATATTTTCCAACCCAAGGGGAAGTAGAAACTATCCTCTACTCTGTCCCTGATCTGGTTTGTCAGCAGAGCCCATCCATTCTACCCCAAAACCCTCTTGAAACCTGTCCCCTCTCTGTGGCTGTGGGTTCCTGCTCTCCCCATTTCTTAGCTAGACCAACAGCAAGAACCTCGCCATCTGCCTGCCCACCCCGCCACCCGACTCTCATCCACAGGTAGTAGGACTGCCAACCTTTCTGACCTCTTCCCACACCTTCCCCCAATTCCTCTAGCACTCCATCCCCACAGCCCTAGTCCACCATCTAATGTCCAGAGCCTCCATCCTTCACACATGTGGTTTCTTCCTCTGCCTTGCTTTTCACCCTCCCAACTCCCCCAGCTGTTTGTCTGCCTGGAAAGCTTCAACTTGTCCTACAACTTTAACCCTAAGGTTATTCTTCCCAGCACCATCCCTGACCAAGGCAGAAGGAAAAGGTCCCTCTGTTGTGTTCCCACACGGCAGTGGAACCAAGATATCAGACAACCTCCTGCCAGTCTGAGGGGTCCTTCTGTGCAGACATGTTTCATCTTTGTTTGTGACCCGGGTGCCTAAGTTAGTGCTGGGGGGAATGTTGGGGGCTCCATAAACTTTCGTGGAATGAATGTCTTTGTGGCTCTTGTCTCCCACTGAGACCATCAACTTAGCCTGACAAGCTGACCTCATCCTTTCTTTCCTCCTTCCCCACCCCTTCACCTGGTGACCTTGGTGCAGCTAATGGGCTCCAGCACACAGGGAATTTAATGGTGCTTTCCCTCTGGGGTTCTCAGCTGGAGGCAGGAAAAGCAGGCGTGCCTGCAGGCGGTGAGTGGGCCCTGCTAGAGGAGTGGCTGCTTTGTACATCCTCAGGGCCTCCTGCGGATCAGGCTCAATCGCCTTCACTTCCTGTGCTCAGGGAGATTAGATACTGCCTAATCAACGCCGATGTTTTCTTTTCTTAATATTTGAAACTAACGAACACCAGTTGCCATCCTAGTGGGTGGCTTTCAGAAATCCCCTCCTTTCTGGTGTTTGACTTCTTATGAGTTTCAAGAAACCAATCTATTTGGAAAGAACCTGCACTTAGCAGTTCTTTGAATTGCCCTGAAGCCCAGGCAGGAAGTGACTTGGGATCTGGGTTAGAAAGTCTTGTCTCAGTCCTGGGAGAGGCAGGTGTAAAGGAGTATGTCTGGGGGTGGCTGTGGCCTTGGATTGTTCCCGTGGCCACCTCTCCATGCGTGGCAGGTTTCCTAGCTGTAGTCTTACCTGAAATCAGAGGATGCTTGTTTAAGCTGGAGTCTGTCTACTGCACATTGGTGGTGTAGCTGCCCTGCTAGGTGCTCCATGAGTCCTTGAGGGCAGAGACCTCTGTCTCCCCAGCAAGACCGAAGGAGTAGGTTGCTACCTCCCCTGCAGTGATGGAGAGATAAGTGGTCCTTGCCCTGCCACCAAGCCCCTCGAAACATACTTTCTGGGAGAGTTATTTGGAGAAGGTAACTGGGGCTTCCCTGGTGGCTCAGACAGTATAAAGAATCTGCCTGCAACGTGAAAGACCCAGGTTGGATCCCTGGGTCGGGAGGATCCCAATAGGGATCAATAGACATTGTCCTCTTAGCCTAACCTTTTGTAACCTTTAAGCAGAAGGAAGAACAAGCCAGTGAAATGCTTTAAGAATTAGTCTCATATGAAAGTGTTAGTCACTCAGTTGTGTCCAACTCTTTGCAGCCCCATGAACTCTAGCCCGCCAGGCTCCTTCGTTCATAGGGATTCTTCAGGCAAGAATACTGGAGTGGGCTGCCATTCCCTTCTCCAGGGGATCCTCCCGACCCAGGGATCCAAGCTGGGTCTTTCACATTGCAGGCAGATTCTTTATACTGTCTGAGATAAGTGGCAAGGACCACTTCTCTCTCCATCACTGCAGGGGAGGTAGCAACCTACTCCTTCGGTCTTGCTGGGGAGACAGAGGTGGCTTCTTCCCTGATTCTTCGGATGTGGTTTAGGAGAAGCAGATGCCCATTCGGGGGGAAGCGCCATGCACGGTGCATGATGCGCTGTTGTGTGTAACCTTTTCACGCCACAGTTACTTCTTGGACCTCGCTATGTCCCAGGAGCTTCTGAATCTTTTAATCCTCTGAGCAGCTCCTTGAGGTAGGTTTTGTTATCATAACCATCATTTTCAGAAGAGAAAACTGAGGCACAGGGAAATAATGTCCACAACTTCTACTGGTTAAGTGGAGCTGCAGTCTGAGTCTAGGTAGTCCGACTGCAGAGTCCCTACACCAGTGGCCCCAACCCCTGGGTCTGCTGCCTGTTAGGACCTGGGCGCACAGCAAGAGGTGAGTGGTGGGTGAATGAAGTTTCACCTGAGGCTCCCCATCGTTCCCCATCACTCGCATTACCACCTGGACCACCACCCCTCACCTGTGCTGTGGAAAAATGGTCTTCCACGAAACTGGTCCCTGATGCATAAAAGGTTGGGGATTGCTGCTCTAAGTCATTTTTTGATGCTGCTCTGGTGACATAGGTATTGACAGTCTCACTTTACACATTAGGACCTGGAACCCAAGGTCCCCCAGGTAGTAGAGGTGGAACCCACGGCTCTCTGTCCCAAAGTAGCACATTCTCTGACTGCATACTCTTCAGGTAGAGGATACACTAGTTTAAAAGGCAACACATTCTACAAGTCTTCTTAAAAAACAAAACATCACTTCCTTTCCTATTCTTCAGGCTTGATTTCTGCTCCCTAGAGCCATTTATTTTCGTCTTTAAGACTTTTCTATTATTTATTCCTAGTTACTATGTATGTTTCTATTATTTCTAAATAACATGCTTACCTTATTCTGGACTTTTTTGTTTTAGATATTTTCTACTTACTACCACTGAGGATTTCACTCTCTTACACCCTTATCCTTCCCCCTCCCTCCTCCACCTCTTCTCAGTATAGTTACAACTTGGGGCTTGTTCAATGTTCTCTACTTATTACGACTGTGAATATTTATAGCTCATCCATGTCATAGACTGTAGATACATTTCCTGTTTGATTGCCCTGAAATTATGTATTAAAAAAATTATTTGTTCTCAAACCCTGAGAGAAGTGTTAATATCCTCTATGATAAAACGTATCAAGCAAAACTTCATTTTCACTTTTCTTTGCTATATTCCTCCTGGATCCCTTTTCTTCCTGCTCTTAGATTGATGGCTAAGGAATCCTAGCGCTCTTATTCTGGGAGATTAATGGTCTGTGTGTCCATCCTATTTGTAGAACCTGCCAATCTTTGGTTATAGTTTCATATCACAGTTTCCCAATGAGGTTTGAAAGGCAAGTGTTTCAAGTGGGAGAAAACAAAGCACAAGAGGGCCAAGTGTCTGTGGAAGGTACACAGATATAAATGGCTGAGCCTGGGCAGAGATGGGTTTTCCTGAGTCTTAGCCCCAGGCTCCCTTGAGGAGGCCACAGTGTCCCCTGCAGCCTGGCACAAATGACTGCTGCTGACCAGGCATCCCTCAAAAGTTCCAGACTCCACAGGAGAATGCTGTGTGGCAGGAATTTGATCCACACCTTCATCTACGTTCTCTCATAAATGGGAGATACAACTGAGAGCTAGTCTGCCGGGTAATAGTTACGAAATTTGGAGCTGATCACATAAACCCTCTAAGCCTCAATTTCCTCATTTCTAAAATAAGGACAACAGAGCTACCTCATTAGGAACATTGTAAAGATTAAGCGCCATAATGTTTTACAAGGCACATCCCAAGTGCTTAGGAAATGTTAAACATCTAAAATTATGCTCTAGAATTTCGCAGGAGATGGGAATGTTGATACTTTCACTGTTGGAAGCCAACTATGTCGGGATGTTATATGAAAGCTCTGTGTATACAACAGAATTTTCTCAATGAGTAACTGATACATCTCACCAGAGTGACTTTTGGTTTACAAGACATACCTGTCATTCCTTAGTTTATCCCCTAGTCCACCATCCAGGGGTTGATGACACCCCTTGGCCAGCTAAAGTCAACTGACCAATACTAAAATAAAGATCATTTGAATGTTCCAATTTTTGCCCTTTGCTGATTTTTCAGCTTTCATCTTTTCCCCCCTTTTGCTATCAGTTGATGCAAATATGTTTTTGGTTAACCTTTTTCCTTAGGAGAAAGGCATAGCTATATTTCACCTACTTCTCTTTCACGGTTTATACTATTGGTCTTTCTGGTACTATTTGCTTTAATAGTTTGCATTCTAGAACAGACTGTATAAAGATGATCCAAATTTGACATGAACTTTGGGAAAGAAAACTTCCAATGTAGTGTATTCCAAATTGTATTAACAGGTCACAACTCAGGAGAGGTAGTGAAAGCACCTTAGTCAAATCATAGCTAGTGCTTAAAATAGCCACCTGCATCTTGTCACAGTAAGGAAAGCATTTTGTGAAACTTGCTTCAATTATGTATGTGTGTATATACATATATAAATTACACATATTCATATACGTATACATGTGCTGGCTTCATATACGTATACATGTGCTGGCTTCCAATATAAAATGTTTAAAACCAAGCATTACAGTTGAAAGAGCTTGAAAAATGTATCTTAACGACCTTCACAGTAAAAAAAAGTTGAGAAACATACTTTAATGATTTTCACTAAGTTTTGTTTCTTAGTTTCTTCATCAGGCCTCTCTATTCTAGATAAGCCTCTTCAATTTAAAAAGAAAATTATCAAAAACCAACCAACTAAACAGGACTAACTCAGTTTCTTCTTCAGGAATTTTCTGGGCACCCACTACACAAAGATTCTTGGATAGAGGCCCCTACTCCCAACTTGCAACCTCTCAGGGGAAAGCAAGTAGGTAAACAGAAAAATTATTTAAGTTAAATAACTGAAATGTTGAAAAGTAACACGATACAGAGGTAGATGAGAGACTGTGGTCAGGTTATCATGGAAGGTTTTATGTGGCCATTAGGCTCAAAATGTTAGTAACCAGAGATTGGCAAGGAAGGGTTTTTAAGGACTAATAAGTAATAAAGTTTGGCTGGCTCATATGGTTTGAAAGATAGTTTTTAGGACGTGTGCTTTTAAAAGCATCAGACTCTATCTTGCTCATAATAGCTTAATGCATGCAGTCAGATCCCCAAAGAACCTGTTATGATGTTAATGTAACACATGAAGCATAGTATGATAACTGTGTTAGATCCTAGGAGCAATGAGTTGCCCTCATCAGACACTCCCGCTCTGGGTATGGTTAGCTGGCGCTCCAATTAGTGCACTTTACAAGTGACTATTAGAAGTCCTTCTGTTATCCATGGCTCAATCCATACAAAAGGCTTTGCTATAATTAGCTTAATAAATGTCAAGTGTGTTTCCACTGGTGCTGTGGCTTGCTAATATCTTGATGCAGACACAGGTTCTTATTCGTTCAGTTCTAGATTCAAGATAGGTGTGCTGACTACAAACAAGTCACAGTTCATTAACAAGAAGGTGACAAGATCTGTAGCTTGTACTTCTGTGGACAGTACCCAAGATCTGACTGCTAAATGCACTGCTGTTCAGCCATTAGCAGAGAAGTCTGCTTGCCTGATGCTGACCAAAAGGGTGATAGAATTTTGCCCCCAATGGTTGAGGCAGACGCTACTGCTTGCTAATGTTTAATCAGATATTCCGTGTAAGGCAAACTGAGTATGAGCTTTGTTTTTGTATTAAGCAAGTAGTGGATCCCATTATCTGCCAAAGAGTCTGAGAGGTAAATGACCAACTAACTGGCTGTCAGTCTGAGATATAAGTAAAGACGTCTGGTACTTTTAACTTACTTCCAAATAATATCAGTCAATCACCAATACCTATTTATCAAAGCAAGTTTATTATATTACTTATTCCAGACAGATAATGAGGCTTGTGTGTACAACTAAGAAATTAAGACAATCCAAATAAAAGGCAGGAGAATTAATATGAATTACACAAACAGCTAACTAGAAAGGAGCAGCAGCTGCATTCATTTTACATTAATACTGTGAAGTGATGTAGCACCATTTACCTCAAATATATCCTAAGTACTTTTTAAGGTAATTACTTGGGTCCTTGCTAAAAATGCAGCAATACATTAAAAAATTAGAGCAAGCCTGATGATAATCTTATGTTCAACTAACTTCAAATATAAAACTCCAGAAAAAAATAGGAAATCTGGGAAGGCTCTGACCTTGTACAATTCTTTTAAAAAATCCTAAGGAAATAGTTACCATTTTTGAGACTGGCTTTTTTCTATTGCTTGCACTATATTCATCACTATTATCATGACTTAAATTCCAAGCTTTGGAAGGTTTAATAGGTACTTATTTATGCATTCATATAATTTATTAAAAAATTTTTTTACACTAAAGTTCTATTTATTGGTCTGTTCAGTCTGAACCAATGGAGGAATAAGAAATTTAAGGCTACCAAATCAAAGGATTAGCATCTTTAATTATTATTTTAGGATCTTTAATTATTAATTCTGCTTTTTACCATTTCTAATGATTATTCTAAGCTATTCTACTCTGATCATTCCTACATTGAAATTTGTTGGTTTGACCCTGTTAATGAATTGAAGTTAACATGAAGACATTTATAAATCCAATCATAAGGCTTTTTCTAAATACTGATAAAGTTTCATCTGAGATATATAAAGAAAACCTGAAAAGAGAAATTCGGTATTCCAGAGTCTTTCATTAGCCCACTTTACTAGTTAAGAGCCACAGTACATTTTCAGAAATATACCACAGAAAAATCTTAAGAAAATTCCAAAGCTTGGGATTATTCAATCCTGTAAAGCTGTGGTCCCTAACTTTTTTTTCCTTAAGTGTCATGAACCATTTTGAGAACTGATGAAAGTATGAACTTCCCCTCAAAAATATGCATATGAACAAAAACTTCTTATATATATTTGCAAGGGATTCCCTACAGTCCATGATCTTGCAAGTTGGGAGTTCCTATTTTGAAGTGGTGGACACCGTGGAAAATAAGTTTAGCCCATTTTGACACTGTTCATCTTCACTTCTCTGTGCCTATACAGGACAGTAAGCATTTTAATGTTACCAAATTGCTGTCTTAAGACAAAAACTCTTATTGTAAACACAGTCTTGTAAAATCCGCTTCCCCTAATTTTACGAGGTTTTAAGCCATGTATCCTGTCTCTCAAATTAGTTAAATCCCTAAGGTTTAAACTAGCAGATAATCGTTTCTTTGATATATATTATTCTTTAGAGCCAGTCACTGAAAAGTAAGATTAAAATTTAATACCGTCATGAAAATGAATGTGTTGTCCACATACAGAACAGGTTATTTGACTTTATAAAACATATTTCTAGTTATACTTGAAATAAAACACATCTTAGAATCAAACACATTCACCTAGTGCCTCTGAACACAGCACATAATCACAGACCATTCCTTCCCCACCTCTTAACTTACTTGGAATCCCATCTCCTACCATGATAACAAAATGTACAGCTGACCCTTGCACAATGCAGGAGGTAGGGGTGCTGAACCCCTCATACCAGTTGAAAACACCTGTACTGCTAACTCTGTCTCAAAAACATACGAACTGATACATGACTCACCCAAGGGCAGGAAGCTGAAAAGAGTTTGGATAGAATCAGGACTCAAACCCTAGTTCATTTGATTCTACATATTGCAATCTCCCCTACTTAAAGATCTGTAAGATAAAAATACAAGTACTATATTTATTGAAAAAATATGTATAGGTAACATATAGGACCTGTGTAGTTCATACATATAGGACCTGTGTAGTTCAGATCTGTGTTGTTCAAGGGTCAACTGTACTGATTGTTCTACCTACTGTTTGGGATAGAAAACACGTCATTTCTGACCAAACCCACCATCTCAAAAGCATCTCATCAATTCCCCGAACCAGTCAGCAAACAGGTTGAAGAATGCTGTCTCTGAGGAGTTAAACACTCGGCTATGTCTTTAACCCCACGTTGAATGGACACTTAAAACAAGAGATATGACTATACTACAGTACAAAGGTTAGGCCTGTTGCTTTCTTATTAAAGAGAAACTCCACTAGTTACTCCAAAGAATTGGTTACATAGTAGGTGAAACTTGGATGTATGTATGAAGAATTCTTAAAGCCCTTAAAGAAGTTTTTAATGTTTTGAGTCACATGACAATTATTCAGTCCTTTCCTAATCATGTACTTTTGCTCAAATAGAATATTTATAAAACAAAGCTCAAAATACCTGAATAAAGGAAAAGGGTCAGCTAAAAAAAGTTTTGCCAAGGAAGCTACTATTTGGTCATGGGATTTCATTCTTGTCTTTTCCTTTGTAAAAAATAAATAAAGGAACAACCATTGTTTTCTCCTTGCTATTCTTTAACTTTCACAAAGGAAAACTAAGAAGTAAACACTAGAATTTCCATTTCAGAGATGTAGGCAGGGGTCAGGAACAGGAGGGGAGAAGAAGGATACTGCTTTCTGACAATCAGAATTCAAGTTATTTCAGCTCAATGGTAAAGGGCTTGCAAGAAAAACTGGACTATGACTCCAATGGCTGAATGGCATCCTGTGTGTTCTGTAAACTATACAACTACGGGCTTCTCCCTGCACTATTCAAATGTACCATTTTGTTTTTCCTACTAGACCTGCTAAATGGTGAGTGCAAGCTGAGGAAGGTAATATATACCAGCATTCCTGCCTGTGTAATCTATACACTTTCATTTTAATTCAAGCATAATCCATATTTAAAAAATTAGACTAAAGAGAGACAGTAAAGGTTTTAAAGTTTTCTCTTTGAAAAGATGGTATCTTACAGTACATACAAAAATACTCTGAAAATACATACGACTTCATTTACAAAACACTGAATCAACATATTACAAGAATTACATGGTTATGGACTTCAATAAATGGAGCATGCATTCATGAAACTTAAAAAATATTAAGAAAAGGACTGAAAAAAGCAGTGTAAAAAAAGACAACTCATATTTAAATAAAAATTACAAAGGTCCTGAGCCAATTAATGGTTGGTAACAATGTCATCAAAAATGCCTTTAGGTCTCAATAAAATCCACTGCTTATTTCTGCATGCCTAGTCTGTGAAGAAACTGAAGTTGTGGGGGTACGTAATGGTCAGGAATTATCATGCCAAGTTAAATTGTACACGTCAAAAATACAAATTTTGCCATACTTAAAGTATCTTTATTGTTGATGCCGGATTGAGTTGCTCCTCAGTAAAAAATACCAGTCAACTAACAAGAATGGCATGAGATAGGTTATGTAACAATTTCACCGTTCATATACTGACTTTCAGTATTCTGGTTATATTTTGATTCTTAATAAAGATGCATTTCAAAGGCCTCCACAGGAGGCAAAATATAGAGAATTTATGGTGCCCAACTCTTATGTAATCACTGGACTAATCCTCCCTGGTAACTATGCAACGTTTGGACAGAAAGGCACAAAAAAATAAAATTTAAGTATTTCATGTGCCAATCTGAGAAAAAATAATTTAAATCAACAGAACAGACAAAAAGTACATCTACACAAATGAGGAAAGCAGAAAAGATACCTCACATTCATTTCTCTCAGGTTTCACAAAGTGGCTTCAATGCTAAAGTAAATGTGTTAACATTTGGAAAATTACAAGACTTTTTTTTTTCTTCAATTTTTTCAGTTCTATACAATGATTACAACATAAGACTTAAAAAAAGGGGGGGGCGGTGGATATTTCAGGACTTGTTTTATGAGTGTCCAAAGAGCCAAGAACTGGTTCCCATAACAGAGAAACAAGCATCGAAAGTTAAGGCAGTAAAACCTCCAACGCAAAGCCATAAGACTGCAGATGACAATTTGATAGCAGGTGATCCTCAGAGAAGTGTATGTAGCAATCAATGAGAGAATGCTACAGCATCTGCAGGTCAAAGTGTGAGAGTTCAAAAAAACACTTCAAGGTCGTTAGGCGGATGACTGTAACTTTCACCTTATCTTATGTGTGACAGCTCACTCTGTTTTTAAGAGTGGCTGCATCTATGCCACTAAATGATTGCATATTCACTTTAGTAAGGAGGCACTGCTTTTACCGATTTAGGGTCAGCCGAATGGAATTTTTGATGACACGGATGTTATTTGCTGGAACTGGAGATGATGAATCTGGTAGTTCTTTGCTGGGCAGTCTCTGTTAGAAAGAAATAGAAACAAAGAAGGAAAAACAAATACATATTATAAATACATATTATAAAGGTCCAGTGAGTAAAACTAACAAAAGTCTGAATTTTTTGCCAAGAGCTCTAAGTTCCTATACACTCAAGTATGCGTTGAATACTTTTTCCCAATGTTCATAGGTACTTCTTGTTTGGGGGACTTAAAAACAGGTGAAAAGCAAAGGGACAGGGAAAGGGCAGAAGTGGGAGGGCTGTATGAATAAAAAAGAGGGCTGTGTAAAATCAATCGACACTTCTACATTGAGAAACGCACAGAGAACAAAATCCTCCTCAGAGTCAATGGTAAAGAAAAACAGGAAGACTACGGTCACTAAACACGAAATTCTCAGGGTGCAAGGTGAGAAATGAGTGTGTGATACAGAGGGAAACTTGCTATCGAGTTATATCCCTCAATTAGTTTCTGTACAACATTCATGGAGAATAACCCAACTTGTGAGATAATTAAGTTTTTAGGAAAACTGACTTTGCAGTCAGGGTAGGTAACTTTAGTGACGGTACAATTCAGCAACATCTCTATGAAGGCTTTTGAAGACACTGAAGATGATTACATAATGAAGGCAAGTCTATGAAACTGAGAAACAAAGATAGAAACCTAAAATACAGATAGTTGTGTGATGGAAACAGTATGTTAGCTTCAAGTCATTAAGAGAAGACTGCAAGAAGTAATTCTCCTTTCATGTTACCTCGGCTAAACCCTTACATCATACGGGCAACCATTAAAAAACACGAAAAATTTCAGACATGCATAAAAGAACAGAAAGGATGATGAAGATGCCACAATGAAGACTCAGACATTATTAAAATTTTGCCATAGTTGTTTGGGTTATACCCCTTGCCCTTTGTGCTTGAAATCTTTTAAAGTAAAACTCAGACATTTCATTTCACACTTTAATACCCACCTCAAATTTTTTCTTCCATTACCATACATTATATAATTATACACCTCTATTTTTTGTAACTCGCTCTTATGTTAAACTGTACAAATTCTACAACTAATAGAAAGTATGAGGACATTTTCTATTTTGCTTTAGAACTGTCAATACATCCTGAAGAATCTGGCAGGGTGACAGTTGACTACGATGAGAAACACGAGTACCTACATTATTAGCTAAAATGTTAATCCCTTGAAAATATTTAAATTAAGATTTAGGGGCTCTTTAGGTCATGTTTCAAAGATACTCACTCTATATACCAGTATATTTGGTTCCTCCAAAATATTACTAACTATGGTCTCCAACTATCAAGCCTGATTTTCATCAGTAAGCAATGGGGTTCAACAAAAGACTATCAAGTGTTGGTAGGAATTACTGTGCTGAGCACTAAACTGCTTCTTTAAAAATAAAAATAGAAGTTGAACACACCTTGAATAAATCATGAAATTTTGAACAACTCCCTCTTTCCTAGACTTTTGAGATACATACATTTAGGCTCATATACTCTATTTCCATCCCCAACTTCCAACTACAGTGCTGATGTGGAGGACACAGAAAAAATCTTATTAACGCTTTCCTTCACCTAGTGCTAGGCTCTTCTTAATGAGCTTTTTATACCTGTAGATTACCTATGAACTCGTACTTGTTTATTTTACTTACAAATTAGACTGTTACCTTTTTGCGTGACGTATCAATAGTTGGAATAGGCATACATTCTCCTCCAATGGCATCCTAAAAACAGAATTACATACAAGTGAAAATGTTCCTATATGCAAATATTTACTTCTACATGATATAAGCCATAACTAAAAGTTAAGAGATAAATCTGATCTACTTTTGAATATAGTACTTTTCCTGATACATGGCTCTTTAAATATTTTTAAGCACACTATTAATATACTTACCACTGATTTTCTTTTTCTGTCTTCAGCAGCACGTGATTCCTTAAACGTTGATTCAAGTTGAATAAACTAAAATATAAACATTAAAATGAGGTGCTATTATTACCTATTAAATAGGTACTATTTATTTATAGGTGCTATTTATTACCTATAAAACCATATAAGCCTATATAAAATGAGAAACTAATTAGTGACCAGGCTAATGTCAAAACTTTTACAAACAGGTTTGGTGAGCAAAGATAATTTAAATCAGATTGAATTTAATTGACACCCTTAATTTCTACAGTTTGATCTACTGAGATGATAATAAAATACTTATACCACCACCTACTGGAGGCAGAGGAGATCACCATTATAACTCAAAAACTATTTAGTTACCAATAATGACTTTTACGTAAGCCAAGGAGAAACTCAGACTAACCATTCAAATTTTTAGACACATTATTAATTTGAATTCAGAATGAACAATTAGTATTATCCTATTAGGGTTAGGTAAATATTCTTTTTAAACGGTCAAATCCTAATGGAATACTAAGGTAACTATGAAGAACTGTGAGCTTCTTTAGCACTATTTTAAGTTTACTTTGAAAAAAAAATTGACTATGGAATCACCACTGACTCTGTAATCATACCTTTTCTATGTCTTTCAACCTCTTAGAGGACCCATCTACGGAAGGGGAGTGGGGTCTTTTAGGCGTAACATTCTTAGTTACATTTGAGATCCCATTTAGATGTGGCTGCCCCTGGACAGGGTTGTGAGGTGTGACCCTAGGAATGACATTTCGTCCTACTACCGTAGGAATGGTACACACAGCTGGGGGTGATACAGCTTTTAATGCAGAGTCGACTTCTGAAAAGGAAAAAAGAAAGGTTTTAGTAATTAAATACAGATGTAATAGAATCGTAACTAAGAAAAGTGTAGATACCTACTTGCACCAATGACAGGAATAGATAGCCCTTGAGCTGGTGGGACACTCAGTGGCTTTTCCACGATTACAGCAGCAGGCTCAACATGATTCCTATAAAAAGTGTTAAATTATCATTATTAAATTAT
The DNA here is from genome assembly GCF_014754425.2 of Oryx dammah. NCBI lineage: Eukaryota > Metazoa > Chordata > Mammalia > Artiodactyla > Bovidae > Oryx > Oryx dammah. The sequence continues at coordinate 42,823,920 of NW_024070209.1, read as the reverse complement.
TTAAATAGTATGTATTTAAAACCTTAACTAAATGTTTAAATTACTTCTTTCAAGTACTCCTACTTTCACATTTCACCAAAGGAAGAAAAAACAGTGGGGAAAGGAAGAGGACCCAGTGAGAATTAACAGCAAAAATTAAAGAGAAAATCTGGACATTTCTGTTTACTTACCTATTAATATTCCCATATATTCATAAATCTAGACCACTTCCCACAGGATTACCACAAACTGTCAAGTAATTCTAAATAAGAAACTGACTAGTAACTCACAAAATAATTTTTTTTTTTATAGTTAAAGATATTTAGCAAAAGTACACAAGTTTACATTATCCTCAAATAAACTGAAGACTGAAAGGAAAATTTTGAAATGCAGACCTCTCTGTCTCCCCTGAAGGAGGAATATCAGGCTTGGAAGGCTTGTTTGCAGACACTGGGGAATTAAAAGGTGTTTCATTATCAGTGTCTCTGGAGCTGTCCAAACAATTGCTATCCAGAGATGATCTTTTGGATTGAGGTCCACTTGAACTTCGGGTGACATCAGATAGACTTTGCTGAAACAGGAAAAAGCTTTTAGGATTTCAAAATGTAAATGAGAAAAATGGTTTCAATTCTGAAGTACAGATAAAACAAAAGATATTTTGTGATTAATGAAGGTTAAGATTTTAGTCCTAGATTGAATTGCCTGTACTTTCCCAAAGCTTCTCAATAGGTTTGGATGCTGTAAAAATGCAGATTTGGGCCCAGGATCATGTGTCTGGGTTCAGACTGGAGAGGTGAGTACAAACTCACCTTTTTCTTCTTCTGAAGAATTTCTGCGGGAAGGTAGTGATGAAGTTGTTTTTTTTTAACATGAGTTGCTTCAATTTTCATTCCCTCCTTTAGCATGTTTATATTGTTTGCCTGTCTGTACACTGTAACAAAAGTCAGTATGTTAAAATGGGAAACTCCTTTCTAAAGAAAGCGTGCTATTTTCTTTTTCTAAAATACAAACCTTCAGTAACTCCACATTACTACACAAAAACACATTCCTCTTACAGAACAAATACTTCCAAAACATTTTCACAACATCACAATCCTTTTCAAGTACTGACTAGTTTCCTCACATCCAACTTCTAAGACTTTCCCATAATCAAATCTCACTAACAAAATTAATGTATGGAAAAAAGTTTTCCTAAATCTTGTTTTCTGCTATTTTCCCTAAGGGCAATCTCTTCTCATTACTACCTGCCCAAATCTGAGCTAACCCTAATGCCATATATACAAGATGCAATTTAAGCTCTCCTCCTCCAGGAAGCTTCTTTTACTGTACGAGCCACAGACTGTCAGACATGGGAAACCATCTACAAGTACATCTTTATCATCGAGGTAGGTAAACAAGACTCAATAGCCTTGAATGCCCTGCCAATACTGAAATACACATAGCCCCAGATTCCCACTCTAGTGCTTCTCACCCCTTGTAAAAAAGTCAGTTTTATTAACTATTATATCAATTATTTGGCGTATGTTAACTGTGAATACTCATATGATAAGCTAACTGAAGAGAGGGGTTTCTTCTGCACAGTATCTACTGTGAAATGCAAATTATATAATCTCTTAGGGCCTCAATATCTCTATCTGGAGAACATTTTATAAATCTGTAATAAACAGAGATTCCTAACCCCTTCCTTTTGGAAAAAAATGAGTCCAAATTAGAATGGAATAATTTATATCTATGTTTTCATTCCAGATTGCTTATAAAACCCTCAGGAGTGCATGTTCAATGTGCAGACTTCTGGCTCCACTCCCAGAGCCTATGATTCAGTAGTTGTAAGGTGATGCAGAGAAACCTGCATTTTCATGACAAATATGAGTGCTAGTTCAAAAAAACTCAGATGGGCTAACCAAGAATATTAATAGTAGAAATGTAGTTTCCACATTATTAAGACAACCTCACATTTATAACAAATATATTAAGATATTCCACAGAGATAATCTTAGAAGATGTGAAAGATTCTTTTCACTGATTTTGAAACATATTCAGCAAGCCTGTATTGACTGATACTTATTTCATGTAAAATAAAAGTCAAAAAACAAGTAATCTTTATGACTTTGGTTATAAACACTGGCTGTACACACTAAAAATCACCTATAGAGTTTCTTTAGTCTTTTTGTTTTAAAAGTTAATATATTCATATGGTACAAAACTCAAAGGGTTCATGAGTATACAGTGAAGTTGCCTCCGTCAGATACACCCAGTTAGTTCCTTGACCTAAAAGCAATTCTACCGGTTTCTTTTATTAAAAACTATATATCCTTTCAGAGATAGTCTATGATTTTTAAGCAAAAATGCATGCATTTCTTTACTGATTTATATAAATGATACTATACCGTACCTACTGGTCTGCACCTCCCACCTCCCACAGAGGTCTTGTAAATTGTCTCATCATGCCTTTACTTTTTTAAGGGCAGTGCATAGTTTCATAATATAGATGTTTCATGTTCATTTAACCAATTGTGGAACTTTATAAAAATATAGTTAGCCAGATCCTAGACAGAGGATACTGCATTACAGCCAAGGTTGAGTGCCACAGCTCTATGATAAAGTCTTACCTGTATCAGTAAATGACTGTATATCGTATGTCAAGTCTATATTAACACTTTCTGCATTTTCTACTCTCCGAAAAATTATTCCAAGGAACCACATTGATACATAATTGTTGCTATAAAATAAAATTTAAGAATTTCCATTAATTTTTAATAATTTTACAGATGCTTTTTGATAATTAAAACTTGGTCTCTATGAAAGCAGAAATACAAATTTCAATGGTTTGGCCAAATTCTTTAAAAAAAATGTTAAGTTATCCTGTGTTATTATAAAGCAGATTAAATGCTTTGAAAATGACTAACTAAATATGTATTTAAGGATGCTCCAAATACTGACTGTGATGGAGATTTTGTTGAGGTCTGTGGGCTACCAACATAGCATATACTTGGTTGGGGTTTTTTTTGGCCTCATCATGTGGCTTGTGAGATTTTAGTTCCCTGACCAGGGATTGAACCTGGGCCCTGGGCAGTGAGAGTCAGAGTCCTAACCACTGAGCCACCATGGAATTCCCAACATGTACTTAGTTTTAATGCATGATCACTTATGCTCAAGTATACAATTTATCATCCTCCATCAGTGCCTGTTACATAGCAATAACTGCTATGTAACATGGGAATCTTACAAGTGATCTTAAATATACATATGTCAGGTAACATTATTTAAGAAATAAAATATTAAAAAAATAATTAACTTACTCTTTATGATGTTCCTTATTTCCTGGGAATGACTGGGGATTTACATGGGCAAGAGTAATAAATTCATTCCGTTCCAAATTTCCCACAAGTACACGTATTTTAGATTCTACTAAGCCAACCCTAAAATAAAAACACAGACAAGAATTTTCAATGTTAAATGTGGAAGCTCTATCCAAGTAAACCAAATAGCATATTAGCTATGATGATTTTGTTGTTCAGTTGCTAAGTCGTGTCTGACTCTGTGACTCCATGGACTGCAGCACACTAGGCTTCCCTGTCCTTTACTATCTACCAGAGTTTGAGCAAACTCATGTCCATTGAGTCGGTATGCCATCTAACCATCTTATCCTCTGCTGTCCCCTTCTCCTCCTGCCTTCAATCTTTCCCATCATCTGGGTCTTTTCCAATGAGTTGGCTCTTCGCATCAGGTGGCCTAAGTATTGGAGTTTCAGCTTCAGTCCTTCCAGTAAATATTCAGGACTGATTTCCTTTAGGACTGACTGCTTGGATCTCCCTGCTATCCAAGGGATTCTCAAGAGTCATCTCCAGCACCACGGTTTGAAACCATCATTTGGTGCTCAGCCTTCTTTACGGTCCAACTCTCACATCCGTACAGGACCACTGGAAAAACCACAGCCTTGACTATACAGGCCTTTTCAGCAAAGTGACGTTTCTACTTTTTAATATGCTGTCTAGCTTTTCTTCCAAGGAGCAAGCGTCTTTTGATTTCATGGCTGCAGTCAGCATCTGCAGTGATTCTGGAGCCCAAGAAAATACAGTCTATCACTGTTTCCATTGTTTCCCCATCTATTTGCCATGAAGTGATGGGACCAGATGCCATGATCTTCATTTTTTGAATGATGAGTTTTCAGCCAGCTTTTTCACTCTCCTCTTTCACTTTCATCAAAAGGCTCTTTAGTTTCTCTTTGCTTTCTGCCATTAGGGTGGTATCATCTGCATATCTGAGGTGGTTGATATTTCTCACAGCAATCTTGATTCCAGCTTGTGATTCATCCAGGCAAGTACTTATGGTATTCTGCATATAAATTAAATAAGCAGGGTGACAATATACAGCCTTGACATACTCTCTTTCCCAATTTTGAACCAGTCTGTTGTTCCATGTCCAGTACTAACTGTTGCTTCTTGACCTGTATACAGGCTTCTCAGGAGGCAGGTAAAGTGGTCTGGTATTCCCATCTCTTTCAGAATTTTCCACGGTTTGTTGTGATCCACACAACAGTCAAAGGCTTTAGCGTGGTCAATGAGGCAGAAGTAGATGTTCTTGTGGAATTCCCTTGCTTTTTCTATGATCCAAATGATTTTTGGCAATTGGATCACTGGTTCCTCTGCATTTTCTAAATCTAGCTTTACATGTTCATTAAAAAAATTCAGTCCAATGTATTAAGAGACCCTGTTTAGAATACCATTCAAGTAAATGAAAAGTTACTTAGTGAATTCTGTTTCCTCCCCTTTCTTTTTCAAGAAGGACAGATCATTTAATGCATTCTTGATCTAAAATACTGCCTTTTAGGGCCATAAAACAGTCATGACTGGAGCATGTGTGTATATATATGTGTCTGTATAGACATTATGGTTATATACTAGGTATCAGAATCATTCAAATGCCTCACATTTTGCTTAAATCTGACTCTGAGAAGTGACAAAAAGCAGAAGTCTGTGCATATATCCTTATCTCATGTCACTTTCAATTCTCAAACATTAATTTGATAGCATTTCTTAAACAGTGATACTCCATGGTCAAGTACAACAGTCACTATAATATTTAATAATTGAAAAGTAAGAAAGTGTTTTAGAAATGATAAAGCATCATATAAATATGTTATCATTACATAGTAGGCAGAGAACTTGAAATGCCTTACCACTCTAGATGATTTTCTTCTGTTGATGCACTGGCAGTCAATACTATGTAATGTCTGTGAAGAATTTTCAGCAACAATCAGGGGGGGAAAAGCCAGAAATTATTGTTAGAGTCTGACTTTCCATCATTAATTTTTCTTTCTCCCTCCCAATGAACAAAAAAGCTAACACAGGCAGACATTTATGAAAATTAAAACACGCTCTGATTTTCAAAAAATTAATTCTAGACCCTCTAATTAAAAACAATTCACTAAAACCAAAACCCCACAAATACTGGGTTAATACTACTAGAGTATAGACTTTCTTATCACCCAGAGTTTCTGCTAACCTATTCTCTACCTCACTTGAACAATTCAAGTGACAACTGTCACCTATTATGTATTAACTTTGTAAGTTTAATATTCTTCCTTACACACACACACACACACACACACACACACACACAATGCAAAATTTCAAATACCTATACTTTTGGAAAAAATTTGGTGGCTCAAGTAGTTTGGACCAATCTGATTTCCCCTGAAGAATTTCATCTGTGACTGCAAGACCTAAACAGAGAAAGAAACACAGATTCTGAAAACTCAGCATCATAGATCCTGTATTAATTACCCTTCCCTCAAAGCTCTAACCCCAACAAATCACTAGGTTAAAAAAAAAAGTATAAATTTATTATATTTTTTCTTAGAACACAGAAGTCAATTTCAACCAGACTGGAGTGGCTCCATTTTTGGCCTTTTAATATTATCACATACTCTGCAAAACCAATTACTGAAAAAATACACATTTGAAAGAATTTTTAGAAATAAAAGGCATAACTGCAATAGAATAAAATTGTTGTCAACCAAAACTTGTGGGAATATGTATAGGGCAACAGGGCTAACAGGTTTACCTTGTTTAAATTCTTCTACCATTACTGTTCGAGTTGATGTGGACACATTATACGTAGAATTCTGTTGTGGGTAGGCAGGGGTGATTATGGGCATGAGATGATACCTATCTGATGGATTTACCTGTGAAATTAGAAGCAGAATAATTGATCTATTCTCCTATTTCAGTTGTCCTCACTTCATTTCCCCACAAGTCTGAAGAATATGAAATATATTTTAATACTACATTTCCTCAATTCTAAGAAGAACATTTCCCCTCCCCAACTACATTTATTTCTGAAGTCAGATGTGTATGATAGTCAAACTTAAACTGATGGTACACTTTATAAACAACGGTCTTTTAGAACCAAGGAAATATAATAGTAAGTGCAAAGAGGATTATCTGGTCCAATGGTCCTCTATCCTCTTTCCACACCTTCCCCTTGGTTACCCAGGAATGAGTACTCTAAAAGCAAATTAAAATGCAAGGGGAGAGTTCTGCTATCGTGAGACCATGAATCTGCTTTAAACTGTACTGCAAAGTACATGTTTTATATATGTCAGTATTTTATTATTAGTAACTAATTACTTGTAAGACAGCTTTAAACAACAGATGATGACATCCTGGTTGATACAACCACTCATCAAGTCTTATACGGGTGATTTTTAATGCCATTAACATTTGGATCAGCATTGGCGACACAAATTATCTGCACCAAAAAACACAGCAGAGGGAGGGAAAGGACTATAGTTACATAGAAGGAAGATGAACAGGAACAAGGGGAATTATCCTTAACTAAATTTCACTTTACAGAAGTGTCCTTTTCCTAGAAAACTAATAAGTTACATACCCGAGGATCCCAAACTGGCAAATTCAAATTGCTTTCTTCTGGTTGCTTCAGCAACACAGGATTTGGCCATTCCCTAACATGAAATAGGAAAATAAACTCATGTAAGACCTCATTTCAGGAACTATATGAAATGTTAAAAGCTGCTTATTTTAAAGCAGTGATCTCTGAAAGGGCAAATACTGCTTTGCCCATTAACTTTAACTAATTTAAACCTGAATTTTTTTCTTTCCTTCTCATTTGCTTTCATGGACTTAACTCTGATAATTTAGTAACAGCAACAGCTAACATTTATTGAGAATACTCCTAATAAATACATGGAGCAGCTATGGTTATCATCTCTATTTTACAGAGGAGGAGATTTTAACCTATACAGAGCTAGTAACTGGCAGAGCAAAGACCACTCTCACTAGCTACAGGCCCACATTTACAGACCCCCAAGAAGAAAGCACCATGTGGTATCCCATCATTTCCTCAAATTTGATGTTTAAAATTTAACTTTTAAAAAGAAATGTAAGACAACAGAAAAAGTATATGCATAACTCTTAATTTCCAAATAAGTATACACACAGGCAGAAGTTAGTAAGCAGAGAAAATATGTACATGACTACTTACCATTTGGAAAAAACTAAGAAGAACTTATGAACTAAAGTAGAAGCTGCTGCATTTGGATATAATTGGCAAGTTCTTGCAACCAGCATTGCCCAGGAGACACCACCAAGGAATCCCAGCATGTTGGAATAAATACCACGTCCTAGAAAATTAAGATAGTTGTTAATTATTGTCAGGACCTACTATCCATGACATTTACATCTAAGGAACAGCTTAAAGTTTAACTGCTCTCCTAAGATTTGCTTGGAACTCTTTTCCATCACAGAAACATTAAAATCAACAAGCAGACCTTCATGACAGGCTCATTCTTGTAAGTAACCCTAAGTCACTCATCTTATCTCCTACTTTGCCCTCCAATACAGAGTGCTGTAAGGTAAAAACAAAATGTTAAAACTATCACTGTAGGTTCTTCCTTTAAAAAACTTACTGCACACCTATTATATACTAGACTGCTGATGATGGTGATAAAGATGATTAAGATGGTTCTGCCTACAGAGAACTTGAAGATAATTGATTTTACTCTTCAAGTTCTAACTCATTCTAACTCCCTAGTTGATGTAGAGTCAGGAGCTTTTAGTTTTCATCTATGGAAGAAAAGAAGAGTCACATCTGAAAAAGAAACAGCCCCTCCAAAACTTGCTGTACCTCAATCCCCCACAGTCGTTTCCTATGTCTGTCTACCATGAACAACTGAAAATTATAATTTTATAACTCAAGGTAAAATTAAAGACTTTGGATACTTACGTTTTGCCCACAGTTTAACTGCTCTTAGGGTGAGTCTGAAAGTTTCTTTATTTGGCACTAAATGCAAAATTTCATCAGTAACTCTACATCCTGCAAAACATAAAGCATTCATTTTTCATTATGCAACAAATTCCAGTTAATTCAAACAGCCTTTTAACTTCAACTCTCAAATGCTAAAAATATCAAAGATAATAAAATATGAAGTTTAATTTCTCCATGTAAATTTAGCCCTTATATAACAGAAATCACTTTGCTTATAAAGAATTACACAGCACATGGGTAATGCAATCTAATATTAAAATAGATGAATCTGAAATATATTTTTATTTTTTTCCACATCTGGCTTTACTGTTAGTCAAATGCCTTAGAAAACTATTACTGCTTTAATGCAAACCTTATCCACAAATACTGTAATCTACTGCTGCTCTCTGGAAATACAGCAAAACACAATGATTAAGTTAAAGAAAATACTATAAACCAGTAGTTCTCAAGGTGTGGTCAGTGGACTCTGGGGACTATTAGGTCAAATCTATTTTTGTAATATTAATGCATCCTTTGACTGTTTTACCATGTTAAATTTGCACTCATGGTGTGAAACCAGTGTTGGGTAAAACTTCTGGGATCTAAGCAGTGCATCAAAGCTGTGCCAACAAAGTGTACTAGTAGACAATATTATCTTCACCATAAGTTTGCAGTTAGAAAACAGGAGAGGAACTTGTGTGGTGATGTCTGAACGTGTTCAAGGTAAGCTAACTATGTTCTTTTATTCAGGGAACATCAGTTTTAGTAGGAAGAATGATTGACAGACAACTGTGGTTATTCATTTTTGGGTATGTAGCAGACATTTCATAAAAAAATGAACAAAATGAGCCCCTCACTTTTAGAAAACCAAATGATGAAATTTATTGAAATAAAACTTGAGCTTTCAAGTAAAAATCAAAATTTTGGACAACTAGTATTTGCTACTATGAGCATGACAGCCTTCCAAGCCCTAGGCTTTTCTGATGAGATTGGTGGTGATAGTGATGAATGTGATTTTTAAAAAATTATTTTATAGTAAAATGTGTGTTAATATTTAGAAGACCCAAATTAACTTTGTGAGCCAGTATTTTCCACATTCCTAAGGCATGATAAGACAGAATCATGCACGGGTAAAAGATTCATTCAAAGAATCAGACACACCAATATATTTTAATGTAACAAGCAGACCTTTTGTAAGAGTGTACAAAAGTTAACTGATAACAGTTTCAGGTTCTATATTCTAATCAACACGTAAAAAAGATCACTTTTAATTCATCAGAAAAGGGAACAAATTACTGATGTATGCTACAAACATGGATAAACCTCAAAAACATTACGCAAAGTGAAAGAAGCCAGACACAAAAGACCACGTATTACATGATCCCATTCATATGAAATATTCAGAAAAGGCAAATCTACAGAGATAGAAGTGGTTGCCAGCAACTGGAGGTTGAAAAGGGGAATAACTGCAAATGGGTATGAGGGATCATTTGAGAATGATAAAAAATGTTCTAAAATTCTACTGTAGTGTACAACTGGGAATATACTAAGACTACTAAATTATACACCTAAAAAAGATGGATTTTATAGTATATAATTATACATGAATAAAGCTGTTAAAAAAATGTCACTGGTCAAGTTTTGGTGTAGTATTAAATATCCACAATTATGTGAAAGGCTATTAAAATACTCCCTTTTCCAATTACATATCTTTAAGAAGTCAGAATTTCTTCCTATGCTTCAAAGTAAAATTTTATGATACTGACAGTAAAAGCAGATATTAGAAAATATTAGTCACAAAAATGCCAAAAGCCTGCCATTCTCACACAAAAATATATCTATATTCACTTATAAATAGATTTATTACAGCTATTTTTAAATGGACTAAGTAAATACCTTAAAAATTTCTCAGTTTTTATTTCTAACATGATATATTGATAAATATAATTCACGTAAATGGAAGATCTTGGGGTGGGTCCTCAAAAAAATGTTTAGAGCGTAAAGGGGTCCTGACATGAATAAGCCTGAGAACCACTGCTATAAACATTTCAAATCTGTGTTTTATGATGGTTAAATGTGATCAGATTACTTGTATAAAGAAAAGTACATCATTTTAAACTAAGGCTAATTCTTGTAATAGTTTTGCAAAAAGATCTCTATTTGTCCAACTGTTTTCAAGCAGGTTTCTGAAATTTCTTTTTAGAAGCTTACCATTTAGGCTGCGAATACACCTTATATCAAGGCTTCTCAGTCGAGAGTCATCTCTTAGATCTAAATTTTCTGATATGGTCTGTATTGCCAGTCTTGCAAAGACTAAATCAATCTTTGGAAAAATGAAAAAGAGAAATATTACTTTTTCTCCTAGTCCATTCTTCCTGTCTTTCCCATCTCAAAAATGTAAAAAGTTCTAATTACTAGTTTGGTAAGTTCTACCAAAATTTCCAAAGGCCTATGCAGGCAACACGACATTGGAAAATCACTGCAACGTTTTGGGAGAACAGTTTTCAAATTAAGGGAAAGCATTTTAATTTTGCCAAGCATTAAAAAAAAAAAATCAAAACCATATGAGTGAAATTTCTAGATAAAGACGGCAGATTCAACACATTTACATTCATTCCCTCTTGAAAGCCCACTAAAATACTGGCAAAATTTTGTTTTGTTGTGTTAGAGTGTTATTGTTTTTAAAGGCATAACCTATTAGGTCAAAGAACACAGTAGGAGACAACAGCAAAAACTATGAAAGCTGGAAAAGAAATATTTTTGGACAAAGGTAACAGACTGAGCAGATCTAAGAAAGCAGAAAAAATGTATCTAGGAAATAAGGACAAGAAGCCGTAAATAAACTCATAAATAAAAAGGAACACTAAAAGAATAAAAAAGTATTCTTAGAAAATAAAGTATGATGGCAGAAATGAAAAACAAGAGAGAAGTTTAAAAGATGAGACAAGCCCAAAAAGGAGAACAAAATACGAAGACACAGTTATAAGTAGGAAGGGAGAAGTTTGTTTGTTTGTTTGTTTTTTAAAAAAAAAAGGCAATCCTGGGGGAGCAAAAATGTTAGGAGTTCCAGGAAGAAAGAAAACAAAGGCAGGAAACACAACAGAATTCAATACAATTTCCAAGAGCTGAAGGACAGGTATTTCCAAATCAAAGGAATTGAGTGCCTTAGCACATTTGTTTGTAAAGACACATGGCAAAACAAAGTGTATTACCATGAATTTTACAATGATGAAGACCAGATGGAAAAAAGAAAACCACACAGTGGCCAAAAAGACAGAACAGGTAATATACAAAGGATGAGGAATCAAATTGGTTTCACATTCCTCAACAGAGTATGGGAACTAGATGACAAGGAAGCAAACAATGCCTTCAAAATCCTAAGAAAAATTATTTCCCACCTAGAACTCTATACTTAGCCAACATATCAATTTGGTGTGAGAACAGAATAAAGACATTTTTAAACATGCAAGATCTCAAAAATATGTGCTCTTTTTAGGGAAGCTGGTGGATGAGTGCCTCTAAAATGAGAGCAAGTCAAGAGAAAAGAAAACTAGAGAAGCAAAAGGAAATCCCAGGATCAGTGAAGAGAGAAGTCAGAATGACAGCTGTGTATCACTAATGGAGACCAATCAGAGTAGATCTGAATAGATGAGAAGAATCAGTGAGATATTTTTCCAAGATATTAATGACAGAACACCTGAGAAATCCAAATCTATGTAATGGAGATTTAGACAACCAGGAGCGACCAAGTTTGAATTAGTACAAGTATAAAAATCAAGGAAACAAAACACAAAACATTAACTTCCAAGAAAACAAAAGTCACATAGCAAAGAATGGTAACCTAGTACATTTTGTGCTTAGTTTTGAACAGTATTATAAGATGATAATAACAAAAACAATGAATACTGCTCTAACTAAAACTATAATAATATAATTATTTTAGGAGATTATGGGAATGAGACGGATGTGTATAAAAATAACAGGGGCAGGGATGGAGGTTGGTTCATCTTCCATGGTGAGGAGGGATTCACCATGACTAGACTATTTGATTCCTTAAAATATGGGCCTATGTAAATCTGATTTTTAAAAAATATAAAACAGTACCAAAAAAACACCCCATACAGGTTAAATAGTTCAACTGTAAAGCCAGAAAAATAGATAACACTTACTTCAATTCCATCAAATTCAAATTTTATAACAGGCACAAAGGCATCTTCTACAGCCTGCAAAAGAAGGAAACAATTACAACAAATAAGGTATAATCTTTTCTGTTCTTTCTAAATGCCAATAATGTGAATACTTTTTCTCCCAATTTCTAACTCAGTAGAAAATATGAAAATTTTCTTGGTTTCTCATTCTAGGTAAGCAAGTACTTCTACATTGTGACTGTGTTATCTAAGATATGCAAGATATCCATCAGAGTAGTTATCCAAGTTATTATCCTTCCAAAAATACTCATCAGAAACTGGAAGGGAAAAATGCTATTATTTGGGTATTTACTATTTGTTGGAACTTAAATTGAAAACTGATTATTTACCAAGAGCACTAGTGTAAAAAATTAAAGTATCAGATCTCATCACTAATTTAGCAAAAAAATCTATACAGTTTGGATTTAGTAGGAATGTTTCTCTAAGCCCTCCTAATTCCTCCACCTAATAAATTCTTAACTTCCTCCTCCATTCCCAGAAACCCAAATAACAAGATCCTCTGAGCTTCACCTTATCCAAGCACTTGAAATTACATTAAAACCGTTTTTTGGACTTGCCTGGTGGTCCAGTGGTTAAGAATCTGCCCTTCAATGCAGGGGACACACATTCAAACCCTGGTTGGAGAAGATTCCACATGCTTTGGAGCAACAAAGCCTGTGCCTCACAACTACTGGGCCCAGGTGCCTAGAGCCTGTGCTCTGCAACAAGATAAGCCACTGCAGTGAGAAGCCGAGGGCTGCAATGAGGAGTAGCCCCTCAACTCGCCACAACTGAGAAAGCCCATGAGCAGCAATGAAAACCCAGCACGGCAAAAATAAAAAATAAATAACTAAATAAAATGTTTAGTTCCCCCAATCCCTCCATCCCATAAACTATGTTTTGTTTACTCTTGTATTTGTGGGACTAAGGCCATACTGGATGATTCACTGCTGAAATTTTATTTGCTGAATGAATAGCTAGATATACATACTAAAGAGTTACTAATAGAACCTTACACATAATAGGAGCCACAATTTTATAGGTAACAACCATTAACCAGATATTACAGTAACTGATTTATGTAAATTATCTCATCAATCCTCCAAAAAACTTTATAAGAAAGTTATCACTAGATTGTCATTTTATAGCTAAGGAAACAGAGAGAATAGGTAACTTGACCAAAATCCACTATTTAATATGTGGTACATTTTAGATCGGAGAAGGCAATGGCACCCTACTCCAGTACTCTTGCCTGGAGAATCCCATGGACGGAGGAGCCTGGTAGGCTGCAGTCTATAGGGTCGCGAAGAGTTGGACACGACTGAGCGACTACACTTTCACTTTTCACTTTCATGCATTGGAGCAGGAAATGGCAACCCACTCCAGTGTTCTTGCCTGGAGAATCCCAGGGACGGGGGAGCCTGGTGGGCTGCCGTCTATGGGGTCGCACAGTGTCGGACACGACTGAAGCGACTTACCAGCAGCAGATTTTAGACTCAATCAAGATCTGTATAACTAAAAAGCTCATGTTTTTATATATAATGGAATATTAATCTTAAAAAGGAACAAATCTGAGTCAGCTGAACTAAGGTGGATGAACCTAGAGCCCGTTAAGTGAGTGAAGAGTGAAGTCAAGTCAGAAAAACAGAAACAAATATCCTATGTTAACTCAAACATGGAACCTAAAAAAACGGTACTGGTGAACCTATCTGCAGGGAAGACACAGAGAACGGACTTGTGGTGGACAGAGAGTTGGGAAGAGGTGGGGGAGAAACCGAGACAGGAACCCTGGCATATATACACTACATACAGCTAGTGGGAAGCTGCTGTGTAACACAGGGACTTCACTCTGGTGTTCTATGACAACCCAGAGGAATGGGGTGGGGATGGGGAGGGAGGGAGGTTGAAGAAGGAGAGGATACATATCTATACCTATGGCCGATTCACGTTGTTGTATGACAGAGATCAATACAACATTTTAAGCAATTATCTTCCAATTAAAAAAAACAAAGCCCATGTTTTAAGATATAGCAACTTCTTAAATCTATCAGTCATCACAAGCCCCAGCTTTTGCTGTTATTTGTTAATAAATTCAAAATGTTAAATAACAGAGGATACTTACTCTTAAGTTTCTAATGCCATCTTGATGTTTCAACTTTTCAAAAAAAGACTGAAAAAAATCAGATCTCTCCACATGTCTTGGGGCTACACAAAGTGCATCAATGTCAGCTCCTGCAAATCAAAGTATTATTAAAAACAGTATATTGAGTATGTGTTACATTTTTATAAACAAAAACCTAATATACAGAAGAAACTATGTAAGATGAGTATAGGAAAATGTTAACACTGATGAACTCTGAGTGATGAGATAATGGGAATTTCCCCCCCTGTATTTTCTAGTTATAAACAATAAATAAATTTGTTATTCAAAGTTCTTACCAGTAAAACACAGAAAAGGAATTACCTTTGGTGTGTACTCCAAGTCTATAGGAGCCAAAAGTAAAAATCTTTCCACCAACAGTAGCCACAACAGAAGGTGGAAGATTCTAAAATAAAATAAAAAATATAAAAGGCATTCAATTATTCAAATTATTTAGCATTAAAACTGCCTAAGTGCTCTAATAAACACTGGTGAGGATGTGAAGAAAAAGTAATCCTTATAAACTATTTATGGGAATCTATCAATATATTGGTGCAACCACTGTAGAAAACAATCACACTCCTGGGAATATATCGGAAGAAAATAAAAACATTAATTCAAAAAGACAGGTACCCTTATGTTGGGTCCATATCTAAATTGTAACATATAAAAATTGGGAAAGGAGTATGTCAAGGCTATATATTGTCACCTGCTTATTTAGCTCCTATGCAGAATAGGGGCTGGATGAATCACAAGCTGGAATCAAGACTGCTGTGAGAAATATCAACAATCTCAGATATGCAGATGATAACACTCTAATGGCAGAAAGCGAAGAGGAACTAAGAGCCTTTTGATGAAAGTGAAAGAGGAGAGTGAAAATGCTGGCCTAAAACTCAACATTCAAAAAATGAAGATCATGGCATCTGGTCCCATCATTTCATGGCAAATTGATGGGGAAACAATGGAAACAGTGATAGACCGTATTTTCCTGGGCTCCAGAATCACTGCAAATGGTGACTGCAGCTGTGAAATCAAAAGACGCTTGCTCCTTGGAAGAAAAGCTATGACCAACCTAGACAGCATATTAAAAAGTAGAGCTGTCACTTTGCTGACAAAGGTCTGTACAGTCAAGACTGTGGTTTTTCCAGTGGTCATGTATGGATGTGAGAGTGGGACTATAAAGAAAGCTGAACACCAAAGAATTGATGCTTTTAAACTGTGGTGATGGAGAAGACTCTTGAGACTCCCTTGGACAGCACGGAGATCCAACCTGTCCATAGTAAAGGAAATCAGTCCTGAA
Source organism: Oryx dammah (assembly GCF_014754425.2). NCBI lineage: Eukaryota > Metazoa > Chordata > Mammalia > Artiodactyla > Bovidae > Oryx > Oryx dammah. The sequence goes on along the minus strand of NW_024070209.1, from coordinate 42,808,046 downwards.
TATTCACTGGAAAGACTGATGCTGAAACTCCAATACTTCAGCCACCTAATGCAAAGAACAACTCATCTGAAAAGACCCTGATGCTGGGAAAGACTGAAGGCGGGAGAAGGGGACAGCAGAGGATGAGACGGTTGGATGGCATAACTGACTTGATGGACTTGAGTTTGAGCAAGCTGTGGGAGCTGGTGATGAACAGGGCAGCCTGCCCATAGGGGTGCAGAGGCAAACAAGACCGAGCGACTGAACTACTACCCTCATGATCAGAGCAGCATTATTTACAGTAGCCAAGACACGGAAGCAACCTAAATATCCATCAACAGAAGAATGGATAAAGATGTAATGTGTGTATAATGGAATACTATTCAGCCATAAAAAAATAAAATTTTGCCATTTGCAACAACATGGATGGATTTCAAGGGTACTATGCTTATGTAAGTCAGATAGAGAAAGACAAATATTGTATGTTATTCCTTACATGTGAATGTAAAAAACAAGTGAATATAACAGCAAGAAACAGACTTGTAGATACAGAGAACTAATAGTGGTTACCAGTGGGGAGAGGGGCACAACAGGGGTACAGGACTAAGAGGTACAAACTACTATGTATAAAATAAAGTACAGGGACATACTATACAGCACAGGGAACACAGCCATATTTTAAAATAATTTTAAGTGGAGTATACCTTTAAAAACTGCAAACCACTATGTTGTACACCTAACATTTATATATTGTAAATAAACTATACCTCAGTTTTTTAAAAAAACTGCCTAAATGCTACTGATACATACTACATTTGTCAAATTTAGTGAGCTGAGATTTATAGTTTTTTGATTGTAGTTTGAAGTAGTGAAGGTGTGCTCAGAGGACAGACAAAACAGATTTGTCTCCAGTATACATGCACACATGGGCTTCTTTGGTGGCAGAGTGGTAAAGAATCTGCCTGCCAATGCAGGAGACACAAGATCCCTGGGTCAAGAAGATCCCCTGGAGGAGGAAGTGGTAACCCATTGCAGTATTCTTGCTGGGTAAATCCCATGTACAGAGGAGTCTGACACACTACAGTCCATGGAGTCACAGAGTCAGACACGACTGAGGGGACACACGCAGATGCATATATCACACACACACACACAGATGCGTATATCCCTATCTTAAGAAAAATGTTTTCTATCATTTGACCTTAGTTGTCCCCTTCAACTGCCTGTCTTTGACCCCTTGGTGACTCTCAATAGTAGAACCCTCAACTACTAACTTAACACACTTTCAGCTCTCTAGTTACCATAGTTGACTAATTCCATCTCCCCTTTAGTTTTTGTGACAGATATGCTTAATTTCTTGATTCTAGCTCCATAATATTTCTGCAAGAAAGTGGGGTCATTCTTAAAATGATCTCCTCATGAGAGGTAATCTAACAACTTTACATATTTGGGGCTGTATCAGAATTACAATGCTACTTTTCATCTCTCTGTAGAGCCAATTCTAACTGCCCATCAGATATTTTCACTCACACTTTCTGATTCACTTCATTAACCATGACTGATACCTAACAAAAAACATCCTATGGTAAACCAGGTATCCCTCCTTCTGAGTTCACTTTTGCTGTTCCTCATTTTCTTTACTGACCATACCTATAAGCCATTATTGTTTTTCCCGGATTACTAAGTCTTAAATTATATCCCTTACATGTCACTTCCTCCCCACCCACCTCCATTCTGTGCTATTTAATAGTATCATAAGTTACTCTCTTGCCATTAGTCTTTATTTCTAAATCTCATTTTGCAAAAAATTCATTGGCTGATATTTTTAACTCTATCACATAACTCTTTGGCTCAAAACTTGCCAATGCATTCTTTTCTGGATACTGATCCTTGGATTCTAAGGACTTCGATGGTATGCTCTTAAGGATCTTTCATTTTTTCCCAATATTTCATATTTATTACTGAGTCTCAGACTGATAGTGAGGAAATAAGAAACATCAGGAGCCAAGCATTACAGTAGTGATGTTCTCACTGTGATTTGGCTGCTTAAAAAAGTGGTCTTAACATAAGACCACTTCTTATAGACCCAGCTTGCTTCTTACAGACCCAGCTTGGTTCTTCTCCAATGTCTTCTTCTTGGAGTTGTACCTGATTTTATTGCCAGTTTTCATTCGAATCCACTGAGGAATGAGACGATTCTGCTTTTGTTTCTTAGCCAGGAATTGCTTGATCCTGAAAGTCTTGTGAGAAGACACGGTGAGGAGAGAACTCAACCGCACATAGGATGGCGGAGAAGAGAAAGTAGGATGTTTCTTGCCTTGTTTCTTGATCTTCCCTTCTGAAGCTCCAACTGCCAACATGTTACATAACCTAGTCTCCTTCCCACTGCATTTGCCATTTTCCTTGCCTCAAATGGGCCAACCATTTGGTGGCTCAGCTGGTAAAGAATTTGCCTGTAATGCAGGAGACCTGGGTTTGATCCCTGGGTTGGGAAGATGCCCTGGAGAAGGGAATGGCAACCCACTCCAGTATTCTTGCCTGGAAAATCCTATGGACAGAGGAACCTAGCGGGCTACATACAGTCCACGAGGTTGCAAAGAGTCAGACATGATTGAGTGACTAACACTTTCACTTTTGCCTCAAATGATTGCTGTCCTTTCTGCTATCTCAATTCCATCTATTTTTCAAAGTTCACTTCAAGTCCCACCTTCCTCATGAAGCATTCTTTATCAACCTCTTTATAAGCTCTTTTCCCATGTGCTCTTTCATACTACATTTACATTTTTTTCTTCCCTGTATGTTAGTTCCATCACTTCAACTATATTTACATTCCTTGAAGGTGAGAACTATATCTATTTCTAGGCATTTCCCCAAAATGCCTAGTCCAAGTTCCAAAGAGTAGTTAGTATATGCTAATTAGTTTGATTAAAAATATCTGTTTAACAGGATATTATGTTTGTTACTTTCTCTGTTTAACAGGTATGTTTCAAGAGTACCACAAATTTTATAGCTAGAAAGGAGTTAATAAAATTATTAATGACTAACATGAAACAAAAGGATAGAGAAGCCCTGTTGAGTTTACCTTCCCACTTTGAAAATCACTTTCATGATTTATGAGAAAGTGATAAACACAGCAAAACATTTTCACCACAAACCACAGTATTTAACTAAAATGATTTGGAGTTCTAGATTGTTTAAAGTTTAAATATTCCAACTATGCACAGAATATTAAAATATTTGATCTAACTCAAATCCTTTGGATATTTCCCATATAAAATAGGTATAAACGACAGAGAATTATGATATTTAAAATAACTGATCACTGTGTCTATGCAAAGGAAGATGCTAAAACCAATTAAATTAAAAAAAAAACAACTGTGTTTTATTTACTTAAAAAAAATCAAATAGTGGTAATGCCTCAAATTTTTAACAATGGTTTTATGCCTAGGAATTAAATGGAAACCAGCTAGTGAAATTTGTAAATTAAAGTACTGATGTAAAATGAGGGGAAAGCAATTTAAAAAAATTTTAAAAAACCTTTGACCTTGGAACAGATTCTACTAATTTTTCTTTTAGGTGCAAAAAATCCACCCAGTAAGAAAATTAGTTAGGTGCATCTCTCAATAAAGTAGCCCTTTTTTGTGAATAGTTAACACTTGACTTCCCTTGATGTATCCTGGAATATGTATGAGAGCAAAGACCTCAGTATAACCACATTACGTGACATAAAGACAACAAAAGAAGTCAAAAAGCTTGTTACTCTGATTTTAAATCAGTTCTAGCAAGTTGTGTATCTGGTTTGCATACCCACAGCAATTATGGGCTGATTACAGACAGAGACAACAGGTTCCCCAATATTCATTCAATGCCTGAGCTCTGTCCTGAGGTTGTGCAAGTGAATAAGACAAGTTTATTAAAGAGTTGATCAGCTAGTAGCATAGAAACAAGCATGATTTTTTTTTTTTTAATTACTCATGACTAGCATTTCACCTGCTCAGAATTCAACCTAACAGAAAACTTCAACTATTGATAACCTTGCTGTGAGCTAAAAAATGAGCCAGATAGTCATTTGGCAGAAAAAGTCAATAGTGTAAAGACCATTTATTTAAACTCAATGACTATAGACTTAGCACAGCCCCTCATAACCTTATTCAGAGCCCACTGCTTGAAAGAACCAATTTTATACACATATCAAAGGTTATAAAAGGAAATAAAAGTTGTAAAAGAATTCTAACAGGTGTGTAATTTCTAAACTGATGAAAATTAATGGGCAGAAAGGGATTTTACAGAGACACTACTGCTGTGAGCCATTAACTTTCAGCTGATAGCTGTTAAGAGATGCGGAAACTATTAAAAAAAACACACAACTAAAACTAAAAATTTAAAATACAACAGTTTGAGCCACTTAGTAAAGGAACAAACAGTATTATCCAGTTGAACATGCCCTATCTCATTTTACTACAGCCAATGAAGATTCCCAAACAAATGAATTCAAAAGATTCTAAGAAAGCAAAGAGATATGTAATTGATTTTAGAAGGAAAAAAAGTTAAGCTACTGGAGGGGAAAAAAGCAGTATAATTATAAATTAGGGTTTGCAAACTCCAACGTCTCAAAGGCCAGGCAGATAGGCAAATGAGGAAAGTATACACATAAGAAACACAAAAACTAGTAATTGACAGTTGCTATGTCTGAGGGAGCAGGGAGTAATGGGGACCATGAGGCACCAGAGGGGAGTAGCCCAATTCCATTCAAGCCTCTTCTGGCCTTGCCCAAAGAAAGGCCCAGTGCTGCCACACCTGTTATTTCATCAGATTTCTGAAATGTGGCTTTTAAAATTTCAGTATTTAAAGTTTGGTTTACTACATGTGAGTCAAGGAAGACATTTATGTGGAAATGTAGTCAGACTGGCTACCTCTGGGGTAAATCCTCATTTATTTAGGACTCAACTGTCTAGAGGGCTTCCCTGATGGCTCAGCCGGTGAAGAATCCACGGGCAATGCAGGAGACCTGGGTTCGATCCCTGGGTTGGGAAGATCCCCTGGAGAAGGTAACGGCTACCCACTCCACTATTCTGGCCTGGAGAATTCCATGGACTATATAGTACACGGGGTGAAAAAGAGCTGGACACGACTGAGTGACTTTTTCTTCACTTCAACTATCTAGAACAATTCATCTCTAAGTATACTAAAAACGTTTAATCTATTTTTGATTATTCTCAACTCTGCATTTTGTTACCAGGACACAATGAGACTATGAATTCAATTTAGAGTCTTACCTTACTCTCACTGACCTCAGAAATCCATTCTTTTACTAGATTGTTCAGTTTACCAAGAACAACCAGCCTATAATAAAAAATAAAATGCTTTAGATGAAAACAAACAAAAAACCCCCACCAAAAACAAACAGTATTTTTAAAAGTAATTAAACATATAGGCAGTACCTTTATGTTGGTGCTAGAGTAAAAGCATATTATACACGTGCTAATGCTATCACATCTGTTGACACAAGGCACATCTCTTTGGCATTCTTAGGTTCCTAAGAGTTCCAAAGAGACGATAAATGTGATGATAGTATTTTGGTTTTTGAGCTATTTTTTCAAAATTCAAAAAGCCTAGTTAAAAAAAAAATCAAAATTACCTTCAATAAGGCTGCAGAGGCCAACTGAACTGTCAACTTTCTTGGCCTTACTATGGAATAAAATCAATTCAGTGTGGTAACAGTAGAAGTCAGCACTCTCATTGACAGTTACAAGTTTTTGGATAATAAAAACAGGCAAATTATTTATTGGCTAATTTTTTATAAAATTTAACTTAATAAAAGCAATTTGATATTAAAACAAACTTGCAACCAATGTAATATCCAAATCCAAATTAAAAAAAAAAAAGTTTAGGCATCTCAAAGATAACACATGAGAAACTAAATTCCTGATCTGTCCAAACTTGCTTCTCCCTCAGCCTTTCTCAAGTAATGGAACCCCATCCTTCCAGATGCTGAGACCAAAAATCTTGGCATCATCCTTGATGCCCCCCACCAACCCCCATTCCAGTTATTAAACAAGACATCCAGAATTCTACTATCTCTTATCACCTCCACTGCCATCCCCCTAGTTCCGGTCACCATTTCTTCCTTGGGTTATTAGAACAGTCTCCTAACTAGTTTCCCTGTTTCTGACTTTGACCCCTCTGCAGACTACTCTCAGTAAAGCAGCCAGAGTGACTGTGTTAAACATGAATCAATCATGTCAATCTGCTGCTCAAAACCCTAACAGCTTTCCATCTCAGAGTAAAAGCCAAAACCTTTATAATGGTTTTCAAGGTCCTAAATGACCTTTCCCTCCAAGCTCCTTCCAATCTCATTTTCTTTAAGCCCACATTCCCTTTCTTATTCACTCTGTGTCATATACCTAGGTTATCTTCCTATCTTTTTTAAATATACCAGGTACGGTCCTGACGCAGGCCTCTGCCTAGACTGCTCTTCCATCACTTTCATAGCTCTTTCCTCACTTTCAAAATTTCCCTAAAATGTCAATGAAGACTTCCTTGACAACCTCCACTCCCAGCTTCATTTTTCTCAGCCGGCAATTGTCATATGTAACACTGTGTTTATTTTACTTACTTGGCTAATTGTTAAGTTTCCTCCTCTAAGCTCTAGGAAGGCCAAGTTTTCTCTTCATTTTGTCATTTTTATATCCCTACACAGGGACATCACTGGTACATGAATATATGTTTATAGAAGTAATGATTAAAGAATGTACTGTAAAATACTTTGCATTTTTAAATGACATACCTATGGTTCAATTCTTCCTCATCTTCAAACACTCCAAATGGTTTCATGGCATCAATTAATTTCTGTGTGTAAATATGATCAATTTCTTTAGGACATGCCAAGCTAATTGGAGAGGTGATTCCATAATGCTTTTGTTGACGCTGGCTGTCCAGCACAGTGTTTCTGTTCAAAAAAAATGAAAGAGCAGAAAAAATTTAAAGTTTCATTTACTGACACATTAAATCTCTCAATCCACTCTTTAATTTAGCTACTTTAAAAGTTTACTCAGTACTATTGGTTGCCCCCCCGCCTTTTTTTAAGGAAAAAAAGGATATTTTGTGCTTATGGAGATGGACTATTCATTCTACTTCAAGCTTTCATGGTTAGGATGCGTTTTCAAGTCAAAAGCAGCCTGTGTTGGCATCAGGACAATTGTGCCAACACCACTCAGCTCAAATGCAAAGAGCCTGAATGGGAGCTGGGCCAGAGCCACCTTGACTACACCCTGCAGACTTAAGTCAAGTACCACCTTTGAAAAGCAGTCAGCCACTTGAAAGAAAGCTCTAAGTAAAAAACAATGCCCCCAACCTCATTTAAAAAAAAAATTATTTCATTAGAAGGTCCTTATGAAATACTCTAGCTTTTAAAAAGAAATCACTAGATGTGTCCCAGAGAAACCTATTAACATCCGTTGTTTCCAACAGAGTTTATAGTCCTAACATTCTGTGACTCTAGTTAATTGTTCTCTTCACTGTCTAAGTGAAGTCTATGATACCAACTATGATCTTGAGTCCCACTTTCTTATCTCTGTGCTGAAAATGCTGGCTATCAAGGTCCCTACTAGCATTAAAATTCCAAATCCATGGTTCTGAACCTCTCTCATCTAGACAGGAAAACAAAAGCAAGTGACACAATCCCTGGAGAAGTAAACACTCTGGAAAAATTCTAGGATAAGTGCACAAGGAGACATGTACAAAAATGTTCACTACCACACTGTGACATTAAAAAAAAAAAAAAGAAAACCTAGAAAAAACCTAAAACACTCACTAACAGGAAATGGGCTAAATCAGAATGTATCTCTACAAAAGAAAACAATACAGTATTAGTGTGAATTAATTAGAGCTGAAAAATACTATCATGGACAAATCTCAAAGACATATGTTGCGCTAAAGAAGTTGTTGAATAGCAAGTGTGGTACTAGTCATATAAAGTTTAAAAACAAGTAAAACAATGCAGATTATGGACATATACATATGCAGTAATAGCATTTAAAAAAAATATGCCGCATAAGCATCAAATTCAGAACTGTGGGGAACTCCAGGGAGGGAGGTGAATGGGCCTAGAGGAGGAGATAACAGAATTCCTTCAGATGTATTCAGTATGTTCGGTTTCTTTTAACTAAAGATATGTGTGTACACACACACACACACACGGAACGTTATGCTTTGGGAGATGGATGATGGCTACGTAAATGATGCTGTTATGTTATTTTCGGCATTTTTCTGTATGTTTAAATTATTTCCTAATAAACCAAAACGTAAGAAGTTACAACAAAATCTTGCCAAGCACCGACACTGTTTCTGACTTATCAAAGTATGACCAGGAGGTAAAGACTGGCAGATGTACTGTGGATAGGTGGGGAGATGAGGGAAGGGTGGAAAAACCAAAGCTTGACTAAAAAGAGAAACCCATGGGCTGGGATGGGGTGAATGCACTCCAGAAGACCTGGAGACAGCCGGTCAGGAAGGGAGGCGGGGGAGGTAGGGGGATGGTATTTGCGCCAATGCAGACAGGAGCAGAGACCGGCTCAGACAGCGCTGGGGGCAGGAGAGTGACCGACAATTTTTCCCCACAGACACACGGGCCTTTCTCCTGCCGCAACCTAGTCTGGGGGCGTCCTCGGAGACAGGGCAGCCAGGGAACAGATGGGGGCTCCTAGAGTCCCCGAGTCTGGCCAGGTGAGCCGCCGGGTGTAGGGGAGGTGGGGTGCCCTTGCCGACCGGTCGGGAGGGAGAAAGGAGACTACACGGGAGCTCTGGGCAGGACGCGAGAGGCAGGGAACGGAAACGGGGTCCGTGCTGGCCACCCCAGCCCACCCAGTTCTGCCTCACCCCCAACCGCCGCCCCCCACCACTTACGCAGACATCTCTTTCATCGCTTCCTGCGTCTCCCTCACCGGCGAGTTGTCTTTCGCTCTGGAGTCCTGTTCTTGCTCTTCCCTTCTCCTCCTGTCCAGTTTCCTCCGCTTGCTTGTAACTCGCTTGCACGCTCACTCTCTCACTTACTACAGCCGAGGCATCCAACCGAGTAGTGAAAACACCACAAAACCGGCTCTATTTATGACAATACAGCGCGGCCGACGCCAATATGGCGCCGCTTCCCAGCCTGCCCCTCGGCCGCTGCGGCCCCGCCCATGGGGGGGCCTGGGCCCGCCCTCGACCCCGCCCCCTCCTGCTTTAGGTCCGGGTAAGAGGCAATGGCATCCCACTCCAGTACTCTTGCCTAGAGAATCCCGTGGACGGAGGAGCCTGGTAGGCTGCAGTCCATGGGGTCGCTAAGAGTCGGACACGACTGAACGACTTCACTTTCACGCATTGGAGAAGGAAATGGCAACCCACTCCAGTATTCTTGCCTGGAGAATCCCAGGGATGGAGGAGCCTGTTGGGCTGCCGTCTATGGGGTCGCACAGAGTCGGACACGACTGACGCGACTTAGCAGCTGCAGCAGGCTCAGTGCCCCCCCCCCCCACCCCGAGGCGCAGGCTTGGGCTGCAAACGCCCGTCTGGAGGAGTGCTTGGTTCCCTTCATTGTCCGTGGGACTGTCTATCCAGGCTAACTGCTATCCAGGCTAACTGCTTGGAAGGTAACTTGGAACATGTATTTCTTGTTTATCTTGTGAAAGCCTATGTCATATATTTTAAAAAAACTACACAACCTTGCCTAGCAAATATTATTTTAACTCTTCCATTATACCACACCTTTATTTTAATCACTTATATGTAATCAGTCTATTCCTTGAGGCGATTATGCTGTGAGAACGTCACACCTAGGAACGTGTGACTTTATAATTACCTGGGAGTGAAGCAAGCTTGTAAATTGGAGGCTAACTGTTCACCTTGAAGTATCTCCCCCTGATTTATGACCTTCTAGCAATCAGGTAGGGCTTCCTTGGTGGCACAGATGGTAAAGAATCCTTCTGCAACGAGGGAGACCTGGGTTCAATCTTTGGGTTGGGAAGATTCTGTAGAGGAGAGCATGGCAACCTGCTCCAGTATTCTTGTCTGGAGAATCCCATGAACAGAGGGGCCTGGTGGGCTGCAGTCTGTGGGGTCATAAAGAGGTACGACTGAGCGACTAAACACAGCCCAGCACAGCAGTCAGGTATGGGAAATTGGTAGGCTGGTAGCCTGCAATATAGGGATAAATTCACGGCTGAATCAAAATCACATGTGTCAAATAGTGGAGATCATGTTTCATGCGAATGATGAAAATGGGAAAATGATGACAAATTTTAAAAAGTTGATTTAAAACACTAAATTGGTTACAAGGAAAAGAATGTTAAGAAGCTGCTTTTTCTTGGAATGTAACAATAGATAGAGAAGATAGACTCATTTATTAAAAAATATTTATTGAAAACCTAATCCATGCCACCCCAAGTTAGATAGGTCATGGTGGAGAGTTCTGACAAAACATGGTCCACTGGAGAAGGGAATGGCAAACCACTTCAGTATTCTTGCCTTGAACAGTATGAAAAGGCAAAAAGATAGGACACTGAAAGATGAACTCCCCAGGTTGGTAGGTGCCTAATATGCTGCTGGAGATTGGTGGAGAAATCACTCCAGAAAGAATGAAGAGACAGAGCCAAAATGAAAACAACACCAGTTGTGGATGTGACTGGTGATAGAAGTAAAGTCCGATGCTGTAAAGAACAATATTACATAGGAAGCTAGAACGTTAGGTCCATGAATCAAGCCAAATTGGAAGTGATCAGACAGGGGATGGCAAGAGTGAACATCAACATTGTAGGAATCAGTGAACTAAATGGACTGGAATGGGTGAATTTAACTCACATGACTATTATCTCTACTACTGTGGGCAAGAATCCCTCAGAAGAAATGGAGTAGCCCTCATGGTCAACAAAAGAGTCCAAAATGCACTACTTGGATGCAATCTCAAAAATGACAGAATGATCTCAGTCAAACCATTCGATATCAGAGTAATCCAAGTGTGTCGCCCAACCAGTAATGCTGGAGAAGCTGAAGTTGAATGGTTCTATGCAGACCCATAAGACCTTCTAGAACTAACACCCCCAAAAGATGTCCTTTTCATTATAGGGGACTGGAATGCAAAAGTAGGAGTCAAGAAATACCTGGAGTAACAGGCACATTTGGCCTTGGAGTACAAAATGAGGAAGGGCAAAAACTAATAGAGTTTCACCAAGAGAATGCACTAGTCATAGCAAACATCCTCTTCCAACAACACAAGAGAAGACTCTACACATGGACATCACCAGATGGTCAACACCGAAATCAGATTGATTATATTCTTTGCACCCAAAGATGGAGAAGCTCTACACAGTCAGCAAAAACAAGTCCAGGAGCTGACTGTGGCTCAGATCATGAACTCCTTATTGCCAAATTCAGACTGAAATTGAGGAAAGTAGGGAAAACCACTAGACCATTCAGATATGACCTAAATCAAATCCCTTACAATTATACAGTGAAAGTGACAAATAGATTCAAAGGATCTGATAGAGTGCCTGAAGAACTATAGATGGAGGTTTCTGACATTGTACAGGAGGCAGTGATCAAGACCATCCCCAAGAGAAAGAAATGCAAAAAGGCAAAACGGTTGTCTTACAAATAGCTGTGAAAAGAAGAGAAGTGAAAGGCAAAGGAGAAAAGGAAAGATATACCCATTTGAATGCAGAGTTCCAAAGAATAGCAAGGAGAGAGAAGAAAGCCTTCCTCCATGATCAATGCAAAGAAATAAAGGAAAACAATAGAATGGAAATGACTAGAGATCTCTTCAAGAAAATTAGAGATACCAAGGGAATATTTCATGCAAAGATGGGCACAAAAAAGGACAGAAATGGTATGGACCTAACAGAAGCAGAAGATATTAAGAAGAGGTGGCAAGAATACACAGAAGAACTATACAAAAAAGATTTTCGTGACCCAGATAACCACGATGGTGTGATCACTTACCTAGAGCTAGACATCCTGGAATGCAGAATCAAGTGGGCCTTAGGAAGCATCACTGTGAACAAAGCCAGTAGTGGTGATGGAATTCCAGTTGAGCTATTTCAAATCCTGAAAGATGATGCTGTGAAAGTGCTGCACTCAATTTGCCAGCAAATTTGGAAAACTCAGCAGTGGCCACAGGACTGGAGAAGGTCAGTTTTCATTCCAATCCCAAAGAAAGGCAATGCCAAAGAATGCTCAAACTACTGCACAATTGCACTCATCTCACACACTAGTAAAGTAATGCTCAAAATTCTCTAAGCCAGGCTTCAACAGTATGTGAACCTCCAGATGTTCAAGCTGGATTTAGAAAAGGCAGAGGAACCAGAGATCAAATTGCCAACATTTGCTGGATCATCAAAAAAGCAAGAGAGTTCGAGAAAAATATCTACATCTGGTTTATTGACTACAGCAAAGCCTTTGACTGTGTGGATCACCACAAATTGTTGAAAATTCTTCAAGAGATGGGAATAGCAGACCACCTGACCTGTCTCCTGGGAAATCTGTATGCAGGTCAGGAAGCAACAGTTAGAACTGGACATGGAACAACAGACTGGTTCCAAAGAGGTAAAGGAGTATGTCAAGGCTGTATATTGTCACCCTTCTTATTTAACTTATATGCAGAGTACATCATGAGAAATGCTGGACTGACAGACTGGTCATCGCCCCTTTTTCTTTGAGACTGGGTTCTCAAAAGTCTGAGAAGGTAAATAGGTAGATAGTTAGACATGAGCAGGATATCAACAGGGGCCAAAGAGTTGGCCCTAAAAATAAAGAGAGGACAGAATGTGGTGACCCAAGGACAAAAGAGCAGATGAAACCAAGGAGGGTCTTGGAATGCAGGAACAGATAAACCAGACTCTCACTGTCCTTCTCTCCCCCATGTTCTAACTACTAACGGATTTCAGGTCTTCCGGAGCAGTATAACCTGTCTCCCCTCCTACCTCATAGGGAGAAGGTGCTTTACTCTTCCCTCTACCCAGTATACATGCCTCATCCAATCAGCAAATGACCCACAAGACCCCTATCCCACTCCTTGTACCCTGAGTGTAAAAGTGAACTAAGGACCCCTATTCGAGGTTGGTTCTCCCTTGAGCTGGCCCAATGTTCTAACAGCATCTCCCACTCTAATATACTTTATTTCGCTCTTAAAAAAAAAATGGAAATGCTGGACTGGATGAAGCACAAGCTAGAATCAAGATTGCCAGGGGAAATATCAATAACCTCAGATATGCAGATGACACCACACTTATGGAAGAAAGTGAAGAAGAACTAAAGAGCCTCTTGATGAAAATGAAAGAGGAGAGTGAAAATGCTGGCTTAAAGCTCAACATTCAGAAAACTAAGATCATTGCATCTAGTCTCATCACTTCATGGCAAATAGATGGGGAAACAATGGAAACAGTGACAGACTTTATTTTGGGGGCTCCAAAATCACTGCAGATGGTGACTGCAGCCATGAGATTAAAAGACGCTTACTCCTTGGAAGAAAAGTTATGGCCAGCCCAGACAGTATATTAAAAAACAGAGACATTACTTTGCCAACAAAGGTCTGTCTAGTCAAAGCTATTGTTTTTCCAGTAGTGACGTATGGATGTGAGAGTTGGACTATAAAGAAAGCTGAGCACTGAAGAATCGATGTTTTTGAACTGTGGTATTGGAGAGGACTCTTGAGAGTCCCTTGGACAGTGAGGAGATCCAACCTGTCCATTGTAAAGGAAATCAGTCCTGAATATTCATTGGAATGACTGATGCTGAAACTCCAATACTTCAGCCACCTAATGCAAAGAACTGACACATTTGAGAAGACCCTGATGCTGAGAAAGATTGAAGGTGGGAGGAGAAGGGGACAACAGAGGATGAGATGGTTGGATGGCATCACCAACTCAATGGACATGAGTCTGAGCAGGCTCCAGGAGTTGGTGATGAACAGGGAAGCCTGGCATACTGCAGTCCATGGGGTCGCAAAGAGTTGGACACAGCTGGTAAACTGAACTGAACTGACTCTGTGCCAAACTCTGTGTCAGACTCCAGTGATTTAATCATGCATAAAACCAGATGTATTCTTTAATTTTATGAATTTCAAAGTTTAGTGAGGAAACAATCAAAAAGAAGTGATATTCTAGTGTTATAGAACTAAAGAGGCTACCAGGTGTCAGGCACAGGAACTATTTCATTCCTCTCTGGAAAGTTCACAGTCTCCTGAAGGAGAACACACTTAACACAAGATCATTCAAATGTGGTATGGTCTGTAATAAGATGGGGTCAGGGGATTTAGGGAGGCCTACAGCAGGCTGCCTAAACTTGAGGGCAGGAATGCTCAAAAGTGACTTCTTGGAAGAGAGTATGCCCTTAATTAAATGAGCAAGATTTGGAAGTAGGCATTGGGTGCAGGTGGGAGAGAGAAGGCAAAACCTATCTAAAGCAGCATTCAGTAATAGCGAGGATTGGTTTCAGTGTGAGGGAAACCCAAATTTGAATTCTAGTTTTGCTACTTACTAGTTTTGTGACCAGAGAGAAATTAACCTTAAAAAGTCCTTTCAACCTCTGTAAAATGAAGTTAATAGAATTGTAAGAGAATTAAATGAGAAGAGCATGTATAGCCAGTATGAATCTCTGTCCAAAAGTTCAGATATGCAAGAAATGTCACTTTATTTTCAAAGACAGAATTTTTGACCCTGAGCCCCTCATTCCTCTGAGCTGGCAGGTAAAGTCAATCTTGGGCATCCTGAGTCTCTCTCTTCCCACTTCTTGAGACTTAAGGATTCAGGGAGTTATGGCAGACTGTATACATCTGGCCCTGGGCTGTGGTGAATGCACCTTCCTGTCCTTTTGGCACCTGTGCCTCAAGGGTTTCTCCTACCTCCAGTTCTCATCTCAGACTCATTGGATGGGCTGGTGGTCTCATCCCACAAGCACCACAGAGCTCATTCTTCCTACCTCTTCCTACATCTTCCCAACAGTTTAGGGAATCTTGCCAGGCTGGGATACAGAAAATCTCCTTTCCTCAAGTTTTCTAACCAAGATATTTGTTGCTGGCTGCATAGAATTCTCTTCAAGGCTCAGCTTTGTTTCAAATAAAAAAGCCAGAAAAGAATTGCAGGCAGATTCTGTCATCTTCACAGGGCAGAGTCTTTTGCTCAGAGCCAGGCGCATAGGAGTCAATAAATTTAACTCTTATTCACATCGATTACCAAAACTCTTATCTCTTACTTTTCCTCTTTGTTTATGTATTTAATTTTCAAGGACTTATTTTACTTCTTTCCTTTTTTTTTTTCTCTTATAGAATGCTTTGTTTGCTCTTATCTACTGCAGTACTTTGGAAGAAAGGAAAACTCTGCTTTTAATTCTACTAGTTCAATGAAATCCTACAGTGTTTCAAACACAGCTTTAAACGTTTATGTAATTATCAAAGTCAATATCAGAACAATACTTTTCAATTCTCTTTTATGTTGTTATTTTAAATTTGCCTCAGTTTTAGTTGTTTTTCTTCCCATTTTCCTGTCTTTGTCAATCTACCTTGGATTGAATGCCAGTCCCCAACCCTCATTTCAATAAGGACACTTTTGGATATGTTTTCCTCTGATCAGGGGTCTACCCTGTGTCTCTATTTTTTAAACTCAAATTTTCCAATTACAAATGTAACCCATGTTTGTAAAAAGAAAAAAAAAAGAGAGAGAGAGAGAGTGAAAATCTGTCCCTCCCACCCATTCCTAACTCAAGTTTTATTCCCCAGGGGCCATTTTTAACAGCTGGGTATCCGTCCTTCCAGAATGTTTGCAATGTACCCCAAACTGCATATAAGCATGTACCAGAGGTTTGTTTTTAGTGTTTAAGTTTGAAAAAAGGGGGATTGTACTGCATGTGCTGTTCTGCTCAAATTTTTTTTTAACCTAAAAAATCATGAACATCTTTCTATGTTACTAATGTTATGGACTGAATTGTGTCCCCCAGATTTTATATGTTGAAGTTCTAGTTTCCAGCACCTAAGAATGTGACTGTGTTGGGAGATAGGCTGTTTTTATTTGTTTGTTTGTTTTTATTTTTGGTTACACTGAGTCTTTGTTGTTGTGCACGGCTTTTCTCTTGTTGTGGCGAGTGGGGGCTTCTCTTCCTGTGGTGCACGGGCTTCTCATTGCAATGGCTTTTTTTGGCTGTGGGGCACAGGCTCTAGTTGCATGGGCAGCATATGGACTCAGCAGCTGCAGCTCGCAGGTCCTAAAGAGCAGTCTCAGTAGTTGTGGCACATGGACTTAGTTGCCCCATAGCGTGTGGAATCTTCCTAGACCGGGATTGAACCCTTGTTTCTTGCATTGGCAGGCAAATTCTTATCCACTGTACAACCGGGAAAGTCCAGGAAATAGAGTTTAAAGACAAAGTTAAGTGTAAATAAGGTTGTTAGTGTGGTCCCTACTCCAATATGACTGATGTCCTTATAAGAAGAGAAAATTTGGACACAGATGATACGGAGGAAAGACCACATGAAGGCACATGAAAAGACAGCCATTTACAAGCCAAAGAGAGAGGCCTTGTTGACATGCTGTTTCAGGTTTCTAGCCTCCAGAACTGCAAGAAAATAAACCTCTATTCTTTAAGCCTCCCACCTAATCTGTTACTTTTTTAAGGCAGCCCTAGCAAACCAATATAGTAAATATGCACCTACTTTGTTCTTTTTAACAGTAATATGGCATTCTTTGTCATAAATAGTATGTAATATTTGTCAGAATATATTTAACCACTTCACTGTTGTCACAAATATGTTTATATTATAAATAATGCTTATAATAAATATCCTTCTACCTATATCCTCTATACTTGTATCACTAGTTATTAATAAATTCTTAAAGATAGGATTACTATGTCAAAAGTTATGTATATTTAAAATTAAAATTTATCAGATAGAGACAAATATGATATCACTTATATGTGGAATCTTAAAAAAATTATACAAATGAACTTGTTTATAAAACAGAAGTAGACTCACAGACATTGAAAACACACTTATGGTTACCAAAGGGGGAAGAGATAAATTAGGAGTTTGGGATTAGCAGATACAAACTACTATAGATGAAATAGATAGCCAACAATGACCTATTGTATAATACAGGGAACTATACTCAATATCTTGTAATAACCTATAATGGAAAAAATCTAGAAAAATAATCTAATCTATACATATATGTATAACTGAATCACTTTGTTGTACACATGTAATTAATACAACACAGTTAGAACTAACACCCAAAAAGATGTCCTTTTCATTATAGGGGACTGGAATGCAAATGTAGGAGGTCAAGAAACACCTGGAGTAACAGGCACATTTGGCCTTGGAATATGGAAGGAAGCAGGGTAAAGGCTAATAGAGTTTTGCCAAGAGAACGCACTGGTCATAGCAAACACCCTCTTCCAACAACACAAGAGAAGACTCTACACATGGACATCACCAGATGGTCAAAACCGAAATCAGATTGATTATATTCTTTGCACCCAAAGATGGAAAAGCTCTACACAGTCAGCAAAAACAAGACCAGGAGCTGACTGTGGCTCAGATCATGAACTCCTTATTGCCAAATTCAGACTGAAATTGAAGAAAGTAGGGAAAACCACTAGACCATTCAGATATGACCTAAATCAAATCCCTTATGAGTATACAGTGGAAGTGAGAAATAGATTTAAGGGACTAGATCTGATAGACTGAGTGCCTGAAGAACTCTGGACGGAGGTTCATGACATTGTACAGGACACAGGGATCAAGACCATCCCCATGGAAAAGAAATGCAAAAAAGCAAAATGGCTGTCTGAGGAGGCCTTACAAAGAGCTGTGAAAAGAAGAGAAGCGAAAAGCAAAGGAGAAAAGGAAAGATATAAGCATCTGAATGCATCTAACTTCCAAAGAAGAGCAAGGAGAGATAAGAAAGTCTTCCTCAGTGATCAATGCAAAGCAATAGAGGAAAAGAACAGAATGGGAAAGACTAGAGATCACTTCAAGAAAATTAGAGATACCAAGGGAACATTTCATGCAAAGATGGGCTCGATAAAGGATAGAAATGGTATGGACCTAAGCAGAAGCCAAAGATATTAAGAAGAGGTGGCAAGAATACACATAAGAACTATACAAAAAAGATCTTCACGACCCAGATAATCACGATGGTGTGATCACTCACCTAGAGCCAGACATCCTGGAATGTGAAGTTAAGTGGGCCTTAGGATGCATCACTATGAACAAAGCTAGTGGAGGTGATGGAATTCCAGTTGAGCTATTTCAAATCCTGAAAGATGATGCTGTGAAAGTGCTGCACTCAATTTGCCAGCAAATTTGGAAAACTCAGCAGTGGCCACAGGACTGGAAAAGGTCAGTGTTCATCCCAATCCCAAAGAAAGGCAATGCCAAAGAATGCTCAAACTACCGCACAATTGCACTCATCTCACATGCTAGTAAAGTAATGCTCAAAATTCTCCAGGCCAGGCTTCAGCAATACGTGAACCATGAACTCCCTGATGTTCAAGCTGGTTTTAGAAAAGGCAGAGGAACCAGAGATCAAATTGCGAACATCCGCTGGATGATGGAAAAAGCAAGAGAGTTCCAGAAAAACATCTATTTCTGCTTTATTGACTATGCCAAAGCCTTTGACTATGTGGATCACAATAAACTGTGGAAAATTCTGAAAGAGATGGGAATACCAGACCACCTGACTGGCCTCTTGAGAAATCTGTATGCAGGTCAGGAAGCAACAGTTAGAACTGGACATGGAACAACAGACTGGTTGCAAATAGGAAAAGGAGTACGTCAAGGCTGTATATTGTCACCCTGCTTATTTAACTTCTATGCAGAGTACGTCATGAGAAACGCTAGACTGGAAGAAGCACAAGCTGGAATCAAGATTGCCAGGAGAAATATCAGTCACCTCAGATATATAGACGACACTACCCTTATGGCAGAAAGTGAAGAGGAACTAAAAAGCCTCTTGATGAAAGTGAGAGTGGAGAGTGAAAAAGTTGGCTTAAAGCTCAACATTCAGAAAATGAAGATCATGGCATCCGGTCCCATCACTTCATGGGAAATAGATGGGGAAACCATGGAAATAGTGTCAGACGTTATTGTTTTGGGCTCCAAAATCACTGCAGATGGTGATTGCAGCCATGAAATTAAAAGACGCTTACTCCTTGGAAGAAAAGTTATGACCAACCTAGATAGCATATTCAAAAGCAGAGACATTACTTTGCCAACAAAGGTCTGTCTAGTCAAGGCTATGATTTTTCTAGTAGTCATGTATGGATGTGAGAGTTGGACCGTGAAGAGAGCTGAGCACCAAAGAATTAATGCTTTTGAACTGTGGTCTTGGAGAAGACTCTTGAGAGTCCCTTGGACTGCAAGGAGATCCAACCAGTCCATTCTAAAGGAGATCAGTCCTGGGTGTTCTTTGGAAGGAATGATGCTAAAGCTGAAACTCCAATACTTTGGCCACCTGATGCGAAGAGTTGACTCATTGCAAAAGACTCTGATGCTGGGAGGGATTGGGGGCAGGAGGAGAAGGGGACGACAGAGGATGAGATGGCTGGATGGCATCACCGACTTGATGGACGTGAGTTTGAGTGAACTCCGGGAGTTGGTGATGGACAGGGAGGCCTGGTGTGCTGCAATTCATGGGGTCGCAGTCGGACATGACTGAGCGACTGAACTGAAAACATCTATACTTCAGTAACAAATAAATAAATTTATGTGTTCCAGGTTGTCTCCTAAGAATGTTATACCAGTTTACACTCTAACAAATAATGTGTATGCTGCTGCTGCTGCTAAGTCATTTCAGCCGTGTCCAACTCTGTGCAACCCCATAGATGGCAGCCCACCAGGCTCCCCCGTCCCTGGGATTCTCCAGGCAAGAACACTGGGGTGGGTTGCCATTGCCTTCTCCAAATAATGTGTATGGGTTGGTCTATTTCGTTAAACTCTCACAAATGCTAGATATTAAAAATACATTTCATTCTTATTATGAAAACTATAAATGTGAAGGAAAGCAGAGAGGATAGTGTAACAGATACCATAAACTTATCACTTAGATTTAATAATTATTTTAACATTTGTCATGTTTCACTTTTTTTAAGTAGAAGTTTTTTAAAATAAATATAGACTCCTAAATATCTCACTCCTATTATTTTTTCTTCCAGTTTTGTTGAAATACAATTGATAAATAGCACTGTAAGTTTAAGATGTACAGCATGATTTGATTTACATACATTATGAAGTGATTATTAGAATAAGTTTATTAACCATCTATTATCTCAGATTTAAACAAATTTTAAAAAATAGAAGATAAATTTTCTTTTGGTGAGAACTCAGGATTTACTTTCTTAACAACTTTCATATATAACATGTAGCAGTGTTACTTGTAGTTACCATGTTGTACATTACTTCTCTAGTACTTTGTTATCTTGTAACTGGAAGTTTGTAACTTTTGACTGCCTTCCTCCAATTCCCTCCCCCCCATCCCCACCTCACTCCTAAATGTTTCGATATCAGTTCAGTTCAGTTGCTCAGTGTCCGACTCTTTGCGACCCCATGAATCACAGCACACCAGGCCTCCCTGTTCATCACCAACTCCCGGAGTTCACTCAGACTCACGTCCATCAAGTCTCTGATGCCATCCAGCGATCTCATCCTCGGTCGTCCCCTTCTCCTCCTGCCCCCAATCCCTCCCAGCATCAGAGTCTTTTCCAATGAGTCAACTCTTCGCATCAGGTGGCCAAAGTACTGGAGCTTCAGCTTTAGCATCATTCCTTCCAAAGAAATCCCAGGGTTGATCTCCTTCAGAACGGACTGGTTGGATCTCCTTGCAGTCCAAGGGACTCTCAAGAGTCTTCTCCAAGACCACAGTTCAAAAGCATCAATTCTTCGGTGCTCAGCCTTCTTCACAGTCCAACTCTCACATCCATACATGACCACAGGAAAAACCATAGCCTTGACTAGACAGACCTTAGTCGGCAAAGTAATGTCTCTGCTTTTGAATATGCTATCTAGGTTGGTCATAACTTTTCTTCCAAGGAGTAAGCGTCTTTTAATTTCATGGCTGCAATCACCATCTGCAGTGATTTTGGAGCCCAAAAAAATAAAGTCTGACACTGTTTCCACTGTTTCCCCATCTATTTCCCATGAAGTGATGGGACCCGATGACATGATCTTCATTTTCTGAATGTTGAGCTTTAAGCCAACATTTTCGCTCTCCACTCTCACTTTCATCCAGAGGCTTTTTAGTTCCTCTTCACTTTCTGCCATAAGGGTAGTGTCATCTACATATCTGAGGTGACTGATATTTCTCCTGGCAATCTTGATTCCAGCTTGTGTTTCCTCCAGTCCAGCATTTCTCATGATGTACTCTGCATAGAAGTTAAATAAGCAGGGTGACAATATACAGCCTTGACGTACTCCTTTTCCTATTTGCAACCAGTCTGTTGTTCCATGTCCAGTTCTAACTGTTGCTTCCTGACCTGCATACAGATTTCTCAAGAGGCCAGTCAGGTGGTCTGGTATTCCCATCTCTTTCAGAATTTTCCACAGTTTATTGTGATCCACACAGTTAAAGGCTTTGGCATAGTCAATAAAGCAGAAATAGATGTTTTTCTGGAACTCTCTTGCTTTTTCCATCATCCAGCGGATGTTCGCAATTTGATCTCTGGTTCCTCTGCCTTTTCTAAAACCAGCTTGAACATCAGGGAGTTCATGGTTCACGTATTCTGAAGCCTGGCCTGGAGAATTTTGAGCATTACTTTACTAGCATGTGAGATGAGTGCAATTGTGAGGTAGTTTGAGTATTCTTTGGCATTGCCTTTCTTTGGAATTGGAATGAACACTGACCTTTTCCAGTCCTGTGGCCACTGCTGAGTTTTCCAAATTTGCTGGCATATTGAGTGCAGCACTTTCACAGCATCATCTTTCAGGATGTGAAACAGCTCAACTGGAATTCTATCACCTCCACTAGCTTTATTTGTAGTGATGCTTTCTAAGGCCCACTTGACTTCACTTTCCAAGATGTCTGGCTCTAGATTAGTGATCACATCATCATGATTATCTGGGTCGTGAAGATCTTTTTTTTCGATATGCATATCTAAATAAGAATTCTTCTCTACAGAACCACAGTTAATATCAACACACCTAAGTTTCCCAGACTTGGCCCCAAAATGTCTTTGCAGCAACTTTGTTCTGATTGCATTTGGTTGTTGGACTTCTGAAGTGTACTTTAATCTAGAACAGACACTCCTTTTCCTGTCCCTCTTTATCTTTCTCATACCCCCCAATTACAAAACACACACACACACATTCATTTGACTGTGTCAGGCATGTGGGATCTTGGTTCCCTGTCCAGGGATTGAACCCACTTCCTCTGCATTAGCACATGAACTCTTAACCACTAGACCACTGTGAAGTCTTCCCTCCAGCTTTTTATTTTCCTATGACACCACTTGGAAAGAACAGGTCAGTTGCTCCCTGCTGCCACTGCTGCTAAGTCACTTCAGTTGTGTCCGATTCTGTGTGACTCCAATAGACGGCAGCCCACCAGGCTCCCCTGTTCCTGGGATCCTCCAGGCAAGAATACTGGAGTGGGTTGCCATTTCCTTCTCCAATGCATGAAAGTGAAAAGTGAAAGTGAAGTCACTCAGTCGTGTCTGGCTCTTAGCAACCCCATGGATGGCTGGAGTAGGTTGTCTTTGCCTTCTCTGCAGTTGTTCCCTCAGTTCAGTTCTGTCTCTCAGTCGTGTCCAACTCTTTGTGACCCCATGAAGTGCAGCACACCAGGCCTCCCTGTCCATCACCAACTCCCGGAGTTCACTCAAACTCATGTCTATCGAGTCGGTGATGCCATCCAGCCATCTCATCCTCTGTCGTCCCCTTCTCCTGCCCCCAGTCCCTGCCAGCATCAGAGTCTTTTCCAATGAGTCAACTCTTCACATGAGGTGGCCAAAGTATTGGAGTTTCAGCTTTAGCATCATTCCTTCCAAAGAAATCCCAGGGCTGATCTCCTTCAGAATGGACTGATTGGATCTCCTTGCAGTCCAAGGGACTCTCAAGAGTCTTCTCCAACACCACAGTGCAAAAGCATCAATTCTTCGGTGCTCAGCCTTCTTCACAGTCCAACTCTCACATCCATACATGACTACTGGAAAAATCATAGCCTTGACTAGACAGACCTTAGTTGGCAAAGTAATGTCTCTGCTTTTGAATATGCTATCTAGGTTGGTCATAACTTTTCTTCCAAGGAGTAAGCGTTTTTTAATTTCATGGCTGCAATCACCATCTGCAGTGATTTTGGAGCCCCCCAAAATAAAGTCTGACACTGTTTCCACTATTTCCCCATCTATTTCCCATGAAGTGATGGGACCAGATGCCATGATCTTTGTTTTTTGAATGTTGAGTTTCTCAGCCTTTTCACTCTCCTCTTTCACTTTTGTCAAGAGGCTCTTTAGTTCCTCTTCACTTTCTGCCATAAGGGTGTTGTCATCTGCATATCTGAGGTGATTGATATTTCTCCCGGCAATCTTGATTCCAGTTTGTGCTTCTTCCCTAGAATGTCCCAATTTCTGGATTTTTATCATTTAAAAATAACCCCGATAATTTTCTGTTATTGGAAGTTGAATCTAAAGGCTTAACTTCAGGTTAAACACTGTATCACATAATGACGTAACTAGGAGTCCCATAAGGAAGCTCTGGGGTTATTCCATTGTTCGTGATGTTGAGATTGATCACAGGGTGTTTGTAGTGACTATCACCTTGGAACCAGCTAATGATCTGTGAGGTGATAATTTTGCCACCAGGTGACTATCCAACCTTTTACCTGGTGTTTTTAACATCTGTTGGTAATTCTTGGGCTTAATTGTGTCCTTGAAATGAAATGAAGTCGCTCAGTCATGTCCGACTCTTGCCATCTCCCTCTCCAGAGGATCTTCCCAACCCAGGGATCGAATCCGGGTCTCCCGTATTGCAGGCAGACTCTTTACCATCTGAGCCACCAAGGGATTGTAAATTGTGATTTTCCAATTCTGTCTACTTTTATAACTGACATTTTTCTTGAAAAAGTGCTTTTCCTCATCAACTAGGAATATTAGGTACACTGAAATGTAATTACTATTGCAAAGGAAAAATGTTCTTGTCCCTTTCAGAGAAAGAACTTGGTGTAATGGTTCCCTGCAAAATTTATTTGCTTTGCTTGCTTGCTTGTTTCATTCCTCTTACTTTATTTTTCTCGAATATCATATGAATTCAAGGTTTCTTGTATAGTCAGTGTTTTTCAATTAATTACAGTCATTGTTCTTTTGATACTAAAACTGTTCCAACTTTGGCCAGTAGTTTCCTCTGTCAAGCTGGTTCTTCTGTCAGTATTTAAAAAGTGTCCTTTTAAGTTAATATAATAAGTTGGATAGTGGTATTTCTTTTTATTAAATTAGAAAAATTTAAAGTATAATTGATTTACAATGTTGTACCAATCTCTGCTGTACAGCAAAGTGACTTGGTTATATACATATATACATTGTTTTTATATTTTTTTCCATTATGGTTTATATATGGTTAATATAATTTTCTGTGCTATACATTAGGACCTTGTTGTTTATCTATGGAAAGTGGTATTTCTTTGTGGTTTTAACTTTCATCTCTCTGATCAGTAGTGAAGGTGATCATCTTTCATATTTTACCAGCCATTTGTATTTCTTTGGGGCTTGTTTATTCATATTTTTGTCTATTTTTTTCTTGATATAAATGTATTTACACCAATTACCAAGTCTCATCTCTACAAATGAAATGTTTTCAGTACTTATTGCCAGTCTCTTCCAACTGCAACTTCCCTATGTTTGAATTTTTTCTTTTGATCATCTCTTGCTCTAGAATGTGTCTTGAAATAGCTTATTCATAGAGTAGCTACATTTCATTAGTTCTGGCATATTTGAAAAATGCCCTTCTATTAAATAATAACATGTCCTTAAAAGCTTGGTGAATGTTGCTTTATTGTTACCTGAAGAGTCTTGGATACTTATAAGATTCTTATTTTCAAATCTTAAAAATTTTCCCCCAATAGGCTTTTCTATGAAAATCTAAAACTCAACATTCAAAAAACTAGGAACATGGCGTCCAGTCCCATTACTTCATGGCAAACAGATGGGGGAAAAGTGGCAGATTTTATTTTCTTGGACTCCACTGTAACTGCAGACAATGACTGCAGCCATGAAATTTAAAAGATGCTTACTCCTTGGAAGAAAAGCTATGACCAACCTAGAGAGCATATTAGAAAGCAGAGATGTCACTTTGCTGACAGAAGTCTGTATAGTCAAAGCTATGGATTTTCCAGTAGTCATGTATGGATGTGAGAATTGGACTATCAAGAAGGCTGAGCCTCCCAAGAGCTGATGCTTTTGAACTATGGTAATGGAGAAGATTCTTGAGAGTCACTTGGACTGCAAGGAGATCAAACCAGTCCATCCTAAAGGAAATCAACCCTGGTTATTCATTGGAAGGACTGATGCTGAAGCTGAAGCTCCAACACATTGGCCACCTGATGTGAAGAAATGACTCACTGGAAAAGACCCTGATATTGGGAAAGATTTAGGGCAGGAGGAGATGACGGTGACAGAGGATAAGATGGTTGAATGGCATCACTGACTCAATGGACATGAATTTGAGCAAATTCTAGAAGATAGCGAAGGAAAGCCTGGTGTGCTGCTGTCCATGGAGTTGCAAAGAATTAGACACAACTTAGTGACTGAACAACAACAAGGCAGTCTTTTCCTAAAATAAGTTTAGCACAAAATAAACATTCAAAAAATTTCTGAATCATTTTTAAAGATTACATAAAATTTATTTTTACTTTAAAATTTTTTATCGCTTCTGTTCATCAATTTTTTTTTTCAGTTCATTCACGTAAATAGGATTTCACCTTGAGAGAGTTTTAAGTGTTAGTACCAGTATTTCAGGAAAAAAACTTTAAAAATTAATATTTTAGCTTTTTAAGATTGTACTGGGCTGTTTACTCGTCTATGGGATTCCCTGATGGCTCAGATGGTAAAAGAGTCTGCCTGTAATGCAGGAGACCCGGTTCGATCCCTGGGTCAGAAAGATCCTCTGGGGAAGGAAATGGCAGCCCACTCCAATATTCTTGCCTGGAAAATCCCATGGATGGAGGAACCTGGCAGGCTACAGTCCATGGGGTCATAAAGAGTCAGACATGACTGGGCGACTTCATTTCATTTCACTTCACTTTACTTGTCTGTAGGACAAGTAGGGACTATATCTGCCTTATTCATCAGCTTATCCTCAGAACTTAGCACAGGTGTTCAATAAATATTTGTTGAATTAATTTATTTCAAGTATTATTTAGCATATCTTCCTTTTTCTTATTATATCTTCATCTTTTTGCCCTGATAGACTATCTCCATTTTGCCTTCTTTCTTTTTTTTTTTCAAACTTAAAACTTTTTATTTTGTATTAGGGTATAGCTGGTTAGTGCTTCCCTGGTGGCTGAGATGGTCAAGAATCTGCTTGGGGTCGCAAAGAGTTATACACGACTGAGCAGAATGCCTGCAATGAAGGAGACCCAGTTTGATCCCTGGATCAGGATGATCCCCTGGAGAAGGGAATGGCTACCCACTCCAGTATTCTTGCCTGGAGAATTCCATACGTAGAGGACCTGTCAGGGTACAGTCCATGGGGGCACAAAGAGTCAGACACAACTGAGAGACTGACATTTTCACTGTTCACTGAGCTACTGACCTTTTCCCTGTTCACTGAGCGACCAACACTAACACTTAGCCGATTAACAATGTTGTGTTTGTTTCAGGTGAACATTGAAGAGACTCGGCCATAAATACGCATGTATCCACTCTCCCCGCAAAACCCTTCCCATCCAGGCTGGTACATCACATTGAATAGACATGTGCTATACAATAGGTCCTTGTTGGTTATTCATTTTCAAAATTGCCTTCTTTCTGTAACTTAATATTCTGAGGTGTCTGAATGTAATACAGGTACGCCACTGAAACTTTTCCACGTCTGAGCAGTCTTCCATTAACTCTAAACATTTTCTTTACCTAGCAGATTGTTGTAGCACAGTATTGTTCACACTGGCCATTAGCAGGTTATGACTAGCACCTCTTGAAAAATGAATAGATGAGTATGATGCCTCAAGTAGGAGCATCCTAAAATGTCTGTGAGAGTTAGCCCTGATGCCTTGTGTGTCATGCCAGGAGGGATGAGAGTCTCCCCTTCTGCCAGCAGGATGGGCTGTGCCCAAACAGCTTCCCAGGATAACTTTCTACCCCTAACAAAAGGGGTTGCAACTTCCCCTGAAATCCCCAGGTATTGGGCAGCTGGCACCTAAACATAGTCACACTGGCTCCAGTCTCTGTTTCCACATTTGGACAAGGCTAATTTCTCACAATTTTACTCCAAGAAAGTATCATCTCAGGGTACATGTCCCTCTGAAATGCAACAGCACCTAGCCACAGCATCTCTCTCTCTAGGATAATGGGAAGACCTGAGGCCATGCCATCTTCTCTTCCTGACCCTCAGCTTGTGTGTTCCCTCATTAAAGTGAAAGTGAAGTCGCTCAGTCGTGTCCAACTCTTTGTGACCCCATGGACTGTAGCCTACCAGGCTCCTCCCTCCATGGGATTCTCCAGGCAACAGTACTGGAGTGGGTTGCCATTTCCTTCTCCAGGGGAGCTTCCCAACCCAGGGATCGAACCCTGGTCTCCTGCATTCCAGGCAGACACTTTAACCTCTGAGCCACCAGAGTGGTCCTTAACTCAAGGTGAATGACCATGTGGAATTCACCTCGAGGCCTGTAGCATGACAGGTGAATCATGCACAGACTCCCTCCCTACTTTGAACAATAACAACAAAATATATGGTTAAATTTGTTCTCCATGCATTCATGTCGTCTCACTCAGCTAATTTTGAAAAAATAGGTGTTGGATGCTGTTGGAAATTGATGTGAGTTCTGATTGTTTGTGCCTCTTACTCCTTGTGGAGTAAGAAATGACAACCACTCCAGGATTCTTCCCTGGAAAATTCCATGGGCAGAGAAGCCTGGCAAGCTAGAGTCCATTGGTTGCAGAGTTGGACACACTCCTCAATTCATATGTTAAAACTGTAATCCCCATTGTAATGCTATCTGGAAATGGAACTTTTAGGAGGTAACTGGATCATATGGGTGGAACCCTCATGATGGGATTAGTATCCTTAGAAGAAACAGGAAAAAGCTTGCTTCTCTCTTTGCTCTCTGCTTTATGAGGATACAATGAGAAGATTGACATCTGCAAACTAGTAAGAGGGCTCTCACTGTTGTAGGAAAGGGGATCCCTTCTAGGGCTCAAGAGTGGGCTAACACTCAGAAATGAGTTGTTAGAGGAGACACATGCCCTGACACAGAGACTTTATTGGGGAAAGAACTCTCCCCACCCCCAGGGAGGGGTGGAGCAGAAAGCAGGAGGGTAAGGGAACCCAGGGGTCTCTGGGTCCTGGTGCACACAAGGTTTTGTTTGAGCCCTCCTAGCCTCTCTGGTGGGTGTGGGGTTTAATTCTAAACATGATTCTGTCCCTTCTACCATCTTGCTGGGGCTTTTCCTTTGCCCTTGGACATGGGGTATCTTTTTGTTTTGGTGGGATCCAACATTCTCCTGTTGATGGTTGTTTAGCAGTGAGTTGCAGTTTTGGAGTTCTTATGGAAGAAGATGAATGCATGTCCTTCTACTCCACCATCTTAGAGCTTTGTTATGTTATGCATGGAGAGTCATGTACGGATGTGAGAGTTGGACCTTAAAGAAAGCTGGACACTGAAGAATTGATGCTTTTGAACTGTGGTGTTGGAGAAGACTTTTGAGAGTCCCTTTGACTGCAAGGAGATCAAACCAGTCCATCCTAGGGGAAATCAGTCCTGAATATTCACTGGAAGGACTGATGCTGAAGCTGAAACTCCAATACTTTGGCCACCTCATGCAAAGAACTGACTCATTGTAAAAGACCTTGATGCTGGGAAAGATTGAAGTCAGGAGAAGGGGACAACAGAGGATGAGATGGTTGGATGGCATCACTGACTTGATGGACATGAGTTTGAGTAAGGTCTGGGAGATGGTGATGGGACAGGGAAGCTTGGTGTGCTACAGTCCATGGGGTCGCAAAGAGTTGGACACGACTGAGTGACTGAACCAAACTGAACTGAAGGGAACCCAGGAGGGCTACTCTGCCAGGTGGCTTGCAGATTTTAGGTAATAGGATTAGTTTCTGAGTTGTCATTGGCCAATCATTCTGATTCAGGGTCCTTCCTGGTGGCACACGCATCACTCAGCCAAGATGGATTCCAGCAAGCAGGATTCTGGCATGTTAGTAGGACATATAGGTTAGTGTTTCCTTTTGACCTTTCTGGAATTCTGGTTGGTGATGGCTTGTTAGTTCCATGTTCCTTACCAGGACCTCCTGTCATAAAATAACTCTTGCTAATGGGACCGGTCAGGGTGGACGATTTCAGTGTTTCTCCTAACATCGGTTCAGTTCAGTTCAGTCGCTCAGTTGTGTCCGACTCTGCGACCCCATGAATTGCAGCACACCAGGCCTCCCTGTCCATCACCTACTCCCAGAGTTCACTCAGACTCACATCCATCGAGTCAGTGATGCCATCCAGCCATCTCATCCTCTGTCGTCCCCTTCTCCTCCTGCCCCCAGTCCCTACTAGCATCAGAGTCTTTTCCAATGAGTGAACTCTTCGCATGAGGTGGCCAAAGTACTGGAGTTTCAGCTTCAGCATCATTCCCTGCAAAGAAGACACCAAATCTGCTGGCACCCTGAACTTCTCAGCTTTCAGGACTATGATAAAAATTTCTGTGGTTTAAGACAGCAAGTCTATGGTGTCTTGTTGTAACAGCCTGAATCAAGAAGATCCCCAGACAAAATTTTAATAGTAGGGCATCAGATCCAAATGAAATTAAAAGGAAAAAAAGCTGGCAACAATGACATTTCAGAACTGTAGTAATATTTTATTATTGAATTGTGGGGGAAGAGAGAGTGGAATGGGGGAGGCAGTCACAGTGAAGCTACGTTTCTATCCATATGTGTAGTGTCTCTGGGAAAAGGACCCTACTCTTCAAGTTTTTCTGCTTGGCTGACTAGTTTGTGTCTCACTGGGACCTCAGCCTATTGCCACAGAGGCCATGTTGAAGGAGGGGCATCCATGTATTACAGTTTCTAGCAGGCCTCTCAACCGGCTTTTCTCCAGTTCTCTGTGACAGAGCGGTCTCTACTGCCCCATGTTAGGGGAGTCAGAGGGCACCGTTCAGTATCTTTTGCTTACATCCTAATTTGTTGTCTCAAAGAAGAAGGATTGCTTCTGTGCACTGGTTTTATTTTGCTACCCAGTTCATTCTGCAATGAATTTTACTGTGAAATTTCTGTGTTTTTACTGTGAAATTTCTATTGTTGATGCAGATATTTTGTTTGCACAATTTATTGCATTAAAAAAAGAGAATTTGGTGCAAAGGAGGGGCAAGGCAGGTGCCTATTCATTTTTCTCTATCTAGAATAATATATAAAGTCCTGGACAGGCTTTAGGCAATTCAAGAACCCATTGGTTTGATGTTTTCCCTGAGAGCAACTCCAATTCCAAGTACCTGAATTTCCTGGTTTCTGTTTGTGGGGTGAGGCCCCCTGCATCTTCAAGTATTTTCGTGCATTAAAATCCTGAGAGCTTCATTGGAAAAGCCTTGGCTCTGTGTGCTTAGATGCATCAAACCAAGGATGGTAGCAATCAACAGCTTTCCTGGAAAATGTCTTAACTGTTTGAAGTTAGGGATCTCAGCAACCCACCCCAACTGTTTCTTCTCTCTACACCTTCGGAAGGGCAGAACAAGTCTTTACACCAATTTAAAAACTTTTTCCCCAGAGCTGGGGGGATTAACATATAAACTCAGTGGACAGGGCAGGTAGGTTCCCTGCTTCCCTCCAAATTGAAGCCAAGATTAATTACGGTATTCACCTGTTCCTGCAACAGGCCCGGTAATGGATCCCAGCTGTGTGCTCCCCCAAGCAGCATTCATCCTGCAGTTCTCTGTGGACGCACTGGCTTTGATCAGCTCATTCCCTCTCAGCAGGCCAACACGGTAGCCACAGGACGCAAGTGCTTAGTTTACAATCATGTTAATTTTGCTTTTTGTTTGTCTTTAGCAGTTGGAGATTAATGAGTGAAAGGGTGTTTCAATTTTCAACCCGCCTTCTTCTAATCACTTGGCTGCATTGTTGCTGGCAGTTTTATTACTTTGATTTCCTGAACCATTCAGATATACAGTTTCCTTGTCCAATATGGGTTATGGTGCAGGAAAAGACAGTCCTACCAGGAATTGCTGCTGCCACTCTGGATTCCACAAAAGGCGATGGGGAAAACAGAACCTTTGTAATGACTTTTCATAGGATTTTCTTGCTGAATGTATCCCTGGCATTTTTAACAGACCCAAGTATTTTTAAAAGGATGTTGCTATGCCTATTTTTCATAGCTAGTGAATCAAATTAGCCTTTATCTGTTGGGATGGTGAAAACTCTGGATTGGGAGTAAATTCTTGAGCAGATTGGGAGTTCCCTGGTGATCTAGTGGTTAGGATTCCAGGCTTTCACTGCTGTGGCCAAGGTTCAATCCTTGGTTGGGGAACTGAGATCCTGCAAGCCACATGGCAAGGCAAAAAAAGGAAAAGTAGTTGCTATTATAATTCTGAATTCTGTCTTCTGAACTGAGGAAAACAAACTCCATTCCACTAGGTTTTCTTCAATGTGTGCTTCTGGGTGGGTGTAAAAACAAGCAAGGCCTGGAAGATGCTCTCTTAAAAGAGGCTTCATATCAAAGAAATCTCCCTCCAGCCCAATACAGTGTAATGGAGATTTGTAAGCATGGTGCCACTGAGTATGCATTGTTCTTGACAGTGAGGAAAATAGATAGATTTACTTTAATATAGAGATAGTGCCGGAGAAGGCAATGGCAACCCACTCCAGTACTCTTGCCTGGAAAATCCCATGGACGGAGGAGCCAGGTAGGCTGCAGTCCATGGGGTCGCGAAGAGTCGGACACTGAGCGACTTCACTTGCACTTTTCACTTTCATGCATTGGAGAAGGAAATGGCAACCCACTCCACTATTCTTGCCTGGAGAATCCCAGGGATGGCAGAGCATGGTGGGCTGCCGTCTATGGGGTTGCACAGAGTCGGACATGACTGAAGCAATTTAGCAGCAGCAGCAGCAACGGCAGAGATAGTGCCCATCTTTGCATGAAAAGTTCCCTTGGTATCTCTAATTTTCTTGAAGAGATCTCTAGTCTTTCCCGTTCTATTGTTTCCCTCTATTTCTTTGCACTGATCACTGAGGAAGACTTTCTTATCTCTCCTTGTTAATGCTGTGGAACTCTGCATTCAAGTAGGTATATCTTTCCTTTTCTCCTTTGACTTTTGCTTCTCTTCTTTTCATAGCTATTTGTAAGGCCTCCTCAGACAACCATTTTGCCTTTTTGCATTTCTTTTTCTTGGGGATGGTCTTGATCACTGCCTCCTATACAATGTCAGGAAGTTCCTTCCATAGTTTTTCAGGTACTCAGTCTATCAGGTCTAATCCCTTGAATCTATTTCTCACTTCCACTGTATAATTGTAAGGGATTTGATTTAGGTCATACTTGAATGGTCTAGTGGTTTTCCCTACTTTCTTCAATTTCAGTCTGAATTTGGCAATAAGGAGTTCATGATCTGAGCCACAGTCAGCTCCTGGTCTTGTTTTTGCTGACTGTGTAGAGCTTCTCCATCTTTGGGTGCAAAGAATATAATCAATCTGATTTTGGTGTTGACCATCTGGTGATGTCCTTGTGTAAAATCTTCTCTTGTGTTGTTGGAAGAGGGTGTTTGCTATGACCAGTGCGTTCTCTTGGCAAAACTCTATTAGCCTTTGCCTTGCTTCATTCTGTACTCCAAGGCCAAATGTGCCTGTTACTCCAGGTATTTCTTGAGTTCCTACTTTTGTAATCCAGTCCCCTATAATGAAAAGGACATCTTTTTTGGGTGTTAGTTCTAGAAGATCTGGTAGGTCTTCACAGAACCGTTCAACTTCAGCTTCTTCAGCGTTACTGGTCAGGGCATAGACTTGGATTACTGTGATATTGAATGGTTTGACATGGAAACAAACAGAGATCATTCTGTCATTTTTGAGATTGCATCCAAGTAGTGCATTTTGGACTCTTTTGTTGACTATGAGGGCTACTCCATTTCTTCTAAGGGATTCTTGCCCACAGTAGTAGAGATAATGGTCATGTGAGTTAAATTCACCCATTCCAGTCCATTTTAGTTAGCTGATTCCTAAAATGTCAATGTTCATGCTTGCCATCTCCTGTTTCACCACATTCAATAAAGGACAGAAATGGTATGGACCTAACAGAAGTAGATGATATTAAGAAGAGGTGGCAAGAATACACAGAAGAACTATATGAAAAAGATCTTCATGACCCAGATAACCATGATAGTGTGATCACTCACCTAGAGCCAGACATCCTGGAATGTGAAGTCAAGTGGGCCTTAGGAAGCATCACTACAAACAAAGCTAGTGGAGGTGATGGAATTCCAGTTGAGCTATTTCAAATCCTGAAAGATGATGCTGTGAAAGTGCTGCACTCAATATGCCAGCAAATTTGGAAAATTCAGCAGTGGCCACAGGACTGGAAAAGGTCAGTGTTCATCCCAATCTCAAAGAAAGGCAAATCCAAAGAATGTTCAAACTACTGCACAATTGCACTCATCTCAGTTCAGTTCAGTTCAGTTGCTCAGTCGTGTCACAGTAGCAAAGCAATGTTCAAACTTCTCCAAGCCAGGCTTCAACACTACGTGAACATTGAACTTTCAGATGTTCAAGCTGAATTTATAAAAGGCAGAGCAACCAGAGATCAACTTGCCAACATCCACTGGATCATCAGTAAAGCAAGAGAGTTCCAGAAAAACATCTACTTCTGCTTTATTGACTATGCCAAAGCCTTTGATTGTGTGGATCACAATAAACTGTGGAAAATTATTCAAGAGATGAGAATACCAGACCTCCTGACCTGCCTCCTGAAAAATCTGTATGCAGGTCAAGAGGCAACAGTTGGAACTAGACATGGAACACATACTGGTTCCAGATCGGGAAAGGAGTACGTCAAAGCTGTATATTGTCACTCTGCTTATTTAACTTACATGCAGAATGCATCATGAGAAACGCTTGACTGGATGAAGAACTAGTTGGAATCAAGATTGCTGGGGGAAATATAAATAACCTCAGATATGCAACAGAACTTAAGTCAGACTTAAGGACTTAAGACTTAAGGTCTTAAGAAAAAGCGAAGTCCAGTGCCTATGGATGGAAAGAATCTTCCCCAATCTAATAAGTGACTCTCCAAATATCTTTAGCAAATACTGTACTGAAGAATAAAATATCAAAACCTTTCCCCCTGAAGTTGGGAACAAGATACCACCCTTTTGGCAGAAAGTGAAGAAGAACTAAAAAGCCTCCTGATGAAAGGGAAGAGGAGAGTGAAAAAGTTGGCTTAAAGCTCAATATTCAGAAAACTAAGATCATTGCATCTGAAAAAAAAAAAAAAAAAGATCATTGCATCTGGTCCCATCACTTCATGGCAGATAGATGGGGAAACAGTGGAAACAGTGACAGACTTTATTTTTTTGGGCTCCAAAATCACTGCAGATGGTGATTGCAGCCATGAAATTAAAAGACTCTTGCTCCTTGGAAGAAAGGTTATGACCAACCTATACAGCATATTACAAAGCACAAATATTACTTTGTCAACAAAGGTCCATCTAGTCAAAGCTATGGTTTTTCCAGTAGTCATGTATGGATGTGAGAGTTGGAGTATAAAAAAAGCTGAGCACAGAAGAACTGATGCTTTTTAACTGTGGTGTTGGAGAAGACTCTTGAGAGTCCCTTGGGCTGCAAGGAGATCCAACCAGTCCATTCTGAAGGAAACCAGTCCTGAATATTCTTTGGAAGGACTGATGCTGAAGCTGAACTCCAATACTTTGGCCACCTGATATGAAGACCCTGATGCTGGGAAAGATTGAAGGCGGGAGGAGAAAGGGATGACCATGAGATGGTTGGTTGACATCACCGACTCAACAGACATGAATTTGCATATACTCTGGGAGTTGGTGATGGACAGGGAGGCCTGGCATGCTGCAGTCCATGGTGTCGCAAAGAGTTGGACACGACTGAACAAGTGAACTGAGTGGTAGTGCAAACCTGATCATGATACTTCTTGGCCTACCATCCTTTAGTTTCCTCTTTGTCCTCTGGATCATGTCTGACAAGTTTACAGACACATCTCTCTGTCATGCATTCCCTCTTCCTATAACATTGGCTACCAGCTCCTAACATAGTCCTGGTTGGGAGGAGGCTCCCACTGAGGAAATGGATGCCTGGGGCAGTGAGGAAAGAATTCCACCTTGAGACACTGAAACAAAGATGCATTCAGGGTCTGCCCTGTTGTTCCAAGGGCAGAATGGCATTTCTCAAGACCTCTAGCCTGGGTGATGTGTGATACCCATTTTGTAAACCCCCTGGGGCTCTTCCTTCCCCTCCAAAACTCTGGGGAGGGCATCTGAGAGATGGGCCTTAGGAGCCAGCCTGGGGGACTCCACCAGGCAGCTGGGCGTGGAGGACAGTGGAGTGGAGACGGTCACTGTGCTGTTGGGGGTGTGGTCCTGAGGGAGACAGGCTGAAGTGGATGGAAAGGCAGAGATGCTAAGCTGGCTGTGGACTTGTGGGAAGCTGCTCTGTCAGGTTATGTTTTCTAAAGATGGCCTCACTGATATACACCACGTGCTTTCCTTACAGTGTGACTTGACACTCCTCCAATGAGAGATGGGGGCCTATGTTTCCAACCCTTGGACCTGAGCAGGCTTTTGTAGCCAGTAGTTTAGGTGCAATGATGCTGTATGACTTCTAAGGCTGGGTCATAAAAGGCAGTATGGCTTCCCTCTGCCTCTCTCTTGGGAAACATTCCTTGGGACCCCTGAGCTGCTATATAAGAAGTGCTACCACACAGAAGCTGCTGTGTTGGAGATACTACACAGAGTTAGAGAAAGGAGTTTAAGGAGCCCCAATTGTTCCATGGGGCTTCCCTGGTGGCTCCGACGGTAAAGAATCTGCCTGCAGTGTGGGAGACTGGGTCTGATCCCTGGGTCAGAAAGATTCCTTGGAGATGGGAATGGCAACCCACTCCAGTATTCCTGTCTGAATAACTCCACAGATCGAGGAGCCTGGTGAGCTACAGTTCATGGGTTTGCAAAGACTTGAACATGACTGAACAACTAATACACACAAGTGTTCCAGAAACCAGTTGTTGGGCTCTCCCCAGCCTAGGCACCAGGGATTTGAGTGAAGAAGCTTTTGAGGTAACTTAATCCCAAACAATCAGAATTAAACCTTATGAGAGACCTTGAGCAGACTCAACTGCTCAAGGTTCAGAGCTGAGCGGCTCAAATTCTCCACACAGACACTGTGAAAGAGAGAATGGTTACTATTGTTCTAAGCCAATTAAGTTTTGGTGGTTTGTTTCATAGCATAGCATCTGGAAAACTGAGCCTGAAACATTTACCAAGATTGAATATAACCTGGACATAAATTAACCCAAATAATATTTGGGATTTTTTAACTATTAGGGGTAACTGCAATTTAGTTTTAAAAATAAGAACCTGGCAAATATCATAACAATTGCGTAGAACTAGGTTGAATTTATTCCAGAAATGCAAGGTTCGTTTGACGTTAAAATGTTAATCAGTGTAATTAACTATGTTTTTCAGAATAAGAGCAAAATATTATTAACTTAATAGAGGAAAAAAAGGCATTTGGTAAAATTCTACATATATTCATGACTTAAGAAAAAGCGAAGTCCAGTGCCTATGGATGGAAAGAATCTTCCCCAATCTAATAAGTGATTCTCCAAATATCTATAGCAAATACTGTACTGAAGAATAAAATATCAAAACCTTTCCCCCTGAAGTTGGGAACAAGAGAAGGGTGTTCACTATCACCATTTCTATTTAATATTGTTCTAGCCAGTAAAAAAGGCAAGAAACAAAATAAAAGGTATAAGGCTTTGTAACAGAAAGGCTTTCCAGGGGATGCTAGAGGTAAAGAACCTGCCTACCAATGCAAAAGACTTAAGAGACATCGGTTCGATCCCTGGGTCAGGAAGATTCCCTGGAAAAGGAAATGGCAATGCACTCCAGTATTCTTGCTTGAGAATTCCAGAGACAGAGGAGATTTGCAGGCTACAGTCCATGGGGTTGCAAAAAGGTGGACACTACTGAAGTGACTCAGCGTGAACAGAAGGAAAAAACTGTCCTTATATATGACTGGGGGCTTTCCACATAGCTCAAATGGTGAAAAATCTGCCCGTAATGTGGGAGACCTGGGTTTGATCCCTGGATTGAGAAGATCCCCCGGAGAAGCCATGGCAAAACACTCCAGTAGTCTTGCCTGGAGAATTCCACAGACAGAGGAGCCTGGCAGGCTACAGTTCACAGAATTGCAAAGAGTCGGATACAAATGAGAGACTAACACACACACATACATATTATTGACATACTTGTAAATGTAGAAAATTCATAATAATCTACTGATAAATTATTAGAATGAAAAGAATTTAAAAAGTTAAAATATTACAAATTATAGAAAAGTTCTTCCCAGGTGGCGCTAGTAGTAAAGAATCTACCTGCCAGTGCAGGAGATGCAATAGATAATGGTTTATCCCTGGGTGGGGAAGATCTCCTGGAGGAGGAAATGGAGGAGGAAACCCACTCCAGTATTCTTGCCTAGACAATTCCATGGACAGAGTAGCCTGGTGGGCTATAGTCTGTGGGGTTGCAAAGAGTCAAACACAGTTGAGCACAGTCTACTGAGGTTGATGAATACAAGGTTAATCAACCATAACCAACTGAGTTGCTATATAACATCAACAATTGGAGAGTTTAAAAATAACATTAAAATAGCATCAAAAAACCCAAAGCACATGAAATAGGGAAAATAGGTAAACTTACAGTTGAGAAGACTGGCAGTTCATCCAAGTGGACAAAATTACCAGCAAAGGGATAATTTGACATTATGTATTAATAGATGCTGACATGGTGCACAAAGAGAGACACAAAGTTAATTTCATGACTTTTCCTTTCCTAAAAGCAAAAACCCATGTCTAACCATGAGGAAATACCAGATGAAACCAAATCAGGGATATTCTACCAAAAAAACCAAAAAAACCCCCAAACAAAAAACTGGCCTTAAACATTTCAAAACAAAGACAGACTCAGGAACTGTTCTAGCTTAAGGAAGACTATAGAGACATAGTGAATAAATGCACTATATGATTCAAAAAACAAAAATGCCACAGCACTTATTTTCTCTTTTGTTGTGGGGGACATTAGTAAAGGTATAAAGGAAATTTAAATAATGCACAGAGATTAAAAAATAGTATTACATCAATGTTTATTTCTTGATTTTGATACATGTATCATGATTATGTAAGAGAATATCATTGCTTTTACAAAATACAGATTGAAATATTTAGAGGTAAAATGAAATAATGTCTACAATTTACTCTCAAATGTATAAATGAAGAAAAATACCATGTTCATGGACTAGAATATAATTCTCATTAAATTGATCCAAATATTCATGCATCCTCAATAAAAATCTTAGCAAGCTTTCTGTTTTCTTGTTCTGACAAGCTGATTTTGAAATTTATGTGGAAATGCAAGAACCAAAAATAGTTAAGACAACTTTTTAAAAAGAAGAACAAAGTAGAAGGACTTGCTACTGAGTAAAACTTAGACTTGCTACTGAGTAAAACTTATTATAAATCTATAATTATTAAGACAGCTTAGTATCATGCAGGCCTTCCCTGGTGGCTCAGCTGGTAAAGAATCTGCCTGCAATATGGGAGACTTCGGTTCGATCCCTGGGTTTGGTCCCCTGGAGGAGGGAAAGGCTTCTCGCTCCAGTATTCTGGCCTAGAGATTCCATAGACTGTATAGTCTATGGGGTCGCAATGAGTCGGACACAACTGAGCCACTTTCACTTTCACTAGTATCATTTGAGGACAGATAGTAGAAAATTAGACAGAATACTGTGGCCAGCAATAGATACAGACACAGACATTTCATTTATAGCAAAAGTGACACTTCAGAGCGTTGAAGAAAGATGATTTTTTTCAGTAAATAGTACTGTTACAACTGGATATCCATATGGAGAAAAAGAAGAAACCTGACCTCTGCATCGTATATAGAAAATTAACCTCCAGGAAACTGCAAATTCAGTTGTATGAAGCTTCTAAAAACAATATAGAAAGCAATCTTCATAATCACGATGGAAAGAATTTCTTAACCACCAGGACACAAAAAGTGCACTAACCATGAAAGAAAAGATTGATAATTAGACAAAACCAACATTAATAACATCTGTTCACCAAAAGACACTGTTAAGAAAGTGAAAAGGCTAGCCATTAAGATTTATATCCAGAATATATAAAGGATATTTTCTAATCAGTAAGACAAAATATAGACAACATATTTCAAAAAATGGGCAAAAGATCTGAACAGACTTCACAAAATGACTACTAATATATGAAAAAGTATTCAAAAATCAATGAAATTAAAATGAAAACAACAGGGACTTCCCTGGTAGTCCAGTGGTTAAGACTCAGTGCTCCCAAAGCAGGGGGCCTGGGTTTGATCTCTGATCGGGGAACTAGATTCCACATGCTGCAGTTAACCTTGATGCAGCCAAATAAATAATAAACAAATAGTTTTAAAAATGAAAACAACAATACAATGTACTGGACACTTCTATTAGAATGGCTAAGATTACAAAGACTGACACTTAGCAATTATTGGTGAGGATGTAGAGCTAGTGGTAACTCTCATACATTGATGACAGGCAAATTGGAATGACCATGTGGTAAAAAATTGGCAGTATATCCAATTGAATGCACACACACCCTAATCCCAACAGTTTCACTTCTAGATATTTGTCCTGCATGATGTATAGAAATAGTATTCATATTAGGCTCAAATTGGATACAGGTCAAAAGTAGAATGGATAGGGACTTCCTTGGCAGTCTAGTGGTTAAGATTCTGCACTGCTTGATGCAGAGGGCATGGAATCAATCCCTGGTCAGGGGACTAAGATAAGATTCCACATGTGGCATGGCCAAAAACAAAACAAAAAGCAAAATGAATAAATAAACTGTGGCATACATATACTATTTAGTACTGTTGGCCATAAGAATGAATGAACTGCAACATATTCAACCATGGGGATGAGTTTCCCGGACATAATACTGAGTAAGATACAAAAGAACACCTGTGGTACGGTTTTATTTACATGAAGTTCAAAACTGGGCAGAACCAATGTTTAATTGTATTTTTTTTACTTTCTATTAAATTATAACTTGAGAAAATGCACAGATCTGAAATGTATAGGATGATTCTTACCTATGTAAACAGTTACGATAACCATCACCCAGATCAAAATATAGAACATTTTCAAACTCCAGTGTGTTGCCTTCCAGATGACAGCTCCCAATATTAACCACTATTCAGACCTATTAGTTTTTTCATAGATTACCATTTCTTGACCAGATTGTTGATCACATAGATGTGGTCACATATTTATCAATTTGTATATTTAGGATTTGTATACTTTTCTGTACTTATACTTCAGTAATAATTTCTTTTGAAGTTAATGATTCTATGATTTGCTGCTGCTGCTGCTAAGTTGCTTCAGTCGTGTCGGACTCTGTGCGACCCCATAGACGGCAGCCCACCAGGCTCCCTCGTCCCTGGGATTCTCCAGGCAAGAACACTGGAGTGGGTTGCCATTTCCTTCCCCAATGCATGAAAGTGAAAAGTGAACTCCTCAAATCCTGCACTGTAGAAATTTTATTTGGGTGTGTTCTAAGTGCTTGCTTCTTCCATTTCTGCTACTGTAGGCATATTTCATAAATTTATAACATCATTTTATGAGTCTATTCAAACTAAAAAGTCACATTAAAATAGGAAGGAGGAAAAATTTAAAAAATTTAAAAAATTACTGTACTGTAAAAATCATTGTTTCTTTGTGAGGGAGATGATGAATATATGAACTATTTTTTCTCCCCCAGCTTTCCTGGTCTTCTAAAGAACAGCCTGAAAGACACTTCATCTGAAGAGGTAGGAGAGAGGCTCAGCAATATGCAAACAAAAGCTCCTCATTGTGCCCCAGTGTCTACCTGAACACTTTCTCTCTCCATCAGTCCCAGTTAGATTAAGGTATGGCTCCAAGTCTGATCTTCAGCACCAAAGTCTGACACTAATATCCCAAGGTAAAGTCTCTCATTATGTCTGCTGATATTCTTTGTATTGAGTTCATTAGTTTCATGCTGGGACTATATATCTTTCTGTCTGCTGCTTTCTAAGGAAATTTGTAGGAGTGGATACCAATAATTATGGAAACTGTGGAGTTTTATGTAGAAATTGACTTTTTGTTGTTTTTAATCTCTCTCCCCACTGTCATTGTGTCGTACAATCTTTCTGTTGAGAGAATGTAAAGCTGTTGTTATGGCTAATGTTAAAGAATATTATTTTCATATGAGTTAGTTCCAATTTAATCTCCATTTCATAAAATTACCTCAAAATGAATTGATGGTTTAAAAACATAATCACTTTTAGGAAACAGTTTGGGACATTGTGTTCCTACTATTAGGTGAACATCAAGTAGAATTTGATGTTTGAAAAATTAGAAGCAGTTAATTGTGCTCAAATTATGACTCTCTCCTGAGGAAAGTATTTTGCAGATGACAATTATTAGTCCCACTTTTTAAATGAAAAAGCAAGCATTGAAGAAATTAAATGCTCTGCGTAAATTTAGAGCCAAGATTGAGACTCAGAATTTCTGGCAGTAAATCATCTGACCACAGGCAACTATTACAATTTAGCTAAAAATACAAGAATTTGTCAAAATAACCTTCATAAATTAATATGCAAAATTAAAAATGAATCTCTACCTTATATATATTCTCATTACTGTTCCTTATATTCTTGGTCTCCACTGGAAATTCTCATTACCTAAGCTAAAAACCTGGTAGTCGTTCTTAACTCCTGCCTCTCATGTCCAGTTAGACTTTAAGCCCTGCCAGTTACTTTGTTTTTCCTTTAAATCATTTCAAGCTTGCAAGAATAGTACAAAGAATGGTTTTTTTTTTTCTCTCAAACAATACATACATTGCTGACATGGTACTATAACAGTCCACAAAAATCCCTGGAGATGCAAGCAAGTTGTGTGTCAATAGTTCCTTCCTTCTTCTTTTTTAAAACTTTATTTATTGGCTGCATTGGATCCTAATTGTGGCCTGGGGAATCTTTAGTTATGGCATGTGGGATCTGGATCCCTGACCAGTGATCAAACTAGGCCCCCTGCATTGGGAGCATGGAGTCTCTGCCACTGGACCATCAGGGTAGTCCCATTTCATTCCTTCTTATCCCTAAAGAGGATTCTGTGGTACCACAGTTTGTTGATGACCTGTTGAAAGACATCTGACTTGTTTCTAGGTTTTAGTTATCACAAATAAAGCTGCTGTAACATTTGTATTAGGGATTCCCTGATAGCTCAGTTGGTAAAGAATCTGCCTGCAATGCAGGAGACCCTGGTTTGATTCCTGGGTCGGGAAGATCTGCTGGAGAAGGGATAGGCTACCCACTCCAGTATTTTTGGGCTTCCCTGATGGCTCAGACAGTAAAGAATCCACCTGCAATGCAGGAGACCTGAGTTCGATCCCTGGGTTGGGAGAAGATCCTCTGGAGAAGAGAAAGGCTACCCACTCCAATATTCTGGCCTGGAGAATTCCATGGACTGAATAGTCCATGGGGTCATAGAGTCAGACACGACTGAGCGACTTTCACAACATTTGTATATCGGCTTTTGGGTGCATATTAGTTTCATTTTGCGGGAATAAAAGTGCAGGAGGGCAGTTGCTAGGTCAAATGATAGCTGTATGTTTAATTTTATAAGAAAGTGCTACACTGTTTTCCAGAGTGGCTTTATCATTTTACGTTCCCGTCAGCAATGTATGAGTTTCTTCATATTCTCACCAGCATCTGGTGCTGTCACCATATTTTCGTTGGCTCTTCTGATAGGTATGTAGTGATATCTATTGTGGTTTCAATTTGTACTTCTTTAATGTCCAGTGATGCTGAATATATATTTATGTGCTTATATGCCACCTGTATATTTTCTTCAATGAAGTGTCTGTTCATGTCTCGTGTCCCTGTTCTTATCTGTGCAATTCTCTTCCACATTAAATTTGTGAAATCACACTTAAAGCATACTTCAACTAAGATATGAAACCTTATATTCTCAGTTTTAGCTGTTCAACTTAAGCTAGAAACTTAACAGTCATTCTTGACACCTGCCTTTCTCTTGTTTCGCTCCTCTGTCTCCTGTTCTCCTTGCACTGTCTGTTACTGTCTTGAGTGTTGTCTATGTATTCTATTTATTTATTATTTTTGGCTGTCCTGGGTCTCTGTTGCTGTGCATGGGCTTTCTCTAGTTGCTGCAAGTGGGGGCTACTCTCT
Organism: Oryx dammah; assembly: GCF_014754425.2. Lineage (NCBI taxonomy): Eukaryota > Metazoa > Chordata > Mammalia > Artiodactyla > Bovidae > Oryx > Oryx dammah. The sequence goes on along the minus strand of NW_024070209.1, from coordinate 42,764,417 downwards.
TCCTTGCAGTGCTTGGCCTTCTCACTGCAGTGGCTTCTCTTGTTTTGCAGCACAGGCTCTAGGCCCAGGAGCTTTAGTAGTTGTGGCTTGCAGCCTCTAGAGCACAGGTTTCATGGTTGTGGTGCATGGGTTTAGTTGCTCTGAGGCATGTAGGATCTTCCTGGACCAGGGATTAAACTCACGTCCCCTGTATTGCAGGCGAATTCTTAACCACTGGACCACCAGGCAAGTCCTGTATATTGTAAATATTAGTCCTTCATCAGATTGGGCTGTGCTGTGCTCAGTTGCTCAGTTGTGTTGCTCAACTCTTTGCGACCCCATGGACTGTAGCCCGCCAGGTTCCTGTGTCCATGGGATTCTCCGGACAAGAATACTGGAGTGGGTTCTGCTCACCTTCAGGGGATCTTCTCAATCCAGGGAATGAACCCAAGTCTCCTGCATTGCAGATGGATTTTTTACTGTCTGAGCCACCAGGAAAGCCCAAAGACATTGGAATGGGTAACCTATCCCCAGGGGATCTTCCTGACCCAGGAATAGAGCCGGGGTCTCCGGCATTGCAGGCAGATTCTTTACCAACTAAGCTACCAAGGAAGCCCTTTGTCAGATGAAAGCTTTGCAAATATTTCCTCAGAGGATAGTTTCCTCGTAACAGAATCTTTTGTGGAATTATATATATATATATATATATATATATATATATATATGATGTGGTCCAGTTTATCAATTTTTCCTCCATGGTCTATCATGTTTTGGTGTCAAGGCTAGCCTGAGATCCCAAAGACTTTCTCCCATTTTTTTTTACCACTCTGTGCCTCAGTTGACTCAGTAGTTTACCACTGGACTGTGAGCTCCTTGAGGGACTTTGTCTTAATCATTGTTAAGCCCAGCGCCTTGCGCCACTCCTGCCAATTGAAAAGCACTTGATAAATGTTTGAACAAATAAGTGAGTGAGTGAGTGAGTGAATGAACGGTAGAATTAGACTGATAATACTTGGCTCATACCATACAAGATTCTTATATCATTCAGATTCATATTTTAAACTTTTCTTGCTTTCAAAGAATTGAAGCAACGTGCGATTAGGACCATGTAGAAAAAAAAGAGTTTAGGAATAAAAAATCAACATGCTGGAAAATCATGCCGAGTATTTAGGATTCGCACACTTCCAAGCTCCAGTGGCTTTTGCAGTCCTGTCCCTCAGCTGAACACCAGCCTCTTCCCTCCTCACAGTTCCTACCAGCTGCCTCTGCAGGCCTTGGCCACGAGGCAGAAATTGTATGTATAGGTCAAGTGCTCTGTGGAGGATTCCAGGCTCTGCATTGTAGATTTGGCAGCTGTCAGTTACGTGTGATGGCTAAACATCAAAGTGGATGAGGCCACCTAATGAGAGGATTCCAGGAGGAGAAGAGGAAAGGCCCATTAGCATTTATTTTAAGGGGAGATACCCACTCCAGTTTCTTGCCTGGAGATTTCCATGGGGTCACTGAGTCGGACTCAACTGAGCAACTTAACACTTTCACCAAAGAAAAAGCCTTTCCCAAGAGAGAAAAAGGAGGAGGGAAAAAATGGCTAAAAAAGGTGATGCACCCAAAACCCACAAAGGAAGCATGGCCACAGGTGATAGCATTTTTCTAAGCAGCAGTTCCTTACTTGTGAAATGTGACAAAGTGTTCTACTTTGCAAATCATTCTGAGAGTAAAGTGAGATCATGTAAACGAAAGCCCTCTAAATTATAGACATGTTACATAAATGAATCTTTTTCCTCAAAAAAAAAAAAAAAAGTTTCTAGTTTTACATTTTACATTTAAGTCCAAAATCTGCTTTGTGTTAAATTTTGTAGAAGATGTATAGTTTAGATTTTGATTAATTTTTGTTTTTTTCTTATCAAAGTATAGTTGTTCTGGCATTATTTGTTGAAAAGTTTATCCTCTCCTGTTAAATTTTTTTTATACCTTCATCAGAAACCATTTGGTTGCATTTGTGTGGGTCTATTCTGGATTATCTCTTCTATTGCATTGATTTGCGTGTCTGTCTACCAATATCATACTCTCTTGGTCACTAGCTAAATAGAAAGCCTTAATATTGAGTAGAGTGATTCTTCCCAGTTCATTTTTATTTTTTAAAATTATTTGAACTGCTCTAAGGCCTGGGCCTTTCTATATGTATTTTGGAATGAGTTTGTCTATGTCCACAAAAACCCTTGCTAGGATGTTTATAGAAATTGTATGAGACCTATGGGTAAATCTCAACTTGTTTGCTTTGTTGAGTTTTCCTATGCATGAACATGGTATATCTTTCTCTCCATTTATTTAGATCTTTAGTTTCCTTCAATCAGCATTTTGTATGTTCAGCATACCAATCCTATACATTGTAAGTTTATACCTCAGTATTCAACTTTCTTTAGAGTGACTATAAGTAGTACTATGTTATAAATCCCAATTTCCACATGTTCATCATTAGAATACGGAAATGCAATTGATCTTTGTGTATTGATGAGTGTTGTTGCTGCTGCTGCTGCTGCTAAGTCACGTCAGTCGTGTCTGACTCTGTGCGACCCCATAGACGGCAGCCCACCAAGCTCCCCCATCCCTGGGATTCTCCAGGCAAGAACACTGGAGTGGGTTGCCATTTCCTTCTCCAATACATGAGAGTGTTGGATGGTATTAAATGCCTTTTCTCGTATCAGTTGATATGATTGTGTGAATTTCCTTCTTTAGCCTGTGGATGTGGTAGACTACACTGATCATTTTAAATATGTTGAGCTAGACTTGTATACCTGGAATAAATTCCACTTGGCTTAAGTTGCATACTTCTTTTTATACATTGTTGGGTTAGGTTTGTTAATATCTGCTGGGGATTTTTGTGACTCGAGATATTGTGAAATATTGGTAGTTGTTTTTTTTTTTTGTATTTTATTTGTGGCATAAGGTAATACTAGCCTCAAAAAATAAGTTGGGACATGTTCCTTTCTCTTCTGTTTTCTGGAAGAGATTATGTAAAATTGATGTTAAATCACTTAAATTTGAACTCTTCAGTGAAGCCATCTAGAACTGAAGATTTCTTTTGGGGGAACTTTTTAATTATAAACTGAATTTTTTAAATGGCTACAGGACTACAAATATGGCTTTTGCAATAACGAAATAATCTCTGAATTTCTGTCTGTGCCTCAGCTGTCATTGCACAGATGCCAATTCCAACATCTTACCTGAAATAGAATTATACCCGGTGGCTTAATGTTAAAGACTCTGCCTGCCAATGCAGGAGACATGGGTTCAATCCCTGGGTGGGGAAGATCCCCTGGAGGAGGAAATGGAAACCCACTCCAGTATTCTTGCTGGGAAAATCCCATGTACAAAGGAGCCTGACGGGCTACAGTCCATGGGGTTGCAAAAGAGTTGGACACGACTTAATGATTGCGCACACACGCACGCCCTACAACAGCTATCATTCAGGAAAAGCTGTACTGGAACTCACAAGGCACATCAGTTTGGTTATTTTTACATCAGGTTCCAGCAAATGAGGCACTTTCTCTGCAACCAACTATTGAACTGCTACTAAGCTCTGCTATGTTGCCATTGTTTTCTGTGGAATGCATTATTAAGGCTTTCTTTTCTTCAAGTGCCTTTAAAACATGTAATCAACACTGTTGTATCTTATTTGAGTATCTTTTATAATAAGTAAAAAAATAAGAGAGCTCCTAAATCTCTTATATGGTCAATAGCTTGCTCTAGCTGAAGGATGATGAGAGGAGCACTCCATGGTTAAACCCATGGCCAGTAATAGTATTATATTATGCTGTACATGGGTGCAATCTCAAAAATGACAGAATTATCTCTGTTCGTTTCCAAGGCAAACTATTCAGTATCACAGTAATCCAAGTCTATGCCCCAATCACTAATGCCGAAGAAGCTCAAGTTGAATGTTCTATGATGACCTACAAAACCTTCTAGAACTAACACCAAAAAAAGATGTCCTTTTCATTATAGGGGACTAGAATGCAAAAGTAGAAAGTCAAGAGATACCTGCAGTAACAGGCAAGTTTGGTCTTGGAGTACAAAATGAAGCAGGGCAAAGGTTAGCAGAGTTTTGCCAAGAGAATGCACTGGTAACAGCAAATACCCTCTTCCAACAACACACAAGAGACAACTTTACACATGGACATCATCAGATGGTCAACACCGAAATCAGATTGATTATGTTCTTTGCAGCCAAAGATGGAGAAGCTCTATACAGTCAGCAAAAACAAGACCGGGAGCTGACTGTGGCTCAGATCATGAACTCCTTATTGCCAAATTCAGACTTAAATTGAAGGAAGTGGGGAAAACCACTAGACCATTCAGGTATGACCTAAATCAAATTCCTGATGACTATATAGTGGAAGTGAGAAATAGATTTAAAGGACTAGATCTGATAGACAGAGTGCCTGATGAATGATGGAGGTTTGTGACATTGTTCAGGAGACAGGAATCAAGACCATCCACAAGAAAAAGAAATGCAAAAAGGCAAAATGGCTGTCTGAGGAGGACTTACAAAGAGCTGTAAAAAGAACAGAAGCGAAAAGCAAAGGAGAAAAGGAAAGATATAAGCATCTGAATGCAGAGTTCCAAAGAATAGCAAGGAGAGATAAGAAAGCCTTCCTCCATGATCAATGCAAAGAAATAGAGGAAAACAACAGAATGGGAAATATTAGAGATCTCTTCAAGAAAATTAGAGATACCAAGGGAACATTTCATGCAAAGAAGCACTCAATAAAGGACAGAAATGGTATGGACCTAACAAAAGCAGAAGATATTAAGAAGAGGTGGCAAGAATACACAGAAGAACTGTACAAAAACATCTTCACAACCCAGATAATCACAATGGTGTGACCACTGACACTCAGCTAGAGCCAGACATCCTGGAATGTGAAGTCAAGTGGGCCTTTGGAAGCATCACTACGAACAAAGCTAGTGGAGGTGATGGAATTCCAGTTGAGCTATTTCAAATCCTGAAAGATGATGCTGTGAAAGTGCTAAACTCAATATGTCAGCAAATTTGGAAAACTCAGCAGTGGCCACAGGACTGGAAAAGGTCAGTTTTCATTCCAATCCCAAAGAAAGGCACTGCCAAAGAATGCTCAAACTACCACACAATTGCACTCATCTCACATGCTAGCAAAGTAATCCAAAAATTCTCCAAGCCAGGCTTCAACAGTATGTGAACTGTTAACTTCCAGATATTCAAGCTGGTTTTAGAAAAGGCAGAGGAACCAGAGATCAAATTGCCAACATCTGCTGGATCATGGAAAAAACAAGAGAGTTCCAGAAAAACATCTATTTCTGCTTTATTGACTATGCCGAAGCCTTTAACTGTGTGGATCACCACAAACTGTGGACAATTCTGAAAGTGATGGGAATAGCAGACACCTGACCTGCCTCCTGGGAAATCTGTATGCAGGTCAAGAAGCAACAGTGAGAACTGGACATGGAACAACATACTGGTTCCAAATAGGTAAAGGAGTATGTCAAGGCTGTATATTGTCACCCTACTTATTTAAATTCTATGCAGAGTACATCATGAGAAACGCTGGGCTGGAAGAAGCACAAGCTGGAATCAAGATTGCTGGGAGAAATATCAATACCTCAGATATGCAGATGACACCACGCTTATGGCAGAAAGTGAAGAACTAAAGAGCCTCTTGATGAAAGTGAAAGAGGAGAGTGAAAAAGTTGGCTTAAAGCTCAACATTCAGAAAACGAAGATCATGGCATCTGGTTCTATCACTTCATGGCAAATAGATGGGGAAACAGTGGAAACAGTGGCTGACTCTATTTTCCTGGGCTCCAAAATCACTGCAGATGGTGACTGCAGCCATGAAATTAAAAGACGCTTACTTCTTGGAAGGAAAGTTATGACCAACCTAGATAGCATATTACAAAGCAGAGACATTACTTTGCCGACTAAGGTCTGTCTAGTCAAGGCTATGGTTTTTCCAGTGGTCATATGTGGATGTGAGAGTTGGACTATAAAGAAAGATGAGCGCAGAAGAATTGATGCTTTTGAACTGTGATGTTGGAGAAGACTCTTGAAAGTCCCTTGGACTGCAAGGAGATCCAACCAGTCCATCCTAAAGGAGATCAGTCCTGGGTGTTCTTTGGAAGGACTGAAGCTGAAACTCCAATAATTTGGCCACCTGATAGGAAGAGCTGACTCATTTGAAAAGACCCTGATGCTGGGAAAGATTGAGGGCAGGAGGAGAAGGGGACAACAGAAGATCAGATGGTTGGATGGCATCACTAACTCAATGGATATGGGTTTGGGTGGACTCCGGAAGTTGGTAACGAACAGGGAGGCCTGGCATGCTGCGATTCATGGGGTCACAAAGAGTCAGACACGACTGAGCGACTGAACTGAACTGATTGATTTCACATGTAAATTTTTTAGCTTCACAGTCATCATTAATATTTGCAGCATTTTACTCTGGCAGCAATAAATATACATTCATATATATTTTATCCAACAGGTAGAAGTTCTACTTATAAACACATAAGGAAAATTGACTCAAAGTTACATCTAGAAAGCTCAGTCACTTTGGAAAACAAATATTCTAGTACAGTGAAACCAAACCAATGCCTTGTTCAGTTGTTGCTGTTACACTGATTAGACAGGCTGTGTATCCGTCCACAGCAATCTTTCCAAAGAAAGATTGACGGCAAGAGGAGAAGGGGATGACAGAGAATGAGATGGTTGGATGGCATCACCATCAATGGACATGAATTTGAGCAAGCTCTGGGAGTTGGTGATGGACAGGGAAGCCTGGTATCCTGCAGTCCATGGGGTCGGAAAGAGTCAGACATGACTGAGCGACTGAACTGAACTGTATATTTCCACAGGATCGCTGATTACACGGAGGCTCCAGCTTGAAAGAAATGACATTCAAAGGGGCACTTAGTCAAAGCCAAAGTCAGTTCAGATTATAGTTGAATCTGAGGTTGAACCCAAACTTCAGTGTATGTCTAGTATTTATTTGTGTATTATACATTTCCCATGGCACTAATATAAATGGATAAAACATTAATAAAAACATACACATTATAAAACATATACACACCCCAAAATTAAAGTGTGAGCTCTAGTACTTTCTACCTATATTCCAGTAAAGCTTCCTGTGTACACACACCCTTCCCCCTTGGGGATCACTGACCTAAAAGAGAAAATCTAAGCTCTAAAGAGAACCCTTCAAGGGTAACAGAACCCTTCAAGATCTGGTCACTGCTTCGTAAAGAACAGACATTGTCAAGGGGGAGGGAACTGGGGCAGAGATGAATTGGGAATTTGTGGTGAACCGATATAAGCTGTTTATATAGGATAGATTACAGAGCAAGATTGTACTGTACAGCACAAAGAACTGTATTCAGTATCTGGTGATAAACCATAATGGGAAAAAAATAATTTAATAGGATATGTGTGTATATATATATAACTGAATCACTTTGCTGTATAGCAGAAATTAACACAACATAGTAAATAAGTTATATCTCAGTTTTTTAAAAAAAGAGCTGGTCATTGGTTTATCAGTCATCTCTCCCTGTCCATTCTGAAAGCATTGACTTGCTTGTAGTCTCCTAGGCATCCTGTTGTTCCTTGCCTCTGTGCCTCTGTTCGGGCTGTACCCTCTGCTTACCATGAAGTTTTCTCTGTTTGCTTGGTTAACTCTATTTGTACTTTTGTCTGCCCAGACGCCACACTCTCCAGGAAGTTCCCTGGCACTCCTTTGTCTCTCTTTTGATGCCGTGTTAAGTATTCCTCCTCTTGGCTCCCAAGTCTCTAGTGGGTAATTCTATTCTTAAACTTACTAATTGTATTTTAATTGTCAGGGAGGACCCTGAAACTGATGTGTTTCTACAACCCTGGAAGATTGGGGCTAAAATAGAAATTAAGGTGGGTTATAGAAAAGTATAAAAAGTTGTACTTCTTGTATTCTTGAGAGTTTTCAGACTGAGGTTGGAATCTACCATCCTTGTTGACCCTGGCCCTTGGTCTAATTATGCTTCACCCAGGGGTCAGGTTCAAAGATAAAGAAGGTGAAGATAGATATATTTGTGCCATATACTCAGATATATTCAGATGTAGTGCTATGAGAGGATGTCTAGGAAAACTCGTCTTTTCCCTTACTCTCCCCTACATTTCTGACCTCAGGTTGTAGGTTCTTCCCACAATGACAGTTTCTCTGACACCAGCTAGGTGTCCTGGTATCAATTCAATCCTTACACTAACTGGAGTTAGTGCAGACTCCATAAGTGAAGGGCTGAATCCCACAAGAGAGCACTTTAATGCAGAGGCCACCCCCAAGTAGTAGGTCCCCAGGTTACCCACAGATTCTGTCTGACTTGCCTACAGACTGGAGGTTCCCACCACCCTCTCCTCAGGTTGAATAATTTGTGAGTGGCTCTCAGGACCCAAGAAAAAGTTTATGTACTGTTGCTGACTTATTGCAAGGGATATTTTAATGGGTATAAATGCAGAGCCATGTGAAGAGATTCATAGGGCAGGTCTGGAAGGAAACTGAGTGTCAGAGTTTCTGTCCTTGTGGATTGGGGTCTGCCACCTTCCTGGCACATGGTTGTTTTCATCAACCCAGAAGCTCTCTGAATCCTGTACATTGGGGATTTTCATGGAGGCTTCATCTTCTGGCTATGTTGTTAGTCGCTCAGTCATGTCTGACTCTTTGCGACCCCATGGACTGCAGCATGCCAGGCTTCCCTGTCATTCACCATCTCCTGGAGTTTGCTCAAACTCATGTCCTTTGAGTCGGTGATGCCAACCAACCATCTCATCCTCTGTTGCCCCCTTCTCCTCCTGCCTTCGATCTTTCCCAGCATCAGCGTCTTTTCCAATGAGTCAGTTTTTTGCATCAGATGGCCAAAGTATTGGAGCTTCAGCGTTAGTCCTTCCAAAGAATATTTAGGGTTGATTTCCTTTAGGATTTACTGGTTTGATCTCTTTGCAGTCCAAGGGATTCTCAAGAGTCTTCTCCAACACCACAGTTCCAAAGCATCAATTCTCTATTATTAGCTCCACTTCCAACCCTTCTCCCCTCTCCAGAGACTTGGGGGAGGGGGCGCAACTGAAATTTCCAAGCTTCTAATCATAACTTGGGCTTTTTGGTGACCAGCCTCCTTCCAAGAGCTCACCCAGAGTTGCCTTATTAGAATAAAAGACATTCCTATCATCCAGAAAATTACAAAGGTCTTAGGAGCTCTGGGTCAGGACTGAATATTAGAGCACGAGATTTCCCTAGGACTCCTATTTACAAGGATTTTAGGAGCTCTGTGTCAGGAGCCAGGCGGCAGAGACCACTGTGTATTTCTTATTACTTCACAGAGACTACTTAACCAAGGTGTCGGCTGTGTGTAGGTACCCAGTGTGTGTAACAGCAGGCTCTGTTTCCATCCGAGACCTGCAGAGGCCATGGAGGGAGTAATTACAGGAATCCGGAGACACAGCTGAATGGACATGGTCACCTGACAGGAGCAGGGACCTCTGAAGTGACCCTGGTTGGGAAATAAAACACAGCCTTACTCTCCTGCCCCTCCATCTCTCCCCCGCCCCCGCCCCAAACTTTGGCTGAATTCAACCGGAAACCAGAGGGCAGAGCAGCCTGGGGATGTGGTCCTGGGCACAGGGCATGATGGGGAAGGCAGAGTGAGGATCAGGAGGGCAAACAGAAGGCATCTGCACGTGGGTAACCAAAGTTCCCTTGAAAATCCCTAAAATCCACCCTCAACCCCTCCTCTACTTAGTCATGAAACTTTAAATAAGTGACTTATTGTAAAGTGGTGGCAGATGCTAAAATCTTTCCTTTATTCCCTTACTTCTGAGAGGACTGCTCTCTCTCAGCCATTCAACCATGGCTGTTTGGCTGAAGCGGTGGGGGAATTCTCTAATGTAGAAGATTAGCGAAACATCAGACATCACAGACGCAAATGCCTCAGGGGGCCAGGCAGGTAAAGAAAATCAGACCAAATAAGACATCAATGGATGCAGCTGCAGGCAAGCCAGTGGGTGATCTCAGGCTCCCTTTCCTAATGCTATCTCTTTTCATCAGCCTTCCGTTCACGGTGATGAGCAACAACAGTGTTGACTAATCACTTCTGGATGCAGAATGAGATTCTCAGAAAGCAGTCTCCCCTGTGCTCTTCCAAAAGACCGATCCCTCAATAAATGTGGGCAGAAGGCTCGGGGCACTTTTCTTCAGGAAGCCTATCAGGTGCAAGAACTGCTCTCAGTGCTTCCCTGGAATTAGTTCCTTTCATCCCTTTCCTGTCCCTGCTGCCGCTGCTGCTGCTAAGTCGCTTCAGTCATGTCCGACTTCGTGTGACCCCAGAGACGGCAGCCCACCAGGACCCCCGTCCCTGGGGTTCTCCAGGCAAGAACACTGGAGTGGGTTGCCATCTCCTTCTCCAATGCATGAAAGTGAAAAGTGAAAATTGAAAGGGAAGTCACTCAGTTGTGTCCGACTCCCAGCGACCCCATGGACTGCAGCCCACCAGGCCCCTCTGTCCATGGGATTCTCCAGGCAAGAGCACTGGAGTGGGGTGCCATGCCCTCTACAAGATAAGAATTATTATGATCACAACATTACAGGTGAGGAAACTGAGGCACAGAGATATTAAGGAAGGGCCAGGTGACCTGCTTCATCTCTTCAGCTGTGCATTTTGGGTAGGACTGTCTAGCTGGCAAGAACCAAGGGGATTATGTATTCATGTTTGAACCTTTGTTCAGTTCAGTCGCTCAGTTGTGTCCAACTCTTTGCGACCCCATGAATCGCAGCACGCCAGGCCTCCCTGTCCATCACCCACTCCCGGAGTTCACTCAAACTCATATCCATTGAGTCCGTGATGCTATCCAGCCATCTCATCCTCTATCGTTCCCTTCTCCTCCTGCCCCTAATCCCTCCCAGCATCAGGGTCTTTTCCAATGAGTCAACTCTTCGCATGAGGTGGCCAAAGTACTGGAGTTTCAGCTTCAGCATCAGTCCTTCCAATGAACACCCAGGGCTGATCTCCTTCAGAATGGACTGGTTGGATCTCCTTGCAGTCCAAGGGACTCTCAAGAGTCTTCTCCAACATCACAGTTCAAAAGCATCAATTCTTCGGTGCTCAGCTTTCTTCACAGTCCAACTCTCACATCCATACATGACCACAGGAAAAACCATAGCCTTGACTTATTTGGATGTAATTTGGTTTAAAAAAGGACTTGTGGTGTCTAGAATATTTCACCTCTGAGATACATTACAAATCATATCATTAAAAACACAGTAAATCTGGAAAATACTGAGTTTACTTTTTAGAGGGGCTGGATATTTGTGTGGCTATAGTCATGGCTGCGATAGCCTCCTGGGGCAGAAAGTCAGAGTAGCTTCTCTTCACTTGTTTGGACACCTGCCTGGGCCTCTTAGGACCTGTGGGTTTCCAGGTATTACCTGTACACTTTGCATTCCAGACACATTCCTTTGGAATAAACAGATGGTAGGGAGAGATGGGCTTCGTAGAAGATTCTTTCTCCTTGGACACCTTACCCCATCACCTGCAGCTCCTCTGTACTGGACAACTTATATGAGTGTTTGATCTCCACAATGGGTGTTGAATTGCTTCCAAGATACATCAGCATAAGACAAAGTATTATTAGCAAACATCTAGCACTACACTGAAAAGAGGGGTGGGAAGGGACACCTTACCTTGTTCCTGATCTTAGGAGGAAGGAATTTGTTCCTTTACCATGAATAATCATGTTAGCTATGGGTTTTTGGAGATTCTCTTTAAAAGTTGAGGCAGGTCCTCTCTATTCCTGTGCTGTGTGCTCTGCTTAGTCACTCAGTCTTGTCAGACTCTTTTTGTGACCCCGTGGACTGTAGCCCACAAGGCTCCTCTGTCCATGGGGATTCTCCAGGCAAGGATACTGGAATGGGTTGCCATGCCCTCCTCCAGGGGATCTTTCTGACCCAGGGATCAAACCCAGGTCTCCCCCATTGCAGGTGAATGCTTTACCATCTGAGCCACCAGGGAAGCCCAAGAATACTGGAGTATAATACTCTATTTGGTACCATAATTCAATTTAGATATATTGCCTACTGCTGCTGCTGCTAAGTTGCTTCAGTCGTGTCTGACTCTGTGCAACCCCAGAGATGGCAGCCCACCAGGCTCCCCCATCCCTGGGATTCTCCAGGCAAGAACACTGGAGTGTGTTGCCATTTCCTTCTCCAGTGCATGCAAGTGAAAATTGAAAGTGAAGTCGCTCAGTCGTGTCCGACTCTTCTCCACTCCAAGGACTGCAGCCTACCAGGCTCCTCCGCCCATGGGGTTTTCCAGGCCTAGAATACTGGAGTGGGTTGCCATTGCCTTCTCCCTAGAAATATTGCCTACAATGTACCAATAGTCATTAATAACCAAAAAGACCTCCATAACTTTGACCGTTTTAATGGTGAACTCTAGGTCACAGCATAGTAACTGTCAAGAACTGATTCCTCTTGCGTAACTGAAACTTTATACCCGTGGAACAACAACTCCCATTCCCCCACCTCTTCCCCACCCTGTTCCACCCTAGACTCTGGCAACCACTATTCTACTATCCACGTCTCTGCGTCTGTTTTAGATATTTCGCAGAAGTAGCATCTTGCAGTATTTGTGCTTCTGTGACTGGCTCATGTCACGTAAAGCAGTGTCCTCCGGGTGAATTATCTTCCAGTGTGTGTGTATGCCACATTTTCTTCCTCTATCTGTCAGTGGACATTTGGCTTGTTTCCATATCTTGGCTATTGTGAATAATGCTGCAATGAACATTGAAGTGCATATATCTTTTCTAGCCAGTAATTTTTGTTTTCTTTAGTAAATACCCAAAAAGTGAAATTGCTGAATCAGATGTTAGTTCTATTTTTAATTTTTTGAGAAATCTCCACACTGTTTCTCACAGTTGCTGCATCAACTTACAAATAGTGCATGAGAGTGCACTTTCTGGAAGTTTGTATCTTTTCAAAGAATCAAATTTTGTGTTTGCTGATCCTCCTATCATTTCTTTCTTCCTTTTATGTCTTTAATTTTTTCTGTTATCATCATCATCTTTCTCTGTTTTGGGGTCTATTCTGTTGCTGCTAATACTTTAAACTTAACAACTATTTAGGTGATTACTTCTCTTCTTTTCTAATATAAGCATTTAAGGCTCAAATTTTCCTTAAATATCACTTTTGCTATATCTTACAAGTTTTGTTATGTTAAATTTTTGTCACTATTCAGTTCTAAGCACATTTAAAAAAAATTTGTTATGACTTCTCCTTTGACCAACAGATTGTTTAAAGAATGTTCCAAAATTTCCAAATGGGGACATTTTCTGTGTGTGTGTGTAATTGAGTCTTATTAAATTGCATTGTGGGCAGAGATTTTGTTTGGTATAATTGATACCTATTCATTTCAGTTTGTTGAGACTTGCTTTACACCCTAGTTCAGTGATTCTCAAGTGTGGTCTTCAGATCCCTGGGGATTCCCAAGACCCTTTTAGAAGAACTATGAAGTCAAAACTATTTTCATAACAGTATTGGGACGTTACTTGCTTTTCTTACTGTGTTGCTATTTGCATGTGATGGGCAGAACTGCTGGTGCCCTGGCATGAATCCTGGTGGTGGCCTGAAACTGTGTATCAGTGTATTCTTCACCACCGTAAAGTTGCAGGAAAAGAAAAAAATTCAGTTTCGCTTGAGAATGTCTTTGATGAGGCAGTAAAGAAGTTATATTTTTAATAATTCTTATTTACCTTGAGAGCACATCTATTTTTTATTCTGTTTAACAAAATGGAAAGTACACATAAAGCATTTTTGTTGCATTTCAAAGTGTGATGATTTTCCCATGGAAAAGCACTTGTGTGGATAAGCAGAATCAGCTTTTTTTTTTTTTTTTTTGTGAAATACTTCTGTTGTTTTTTTTTTTTTCAAACTGGAGAGAACAACTGACAAGCAAACCTTGGTTATTCAGACTTGAGTATCTGGCGGGTATTTTCTTGAAAATGGTTGTAGTAAGCCTGCTACTTTGAGGAAAAACTATGAAATGATTATGGTCAGTGATAACATTTGAGCTTTGAGGGAAAATTCAAATTTAGGGAATTTTGACAGCTTCCTAACACATAAGGACTTTTTAAATGAGATTGGTGGTGATATCAACAAATGTAATTTTTAAAAATACATGTTATGTAATGAAATGTGTCAACTTTGGACAGATATATATACTTCATGAACAATTATTTTCCAAATGATCAATGTCTGATGTCCAAAGTTATGCAGGAGTGAAAGACAGACTCAAGGTGCCCAGTAGTCTGCTGGATTTTCATGTTGCAGGGTATGTAAAGTTCACTGATGTGGTTTCAGAGTCCACTGTCAAATAACCTTTAAGAAATGATCATTTGCTGAATTTGCGTGTAGTATCAGAGAAGAACATTTACAATGATCTGAAAAGGCTGTTAAAATACCCCTCCCTTTTCTAGCTACGTATTTATGCGTCAGTGCCTTCTGGCTAAACACCACCAAGAACAGAGCAGTAATTGAACCAGGTGGGTTTATTACTCATGGTAGGGAAGAGGCATATACACCAGCAGGGGTTGTCTACAGCCTTGGTAAGATGATTTGAGAAAAGACATAGGATCTGGGCTAGGTTCAGTGATTGGGAGGAGGGTTTAAGAAAACAGCTTTATTCTAGATTGGATACTATCAGGATGTGGGGTAATTCTATGATTTGGCTTCTTAATAAATTTTATGTATAGAAGGTATAGTGGGTTGACCCCCTCAAAAAATATGTCCACATCCTTACCCCAGAATCTATGTTAGCTTATTTGGAAATAAAAAACCAAAAAACCTCTTTGCAGACAGTTACAATTAAGATCTCCAGATGAGATCTTCCTGGTTTGTCTTCTGGGTAGGTCCTAACTCCATGACAAGTTCCCTTACAGAGAAAAGCAGAGGGACGTTTGAGGAGGACATAAAAGAGAAGGCCATAGGAGGACAGAAGCAGACACTGGAGTGATGTGATCACAGGCCAGGGAACTCCCGGAGCCTCCAGAAACTGGAAGAGATGAGGGAAGATCTTCCCCTCGCGCCTTCAGATGGAGTGCACCCTGCAAACACCTGGCCTTCTCCCTTTTGACTGCAGAACTGGGAGAGAATACATTTCTGCTGTAATTTCTTCCACAGCCACAGAAAACTAACACAAAAGGGCTGACTGGAGCAATGCTGTAGCTGTAAAGAAGCAGAGGTTACTCAGCCAGAACAGGGAGATGTTTGGGCACTTGTGTGGCTTAGACAAGTTCATGGTCCTGTTTGTGTCTTGGTCCATTATGGTCACGGAGTGGCTCTGATGGGGTTGTTCTGTGACCTTGACAACCAAGGCCAGCTGTGAGTGCCAGGCCTGCTCCTGGCAACACCAAGTCCTGCTGGGCCTCGTGGGCTGGCTGCTTTTCTCATTCTCATGGGTGAGGCTGGATTTTCTTCATAGACTTCCACCAAAACAAACTAGCTCAATCAGTAATGTAGGAGACCTGGTTCAATCCCTGGGTCAGGAAGATGCCCTGGAGAAGGAAATGGCAACCCACTCCAGTATTCTTGCCTGGGAAATCCCATGGGCAGAGGAGCCTGGTGGGCTATAGCCCATAGGGTCACAAGAGTTAGACGCGACTCAGTGCCTAAACCACCATCACAAAACAACCTATCACAACAGATGGAAAGCAGAAGCTGCTGGAGAATCCAGCTGTTTTCTTTTAAAAAAAAAAATTATTTTTAATTGGAGGATAATTGCTTTATAAGATTGTGTTAGTTTCTGCCATATATCAACATGAATTGGCCATAGGTATGCACATGTCCCCTCCCTCTTGAATCTCCCTCCCACCTCTCACCCCATCCCACCCTTCTAGATTGTCACAGAGCTCCAACTGTTTTCTATTAAGCCAAGCATTAACGAAACTTGCCAAAATGTGAAACAATGTCATTTTTCTCACTAATTAAAAAAAGCCATCTTTCATAAAAATGTTACTTATGTTAACATACAATGGTATTGTTAATTTAAATACATATTTGTATTTATTGTTAATAAGCATAAATCATCTTTCAGTTTTAGTTTCTAATAGAGTAAATATCAGTAAATATAACCTCCACAAACAAAAGATTTTGGAGCCTTCAGTTATTTTTAATAGTATAAAGTGTTCCTGAGACCAAAAATGTGGAGAATCACTGGCTTAGTTCACTGGCAATTTTTGTAAATGTACCATATATACTGTCTAATTGTTGAGTTTCACATATGCCTACTAAATCAAACTTGCTAAGTGTTCTCAACATGTGTATCTTTACTAAGTTTTGGAATGTCTAACATCAATAATTTGGAGAGATAAATTGAAATTTCCACCTTGGATGATTAATTTGTCAATTTCTCCTTGTAGTTCTATCCATTTTTACTTTATATGCTTTAAAGACACCTGATTAAGGCAGACTATCTGGCTTACTAGTTATGTGATTTTGGGCAACTTACTTATTTCCTCTGGGCTTTATTGTTCACATTTGTAATATGTGGATAATAATAGTACTATTTCATACATACATACAGTATATTTGCTACTGATATCTTCACTAGCAGTGATTGGTGTAGGAACAAAAAAGGAGAACAGCTGGATTTATTCAGTTGTGATTTTGGCTAGGTTAGAGGAGAAATATAAGTAGAAAAGGGTAGTTAGGTGGAAAATAATAGCGGGAGTGTAAGCTAGATAGGAAAAGAAGTGACAAGCCTGAGTCACTTGGTCAGCTGGGAGAAAATACAGTGGACATCTTAA
Source organism: Oryx dammah (assembly GCF_014754425.2). NCBI lineage: Eukaryota > Metazoa > Chordata > Mammalia > Artiodactyla > Bovidae > Oryx > Oryx dammah. The sequence continues at coordinate 42,747,583 of NW_024070209.1, read as the reverse complement.
TGAGAATGAAGGATGCATATGGTAGAGGGGTTACTGTGTGAGCTGGGGAGACAATTACTAGGGTAAATTCGAGGTCCAATGGAAAGTCCCCGGTGTGGGTGGAATGAAGGGGCTAGGGTGATGGACTTGTTATACACAGTTGCGGAAGTTACTTCAAATGGGTGGTGCTGGGTGGAAGTGAGACCCTCCGCAGTCTTCTATACTGGCTGGACAAATGACGATGAACAAGTGACAGTGTAGAGTGAATGCCAACCCTGCCTGTGGTCCTGGGAACTTCAGAAAACCAGCATCTTCCCTGGAGGCAGATGCAGGTGGTTGATTTTTAGTTGCTTAGTTGTGTCTGACTCTTTGTGACCCTATGGACTGTAGCCCACCAGGTTCCTCTGTTCATGGAATTCTCCAGGCAAGAATATGGGAGTGGGTTGCCATTTCCTCCTGCAGGGGATCTTCCTGACCCAGAGATGGAACCTGCGTCTCCTGCTTGGCAGGTGGATTCTTTACCACTGAGCCTCCTGGGTAGCCCACCAGCACTTCATGAGAGCCATTTCAAGGCAAGAGGATGGAGGTGCTTTCTGGGATAGCAGGGAGTTGACAATGTTGGGGAGTTCATTTACTGTGGAACAGGGTAAAGATGGGGGAAGAAGTAGTTGGCCACGGGTCACAGGAGAGAAAAACCCAAGAACTTTCCATCTTAAGCCACGACCAAGGATGAGAAATGTGTGAGGCATGCTCGGATTGGCCAGCTACAGGTTCCAAAGATTATCCTAGACAATGAGGCTGAGGATAGGACCCAAGATAGTGTCAGTTTCTTAATAATCTGGAGGAAGGCAAGAAGGGGTAGTTACGAACAGATCAATAAGAAAGAGGATTTTCTAAGTGAGTTGGTGCCTAGTGGAGTCGGTCCTACAGGATAGAAAATTGCTCATCATAACTTTTTCGATTTGTTTTAAAAGAAACTGGATGGCTGGACATCTTTCAGGGAAGCTGAGAAGAGCCTTGGGCTACAGGACTTCCAAAATTCTAAGGGGGGAAAAAAAAAAACAAAACTTAGAGCGCGAGTATAGTATTTGACTATGTCTCCCTCTAGTGGCCATCCTTCAGAATTAACAAATTGAATTAAAAAATCTCAAACCAAAAGCCTAGTGTCTGTGGCTTTCAGAATTCCCGAAATACCATTTTAGGTCAATGCTGCATGAAGTCCAGATAGTCATTTGTGCACTTATTGTTTGATTCACAATGGTTGTTTTTCTAAATCAAGAAGATGTCATGGCTAGTAGACTTCATGGCAGAAACATAAGGTCTAGGGATTGAGCATAAGAAAAATCAGATCCTCTGCCTTCATGGGGCTTATATTCTAGTGTAGAGAAACAGACCTCCAGTAATCAGTAAATAAGAAGTTTCAGACTCTAATCAGTGCTGTGCAGGAAGTCAACGGAGTGCATGACAAGGGGTACGAAAGATGACTTAATTTGGATTAGGGTGGTCAGGGAAGATTTCATAGTTAAGATATAAATAGGCAGAAGCATACTCTGGGCAGATAAAAATTTAAGAGCAAAACCCCAGTGATTGGAAATATCTTGGCATTTCTAGCTGCTGAAGATTGGTGCAACTATTGTTGTTCAGTTACTCAGTCATGTCGTCTCTTTGCACCTTATGGACTGCAGCACACCAGGCTCCCAGTCCTTCATTATCTCCCTGAGTTTGCTCAAATTCATGTCCACTGAGTCGATGATGCTATCTAACCATCTCATCCTCTGCTGTCCTCTTCTTTTGCCTTCAATCTTTCCAAACATCAGGGTCTTTTCCAATGAGTCGGCTCTTTGCATCAGGAGGCCGAAGCAGTGGAGCTTCAGCAACAGTCCTTCCAATGAATATTCAAGGTTGATTACTTTTAGGATTGACAATTATTGATAGAACAAAATTGGCAAGTGGCAGAAGGCATGGATTGTGGTTGGAAGTGATGGCAGGGACCATATCATGCCAGCCGTTGTTAGCCTGGCAGGGGAAACCTCAAAAGCCATGGAAAGTTTGTTAATGAGAACATTCATCCTATCTTAGCAGGTTGCACTTATTTTAAAAATAAATTTTGTTGAAATTAACATTACTTATACTTAGCATCTAAACCAATGGAAGAACTATTTTAAAATGTGAATTTGCAAGGCTTCCTTAGTGGGTCAGTGGTAAGGAATTTGCCTGCCAATGCAGGAGACATGGGTTCCTGATCTGGGAAAATTCCACATACCTCCACGCAACTAAGTCCAAGTGCCACAACTATTGAGCCTGTGCTTCACAGCCTGGGAACCTCAACTTCACTGCCACAATTACTGAAGCCTACATGCCCTAGAGCCATCCTCTGTGACAAGACAAGCCACTGCAACTAGAGAGAAAGCCTGCACAGTAACAAAGACCCACCTTGGCCTAAATAAATAAAATTATTTTTAAAAATGTGAATTTGCTTTCATATTAACCAACTTGTTCTGTTGATTATGAGACCATAGATTTCCTTGGCACTAAACTTTCCTTCTGTATGGGCATTTGGTAGTGAATTGAAACAGGATGTTGAATTGAAAACAGCATGTTCTTTGTTGAAAAACATTTCCACTTATATTGGCCATTGTTCCCTTGAAGGAAGTGAACATCACGTTCAAGGCACTTACCTCCTCCTGAGGAGGAATTGGAGAGTGTTCTTTTCTTGAAGATGACTTCTGTATTTGAATGAACTTATCCAAAAAGAAGCCTTACTGGAATTAGTCAAGCTCCACAGTGTGACTGTTTTTCTTCTGCAATGTGAAAGACTTAGCATCATTTATACTTTGTCAAGGAATTTCAGGAGAGAGTTAAACATTTAAAGCTCAATGTAGTCAGCCTGTTTTATCTAAATATTTCTTACTTTAGAAGCACTGTGAGAAACGAGGGAGGTGATTGCCAGACAAAGGCAACACTGTTGAGTGTATAAAAGAAGACGTTCAGCGTGACTCCATGGTTGACTCCATGGTTCCAAGCAGATTGCCTTAACTGCCTGTATGTCAGTACCCCGGGTTACTGAAGTGACAGTCTAACAAGATGTTGGTGGTCAAGCTCACTGCAAGAGATGTAAATGTGTTAGTTTTCTAGTCAAAAATACAATATTAGACTTCAGTTCAAAACAGGCAGCTGTAAGAATGGTACTTGGCCAGAGTGAGGAAGGAAGAGGGAGACTTATGACTGCATCATCAAAAGGAGTATGGCATGAGCAAAACAATATCAGAGCTAGCTCCTTCCACCACCACCCAAAATACCACCCAGAATTTGGGGGGTGCGAACAGTAGTTTTACAACCAGGCATATTCACATTCTAACCAGGATTACATTTCCTTTTTGTTGTTGTTGCAAATTAAATCATATTCTAAAAAATGTTAGTATAAGCATACTGCTACTGCTAAGTCACTTCAGTCGTGTCCGACTCTGTGTGACCCCATAGACAGCAGCCCACTGGGCTCCCCCATCCCTGGGATTCTCCAGGCAAGAACACTGGAGTGGGTTGCCATTTCCTTCTCCAATGCATGAAAGTGAAAAGTGAAAGGGAAGTCACTGAGTCGTGTTCAACTCTCGGTGATTCCATGAACTGCAGCCCACCAGGCTCCTCTGTCCATGGGAGTTTCCAGGCAAGAGTACTGGAGTGGGGTGCCATTGCCTTCTCCGAGTATAAGCATAGTTTGGAATATTGGAATCATGTATTCGACACCTTAAAGTGAATAGTGCCACATGCTCTTAATGCCCAAGTTTGCACTTTTGTGTATAATTAAGATGGTGCTAAGTAATGTCATTTAACTGTTTTGTTTATATTCACAGGATTATTTTATTGTTTTCCATAAAGCACGTGATTAGCTTAAAATTCGCAGTTTGTTATTTACTTCAACAACAGCCATGCAATCTGTTGTCAGTAAGTGCTTGGCCACATTTATTTCTGGGGTATAACATGGCTCAGTTGACCTACTGGAAGTAAAGCTTCTGAGCTTCTGTATGTCAGAGAATGTGCACTTACTCAATGACGCAAGACCCAGTTGGCAACTCAGAGTTCTGTCCATCCTATTGTTTACACCCCAAACTTAGGTAATTTGCACATGGATATAGCACCAAAAACCTCTAGATATATTCAACAAACTGAGTTATCAGCTATGCTTATATGATAGGGCCAAGTTGAAAATAATGCTGGTTAAGAAGCACACGGGTTTTTTTTTTGAGGGGGTGGGTTAGGCAAGATCAGGTCCCAAAGCTGCTTTTTCTACCTAAAATGTTCTACATCTGCCACTTCATGGAGTTTCCAGTTTCTCAATGTAAATGCCACTCTTTCAAAAGGATAAACAAGGAATAATATCCATTAAGGAGACAAAACGAGCAGAAACAAAAATAGCTCTTGAAAGAAAAATCAATAGCTGGGACAAACTCTAGATCAGAATCAATTAGAGAATTAGTAAACTGAAAAAGTGTGGTGAGGAATTCACCCAGCTTACCAATAAAGGAAAATATGAACAATCAGTTAAAGGTGTGAAGGATACATTTTGGAGGCTTCAGGCATATCTAACAGGAGTTCCAGAAGAAAAGAATGGCGGGAGTTATGGAGAAGCATTATTTGATGAGATAATAATTAAAAAATTTCTAGAATTGAAAAAAGATGTATATTCTCAAATGAAAGTGCCAAGCAGTATATATAGAAATATCAAGTAGTATACATAGAAATAAATTTAGGGAATTCCTTAGCAGTCCAGTGGTTAGGACTTGGTACTTTCACTGAAGTGACCTGGGTTCAGGATTCAATCCCTGATCTGGGAACTAAGATCCCACAAGCTGCACGGCATGGCCAAAAAGTAAAAGAAAGAAAGTTCACACAGAAGGCTCATTGTGATGACACTGCATTACAAATAAAGAGAAAAATTCTAAAGCTGCCAGAGGAACAAAGAAATGCACAAAGAAATGATAATTAATTGGACATTTATTTTCTAATCGATAATGACAGATGCCAGAAGACAAAGGAGCAACTCTATGAAAGCGTTGAGGAAAAAATAGCTGTCAACCTAAAATTATATACTCAGTTAAACTATCTCTCAAAAAAAAGATGAAATTTCCCACATACTCTCACTGAAGAGACTATTAAGGACATTTTCACCAAGAAGAAAACTGACCTTGGAGGAAAAACATGGCATTCAAAAACAACCAAACAACCAAAGAACAGTGAGCACAGGAACAGACAAAATATATCTGGAAATGTGTTTATATAAAGGAAAAATCCTCCATAAAACAAATTTTTGCATGTTTTTATATAAAAGTGGAAGTGTTAGTCTCCTGGTCATGTCTGGCTCTTCGTGACCTCATGGACTGTAGCCTGCCAGGCTCCTCTCTCCATGGAATTCTCCAGGCAAGGATACTGGAATGGGTAGCCATTCCCTTCTCCAGGGATCTTCCCAACCCAGGAATCGAACCTGGATCTCCTGCATTGCAGGCAGACACTTCACTTGAGCCACCAGGGAAGCCTGGTTTTATATAAAAAAAATCTGTTCTTAATAATAAGATTTTGTGTGTGTGTACTTAATGGGTAGTAAAGTAGCAGAGTCCTTTATAAGAGTTTACCTACCACTTGGCTCTAGCAGCAATCAATATTTTACCAGATTTGTTTCATATACTGCTAAAGCCCTTAACAGCATACAAATAAGGAATGATATTAGAATGTATTAAAAATTTATAGTTAAGAATATATGCTATAAATTAAAAACAACCTGAACAGATAGATGGGCTGCCCTGGTGGCTCAGTGGTAAAAAATCTGCATGCAATGCTGGAGACGCAGAAGACCTGGGTTCCATCCCTGGGTCAGGAGTATACCCTGGAGGAGGGCATGGCAACCCACTCCAGTATTCTTACCTGGAGAATCCCATGAACAGAGGAGCCTGGTGGGCTAGAGCCCATAAGGTCACACAGAGTTGGACATTACTGAAGTGAATGAACATGCATGAAAAACAGATAGATAAACAATTTGTATATTCTAAAACTGCAGCAAGCCTGAAGATTTATCAATCTACTAGAAAACAAAAAAGGGGACAAATTATGATAAAAAATATTTCAAATAGTGAATAAAATGTAAGATAGTAGAATAAGTCTAACTACATCACTGATAAATATAAACAAATTCAGATATTGAAAGATAAGATATCAGATTTGATTATGCTTCTTATAAAAGATACACCTATACCAGAATCGTATGGAAAGATTTAAATTAAAAGTAAGGAATAAACTTAAGAAAAGTGTAACCAAAAAGGAAAGGGTAAACAAAGTAAATTAAATTAAATTTAGAGCCTGTTCTCATCAAACGTCAGCATCAGTTCAGTTCAGTTGCTCAGTCATGTCCGACTCTTTGCGACCCCATGAATCACAGCATGCCAGGCCTCCCTGTCTATCACCAACTCCCAGAGTTTACCCAAACTCATGACCATCGAGTTGGTGATGCCATCCAACCATCTCATCCTCTGTTGTCCCCTTCTCCTCCTGCCCCCAACCCCTCCCAGCATCAGGGTCTTTTCCAATGAATCAACTCTTTGCATGAGGTGGCCAAAGTATTGGAGTTTCAGCTTCAACATCAGTCCTTCCAATGAACACCCAGGGCTGATCTCCTTTAGGATGGACTGGCTGGATCTCCTTGCAGTCCAAGGGACTCTCAAGAGTCTTCTCCAACACCACAGTTCAAAAGCATCAGTTCTTGGGGGACTCAGCCTTCTTGATAGTCCAATTCTCACATCCATACACGACTACTGGAAAATCCATAGCTTTGACTAGACGGACCTTGGTTGACAAAGTAATGTCTCTGCTTTTTAATATGCTATCTAGGTTGGTCATAACTTTCCTTCCAAGGAATAAGTGTCTTTTAATTTCATGGCTGCAATCATTATCTGTAGTGATTTTGGAGCCCCCCAAAATAAAGTCAGCCACTGTTTCCACTGTTTCCCCATCTATTTCCCATAAAGTGATAGAGCCAGAAGCCATGATCTTCATTTTCTGAATGTTGAGCTTTAAGCCAACTTTTTCACTCTCCTCTTTCACTTTCATCAAGAGGCATTTTAGTTGCTCTTCACTTTCTGCCATAAGGGTGGTGTCATCTGCATATCTGAGGTGATTGATATTTCTCCCAGCAATCTTGATTCCAGCTTGTGTTTCCTCCAGCCCAGTGTTTCTCATGATGTACTCTGCATAGAAGTTAAATAAGCAGGGTGATAATATACAGCCCTGACGTACTCCTTTTCCTATTTGGAACCAGTCTGTTGTTCCATGTCCAGTTCTAACTGCTGCTTCCTGACATGCATATAGGTTTCTCAAGAGGCAGGTCAGGTGGCCTGGTATGCCCATCTCTTTCAGAATTTTCCACAGTTTATTGTGATCCTCACAGTCAAAGTCTTTACTATAGTCAATAAAGCAGAAGTAGATGTTTTTCTGGAACTTTCTTGCTTTTTCCATGATCCAGCAGATGTTGGCAATTTGATCTCTGGTCCCTCTGCCTTTTCTAAAACCAGCTTGAACATCTGGAAGTCCACAGTTCATGTATTGCTGAAGCCTGGCTTGGAGAATTTTGAGCATTACTTTACTAGCATGTGAGATGAGTGCAATTGTGCGGTAGTTTGAGCATTCTTTGGTATTGCCTTTCTTTGGGATTGGAATGAAAACTGACCTTTTCCAGTCCTGTGGCCACTGCTGAGTTTTCCAAATTTGTTGGCATATTGAGTGCAGTACTTTCACAGCATCATCCTTCAGGATTTGAAATAGCTCCACTGGAATTCCATCACCTCCCCTAGCTTTGTTCATAGTAATGCTTTCTAAGGCCTACTTGACTTCACATTCCAGGGTGTCTGACTCTAGGTGAGTGATCACACCATCATGATTATCTGGGTCGTGAAGATCTTTTTTGTACAGTTCTTCCATGTATTCTTGCCACCTCTTCTTAATATCTTCTGCTTCTGTTAGGTCCATATCATTTCTGTCCTTTATCGAGCCCATCTTTGCATGAAATGTTCCCTTGGTATCTCTAATTTTCTTGAAGAGATCTCTAGTCTTTCCCATTCTGTTGTTTTCCTCTATTTCTTTGCATTGATCACTGAGGAAAGCTTTCTTATCTCTCCTTGCTCTTCTTTGGAACTCTGCATTAGATGCTTATGTCTTTCCTTTTCTCCTTTGCTTTTCACTTCTTTTCTTTTCACAGCTCTTTGTAAGGCCTCCTCCGACAGCCATTTTGCTTTTTTGTTTTTCTTTTCCATGGGGATGGTCTTGATCCCTGTCTCCTGTATGTCACGAACCTCTATCTATCGTTCATCAGGCACTCTGTCTATCAGATCTAGGCCCTTAAATCTATTTCTCACTTCCACTGTATAATCATAAGGGATTTTATTTAGGTCATACTTGAATGGTCCAGCGGTTTTTCCCACTTTCTTCAATTTAAGTCTGAATTTGGCAATTAGGAGTTCATGATCTGAGCCACAGTCAGCTCCTGGTCTTATTTTGCTGACTGTGTAGAGCTTCTCCATCTTTGGCTGCAAATAATATTATCAATCTGATTTTGGTTTTGACCATCTGGTGATGTCCATGTGTAGAGTCTTCTCTTGTGTTGTTGGAAGAGAGTGTTTGCTATGACCAGTGCGTTCTCTTGGCAAAACTATATTAGCCTTTGCCCTGCTTCATTCCGTATTCCAAGGCCAAATGTGCCTGTTACTCCAGGTGTTTCTTGACTTCCTACTTTTGTATTCCAGTCCCCTATAATGAAAAGGACATCTTCTTTGGGTGTTAGTTCTAAAAGGTCTTGTAGGTCTTCACAGAATGGTTCAACTTCAGCTTCTTCAGTCTTACTGGTTGGAGCATAGGCTTGGATTACCAAGATGGACAGGACCTGGTGGAGAGGTTTGACAAAATTTGGTCCACTGGAGAAGGGAATGGCAAACCACTTCAGTATTCTTCTCTTGAGAACCCCATGAACAGTACAAAAAGGCAAAATGATAGGATACTGAAACAGGAACTCCCCAGGTCGGTAAGTGCCCAATATGCTACTAGAGATCAGTGGAGAAATAACTTTGAAAGAATGAAGGGATGAAGCCAAAGCAAAAACAATACCCAGTTGTGGATGTGACTGGTGATAGAAGCTGTAAAGAGCAATATTGCATAGGAACCTGGAATGTTAGGTCCATGAATCAAGGCAAATTGGAAGTGGTCAAACAGGAGATGGCAAGAGTTGATGGCAAGAATGTCGACATTCTAGAAATCAGCAAACTAAAATGGACTGGAATGGGTGAATTTAACTGAGATGACCATTATGTCTACTACTGTGGGCAGGAATCCCTTAGAAGAAATGGAGTAGCCATCATGGTCAACAAAAGAGTCTGAAATCCAGTACTTGGATGCAGTCTCAAAAACGACAGAATGATCTCTATTTGTTTCCAAGGCAAACCATTCAATATCACAGTAATCCAAGTCTGTGCCCCAACCAATTTCAGCATAAAGGAGAACAAAAAGAGAAACCACAGCAAAGGGGATTAAGAGGTTCAAACTTCCAGTTATAAAGTAAGCAAGCCACGGGATATAATATATAGAATAAGGAATGTGATCAACAATATTGTGACAAACTTTGTCTGGGAACAGATGGTTACTAGACTTACTGTGATGATCATTTGTTGCGGTCCTTTAATGGACAGGAACGTGGTGGTCTGGAGTTGACGATAAGAAAGCAAAAGAGAGAAAGAGGCTAATATTCCCTGGTTCTTTATGCAGAGAACCAATAAAGCCCTAGGACAGGGCTTGTACCGCTCATGGAGGCACAGGGCGTCCTCTTGAAGAGGTCTTGAAAGCCCGGGCAGGAAAGTGAGCTCAGCGGGTTTGTACACTCCAGAGAATTAGCCAGAGCGAGCGAGAGAAAGAGAAAGAAAGAATGACACAGGGACCCGAGTCTCTAGTGGAACAAGGGTATTTTATTAGCAGAAATGCAGGCTTATATATCTTTAGTAAAATGATTACTCAGCTATTACGAAGGATGAAATCCCATCAATTGCAACAAAATGGATAGCCTAATACATACAAGGTCGCTGACGCTGAAAAGAGTCACTGAAGGGAATTACTGAAGGGAATCCAAGCAGGTACCCTTTCCCATGATCTCAGTCCTGAGAACTGCATGCAGCTCTACTGGTTCCTGGAATAGGAACTGATAAGGAACAGAGAATCCTTGAGAAATGGCACACAAAGGAAGAAAAAGAAAAGTGCAACATACTGGATTTCTTAAAGTTGAACGTCCCCTGACAATCATTTTATAATGTATGCAACTATCAAGTCACTCTGTAGTATACCTGAGACTGACTACATTATAGGTCAAGTATATTCTAATTTCGGAGAAGGCAATGGCACCCCACTCCAGTACTTTTGCCTGGCAAATCCCATGGACGGAGGAGCTTGGTGGGGTGCAGTCCATGGGGTCGCTGAGGGTCGGACACGGCTGAGTGACTTCCCTTTCACTTTTCACTTTCATGCATTGGAGAAGGAAATGGCAACCCACTCCAGTGTTCTTGCCTGGAGAATCCCAGGGATGGGGAAGCCTGGTGGGCTGCCGTCTATGGGGTCACACAGAGTCGGACACGACTGAAGTGACTTAGCATATTCCAATTTTGTAATTAATTTGACTGTGTTGGGTCTTAGTTGCAGTATGCAAGATCTTCATTGTGTCCTGTGGGATCTTTTGTTGTGGTGCACGGACTCTAGTTGTAGCGTGTCAGTAGTTGAAGCACACAGGGTTAGTTTCTCCAACACATGTGGAATCTCAGTTCCCTGACCAGGGATTGGACCTGCGTTCCCTGCTTGCAAGGCAAATCCTTAACCACTGGACCAGCAGGGAAGTCCCTATTTCAATTTTTTAAAAAGAGAGAGAAGCCACAAACTGGGAGAAATGACTTGCCACATGTATTCAGAATATATAAAGAAAACCTAAGAAGCAATAGGAAAGAGAGAACCCAGGGTAAAGAGGGACAAAAGCCATGTACAGGCATTTGAGAAGAGGAATCAAAAATAGTGAATACACATCTGAAAAGATGTTCAACTACTTACCAGGGAAATGCAAAATAAAAAACAAATAGGAAAGACAAAGCAAACTAAAAGAGGCTTCCTGGGGGCTCAGTGGTAAAGAATCCACCTGCTAAAGCAGGAGACATTGGTTTGATCCCTAATCCAGAAGGATCCCACATGCCTTGGAGCAACTAAGCCTGTGCACCACAACTATTGAGCCGGTGCTCTAGAGCCCAGGAGCCACAAGTAGTGAGCCCACCTGCCGCAACTACTGAAGTCCGTGCACCCTAGAACCCCTCCTCTGCAACAAGAGAAGCCACCACCATGAGAAGCCTGTGCACCGCAGCTAGAGAGTAGTGCTGGGGTTAGGGTTAGTCCACTCGCTGCAAGCAGAGAAAAGCCCACACAGCAACGACAAAGACCCAGCACAGCCAGAATAAATAAATAAAGTCAGAAAAACCAAAAGTGTACAATGCCAGTGAAAAGTAAAAATGATGTTGTGGTACTATATCAAACTTACTGCTGTGGGATTATAAGCTGACTTAACTGCGTTAGAAGCAGCTTGTCACTATCTAGTGAAGTTGAAAATGTACATAGTTTGGGACTCAGTAGTTCCTCACATAGTATATGCCCAGGGGAATGGTCTTCAGACTGGGGTGTGCATATCCTTGTGGTTATATGAAGATGTCCCTGGGGTACTGGGGTACTGACAGGTAAAAACCTTCAGCTTCCGTATATACTACCTCCACCCCACAGACTGCCTGGCCACTCCCTGGCAACTCTCTCATCCTCTTTTTCATAACTGCGCTTCTTCCACTCTTCAAAACAAGAAAAAGGCATATTCCTTCTTTACATTTTAATGGCCAGGATCAGTGTCATTAACCTAAATTGCTTTGGTTGTTCAAGGATGCTTTTTTTTTTCCTACTAAATACACAGAGGTGCATTACAATGTATAAAAATTATTTTGAATTTTATTCAGAATTTAAAAAATATTTTCCAAAAGCCAAGCACTAGAGGATATATAATACATGCACATATTTACTGAAAGAAAATCATGTCATTTACATACTTCTTGCTTTCAAAATTCATTATTTTAGCTACATCTTGGATTGTATTATTATAAATTAATTATGAGAAACAGCATATAGATTTACTCTTGTTTTAAATAATTTAATATAAAATAGATTAAACATATTAGATATACATAATTTTGATCTTGATGACTTTCATTTATTGTATTTTATTGATTGATGTATTTCATTTAGTGTAAAGATGTTTAATAATTTTTTATACAAATTTATTTCATAATATTCCTTGAAATATGTATTAACACATTTACTTAAATATTTTAAAAAAATTTTAGTGCCATATAGTTAATTTACAATGTTGTGTTAGTTTCAGGTGTACAGCAAAATGAATCAGTTGTACATATACATATATCCATTTTTTAAAACGTTCTTTTCCCATGTAGGCCATTACAGAGTACTGAGTAGAGTTCCCTATGCTCTACAGCAGGTCCTTATTAGTTATCTATTTTATATATAGTAAGTAGTGTGTATATGTCAATCCCGATCTCTCAATTTATCCCTTTCCCCTAACACATTTACTTTATGTAAAACACTTAAATTCCCTTTAGCACCCTTCTCCTGACTTTTGTGCTGTTTGTATCATGTATTTTAATTCTCTATTTCAAACCACAATAAGATATTGCTTGGTGCAGATAATATTCATATGTGCTTACTTTTTCTAGTGTACTTTACTCTTTCCTGCATCATTGTGCCCCCATCAGGGATTATTTTCCTTTTAAAAATGCAGGCATGCGGGTGAGGAATCGCTCCATTCTTGTTTTTCTGGAAAATGGTTTTATTTTGTTTTCACTTTTGAAGAATACTTTTCCTGGATATGGGTTTCTAGGTTGGCAGGTATTTTTTTCCCCAGCACTTATAAAGATATCTTTATACTGTCATCTGGTCTCTGTCATTTCTGATGAGAAGTCAACTGTCAGTATTGTTGCAGCTTTGAAGATAATGTTTCTTTCTGGTTGCTTTGAGTTAGAAATGATTCTTTTTCAGCAATTTTACTCTGATTTGTGAATTGACGCTTTTACTAGTTTTAGAAAATTTAGGGCGGCAGGCACCCAGGTGTTCAGTATGTTATTTTTTGTGTTTACTATTTGTTATGAATATTTCAAAAAAATTTAAAAGCAAAACGACAAGTCGTGCCTCGGGTGCCCACCTTGGACCCTGTTCCTGATTATTTCCTTAGAGGTTGCTCTTCACTCTTGAATTCCTGACTCACCATTTAGATTCGCTAGTTTACATCGTCTTTTATTTAATTGATTATTTGTTTTTGGCTGTAGCGGGTGTTTGTTGCTGTGCGTGGGCTTTCTCTAATTGTGGCGAGCGGGGTCTACTCTGTTGCAGTGTGCAGGCTTCTCATTGTGGTGGATTCTCTTGTGGAGCACAGGCCCTAGGCATGCAGGCTTCAGTAGCTGTGGCTCATGGACTCAGTAGCTGAGGCTGAAGGGCTCTAAAGCACAGGCACAGTAGTTATGGCGCATGAACTTAGTTGCTCTGCTGTATGTGGGGTCTTCCTGGACCAGGGGTCGAACCTGTGTCCTCTGCATTGGCAGGCGGATTCTTATCCACTGTACCACCAGGGAAATCCTAGTTTACTTCTTTAAGAACAAGATTTTCAAATGTTCTACTCATGGACGGGTACAATCAGGCCACTCAGGATGGCTGTTCTCTTGCTTTCTGCAAATCCTCTGCTTGACCAGTCCCTGCCTCACCTACTACTCACCTGACCCAACTTCCCCCTTAATCATAGAGTCTGGTCAGTAATTGCCTATGGGCTTATCTCTTGCCCCAGTTAGTGCTTGTTCTAATCCTTAAGCCAGCGTGGCTCCATCCGCTAGTTTATCAAAGGGAAACATCTGCCCCATGAAAATCTAACCTGAGAGGCTCTGTAGGGGCGTGCCTCTCAGTTCTCTGGTAACTGATAAGCCAATGTGACATCAGTTTTCCCTGTAATGGTAACTTCCTCCCCTACCTCCCAGGGAAGACTGCTGCTTATCCAGCCTGCTGTCTACTGTGTCACTCCGGGACCTTGCTTTGGACATGTAAGATCCCTCCATCCAATAAACCACTGATGCCACTGTCTCAAGTTCTTCCATCCTGAGGCTGAGCAAGGCTTGTAGGCCTGCGCTGTGTAGCACAAATGAACAAGTCTGAGAATTACTGTCTAAAATTCAGAAACTTGAAATCCACGTTAAGAGCCAACACGAATGCAGATATAGCATGAAGAGGGACACTTGAAAGAAAGCAAGCCTTGACAAAGATGATAAGGTCTAGATGTAGGGAGAAGAGGAGAAGGCACTGTTAGGATTGATTCACTGAGTCTGTAGAAGCAGCTATGGGAGCAGGAAACTGTCCTAATAATCGGACTCAAGGAAACTGCAAAAGTCTGAGAAATTTCTCTGCTGACCTTCAGGCCTATTGAGATGCCCAAGAAACAGACAACATGTTCTAGGACCCCTCTCCCCTCAAAGAAAAGAAGGAAAGAAGTTATCCAGGATCATGACAGCCTCAGACTATGCCTCCAATTATTCACAGTCAGAAGAACTTACTAATTCTCTGTGAGGAATACATGGTCAAATAAGAGCACATTCCTATACACACATCACAATCAGCTGAGGTTAAGTAAACCAGAGTGTTACATTCAGAATCAAACGTTTTTATTTTGATTTCTACTTTGTCCTATCTAGGTGGCCTTGGAAAATCACATGCCCTCTGGGTCCATAGTTTTTGTGAAGAGGAAGATGTTAGAAAGAGCCAGAGACAAAGGGCACATGAAAACCGATATAGCAACTTTGCTCTCTTGCCTGGGGCTGATTCTAGAGTGAGAAACCATAGAAGTTCCCCTTTCCCTTCACTTTAAGTCCCCTGTGACATGCAAAACTTGATAAATATAGAAAGCAAATCTGAACCTATTTAAAGAGATAGGAAGGGTAAATACTTCTGTATTTCCACATGCAAATATGAGAAAAGTAATTTAAGGAATTTTTAAACATTTTAAACACTTATTTTTTAAAACAGGTCATAGATTCACATAGTACAACACTTGAAAGAACAAATAGTATGACTTCCTTCCCCTCTTCTCGTCACTCTACTTCTATTCTTCTCTAGAGATTCAACTACCATATCCAATTTCTTATATGCCCTGGATATTACATAGATAGACAGATAGAAACTTATGTACATAAGTTCCTAAAAGTTCAACTTCTGGGCCAAAGATTTCTGTATTTAAAATTCTCGTATATTGCTTTATTGCTCTGTATAGAAGTTGCATCAATTTGTTCTCCTAATAAGCAAAATATGATAGTGCCTGTTTTCCCATACTCATAACAGTGTCTTTTCAAATCTGTTTATCTTTGCAAATATAAGTAAAAAACACATTCCAGCATGGGAGTGTGATTATAATGTGAACTTTTAATATTATGAATGGGTTTGATCCCTTGGGGATATTTATGAAAAAAGGAGAGGAAAGAAAAAAGTTTAGAAATTTCACTTGGGGTTGAATTGAATGTCCATTTAAAAAGTTATCTTTAGAATGCTGGCCCCTCTTCTAAAAGATATTAAAGAACTTCTCGTGGGTAACAAATGATAATACTATAAGGTTCCATCATTTTAGCAGAAAACAAGAGAGTAAAGTACAAACTGTAAGTTGTTAAACCTACTTTTTTCTTAACTTACAGAGGAAACATACATGGGATTACTTGAGAATAATGTCTTATATGACTTAATGTAATTATACATCTTTAGAACAATCTTGAATTGTATTAGCATGAAAGACAAAGCATAGATACTGGAAACAAATTTCTCTCTTAAACTATCCCCTGGATTATCATTAATAGCCAAATATTAACATATATACACATAAATATATATGCATATACGTACTGGGTGTTTTGTGGAGATCAAATTTATCTAACACAAGTCTAAGTCTGTATCATAAATCTGTTACTTTTGGAGGTGGCTAGATTCTTGTTTCTGTTTCCTTTAGTTTTTTGCATTTTTAGAAAAAGATTAACACTTTACATAGAAAGTAATTGATTTTTCTTTTTTAAAGCTACAGGATGTTCCTAGGAGTGACTAGCATGGTATTAATGGTCCATTTTATAACTCAGATATCTGTGGATGGCTTTTAGGTCTTTCACTGTTTTCCAGATGAGGGTTATTCGATTTAGTAGGAACTGTTCAATATCTCAGCTTTCATTTTCTGTAGTACCATCTTTTCCTGAAGGAACGCTGATCTGCTCCATGAGAATGGGACTAGCTCCTCTCTGGTAAAGCTACTTTCAAAAATAAATGTGGAGAGAATAAGATGGCAGAGTTGTAGGTGGATGTGGAGTACACCTCTCTGCACGGATACATCAGGAATACACCTTCAGACACGGAAGTGCATGGAGAACACCAGATGAGAGACGACAGGAGTACCTGACCAGCAGAAAAGAATATATAGACCCACACAAAACTCTGTAGGATGAAGGAATTAGGGGGAAAAACAGGAGTGTTAGTAGGACTGGACCTGCCCTCAGTGGGTCGGGGAACTGAAGCAGGGGTCTGATCCCCACACTGGGGCAATTGTCTGAGTCAGAGGAGAAACATTTAAGACTGAGAGGGAAACAGCTGATCTGTGGCAGCCTCAATGGGATGAGAATCAGACAGTCCTTGCCGCAGCCATACATATCGTGGACAGGGATGTAGACCCCCTGAAAGGTACAGCAGCCGGGAGCTGGAGTTTAGGGGCTGTGGAGCAATCCCAGGGCAAGGGCTGCTGTTGACCACGGAGAGGTGGATCAAGGGGAGGTGAGGAGAGAGACTGTGGCGGGAAAGGCCTGTGGAGGAAAGCTGGGCAGCCCTGGAAGCAAGGCGATACTGCTGAGTCATGTGTAGGGGGGTGGAGCCATCACCATAGCCTCTCTTCCCCCACATGTCAGCGTTGCAGCTGAACCATAGAGAGGCTGGCCCGCCCATCAAACGCGACACACTGAACTACAGAGTAGGACCCCACCCAGGGTGCTCCTTTAAGTGCCTGATGCACCAATCTACAAAGTAGGACTCCTGCCAGGGGGCCCTCTATGTGCCTGACGTGATGAACAACAGAGAAGGACCCCAAGCAAGGGAGCCCTCTAAGTGCCTGAAATGGGTGGAGCTACAGAGAAAGACTGGCCAAAGAGGCCGTCTGATTGCCAGCCACAAAAGTCTTGAAAAAAGACTCTGGTAGGGCCATAACTACTGTGCTGGAGGCAGTCCGTGTCCCTGCATACTTGACGCTGCCAGGGTCCCTGCAAGCCAAGCAGCTGCGCCACCTTCGCGCTCAGCTCTCACTGGGGCAGAGCTGCCATAGGCAAAAAGAGTCCTGCATCTATGTGCACAGGGTCACTTCGGTAGTGTCTGACTCTGTGTGACCCCGTAGACCGTGGCCTGCCAGGCTTCTCTGTCACGGAGGGGGTTTCTCCAGGTAAGAACACTGGAGTGTATTGGCCAATACTGGTTGCCATACTCTTGTAGGGCACCATATTTCCTGCTGCCCTAGCCGCCAGCCCCCCTGAGTACCTGGTGCTTCCAGAACCCCTGCAACCCAAGCAGCTGCACCACCTCCACTCCTGACCCTCACAGGGGCAAACCCAAGTCCTCCAGGGCAGCCTCAGGAGCAAACCCCAGTGGACGACCCACATGCAGAGGTGGAAATAAAACCACAATTGAAACCCAGGGGCAGTGTGATTAAGGAAGAAGACCCAAAACCCTCCCACCAGCTATACAAGTTGCAGATTAAATCCACACAATCAACTAGGCAGAGTCTGTGTCTATGGACTATATAAAAGGTCACTGATAGCTCCCACAAAAGAAAACACACTAGTTTTAACAGCTGCGGACATAGGAGGCAAGAACACAGAGGAGTAGGACCAGATTAGAATCTGAGCTGCCCCTACAACAGGTCCAGAGACCAGCACCATATTGGAGGACATCCTAGGGAGGTGAAGTGGACTGTGACTCCTAGTGAGGGAAAGGACTCTGACAGCAGGGACCCAAGAAAAACCATTTATTGTTCTAAGGTTTTGACTTGTTCTGTAGATTCTTTTGGATTTTTTTTTTCTTTTCCCCCCTCTTTTCTCCCCCTCTGTTGTATTTGTTGATTTTATTGCACTGTGAAATCTAATTAAGCTTTTGAGCTTTTTTTTTTTAATTTTTTTTCTTCAGTCACTTAAAAAAATTTTTTTTTATTGTTGTTATAAACCTCTGCCTCTACGTTGGGCTTTTGCAGTTCTGGGGAGTTTTCCTTTTTCTTTTTTCCTTTTCTCTTTTTTTAATTTTAATTTTTTAAAACTATTATTATTTTTCTACTTTTATTCCTTTGTTTGCTTTTCTTACTGTTCCTTTCCCCTTGCAGTTAATCACTAATGTATATAAATCTTCATCTACTTCTATTTAGCTTTGCATATCTATCTTTCTTTTCTTTCTTTCCTTGCCTGTCAACATATTTGTTAGCTTTATTTTCATTGTTTTATTCCCCAATTGGTACCTTGCTTTAGTTTTGTTTTCCACTTTGTGCTTTGGTTAGTTTTGTTCTGGTAGATATAATTTTTGGTTTCCTTTGTTCACCAGGTCAGTCTATTGTACTTTATTTTTGTTGGACTGTTTCGATTTTGCTTGTGGGTATATATGTATATTGTATATTCAGTCACAGTTTTTAATGTTGTTATAAACTTCTGCATCTATGTTGGGTTTTTGCAGTTCTGTGGAGTTATCCATTTTTTGTGTTTTGGTTTTTTTCTTTTTTCTTTCTTCTTCCATTTTTTTTCTTTTCTCTCTTTTATAAGTTTAACTTTTAATTTTTAAAAATTTATTATATTTTTCTACATTTATTCTTTGTTTGCTTTTCCTACTGTTCTTTTCTCCTTGCAGTTAATCTTTAATGTATTTAAATCTTCATCTATCTCTATTTAACTTTGCATATCTATTCTTTCTTTCTTTCCTTTCCTCTCAACATATTTGTTAGTTTTGTTTTCATTGCTTTATTCCTCACTTGGCACCTTGCTTTAGTTTTGTTTTCCACTTTGTGCTTTAGTTACTTTTGTTCTTAACTGGTAAATATAATTTCTGATTTCCTTTGTTTGCTGGGTCAATCTATTTTCTTTACTTTTGTTGGAGTATTTTGACTTTGCTCATGGGAGTATACATATATGCATACATTCCATTATTTTAATTATTATTTGCCTGATTTTGTAACTGTCATTTGTCTGGGGTTCAGTTTTGGTTTCTTGTTTTTGGATATTTGTTTTAATCTCACTTAATGCCATAACAAACCATTTGTGTAATCTTCATTCCTGACCAGAAATCAAACTCTGAGCCTTTGGAGTGGGAGCACTGACTCCAAGACCCTAGACTACCAGAGAACTAACTTTAGGGAGTGTCAAATAGTGAGAACTCACACAAAGGAAACCACTTGAATACAATATGCAACATCACCCAAACACCAGTAGCACCGTGTGCAGGACGCCTCATCTAAACAACAAACAAAACAAAGTTACAAACCCAATCATTAGCAGACAGGATTACCACCTCACTCAGCCTTGCCCATCAGAGGAAAAACAAACAAGCAAACAAAAACTCAGCACAAATCTCACCCTATATGAAACTTACACAGACCATTGGATCAACCTTAGGAGGACAGAAACCAAAAGGAAGAAAAAATTCAACCTTGAAGCCTGGGAAAAGGAGACCTCAAACACAGTAAGTTTAAAAAAAATAATGATAATGAAAAGGCAGAGAAATACTACAAAATGAAGGAACAAACTAGAAACACAGAAGTCCAAATAAATGAAGATGAAATGTCAAACTCCCTGAAAAAGAATTCAGAATAATGATAGTAAAATGATCAAAAACCTTGAAAACAAAATGGAGAAAATGCAAGAATCAATTAACAGAGACCTAGAAGAATTAAAGAATAAATGTACAGAGACAACACAATTACTGAAATTAAAAATACTCTAGAAGGAATCAATAGCAGGATAGCTGAAGCAAAAGAATGAATCAGTGGCTGAAAGATAAAATGGTGGAAATAACTTCTGAAGAGCAGAATAAAGTAAAAAGAATGAAAAGAACTGAGGATAGTCTCAGAGACCTCTGGGACAATAGCAAATGTGTAAACATTTGAATTATAGGGGTCCCAGAAGACGAAGAGAGAAAGAAAGGGTATGAGAAAATTTTTGAAGAGATTATAGTTGAAAATTTCCCCAACGTGGAAAAGGAAATAGTCAATCAAGTCCAAGAGGCACAAGAGTCTCATAAAGGATAAACCCAAGGAGAAACATGCCCAAACACATACTAATCAAACTAACAAAGACTAAACACAAAGAAAGAATATTAAAAGCAGCAAGGGAGAAGCAACAAGTAACATACAAGGGAAACCCCATATGCTTAACAGCTGATCTTTCAGCAGAAACTCTGAAGGCCAGAAGGAAATAGCAGAATATATTTAAAGTATGGAAAGGGAAAAACCTACACCCAAGATTACTGTACCGGACAAAGATCTCATTCAAAATTGATGGAGAAATAAAAAGCTTTTCAGACAAGCAAAAGTTAAGAGAATTCAGTACCACCAAACCAGCTTTACAACAAATGTTAAAGGGACTTATATAGTCAAGAAATACAACAGAAAAAAAAAGGGTCTATGAAATCAACCCCAAACAGTTAAGAAAATGACAATAGGAACATATATATCAATAATTACTTTAAATGTAAATGAATTAAATGCTCCAACCAAAAGACACAGATTGGCTGAATAGATACAAAAACAAGACCCATATATATGCTGTCTACAAGAAACCCACTTCAGACCTACAGACACATATACACTGAAAGCAAGAGGACGGAAAAATATATCCCATGCAAATGGGAAGCAAAAAAAAGTTGGAGTAGCAATCCTCATATCAGACAAAACAGACCTTAAAATAAAGAAGATTACAAGAGCTAAGGAAGGACACTACATAATGATCAAGGGATCAATCCAAGAAGAAGACATAACCATTGTAAATATCTATGCACCTAACATAGGAGAACCTCAATACATTAGACAAACACTGCTGCTGCTACTGCTACTGCTAAGTCGCTTCAGTCGTGTCCGACTCTGTGCGACCCCATAGATGGCCGCCCATTAGGCTCCCCCGTCCCTGGGATTCTCCAGGCAAGAACACTGGAGAGGGTTGCCATTTCCTTCTCCAATGCACTAACAGACATAAAAGGAGAAATTGACAGTAACACAATAATAGTAGGAGAATTTAATACCCCACTCACACCAATGGACAGATCATCAAAACAAAAAATTAATAAGGAAAACATAAGTTTTGAATGATACATTAGATGAGATGGATCTCATTGATGTCTTGGGACACTTCATCCAAATGCAGAAGAGTACACCTTCTTTTCAAGTGCATATGGAACATTCTCCAGGATAGGCCACATCTTAGGTCACATGTCAAACCTCAGTAAATTTAAGAAAATTGAAATCATATCAAGTATCTTCTCTGACCACAATGCTATGAGACTAGATATCAATTACAAGAAAAAAAAATTGTAAGAAACACAAACACATGGAGATTAAACAACACATTTCTAAATAAGCAACAGGTTACTGAAGAAATCAAAAGGGAAATAAAGAAATTTCTAGAAACAAATGACAATGAAAACATGACAACTCAAAACCTACGGGATGCGGCAAAAGCAGTGCTAAGAGGGAAGTTTATAGCAATACAATCCTACCCCAAGAAACAAGAAAAACATCAAGTAGACAACCTAACTTTACACCTAAAACAACTGGAAAAAGAACAAAAAATCTCTCAAATTAGTAGAAGGAAAGAAATCAGAAAGATCTGAGCAGAAATAAGTGAAAAAGAAAGGAAAGAAACAATAGTAAAGATTAATAAAACTAAAAGCTGGTTCTTTGAGAAGATAAACAAAATTGACAAACCTTTAGCTAGACTCATCACAAAAAGAAGAGAGAGAGAAGAATCAAATCAAAATTAGAAATGAAAAAGGAGAGGTTACAACAGACAATGCAGAAATACAAAGGATTATTATGAGACTATTAGGAACAACTATATGACAATAAATTGGATAACCTGGAAAAGATAGACAGATTCTTAGTAAAGTTCAATCTTCCAAAACAGAACCAGGAAGAAATAGAAATTATGAACAACCCAATTACAAGCACTGAAATTGAAGCTGTGATTTAAAAAATCCCCCAGAGAACAAAAGCCCAGGATGAGATGGCTTCACAGGAAGAATTCTATCAAACATTTAGAGAAGAGCTAATGCCTGTACTTCAAAAATTCTTTCAAAAAATTGCAGAGGAAGGAACACTTCCAAACTCATTCTATGAGGCCACCATCACCCTGGTACCAAAACCAGACAAAGACAATGGAAAAAAAAGAAACCCACAGGCCAATATCACTGATGAACACAGATGCAAAAATTCTCAACAAAATTTTAGCAAATAGAATTCAGCAACACATCAAAAAGCTCATACACCATGATCAAGTTTGGTTTATTCCAGGGATGCAAGGATTCTTCAATATACACAAATCAATATGATACACCATATTAACAAACTGAAAGATAAAAACCATATGATCATCTCAACAGATGCAGAAAAAGCCTTTGACAAAATTCAGCACCCATTTATGATTAAAACTCTTCAAAAAATGGGCATAGAAGGAAACTACTGCAACATAGTAAAGCCCATATATGATAAGCTTACAGTAAACATTCTTAAAGGGAAAAACGGAAAACATTCCCCCTAAGATCAAGAACAAGACAATGGTGTCCACTTTCACCACTTGATTCAACATAGTTCTAGAAGTTCTAGCTTCAGCAACCAGAGAAGAAAAAGAAGTAAAAGGAATCCAGATAGGAAAAGAAGTAAAGCCCTCACTGTTTGTGGATGACATGATATTGTACATAGGAAAACCTAAAGATGGTACCAGAAAATTACTAGAGCTAATGAGTGAACTTAGCAAAATTGCAGGATACAAAATCAATACACAGAAATCACTCGCATTTCTATGTACTCAGTTCAGTTCAGATGTTCAGTCATGTCTGACTCTTTGCGACCCATTGACCACAGCATGCCAGGCCTTCCTGTCCAAAACCAACTCCTGGAGTTTACTCAAACTCATGTCCCAACTCATGTTGGTGATGTCAACCAACTATCTCATTCTCTGTCGTCCCCTTCTCCTCCCACCTTCAATCTTTCCCAGCATCAGGGGCTTTTCATGAGTCAGCTTTTCGCATCAGGTGGCCAAAGTATTGGAGTTTCAGCTTCAACATCAATCCTTCCAATGAATATTCAGGACTAATTTCCTTTAGGATGGACTGGTTGGATCTCCTGCAGCCCAAGGGACTCTCAAGAGTCTTATACAATACCACAGTTCAAAAGCATCAATTCTTCAGTGCCCCGATTTCTTTATAGTCCAACTCTCACATCCATATATGGAAAAAACATAGCCTTGACTAGACAGACCTTTGCTGGCAAAATAATGTCTCTGCTTTGTAATATGCTGTCTAGGTTGTTCATAACTTTCCTTCCAAGGAGTAAGCATCTTTTAATTTCATGGCTGCAGTCACCATCTGCATTGATTTTGGAGCCCCCCAAAATAAAGTCTGACCCTGTTTCCACTGTTTCCCCATCTATTTGCCATGAAGTGATGGGACCAGATGCCATGATCTTTGTCTTCTGAATGTTGAGCTTTAAGCCAGCTTTTTCACTCTCCTCTTTC
Source organism: Oryx dammah (assembly GCF_014754425.2). NCBI lineage: Eukaryota > Metazoa > Chordata > Mammalia > Artiodactyla > Bovidae > Oryx > Oryx dammah. The sequence goes on along the minus strand of NW_024070209.1, from coordinate 42,723,689 downwards.
ACTTTCATCAAGAGGCTCTTTAGTTCTTTGCTTTCTATCATAAGAGTGGTGTCGTCTGCATATCTGAATTTATTGATATTTCTCCCGGCAATCTTGATTCCAGCTTGTGTTTCACCCAGCCCAGAATTTCTCATGATGTACTCTGCATATAGTTAAATAAGAAGTGTGACAATATACAGCCTTGATGTACTCCTTTCTCAATTTTGAGCCAGTCAGCTGTTTGATTTCCAATTCTAACTGTTGTTTTTTGATCTGCATACAGGTTTCTCAGAAGGCAGGTCAGGTGGTCTGGTATTCCCACTCTTTAAGAATTTTGCACAGTTTGTTGTGATCAACACAGTCAAAAATTTAAGCATAGTCGATGAAATAAATGTTTTTCTGGAATTCTCTTACTTTTTCTGTGATCCATTGGACTTTGGCAATTTGACCTCTGGTTCCTCTGCCTTTTCTAAATCCAGATTGTACATCTGGAATTTCTCAGTTCTCATACTGGTGGAGCTTAGCTTGAAGGATTTTGAGCACTACCTTCCTAGCCTGTGAGATGAGTGCAATTGTGTGGTAGTTTGAGCATTCTTTGGCATTGCCTTTCTTTGAGGTTGGAATAAAAACTGAGCTTTTCCAGTCCTGTGGCCACTGCTGAGTTTTCCAAATTTGCTGGCATATTGAGTGAAGCACTTTCACAACATCATCTTTTAGGATTTGAAATGGCTCAACTGGAATTCCATCTCCTCCACTGGCTTTGTTCATAGTGATGCTTCCTAAGGCCACTTGACTTTGCATTCCAGGATATCTGGCTCTAGGTGAGTGATCACACCATTGTGATTATCTGGGTTGTGAAGATCTTTTTTGTATAGTTCTTCTGTGTATTCTTGCCACCTCTTCTTAATATCTTCTACTTCTGTTAGGTCCATACCATTTCTGTCCTTTATTGTGCCCTTCTTTGCATGAAATATTCCTTTGGTATCTCTAATATTCTTGAAGCGATCTCCAGCCTTTCCCATTCTATTGTTTCCCTCTATTTCTTTGCACTGATCACTGAGGAAGGCTTTCTTATCTCTCCCTGCTATACTTTGGAACTCTGCATTCAAATTGGTATATCTTTTCTTTTCTCCTTTTTTTTCCATATCTCTTCTTTTCACAGTTATTTGTAAGGCCTCCCCAGATAGCCATTTCCTTTTTTTGCATTTGTTTTTCTTGGGGATTGTCTCGATCCCTGTCTCCTGTACAATGTCACAAACCTCACTCTATAGTTCATCAGGCACTCTGTTTATCAGATCTAATCCCTTGAATCTAGTTCTCATATCCACTGTATAATCATAGGGATTTGATTTAGGTCATACCCGAATGGTCTAGTGGTTTTCCCTACTTTTTTCAATTTAAGTCTGAATTTGGCAATAAGGAGTTCATGATCTAAGTTACAGTCAGCTCCTGGTCTTGTTTTTGCTGACTGTATAGAACCTCTCCATCTTTGGCTGCAAAGAATATAATCACTCTGATTTCAGTATTGACCATCTGGTGATGTCCATGTGTAGAGTATTCTCTTGTGTTATTGGAAGAGGGTGTTTTTTTATGACCAGTGCATTCTCTTGGCAAAACTGTATTAGCTTTTGCCCTGTTTCATTCTGTATTCCAAGGCCAAATTTGCCCGTTACTGCAGGTGTTTCTTGACTTCTTACTTTTGCATTCCAGTCCCCTATAATGAGAAGGACATCTTTTGGGGTGTTAGTTCTAGAAGGTCTTGTAGGTCTTCATAGACCTCCTAAGTTTCAGCTTCTTCAGCATTGCTGGTTGGGGATTACTGTGATATTGAATGGTTTGCCTTGGAAATGAATAGACATCATCCTGTTGCTTTTGAGATTTCATCCAAGTAGTGCATTTTGGACTCTTGTTGACTATGAGGGCTACTCCATTTCTTCTAAGGGATTCTTGCCCACAGCAGTAGATATAATGGTCATCTGAGTTAAATTCACCCATTCCAGTCCATTTTAGTTCACTGATTCCTAAAATGTTGATGTTCACTCTTGTCATCTCCTGTTTGACCATGAGATCTCTTCAAGAAAATTAGAGATACCAAGGGAACATTTCATGCAAAGATGGGCACAACAAAGGACAGAAATGGTATGGACCTAACAGAAGCAGAAGATATTAAGAAGAGGTGGCAAGAATACACAGAAGAACTATACAAAAAAGATCTTCACAACCCAGATAATCACAATGGTGTGATCACTCACCTAGAGCCAGACATCCTGGAATGCAAAGTCAAGTGGCCTTAGGAAGCATCACTATGAACAAAGCTAATGGAGGAGATGGAATTCCAGTTGAGCCATTTCAAATCCTAAAAGATGATGTTGTGAAAGTGCTTCACTCAATATGCCAGCAAATTTGGAAAACTCAGCAGTGGCCACAGGACTGGAAAAGCTCAGTTTTTATTCCAACCTCAAAGAAAGGCAATGACAAAGAATGCTCAAACTACCACACAATTGCACTCATCTCACATGCTAGTAAAGTAATGATCAAAATTCTCCAAGCCAGGCTTCAACAGTATGTCAACTGTGAACTTCTAGATGTTTAAACTGGTTTAGAAAAGGCAAAGGAACCAGAGGTCAAATTGCCAACACCCACTGGATCATTGAAAAGGCAAGAAAGTTCCAGAAAAACATCTATTTCTGCTTTATTGACTATGCCAAAGCTTTTGTGTGAATCACAATAAACTATGGAAAGTTCTTAAAGAAATGGGAATACCAGACCACCTGACCTGCCTCTTGATAAATCTGTATGCAGCTCAGGCAACAACAATTAGAACTGGACATGGAACAACAGACTGGTTCCAAACTGGGAAAGGAGTACGTCAAGGCTGTATATTGTCACACTTCTTATTTAACTTATATGCAGAGTACATCATGAGAAACTCTGGGCTGGGTGAAACAAGCTGGAATCAAGGTTGCTGGGAGAAATATCAATAACCTCAGATATGCAGATGACACCACCCTTATGATAGAAAGTGAAGAAGAACTAAAGAGCCTCTTGATGAAAGTGAAAGAGGAGAGTGAAAAAGTTGGCTTAAAGCTCAACATTCAGAAAACGAAGATCATGGCATCTGGTCCCATCACTTCATGGCAAATAGATGGGGAAACAGTGTCAGACTTTATTTTTTGGGGCTCCAAAATCAGTGCAGATGGTGACTGCAGCCATGAAATTAAAAGATGCTTACTCCTTGGAAGGAAAGTTATGAACAACCTAGACAGCATATTACAAAGCAGAGACATTATTTTGCCAGCAAAGGTCTGTCTAGTCAAGGCCATGGTTTTTCCAGTAGTCATATGTGGATGTGAGAGTTGGACTATAAAGAAATCTGGGTGCTGAAGAATTGATGCTTTTGAACTGTGGTATTGTATAAGACTCTTTAGATTCCCTTGGGCTGCAGGAGATCCAACCAGTCCATCCTAAAGGAAATTAGTCCTGAATATTCATTGGAAGGATTGATGTTGAAGCTGAAACTCCAATACTTTGGCCACCTGATGCGAAGAGCTGACTCATATGAAAAGCCCCTGATACTGGGAAAGATTGAAGGCAGAAGGACAAGGGTACAACAGAGAATGAGATAGTTGAATGGCATCACCAACTCAATGGATATGAGTTTGAGTAAACTCTGGGCATTGTTGATGGACAGGGAGGCCTGGCATGCTGCATTCCATGGGGTGGCAAGGAGTCAGACACAACTAAGTGACTGAACTGAGGTAAACTGAATTTGCCTTGAATCAGAGACCTAACATTCCAGGTTCCTATGCAATACTGCTCTTTACAATATTGCTGTTTACATCAGACTTTGTTTGTATTACCAGTCACATCCACAACTGGGTGTTTCTATGTTCTAGCAATGAATAATCCGAAAGAGAAATTAAGGAATCAATCCCATCCACCATTTCAACAAAAATAATTAAATATCTAGGAATAAAATTACCTAAGGAGACAAGAGAACTGTACACAGAAAATTATAAGACACTTGTGAAAGAAATCAAAGATGACATAAACAGATGGAGAGAGATTCCATGTTCCTGGGTAGGAAGAATCAATATTGTGAAAATGAGTGTACTTACTACCAAATGCAATCTACAGATTCAATGTGATCCCTATCAAATTACCAATGGCATTTTCCATAGGACTAGAACAAAAAATTTAAAAATTTAAATGGAAACACAAAAGATCCTGAATAGTCAAAGAAGTCTTAGGAAAGAAGAATGGGGCAGGAGGAATCAACCTTCCTAAATTCAGACTATACTACAAAGCTACAGTCATCAAGAGAGTATGGCACTGGCACAAAACCAGAAATATAGACCAATGGAGCAAATTAGAAAACTCAGAAATAAACCCATGCACCTATGGACACCTTATTTTTGCCAAAGAAGGCAAGAACATACAATAGGGCAAAGACAGCCTCTTCAATAAATGGTGCTGGGAAAACTGGACAGCTACATGTAAAAGAAGAAATTAGAACACTTTTTAAGACCATACACAAAGATAAACTCAAAATGGATTAAAGACCTAAATGTAAGACCAGAAACTATAAAACTCTTAGAGGAAAACATAGGCAGAACACTCGATGACATAAATCAAAGCACAGTCCTCTATGACCCACCTCCTAGTGTAATGGAAATAAAAGCAAAAGTAAACAAGTGGGACCTGATTAAAGTTAAAAGCTTTTGCACAGCAGAGAAAACTATAAGTAAGGTGAAAAGACAACCCTCAAAATGGGAGAAAATAATCTCAAATGAAGAAAAGATTAATTTCCAAAATATACAATGGCTCATACAACTCAATACCAAAAAAACAAGCAACCCAATCAAAAAGTGGAAAAAAAGACCTAGACAGATATTTCTCCAAAGAAGACATACAGGTGGCCTACAAACACATGAAAAGAGGCTCAACCTTGCTCATTATCAGAGAAATGCAAATCAAAACCACAATGAGATATCACCTCACACCAGTCAGAATGGCCGTCATCAAAAAGTCTACAAAACAATAAATGCTGGAGAGGATGTGGAGAAAAGGGAACATTCTTGCACTGTTGATGAGAATGTAAATTGATACAGCCACTATGGAAGACAGTATGGAGATTTCTTAAAAAACTAGGAATAAAACCACCATATGACCCAGCAATCCCACTCCTAGGCATATACCCTGAAGAAACCAAAATTGAAAAAGACACATGTATCCCATTGTTCATTGCAGCACTGTTTACAATAGCTAGAACTTGGAAGCAACCTAGATGTCCATTGACAGATGAATGGATAAAGAAGTTGTGGTACATATACACAATGGGATATTACTCAGCCATAAAAGGAACACATCTGAGTCAGTTCTGATGAGGTGGATGAATCTAGAACCTATTATACAGACTGAAGTGAATTAGAAAGAGAAAGATAAATATCATGTTCTAATGCACATGTATGGAATCTAGCAAAACGGTACCGAAGAAGTTATTTACAAGGCAGCAGTGGAGAAACAGACATAGGGAATAGACTTATGGACATGGGGAGAGGGGAGGAGAGGGTGAGATATATGGAAAGAGTAACATGGAAACTTACATTACCATATGTAAAGTAGATAGCCAATGGGAATTTGCTGTATGGCTCAGGAAACTCAAACAGGGTCTCTGTATCAACCTAGAGGAGTGGGAGGGGGAGGGAGATGGGAGGGAGGTTCAAAAGGGAGGGGATATATGTATACCTGTGGCTGATTCATGTTGAGGTTTGACAGAAAACAACAAAATTCTGTAAAGCAATTATCCTTCAATAAAAAAATAAAAAGAAAAAAAATGTGTAGTCAGTTCCCATGCCTGGTGTTTATGGTGGCAGTAGATTTGCTACTCAGGGAGCACTATTAATGAGTCTGGGTGAAGCTGATATTAATTATGTCTTCTGGTAAGTGTAGGGGATGTTTAATATGGCAGCTCATCAGAGATAAGTGCATGTGAGTGGAATGCACACTTTAGTACTTAGCATACTTAGTCATATAGACCTGTTTGTTTTGCCTGTGAAATAAAAATTCTCCTTCTACTGTGGTTAAGTGGAACCCTCATCCTAACAGTGGGCTAACTCTTGTTAGAAGAGTCAAGCATTGTGAAGGGCTTATGATTTTAACCTACTGAGCGACTTCACTTTCACTTTTCACTTTCATGCATTGGAGAAGGAAGTGGCAACCCACTCCAGTGTTCTTGCCTGGAGAATCCCAGGGACAGGAGAGCCTGGTGGGCTGCCATCTGTGGGGTTGCACAGAGTCGGACACGACTGAAGTGACTTAGCAGCAGCAGCAGCAAGCTAGGAGATTAGTCCTTCAGTTTCCTGGATGTTGGAAAAAGACAGGAACTTCCTGGGTCCAGAACAAAGGACTTCATTACTCATGGCACAGTAGGAGGTGTGAGCTTCATCTTCTCACCCATTTCCCTTGCCCCCCACGCTCCACCTGGGCAGGGCAGAAGCAGGCCCAAAGGAATGCTGCATATACAGTGGGCTTGTGTCATAGCTGAGGGACCGTTAATCTTAAGAACCAACCTTACAAGGATGTTGCTTGCAAATCTGCAAACTTTCTCTGGATGGAAATAGTTTTATCATACTGCACAGCAAACAAATCTTCCCTCTGTCCTGCAGGGAAACAATCTCTCTTCTAAGACTGTTCATCTGAACATATATTTCAGAATAAAAGCAGTTACAGGATGAACAGGAACACAAAGATACCCATGAAGAATTGTCTGCCGCAAGAAGTAGAAATATTTCCCTGACCCGTTGTCAGGTCTGAATTCCTAGTTTTTCTTCTGCATTATGTTTTCTAGAACTAAGACATAGTTCTCTGTTCTAAGTATCATCTTCTGCTAATAGGTAACATTCTTATACATAAAGGATTGGTTGGGAAAAAGGCTGGATTATGAACCCAGGATATGGAGAACTAGACAATTCTCTGCCTATGTCTCAGGTCAGATCATCAGATTAAAATGAGGATGAGAGCCTTCACTGAATAAAAGGAGGATGAGAATCCTCTGAAAAGCTTCCACAGCTCCTAAGTCTTCTCAGATATTAAGTTACATCCAGCTAGGTGAGGCAAGGACTCCGTGGCACCAGATGTGGCCATAAAGACAGACGTTTTAATGAACTTGAGACATTGTGGATTTGGACACAAGTGACAATTTTTGATACTCAGTGATAAGCTTAAGAATCTCAAAGATGTTCAGGCAGTTGAAAAGACCTTGTAGAAAAAAAGTGATTTTCAGGGACAGAAGTGTGTAAAAGAAAACACATCATATACCCCAAGCCCCTGAAGTGGCTAACCTTTGCCTAAACATACAAAGCAGACTTTCTAAGAGTTCTCAGTAAACCACTGAGGTGATAGGGAACACTGCACACTGAAAATGTAAAGAAAGGGTCTCTTCGGAGTTTCAGCCAATAAAATATTCTCTTAAACCAAAGAGTACCTTCACCTCTCTGCTTCTTAATAATGAAACTGCTGGTCAGGGTAGCAGGCTTTGGGCATCCTCAGTGTTACAAGAAGACTGACCAGTGCGTGTATATCCTCTAGGAAAAGGTTCTTTTCTCACTCTTTAAAAAATTAATTTATCAGAGAACAAAAATTTTAAAAAATCCTACACCTTAGAACTCTGTCAAACCAGGTAGAAATGGTAACTGTTTCTCATTGGAAAATTGGAAGGCTTGTTACACAGTTGTATTATGGAAAGGAAAGAATTCATTTTCTTCATTTTTGGCAATAAATTATTCAAACATTATTGGTAATGGGGTGTAAAAATATTAGAGGAAATTTTGAAAAGGGGAAATACATCACTCGTAAGTCACCCTATGTTCAGTCCCTGAACATAGTGTTCTTTTCATTTTTGAATGTTGCCTGTTGGTCCTTATTTAAATACATGCATATTTTTGGCATAGATGCAAGAGATGTTTATAGCAAGTACGAACTCAATTTATAGATAAATCATGAAGGTTCTTAAGGAATGAGATTTTTCTTTAAAAATCATGAGATGTTAATGTGTTTTTAAAGTCATGTCTTATCTTAGAGCTTAACTATTATTTTACTAGAGGGAATAAATACATTTTCTTCTGATTATAGACACTCAGACCAGTTGCTTTTTCTTAAAAAAAAATTTTTTTTGTAATTTAGTTGATTTACAATGTTTGTTGGTTTCAGGTGGACAGTAAAGTGAATGTTATGCATATACATGTATTCACTCTTTTTAAAGATTCCTTTCCAATATAGGCCATTACAGACTGTTGAGTAGAGTTCCCTGTGCTATATAGTAGGTCCTTATTAGTTATCTATTTTATATATAATAGTGTATATATGTCAATCCCAATCTCCCAATTTATCCTTCCCCCTCCCACCCCCAGTAACTGCAAGTTTGTTTCCCATATCTATAACTCTATTTCTGTTTCATATCAATAGGTGAGTTCATCTGTACCTTTTATTATTATTATTATATTTTGAATTTTGATTTTTTTTTTTGACACACCATGTGCATATAGAATCTCAGTTTCCTGACCAGAGATTGAACCTTCACCCCCTGCAGTGGAAGCCCAGAGTCTTAACCACTGGACTGCCAGGAAAGTCCCTGTACCTGTTTTTTAGATTCCACATACAAACAATATCACATGATATTTGTCAGAACAATTGCTTTTTGGGGTCATTCCTAATTTTGTTAGAGAGACTTCATTACGTTTCCCTTTTAATCTGGTCAACATGTAAGCATGCATTCAGTTAACCTACAAGTTGTATCAGACTATTAAAGAATAAATTAAATAGAAAAGGGGCTAAAATCCTAGCCACATTTCCCGCTGCTTGAGATTGTGATGTTTTCCCACAATAATATTAAAATGCAAGCTTCACAAAAGTTTTGATAGCTGGGTATCCATCTGCTGTTATCTTATCAGACCTTAGCTGGTACCTCTCTATTGGAGCCATCAGTGAAAACTTCAAACTGTCGTACATTACTTGTGTTTTTTTTTAACTTATGAGTTTAGAAAAGTAATAGCCATCATTAATAACAGATGCAATCCAGAGGGTCATTGGGGAAAATTTTCATTCGGTGGTGGTTTATCCTACCTGTTTATGACACTTTGCGGCTGCTCAGATCTCTGGTTCAGGAGAGCTGTGAAAACATTGTGCAAGTGTGTTATCGGGTGGGAAGGCTATTACGGCAGAGACTGCCTCGTGCTCACCTGAAACTCATTTCCTGGGCACCCTCGTTGACGCCTTTGCCATCAGGTGTGGCCGTGTGACTGAACTGTAGCCAGTGGTATGTGCATTCATGCACTGTGTGGCATTTCCTACCCTGGCCTCTGCGTGAGTAAAAGTCGCTCAGTCATGTCTGATTCTTTGCAACGCCATGGACTGTAGCCTGCCAGGCTCCTCTGCCCATGGGGTTTCCCAGGCAAGAATACTGGAGTGGGTTGCCATGCCCTCTTCCAGGGGATCTTCCTGACTCTGGGATCGAACCCGGGTCTCCTACATTGCACGTGGATTCTTTACCATCTGAGCCACCAGGGAAGCCCCTGGCTCATAAGAACCTCCCTGCTCTTTCTCTTTCCTGCTTTATCCAGAAGAGCATCCTTAGAAGCTATGAATTCCCAAGATAGTGGAACCATAATATGGAAGTCTGTTTATGATCTTCATCATCTAATGGGGAACAGCTATTTTGTACTTTATTTTAGTAAGAATCAGACTTAATTCTTACTAAATTCAACTGGGTTAGGGAAATAAGACTTCGCAGTTGTATCCATAATAGTTGTCAGTGAAAGTGAAAGTCACTCAGTCAGTCCCACTCTTTGTAACCCCATGGACTGTACAGTCCATGGAATTCTCCAGGCCAGAATACTGGAGTAGGTAGCCGTTCCCTTCTCCAGGGGAGCTTCCCAACCCAGGGATTGAACCCAGGTCTCCCACATTGTAGGCAAATTCTTTACCAGCTGAGCCACAAAGGAAACCCAAGAATACTGTAGTGGGTAGGCTATCCTTTCTCCAGCAGATCTTTCTGACCCAGGAATCGAACTGGGGTCTCCTGCATCCAGGAGGATTCTTTACCAACTGAGCTATCAGGGAAGCCCCAGAATAGCTGTTAATATTACCCTAATTAATTGTAAAATAGAAAGTTACTTGTATAATCATACATGCAGAGACACATTTTTATTCCTCTGTAAAACAAATAAAGCCATGATGATGGCAGAGAGGGTACTAGCTAAAAGTATTTCAAAGTTAAGCACAGTTGGAAACTGAGATACTACCCAGAGGAAACAATTGTCCACAGGATCTAAGAGCAGCATAAAGTAGTGCTTAAGCATGAGGGGCCCAGTTGGCTGGGTGCCAGTCCCGACTCTGTCACTTGTTCGCTGACCTTAAAGATCATCTAAACTTCTTGCAATGCAGCTGAAACTCCAATGCTTTGGTCACCTGATGCAAAGAACTGACTCATTGATAAAGACCCTGGTGCTGGGAAAGATTGAAGGCAGGAGGAGAAGGGGATGACAGAGGATGAGATGGTTGGATGGTATCACTGACTTGATGGACGTGAGTTTGAGCAAGCTCTGGAAGTTGGTGATGGACAGGGAAGCGTGGCGTGCTGCAGACCATGGGGTCACAAAGAGTTGGACACAACTGAGCGGGTGAACTGAACCGAAACTTCTTGCCCCAATTTCCTCAGCTGTAAAGTGGAAATAATAATAATAATAATGGTGTATATGTACTTCACAGGCAAATCTTGCTAAAGTTAAATGAAGTAAATACTTAAGGGGCTTCCCCAGCAGCTCAGTGGTAGAGTCCATCTGTAATGTAGGAGACACATGAGATGTGGGTTCGATTCCTGGGTCGGGAAGATCCCTGAAGGAAGAAATAGCAACAATTCTTGCCTGAAAAATCTCACAGACAGAGGAGCCTGTCAGGCTACGGTTCATGGGGTTGCAAAGAGTCGGGTATGCCTGAAGTGACTGAGCATGCATGCAATATACATAAGATGCTTTCAGCAGTGCCTGGCAAAGTAAGCCCAGGACAAATGTTAGCTTATTATTAGTAGTAAGTAAGAAACGTGTCAGGCAAGACCCAGAATCCAGAGGAGAAGAGGAGAGAGCCTTTGTGTGTAGAGACTCAGGCCACAGTGGCTGTTCAATCTTCAGGCTAACACCATCCTTTACTGACACACTTCTCACCTGGATAGATAAAATCTTGTGGTAAGACACACCAAAATGGAGGTGCACCTCAAATTTCTGCAAAGAATGTCCCTCCTTCCTACTCATCTGCCACAGGTATATCTTGCCTCTTAGAAGGACTCCTTCCTTCGTCAGCACCAAGTAGCGGGTTATATATACATCTTTCTTCCCATTTCCTCTCAAATCCCTTCTGTCCTCCATGTCTTCAAGGTGGAGAAGCAAAAGGGATATTTACCCACAAACCTCTGCTATTGTTTATTACTGCTTCTGTCTCTGGCTAGCCTTGGGGTAAAAATGAACTGCCTTCAGGGCAACTTGAGTGATGAAACAGAATTCTATTTAAGGTCAGAAGCATGTGGAAACTAAGCAAAATATATAATTGAGAGATCCAAACTTAATTTGTTAAGTAAAAAAATAGACATAGAGATTTTAAAAGATTTTTATTTTATTTTTTTTGAACTTACTAATTTGTTAATAAATCCATAGGAAAAAAGATGTTGCCTTAGGCTGACTCATATTTCAAAAGGGTGCCTTCTTCTCTTTTTTAAAAATTTATTTGTAGCTGGAGGATAATTGCTTTACAATGTTGTATTGGTTTCTACTGTACAATGTTGAGAATCAGTCATAAGTACATGTATATATATCCCCTCCCTCTTGAGCTTTCCTCCCACTGTCCATCCCACCCTGACATAGATATTTTTAAATCATATTTTTAAATTGTGGTAAAATATACATAATACAAATTTAGCATTTAAATATTTTTAAGTGCACAATTCAGTGCCATTAAGTCCGTTCATGATACTGTGTAATTATTACCACTATCCATCTCTAGAATTTGTTCATCACCCCCTATGTAAACTCTGTACCCATTGAACAACTCCCTTTTCTCCTTCCTGCACCCCTAGTAATTTCTCTTCTACTTTTTGTCTCAATAAATTTGCCTATTCCAGGTACCTTATATAAATGAAATCATACAATATTTATCCTTTTGTGTCTGGCTGATTTTGCTTAGCATAATGTTGCCAAGGTCCATCCCTGCTGAAGCATGTATCAGAATTTCCTTCCTTTTTATGGCTGGACAATATTCCATTGTGTGTATATATACCACATTTTGTTGATCTACTTATCTGTTGATGGATACTTGGATTGTTTCCACTTTTTGGCTCTTGTGAAGAATGCTGCTATAAACATGAGTGTACAAGTATCAGTTTGAGTTTCTGTTTTCAGATCTTCTGGATGTATACACAAGAATGGAAATAATGTGTAATTCAATATGTTTTAAAATAGATTTCTACATGTATTTCATTGACCAGAACTGGGTCATGTGATGTCTCCTTGCTGCAAAAGGATAAGATGGAGCTGAGAACATGAAGTTTTCATTTTTTGCCCAGCCTCTGTAGTAGAGGACCGCAAGAAAAAGTGGACTGGAAAAAAGTGATGAGTGAATGGACCTATAGTATCCATCACAATGTACATCCTAGAAGATCAATCTGAAACTGAGATTTTCTACTCCCGTGGCAGGCAATATGGATAAGAATTTATCTCCTATGGTAACTATAATGTTGTTGGTATTCTATAAATTCAAATTTAATGCTGCTCTTTTCTCCTGGATCCAGTTTGGAATGATTTTATGACTTAAAGGAACTGCCTCATCTAGTTTCAATGGGACTTTAGATAAATCTGCTTTTGATAGGTAATTACCCATGGTTTGGTTTATATAAAATAGGCTTTCCAACAGAAGGGGGGCACTCAGCTGTAGATAAAGATAATTAAATGATAATTAAAATTGGGTGGTTGAGCAAGAACAATATGAATGGGGAAGGGGCAACATGGCATCTTGAAAAGGAAATCATTTCTATTAGAATACTCAGCTAGAAAATACAACTAGTTCTGTTTAAGGATTACTGTTCACTTACTCTGACATTTGCTATTTGATTTACTTAAGGACACTCATTTATCACCAGAAGTTTGGGAACAGGATCTAGCTATTGCATTTGTAGACACTAGACATTCAGAAAGATGATTTATCCTTATCTTAGATATACATTTTACATTTCCATTATTAAGGAGGAACTCACCAAAGTGAAGTTCCATGATGGATTCAAGAATGAAATGGAGGATAGGAAGATCAAAACATGAATTAGATGTTTTGTACTTGTCTGACACATACATAGCTAAGGAAAAAAGAGGTAGAATACAATTTCAGATGCATGTAATAGAGTCCCCAAACAACAATGGGTCGAACAAGAGAGAAGTTTGTTTCTCTCTTGTGAAGATGGTCCAGGGCAGGTATGGTTCTTCTCCATAGGATCATCTAGGGTCCTTGGTTCCTTTTCTCCTGTTTCTATGCCATTCCAAGCAGCAGAATGGAAGTAGAGGAAAGGGTGAAGGGATGACACAGCTCAAACTTTCCAGAGTGTGACCAGAAGTCCATTCTCACTGTGCCCTGGATTTAGACATGTGGTCACACGTTACTAGGAAGGATTCTGGGAAATACAGTTTTTATTCTGATGGCCATATGTCCAGCTAAAAATTAAGGGTACTGTTATTTCAAAAGGTGAGAGTAGGTTTTGAGATACAAAGAATGACCTTTGCTACTATAGAAGTGTTGCTATTATAGAAACTAGAACAATTACTTTAAAGCAAATTTGAAAAATTTGGAGTCAGGAGAGATCCTGGGTTTGTGCAGAAGCGAATCCATCCCAGCCTCTTGACAGATTAGTAATCTATCAGTTCAGTTCAGTTCATTTCAGTCGCTCAGTCGTGTCCAACTCTTTGCGACCCCGTGAATCGCAGCACGCCAGGCCTCCCTGTCCATCATCATCTCCCGGAGTTCACTCAGACTCATGTCCATCGAGTTAGTGATGCCATCCAGCCATCTCATCCTGGGTCGTCCCCTTCTCCTCCTGCCCCCAATCTCTCCCAGCATCAGTCTTTTCCAATGAGTCAACTCTTCGCATGAGGTGGCCAAAGTACTGGAACTTCAGCTTTAGCATCATTCCTTCCAAAGAAATCCCAGGGTTGATCTCCTTCAGAATGGACTGGTTGGATCTCCTTGCAGTCCAAGGGACCCTCAAGAGTCTTCTCCAACACCACAGTTCAAAAGCATCAATTCTTCGGCGCTCAGCCTTCTTCACAGTCCAACTCTCACATCCATACATGACCACAGGAAAAACCATAGCCTTGAATAGATGGACCTTAGTCGGCAAAGTAATGTCTCTGCTTTTGAATATGCTATCTAGGTTGGTCATAACTTTTCTTCCCAGGAGTAAGCATCTTTTAATTTCATGGCTGCAGTCACCATCTGCACTGATTTGGGAGCCCAAAAAAATAAAGTCAGCTGCTGTCTCTACTGTTTCCCCATCTATTTCCCATGAAGTGATGGGACCAGATGCCATGATCTTCGTTTTCTGAATGTTGAGCTTTAAGCCAACTTTTTCACTCTCCTCTTTCACTTTCATCAAGAGCCTTTTTAGCTCCTCTTCACTTTCTGCCATAAGGGTGGTATCATCTGCATATCTGAGGTGATTGATATTTCTCCCAGCAATCTTGATTCCAGCTTGTGTTTCTTCCAGTCCAGCGTTTCTCATGATGTACTCTGCATAGAAGTTAAATAAGCAGGGTGATAATATACAGCCTTGACGTACTCCTTTTCCTATTTGGAACCAGTCTGTTGTTCCATGTCCAGTTCTAACTGTTGCTTCCTGACCTGCATACAGATTTCTCAAGAGGCAGGTTAGGTGGTCTGGTATTCCCATCTCTTTCAGAATTTTCCACAGTTTATTGTGATCCACACAGTTAAAGGCTTTGGCATAGTCAATAAAGCAGAAATAGATGTTTTTCTGGAACTCTCTTGCTTTTCCCATGATCCAGTGGATGTTGGCAATTTGATCTCTGGTTCCTCTGCCTTTTCTAAAACCAGCTTGAACATCAGGAAGTTCATGGTTCACGTATTGCTGAAGCCTGGCTTGGAGAATTTTGAGCATTACTTTACTAGCATGTGAGATGAGTGCAATTGTGTGGTAGTTTGAGCATTCTTTGGCATTGCCTTTCTTTGGGATTGGAATGAAAACTGAGCTTTTCCAGTCCTGTGGCCACTGCTGAGTTTTCCAAACTTGCTGGCATATTGAGTGCAGCACTTTCACAGCATCATCTTTCAGGATTTGAAATAGCTCCACTGGAATTCCATCACCTCCACTAGCTTTGTTCGTAGTGATGCTTTCTAAGGCCCACTTGACTTCACATTCCAAGATGTCTGGCTCTAGATGAGTGATCACATCATCGTGATTATCTGGGTCATGAAGATCTTTTTTGTATACTTCTTCTGTGTATTCTTGCCACCTCTTCTTAATATCTTCTGCTTCTGTTAGGCCCAGACCATTTCTGTCCTTTATCGAGCCCATCTTCGCATGAAATGTTCCCTTGGTATCTCTAATTTTCTTGAAGAGATCTCTAGTCTTTCCCATTCTGTTGTTTTCCTCTATTTCTTTGCATTGATCGCTGAAGAAGGCTTTCTTATCTCTTCTTGCTATTCTTTGGAACTCTGCATTCAGATGTTTATATCTTTCCTTTTCTCCTTTACTTTTTGCTTCTCTTCTTTTCACAGCTATTTGTAAGCCCTCCCCAGATAGCCATTTTGCTTTTTTGCATTTCTTTTCCATGGGGATGGTCTTGATCCGTGTCTCCTGTACAATGTCACGAACCTCATTCCATAGTTCATCAGGCACTCTGTCTATCAGATCTAGGCCCTTAAATCTATTTCTCACTTCCACTGTATAGTCATAAGGGATTTGATTTAGGTCATACCTGAATGGTCTAGCGGTTTTCCCCACTTTCTTCAATTTAAGTCTGAATTTGGTAATAAGGAGTTCATGATCTGAGCCACAGTCAGCCCCTGGTCTTGTTTTTGTTGACTGTATAGAGCTTGTCCATTTTTGGCTGCAAAGAATATAATCAATCTGATTTCGGTGTTGACCATCTGGTGATGTCCATGTGTAGAGTCTTCTCTTGTGTTGTTGGAAGAGGGTGTTTGCTATGACCAGTGCATTTTCTTAGCAAAACTCTATTAGTCTTTGCCCTGTTTCATTCCACATTCCAAGGCCAAATTTGCCTGTTACTCCTTCCAAGGTCAAATTTGCCTGTTACTCCAGGTGTTTCTTGACTTCCTACTTTTGCATTCCGGTCCCCTCTAATGAAAAGGACATCTTTTTTGGGTGTTAGTTCTAAAAGGTCTTGTAGGTCTTCATAAAACAGTTCAACTTCAGTTTCTTCAGTGTTACTGGTTGGGGCATAGACTTGGATAACTGTGATATTGAATGGTTTCCCTTGGAGACGAACAGAGATCATTCTGTCGTTTTTGAGATTGCATCCAAGTACTGCATTTCGGACTCTTTTGTTCGCAGCCACCTGCGCTTAGTGAGCCGGCTCGCAGCCGCCTTAGTAATCTATAGAATCTTAGAATCTGTAATTCTTCTTTAGAGTTTTGGGGCTTTAAAATGCATGGCCAGAGGCAGCTATTGCCCTGCATTAGCCATTCTCCTGAGCAAGACAGGCTCCCATATACTCAATCATGCCTAACTCTCTTGTGACCTCACGGACTGCAACCTGCTAGTTTCCTCTGTCCATGGGATTTCCCAGACAAAAATACTGGAGTGGGTTGTCATTTCCCCCTCCAGGGGATCTTCCTGACCCAGGGATTCAACCCACATTTCCTGCATTGGCAGGCAGATTCTTTACCATCTGAGCCACCGGGGATAGGAGACAATAAATTCTCCATCCGACGGCATGTGCCATTGCAGATTAGATTAGTTCTCCACTGCTGCCGGTTACTTTCCGTAAAGAGGGCGGCAGCCGCGTCCTTCCCTGGTAACTTATCTGAACCTCCTCATTCTAACGTGATGCATGGAAAAGAAATCAACAGAAAAGCTAAGACACAACCATGGTGCAGGTGGTGTCGTAGAGAAAGGAATCAGTGGGTTGGTTGGAGAGAAAAATGTTTCTACTGAGCCTTGGAGTGGCCATGGAGAGACAGGTGGCTGTAAGAGAGGAAGGTAACGGAGAGAGGAGAAAACGGCTGATCGCGAACGCAAGGCAATGTCTCCCTCTTCCCAGTGAAAGTGAACCATGGCTCTCACGTATCAGAGGAGTTGGACCAGGCATACCGAGGGGGCAGACAGAGCCCCCTCGGTATAAGCTAACTTTAGGGTGACTTAATAGAAAGGTAGGAAGTGGAGCAAAGCTAGACAATTACAGCAAGAACCGGGGTAAGGAATGTGCCGAATTGCATAGGAATTCTAAATGAAGACCCTCACACAGTCAGTCTTTATAAGGCCCAGCATCATTTACCTCGCTGAGACTTCTGATCCACCAATGTCAGCTCCCTGCCCCACTTCCCAAAGCCTTCCTTATGCCCTTACTTCCCACCTTGCTCAGTTTGGATTCTGTTTCATTCCTAAAACCACATTCTTACATAATGTTCAGTCTCTCTGCCCCCACTCTCCGTATTTCCCTGGCAAAACCTCAACTCTGATGAAAGTTTACAGACCCGCCACCTCCCCCCTCTCCCAATTCCCTGCCTGCGCCCCTGAGCAGTGGCATGAGGCTGGGGAAAGACCACAGTGGAGCCCACTGTGCGTAAATTCCAGAGCCCACAGCCCCACCCTGCGGTCCTGCCCATTGCCAGCGCCAAGTTAGTCTCTTTCTTTTTCTGAAAGAAACTAACTGAAACTAACCAGAAAGTTATGAGCTCTGCTCTGTATTTCAGCAAATAATGAGAAAATGAAATTCAACTGGAAAATGATTGAAAGCAATGATTAAAGAAAAGTAAAGCTGTAGTTTGTGTCTCACTGAGTCTAGACTTCTCCTCAGTGTCTATACTTGTCTCTCCTTTTTCATATCTTGTTCTCTTTCTCTTTATTTTTTAAAGTTAAATGTATTTTTTAAATCAGAGTGATATTTAAATAGTTAAGTCATATAACTATTTCTAAACACTTAAAAAGTATTAAAGAATCAGTGTTACAAGTCTTATAATGAAGAAATTATCTAATTTTTTTCCATCCAAGGGAATATTTATTAGACATATATTAGTACAAACCTAAGAGATTCGCTTCCAGTCAGTGAGTTCACAGCCTAGGTGCCTGCACAAAAAAATTGGTCATGCTGTCCTATGTCCTCCAGAGCCTTCTGCCCAACACCAGCTAGAGGCTCCAACCGAGTCTGATATTGGCTACCTGAAGGCTTTGATGGAATCCAGTGTTCTCAGAGTTGGTAAGATTTCTGGTGAGATTTTTATATATATGTATTCTGGAAAAGATAAAGAAAGTATTAAAAAAAAAACAGTAAAAGAAAAAAAAAGGGACTTCCTTGGTGGTGCAGTGGTTAGGAATCTGTCTGGCAATGCAGGAGACATGGGTTTGATTCCTGGTCTGGGAAGATCCCACATAACACAGAGCAACTAAGCCCAGTGCACCACCACTACTGTGCCTGAGCTCTAGAGCCTGTGAGTTGCGACTACTGAAGCCCACACCCCCTATAGCCTTTGCTCTACAGCAAGAGAAGCCACAGCAATGGGAAGCCCATGCTCTGCAGCAAAGAGTAGACCCTGCCTACCGCAACTAGAGAAAGCCCTTGAAAGAGCAACGAAAGACCCAGCACAAGCAAAAATAAAAAAATAAATTAATAAATTTTTTAAAAAGAAAGCAGTTATCTCTGGTGGGAGGAAATTGGGTAACATATTTGCTATAAGCCTTGTGAACTGTTTGACTTTTTAAAACTGAATATCTATATTTCTTGATTTTCCAGTTTTATATATGATCTGTTGACTTATAGTCATAATTGAGCCCTTTCCTGTACTGATTGTGTTTCCTTTCTTGTACAATCTGTTTCTTTGGAGTCATTTCCTCATTTTTTTTCCTCCACCTTTGCTTTTTTTTTTTTTTTGTAGTTACTAACAATTTAGCCCCAGACTCTCTGGTAGATGGACTTCCCTGGTAGATCAGTTGGTAAAGAATCTGCCTGTAATGCTGGAGACCCTGAGTTGATTCCTGGATCAGGAAGATCTCCTGGAGAAGGGATAGGCTACTCACTCCAGTATTCTGGCCTGGAGAATTCCATGAACTGTATAGTCCATGGGGTTGCAAAGAGTCGGACACAACTGAGCAACTTTCATTTTTTCTCTGGTAGAAGTATAAGGCAGCTAATATATATTTCTTTTCACTTCTTTTTCTTGAGAGCATCCTCTTGGTGTTCTCCGCCCCATATTCCAGGCTGAGTTTGTTGCTATCTAGGCTGCATGGATGTCATTCTGGGATGTCCTTTTGGTCTTCTCCTGGGAATTCTCTTTAGGCTTCCTGTGTTGGATTCCTTAACTCTTGGGTCCCTCTTTCTTGGTTCAGCTTCTTGTTTTGATGGAGTACCTCCTCCAGTACCTTTCTAAGAAGGTATGCATAGGTGGTAAGTTGAGACTTTGTTCATTGGAAATAGTCTTTATTTTACTCCTATGTTTGATTTGGTTCTCCGAGTCCAGAGTTCCTATGGTTCATCCTCTCTAGGCTAAGATGGTGGGGTGGTCAGTCACCCAGCTGTGTAGGGGCAGAGGAGGAGCTCTAGATTTTTCTTCTTATAGGAGACTTTCATTCATTCCTACTGTTAGCTCCTGCTAACACACCCACCTTCATAAGTACCTGGTATCTTCAATTCCTGAGCCTTTCTGAGCCTTCCTCATTTGGTGTGAATGAGGCTATTTCTTGTTCCTCCAGACTATATGTACCCACCTTTCAATTTTCTTCAGGTTGCTAGGTAAGTTTCCACTCATCCATCTGTTTTCCAGATTCTAAAATTTTATTGACATCTCTCACATGCTCTCATCACCTCTCCTATTCTCTCTGTTCCATCGTTTTATGTAATTAAAACTCTTTATTGTCATTTTAACAGGAATTCAAAAGGTAACAGAAGTGCAGCTATTCAGTCCTCCATTCAACCTAGAATTTTCCATCCTTTCAACGCCAATCTTTTAACCTCATAATTTTGCTGAAATTCTTCTTATCAAGGGCAAAACCTTGCCTAATCTGGTAGTTAATTTTCAGGATTTATCTTACTTGAATTCTCAGTAGAATTTGGTGCAATTAATCGCCTCTTCTTTTTGCATCACGCCCTCCTGTTCTTCCTCTTGGTCTCCTTTTCTGCTTCTCCTCTGTCTCACCTCTAAACCCTGCAGTGACATAGGTTCCATCCTCTACCTCTCCTGTCTTCTCTATTCACAGTCTCTTGGGTGACATGCAGACCTGTTGGATTAATACCATCTACATGACAATATTTTCCAAATATATATCTTCAGTTCCAATCCCTGCAACACCCTGGAGCTCCATACTTACATAAATCCATCTGTCTATTTCTAACTGGGAGCCAAACAGGCATCTCAAATTTGATCTCTTCTATACAGAACTTGAGTTTCTCCTTCAAACCTGCTCCTGCCTCTATCTTCTCCATTTCAGTGTATTGATCCAGATTTTGCTCAGATTGAACACTCAGGAATCATTGTTTATTATCCTATTTCCTTTATACCCATGTCAGTCTAACCACAAGTTGTAACAATTCCATTTTCAAAATAAATCCTGGTCAGACAACATCTCTTCACTTCCCCTTACTGATCCAAGTCACCCCATCTCTCATTTGGACTCTTAAAATAGCTTCCTGTCTTCTGGCCTTTCTGCCGTCATTCTTGCCTTCCTCCTACACCTACAGTCTATTTTCTGCATAGCAGTGAGAATGCTCTGTATAAAGAGTAAGTCAGCAATGTCACCCCTACTCACAACTATCCGATGGCATCCATCCATCACACTTCGAACGAAACCCCTCTCTTACCAAGGATGACATGAAGTTTACATGAGCTGGCTTCTGCCTCCCTCTTTAGATTACTCTCTGCTCTGGCCACACTGGCCTTCTCTGGGTATCCTAGCTAAGATAAACCTCATGTCTCCATCCCCTTAGAAAGCCACCTGCTTCCCCAGGTCTCTGTGCCCCTGCAGACAGCTGTTCTCAGTGGTGACCACTGGGAGGGGGGTGAGTACTCTGGGCAGCGGAAGTGGCCATAACATCCAGCCCTAAATATGCCACCAAACAGAAGGGATAATGGCTAGAAAATGTTGTAATATGGTAAATATTTGTAGATATAGCCCACATAACTCACACAGACAGAAGCTATTTGGGGTTCTCCATAATTTTTTTTAATTAATTATTTTTTGACTGCACTGGGTTTTCGTGGCTGTGGTGGGACTTTGTTTAGTTGCAGTGACCAGGGGCTACTCTTCCTTGTGCTGCACGAGGCACCCTGCGGTGGCTTCTTTTGTAGCAGAGCACAGGCTCTAGGTGCATGGGCTGCAGTAGTTGCAGCTCCCAGGCTCTAGAGTGCAGGCTCCATAGTTGTGGCGCATGGACTTAGTTGCTCTGTGGCACATGGGATCTTCCTGGACCAGGGACCGAAGCCGTGTCCCCTGCACTGGCAAGTGGATTCTTAATCACTTTGCCACCAGAGAAGTCCCCTTAATAATGTATAAGAGTGTAAAGGAGTCCTGGGATCACATAGTTTGAAAATCACTGTGATAGACGGAGCCTGGGGTGGTGAGGAAATTTGTATACAATGGGATCTGTGTAAAAATAAACAATGCTATTCAGTTGGCTGTGCTGTGGGCCTTGGGGTGCAAGCTGGCTCTCTGGGCATGGTCGAGACAGAACTCCAGGGAGGCACAAGCCCTGAGTCTGAGAACAACATCAGGGACTTTGGGAAACTGGCCACCAGGTATCTCCCTTGTAACGAGGCCACAAGCTGATGCCTTGCTCTCAGGGGACAAATCGGCCAGTGCCAATCATCAGTAGGAAGCTTCTTTCTTTTTTTTTTTTTGGCAAGCTTTAAAACTTTAATACAGAAAAAAAGACACTTCCGAAAATAAATGCCATACAAATAAAAAGGTTTTTAGAAAGTGAAAGATATTAATAAACAAACCCCTTTATTATCAAAATATACTAAATACTTAAATTTAATAATGTTGAGTGTTCAAATTCTAGCTTATAATGACATTGTAAAGTAGTGTTTTTCATAATATGGCTGTTTCAAGACATCATTTAATATAGTTACTTTTTAAACCTTATTTTCTTAAACATTAATTTCACAATTCATTTCATTATTTTACATTCATAGAATGTAGAATAACTCCAGGGAATGAAGAACCCCAGGGAGACTCTTCTGGGGGTTCCACCTCTTACCCCTACTCTGGCAAATATAAGATTCTCATTAGGAGCCTAGGAAGTTAGAGTTGGGACTATTTGTAACAGCAGCTATGAGAAGCAGAAAAACCTAAGCCTCGTTGTCCAGCCCAGTCTCCTCACACCAGTGTCTAGGGCACTGAGTGGTTATGACTTGGTTTATTCTGGTGGAATCTTGGGAGATGTGGGAGCAGGAGCCCTGGAAGCTGGATCACTCCCCAGGTGAGCTGCTGAGGCTCCGTGTGACATGATGGTGCCTGCCGGACCTCTCAGCAAATTGTTACCCGGGTGTAGCTGCCTCAGCTCGACAGTCTGTCAGTGGCATTTATTGGGAACCCGCTAGCGATGTAAATCAGTAGGCAATCCTGGCATTGAAGTAGCAGTTCCCTGGAGGTGTGGGCCGAGTTACCTATCTATCAAACCCTGTCTCTCTGCTGACATCTGGAAGAACCAGGT
The DNA here is from genome assembly GCF_014754425.2 of Oryx dammah. Classification (NCBI taxonomy): domain Eukaryota; kingdom Metazoa; phylum Chordata; class Mammalia; order Artiodactyla; family Bovidae; genus Oryx; species Oryx dammah. Next base: position 42,700,776 of record NW_024070209.1, on the reverse strand, counting down.
GACACCCACACCCCCGAGGCCTTGGCAGCGGCCCAATTAAAGGTTGCGGTTTTTTCTTTAGTTACTTTCTGACCTTGGAGTTGCAGACTATGAGTATTCGGCTTTGCTTCTGACCAAACCGCATGAGTGTCCCAAGGTCTAAGTGCTTGGAAGTGAATGTTGGTGAGCCTGCATAAATGTGTATCACACGTTTTGTTGGGTCACTTTCAGTACGACCTGGGATTGATCCCTGGATGACGACTGATCACTGAGTACTCAATTACACAGGCAGAAGCAACCTGTCCAGAGAAAACCCTGAACATGCCACTGGATAAAGGTTTAAACGGGCTTTCTGCCAGTGAATTGCATTTGATAGTTGTGTGGGTGCAGCCCATGGCAGGAATCCACATTGCTCACAGGAGATCTGTGGGGCCCTGGGGTGTTGCAATGTCACTCTGTCTGGGTTTAAGTGACAGCCAGGATGTGGGATTTGGTGATTATTTTGGGGTTGGTTGGTTTCTAGCTCAGAAGACTATATATAACATTGAGAGAGGCATAACTTCTAGATTGTCAAGGTTGGTGCTAATAGTGAATGAAATACTAATATATGTCACATGGAACCACAAGCTTGCAAGAGCAATGCTCACGCACCAGATGAAAGGGTAAATCTTCTGTTGTTTAATGGGAAAAGAAAGCTGGCAATGTAAATGCAGTCTTAATATTTTTTTTTCCAGCATTGCATGTGTAATTAGGCATTCAGTGACTTCCTCATCTAAGGAAATTTGACTTTAATGGGAGCTATGTGGCTAACTAAGGATGGAGTCTTTTGAAAATGCAGGGGTGCGGATGGGAAAGTATTAACTGTTAAGATGGATTATTTCCTTGGCCTTGAAACAAACAAAGCAAGACAATTCCCCCTAACCCCCCACCCTCAACACACACTACCTATCTGCCAGTATATAAGCTATGTGGATAGATGCTGGATTCATTTTTAGAGCCTTAGAAATTAAGCCGGAAAGGTCAGATAGTTTTTGTCTCCTAATGTTTGGGTCATTTAAGGCTCCCCTGCAAAAGAGTTTCTGCCTAATAAATGCATTTTCATCGGTGTCTGGAAATTGCATTGGTGTATGGTGCAGTCTCATGAAGTCTTGGGAAATTAAGGCAAAACCTTGGGTAAATCCAAAGTTCACAATTAAGAAGAGAAAGTTTCAAGCACATAGTTTAAGTACAGCTGATATAACAGGAGCATTCCTCACCCACCCTCCCTACCTCCAAACATCCAGAGAATCACAGGCAACAGCTGCCTGACGAGGGTGAATGCCAGAGGTGACAGCACTCAAAATGTTTGCTGGTGCTATGAAGGAAAAGGTTAAGAAAGAGAGGAAAAAACTGAGTTTAAAGATTGTATTAATAGACCATGGACAGTCCTCAAAGGCAACCAGTCACTTCCAAGCCGCAGCTCCCCCTGCGTGGTTCATCCTGGGGACAATCTTTCAGAAGACACAGTCTTAGAAAGCCAGTCTGAGTCATCCCCATATCCTCAGCTTAAATGGCCAGGATTCCTACATGGTTTCAATTCATGGGGCTTAAAAGCCTATCAGGGAAAGGAATTCTTTCTAACTGATAATTTTTTTTAAAGTTCTGGAATAAAATATACCTACCACTCATCTCCTAGCATTTTACAGAAAATATGTTGAGCTGTCAAAAGGGGGCATCCTTGCTTTTCCAGAGGAAAGAGTAATTTGAGTTTGCTTTTTAGAGAAGCCTGGGTTGGAGTGGTAGGCAGCAGCAGAGCTTGTAGTGATTCTTAATGCAACAGGTGTGCTACTTAGGTCACACCTGGAGGCACGGATCCTGGTGTCTATTGTACAACCTGGCTCCTCCGTGTGTAGCCGTGGGCCAGCAGCATCAGCATCACCCAGGAGCTCGTTACGAATATGGGATCTCGGCACAGCCCAGACCCACTGGATCAGACTCTGTGTGTAATGAGGTCCTGAGTGGTCAGTGAACACCTTCAAGTTTGAGAAGCTCTGTTCCATAGCCATATTTCTGACTTCCCAGAGACCAATAATTACCCAGTGGGATGGGGGAGAGATCAGGGGAGTCTTTTTAAAACAGATTCCTGGTCTTCCAACTTGCACCCACTAACCCAGAATTTTCAGCAGAGAGGTCTGGTAATCTGCATGTTTAACAAATGTTCCAGGTGGTACTAGTCCTGAGTGATATATGAGGAACACTACAGGATACTTTTATATTTTGAAGGAAATACATACTGATTTCGACAAGAAACTGCTTTCTCTAGAGCCTGTCTTTCTTTTGAAAAGGTGCGGTCTCCATTTTCCTTCCCACGGCTACTCTTGAAGACAGAGTGCTAAGGATGGGGCGTGGAAAGTGGAGGGGCAGTGTCAGAACCGAGTGTGGCAGGAGAGGTTGGCAGGAGAGGCTCTGGGGGTCCAGGAGAGGCTCTGAGGCTGCAGATACTGGAATTGTCAGCAGAGGGCAGCAAAGCACGCGCTGATGCGGGACCAGGAGGCCTGTGTGGTGTGGATCGTCCAGGAAGACTTGCTTGTGGGACTTTCTGCGGCTGTTGGTGGACCTCGGGTCTGGCTGGACTGACACTATGTTGGTCGTGTCAGTGGGTTCTCAGTAGACTGGCTGGGTCCGAATGGGAGCCTGGTGAGGTCTGAGCCTGTGTTGTCCAATAACAATAGAATGTGAACCACACTGATGATTTTAACTTTTCTAGAAATGTGTGTGTTAGTCACTCATTAGCATCTGACTCTTTGCATCTGTAAGCTGCCAGGCTCCTCTGTCCATGGGATTCTCCAGGCAAGAATATTGGAGTGGGTTGCCATAACTTTTCTAGAAGCTGCATTAGAACAAACAAAAAACAGATGACATTAATAACATATTTTACTTAACCCAATATATCTAAAATATGATCATTTGACATGTAATCAATATAAAATGATTAATGAGCTACTTTATTTTTGTGTTTATGTTAACTCTTTGAGATGCAGTGTATTTTATACTTAGAGCACAGGTCAGTTTGGACCAGCCACATTTCAAGTGCTCAGTGGCCACTCGTGGCTAGTGGTTTCTGTACTGGTCAGCACAGGTCTGAGTTGTTGAAGAGCCAAGGGAAAATTATAAGAGTGGGGGTGAAGGGGAGACTAGAACCACAAACAGGGCGTCTGGCCTGGGGACAGAGTCTTGAGTTTTGTCTTTGATCAGTTATTCACTGAAAGGCTACATTTCAATTCTTTATTGAGGAGGCTACTCTATGCAAAGAGTAGGGCTGGAAGCTGGAGATACATAAACCCTTGAACACAGTCTCTGATGCTGAGGACTCAGGTCCAGACTAGTGGGGTGGTGGCTTGTTTCCAGAATCTCTCAGATCCCCAAAAAACATGCTGCAGCAAATTTCTGAGGAGGCACTGGGTGGATCCCAAGACAAATCGTTTGACCTACCCTGGGGGAGAGGCTCCAAATGACAACTAAGTCAAATTGGCTTTGTTTTTTTTTCCTTATTATAATCATTTCCAGGTTTATTCAGAAGTTGTTTGTAACACACATTTGTTTGGTATGGAGAAAGAAAATCTGGCTGAGGTAAAAAATCCGAGTTGGCTCTAAGAGTCTGTGAAGGGGAAAACCAGTGTATCATCAGCTAACACCACACAAGAATTCCATCTGGGGCATCCCCTGACCTTTTACCAGGGGTCGCACCCACCGCATTCAAGGTCTCTTATTCCCCCAGCAGTGCTGTTCTAGGTTAATGCTATTTTGGGAATGCGGTTCTTCATTTCAGTGTGAATTTCCTCATCTTTCTGCACAAATTGAGTGAAATCCTTAGTGCATTTTTTTTTTCCTTAGATGGATGGAAGCTAAAAGAGAATGGAAGGCCTCCAGCTGTTTGAGGCTCTGTCCTCAACGACAATCAAAATTCTCCATCTTTTCTTGTTCTTGGCACTTTCTGATTGAAATAAGATTCCAGCATTTATCTGCACCTGCAATTTTGACAAGAAAGGAAAATTTAAAAGACAAGTGAAAGAATTCTCTGAGGGAAGTCAATGAGTCGACAGTAGTCAGACGCCGGCAAATCTCTTTTTGCATTCCTCCGTCAATTAAGCTACAGTCACATATTGGAGAGAACTTAAGTCTGTGAGTGGAAATGCAAAAATGTGCGTCGATCAGTAGCAGGAACCTTCCTTTGGAGCGAATATTACTTGGAGAGCAGCTGATGATCCATTTGGCATTGAAATGAAGAGGATTTTGAGTCAAAGAGGCCACTTTAAATTATAGATTTGAGTTTAGTTGAAGGTCAAACTTACCTTGCATGAATAAAATCTTCAGAGATTTTGGAATATACTCAGAAAATGCAAGCTATCTTGAGCACATAAGCATTTCCTTCAGGGGATAAAAGTGGTTTAATTTTATTGCCCTCTGCATAATTATTGACCGTATTAGCATAGGAGATGCTGAAAAAGAAGGCAGAATAGCAATCTGATGACCGCTTTGATTCTCAGCAGCTACAGCCATGGGTTTTGGCAGAAAGTTGCTTGGAGACCAGGGACAATGGTAGGGGAATTTGGTGGTAGCCAGTCATTTCACTGTGACTCAACAGATGGGAAAAGTGACCCGCTGAGAGGTCTCTTGTGACATACATAGTCTTCTGTCTCCAGGAATTTGGGGACCATCTATGGCATCATGTTGATGGTTTGTCTATCTGGATTCATCTGTTGTTGCCTAGTCGTGTTGTGATTCTTTGTGACCCCATGGCCTGCAGCATGCCAGTCTTCCCTGTCCTTCACTATCTCCCAGAGTTTGCTCAAACTCATGTCCGTTGGGCTTCCCTTGTGGCTCAGAGGTTAAAAGCGTCTGCCTGCAATGCGAGAGACCTGGGTTGGATCCCCGGGTCGGGAAGTTCCCCTGGAAAAGGAAATGGCAACCCACTCCAGTATTCTTGCCTGGAGAATCCCATGGTCGGAGGAGCCTGGTGGGCTACAGTCCATGGGGTCACAAAGAGTCGGACTGAGTCAGTGATGCTATCTAACCATCTCATCTTCTGCTGCCCTCTTCTCTTGCCCTCAACCTTTGCCAGCATCAGGGTCTTTTCCAACAAGTTAGCCCTGTAATCAGACTCAAAGCTTCCTGGCAGCCAAGATGAAGAGGGAAATGTAGTGGGTTACAAACTCTTCATTTAGGAAGAAGAAATGTACTCAGTTCTCAAAGGAAACTCAAAAGGGATATTCATGAGGAAGTACTCTAAACATTAAATTATTTGATTCATGCCTGTAATATTCTTTTCAAAAGCTACTAGCTCACCTTGCAGGTTTATGATTAGGACTCAGAAAAGTGTAAATACACATAAAAGGTTTGCAAACCTGTTAATATGAATTAACTTCTTTTCTCAACTCCTCCCCCAGTGCTAATCTAAAGCCTATGTTTAGATTAAAGCTCATGGCTTGCTGTGTTAATTGGATTACAAAGATAATCCCCCTCCCATAAAAAGTAATCTCTGCAGGTTTGGGGATCTACATTCTGCTGCATTTTCTAGGATTATCTCTCAAAAGCAACAGATTAGAAGTGCTGGTTGGTGCAAATACGCTGGGGTTTGTGTTGTAATCCCTTCCAGTGAAGATGTGGCCTGGGGAGGCTCTGAGGTTATAAATGAATGGAGAATGCTAGATTAGCAATCCAAACACCTGAGTCCCAATCTCCGTATTGCCATTAATTACTATGGCAAGTCACTTTACTTATCTGAGATTCAATTGTCTCTGCAAAATGAGGAGATGGTACCAGATCAACATTTCTTAAAACTTGGTCCTAGGTAAACTGGTGCTTCAAAATGTTAATAGATATTGCATGAATGAAGAATTGGAGATCAAGTAGATTTGGGGAAATTTGCATACCATCATCTCCCTTTAGAGCACCACAACATGGTTCTTAGAATTGTGCACTAAATGTACATATTTATGTGTGTATGTATGAGTGTGTGTATATGATGTATTTTACATACATCATATACACATGTATTTTTTTCTTTTAAAAATTTATTTGTTTTTAATTGGAGGATAATTGCTTTACAATAGTGTGTTGGTTTCTGCCATACATCAACATGAACCAGCCATAGGTATACATATGTTCCCTCCTTCTCGAACCTCGCTCCCACTTCCCACCTCTTTAATAGATCATCATTGATTGTCAGATTCACATTGATTTAATTCCAGCTTCAGGATATAGATAGAAAAAAATATATTCATACACATGTTACAAAATTATTTCAATGACAGAAATATTAAAGTAGAAAAGAAATCTTGAGTTCTGGAACTAAAGTAATACAGTTCAAGGGGAATGAGACTGAATGCCCTCATATTTCAGTCAGTGTCATTAACATGTAAAACAAAGAATGTCTATCAGATAAGTAGATTGAATCTAGGATGAGTCTTACAATTCAATATAAAAATAACCTAATTAAAAAATGATTTGAGTAGCCATCTCCAAAGAAGATATACAAATGGCCAATATGCATGAAAAGATGCTCAATACTAGAGAAATGCAAATCAAAATCATGAGGTATCACTTCATACTCGGCAGGATGGCTATCACCACAAATTCTGATAATAGCAAGTACTGGCAAGGATGTGGAGAAATTGGAACTCTTTCACACTGCTCGGGGAATGTAAAATAGAGCAGCTACCTTGGGAAACAGACTGGCTGTTCTTCGAGAAGTGAAACATAAAAGTTACCGTAATAATGATCTGACCAAACAACCATCAGATTATTAATTCAGCATGACATAGAGAAAGGGTAGAGCTTGGGCTGGGGGAGTAGAACTTTCTGACTTCTGGAAAGAGATAACTCATGTAAACAGAGAAATTGGCATTCCGATTTATAGTTCAGTCTCTTGTGAGTTTAGTTAGCTGGAGTTCACCACTGAAAGTTGGCTTATCTCTGAATTTGTTAATCAAGTCCATTTTCAAAAACATAAGGCTGAGAGTCTTATGCTGGTCAGTGAGATATTCATCAAGACCATACAAGCTATGAGGTCTTTTGAAGGCCCAGGAGCTGAGTCTCCGTGGATGACACCCATGACCTTTCTGTTCACACATCTTTCTAACTATAACCAGTGTGGCATCATGATACATGAACTGACATTGATCTTCAGTAGCCTGAGCAAGAATCCTGCCAGTACTGTGGACCCACCAGCCAGTTTTTAAGTGAGACCTTTAATTGCTATTGACTGATCTGACATTGAAAGTGTGGACCTGTGGTCATTTGTTTGGCTGCTTTGACTCGAGAGGGTGAAAAATGCACTCAGAAAATGGAATAGTGTTTGACCTTCCTGGGAGACTCAATGGCCTAGAACTTGTTACTAAGGCAGTTGGTGCATGTCTCTTTTGCTCTCTGCCCTGTTTTTTGGCTGCTGAAAGCATGGAGCTATAGGCACAGGAAGGCATGTTTTCCAGGCCAGGGATGAAGAGGGAGAGGGGTTCAGAGTTGGTTGACTTGTAAAGTGAGAAAGGACCGTAAAAGGGACATTTTGAGGCTGTGTCCTTGGGGGTGTTCTTCTATACAACAAATATAATACTTAGTTCCAGTACTAGACAGCAAAGAAGACCAACTTCCCTCAAGAAGTTTATATTCTGAAATATGAATAAGGTGACCACAGTAACTAACCTGCTAACGGGGATACCTAATTGGTTGCATTGTTGGGCACACAGTCATTGATGCTAAATATCTAAGCCAAGGTGCTGCCAGCAGGTTCAGAAGATATAGGTCTGGGGAGGGTGGAAAGTATCCAAATAATGATAAAATTTGTGAGCTTCAGCACTGAAGATGAGTGCCCAGGGCAAGTTTGAGCAGCAAAATTTGGAGATGAGGTTTACATAGTGACCTGCATATGCAGTCAAAATACAGATACATTGGACTATACCTTTCCGCTTCCTCCTCTTAACACTTGTTTCAAGGTACCCCTAAGGGCTTGTCTTGGGAACCCTGCCTGTGGTGATCGCTCACCTTGCTAGAGTGCATAATGGGCACCACACTAAGAAGACGGATGCAGCTTGATTTGGGAGGAGAGACAGGACCTGGGGGCAGTGACTGTAGGCTAAGAGGAGACATTTAGAGGGAAAGGATATTAGCAGAAAATTTGAGCACAGTCAGTAAAGAAGAAAAGAAAGAGGCCAGATAGAGGAGAAGCTGGTCAGAGGTTGAGCAGCAAGGGGCAGAGGGGGCCTGGCTGGGGCTCTTTGCTAGCAGGGGGCCCTTCTACATGGCAGACTTCTATTTCCATTTCACCAGACTCTGTTGTTGTTTATACTTTAAAATATTATGAGGTACAGCAGAGAGAGAGGAACGGTATGAAACACAGCAGCAGTTTGACAGTAACAAATATAACTAGGTGGCACAATGAAAACAAGAAGATAAGAATAGATTAGGATATTAAGAAAAACAAGGTATTTCTTTAGAAAAATAAAAGGGGAAGAGAAACTGAAGTCAAAAGAGGAATTTAAAGAAGATGAATTTTATGAAAGGGCTGGAAATTGGATGCTGCTACAAGAAAACAATTACTATTCACAGAAGGGCCAGATCTAGGTTTGGTGCGGGGGGGGCGGGGGGCAGGGGGGTGTGGTCAGAAACTTAAACAGTTTGGGGAGAGGGCCTTCTAAGAGAAAGACTACAAAATTATGCATACCAAATTAGAAACAGGCCTTGGAAGGGGCCTCTGCTGAGGGTGGGCCCTGAAGCTTAAATCAATAGCTTCACAGTAAATCATCTTGCCAGTTTGTGGTGGGGGCTCACTGATCTCCTGGGCTCTGCTCTGTGCCTCCAATTCCCTTTCCAGATGGCCTCCAGCACAGTCTGTGGGAGGGCCCTGCTCACCAGCCTTCACAGCAGCCCTTGACTCTTAGGCATAGGTGAAGCCCCTTAGCAGGCACCCCGGGCCCCCTTATGGGCCAGCCTAGTCCCTCTCCTTCCTCTTTGCACATTACAGGTCACCAGCTCTTCAGTGCTTGAAAGTGAAAGTGAAAAGTGAAGCCGCTCAGTTGTATCTGACTCTTTGCGACCTGATGGACTGTAGCCTGCCAGGCTCCTCTGTCCACGGGATTTTCCAGGCAAGAGTACTGGAGTAGGTTGCCATTTCTTTCTCCAGGAGATCTTCCTGACTCAGAGATTGAACCTGGGTCTCCCACATTGTTAGTTCAGTTCAGTCACTCAGTCGTGTCTGACTCTTCGCGACCCCATGAACCACAGCACGCCAGGCCTCCCTGTCCATCACCAACTGCTGGAGTCTACCCAAACCCATGTCCATTGAGTCAGTGATGCCATCCAAACATCTCATCCTCTGTCATCCCCTTCTCTTCCTGCCTCTAATCTTTCCCAGCATCAAGGTCTTTTCCAATGAGTCAGCTCTTTGCATCAGGTGGCCAAAGTATTGGAGTTTCAGCTTCAACATCAGTCCTTCCAATGAACACCCAGGACTGATCTCCTTTAGGATGGACTGGTTGGATCTCCTTGCAGTCCAAGGGACTCTCAAGAGTCTTCTCCAACACCACAGTTCAAAAGCATCAATTCTTCGGTGTCCTGCATTGTAGGCAGACACTTTACCGTTTGAGCCACCAGGGAAGTCCTCAGTGCTTGTCACTCCCTTAATATTCCAACATCAAATACTCATCTATAGCTTCTGTTCGAAATGTTGCCTCTCACTCTCTCCACCTCCTCTTTCTACTCATCCTTTAAGGACCTTTAAGGACACTCCCTCATCCAGGGCTGGGTTATCCCATGGCACTTGGCATACTTCTATCACAGGGCTATCCCAGGGTAAGGTATTGTATTGGCTGATTGCCAGTCATCTGCTGCCTGTCCCCAAGGCCCCCACACGGTAAACTCCAGTAGTTAGGGGCATGGACTCTGGAGCAGACAGCTCAGCTCTAAATTCTGCTTGTGCAGCCTTGAGCAATAGCTTAACCTCTCTGATACTTTCTCACTTGGAAGAGGAGAATAGCCACAGTGCTCGCTTCATAGTGTTGTGATGATACACATAAAATCTTAGCCTGGGACGTGGAGAGTGGTCAGTGGTGCTGAGCTCTGTGGCTTGGAGAATGGACATCACTGAAATACTCCTTGGACCTCCTGTGCTTGGAACAGTGCCGAGTGTTTAGGTGGCATCACTGAATTGAATCAAAATGTATACATTGGATTAACTTGGGGATGGTTAGTTGAAATGAGTGAGAAATGAACATTATAAAATACTTCCCTCACTCCAAATTAAAATAGCTATTTTCCTGATGATCAAATGGGATGCTAAAATGCAAAAAATACAAGAAGAAAGTAAAACTACTTGGGTGACCATTTAATTTATCATATGAATAGAAACACTTTTGAAAGTGAAAGGGTGTTTCTTACAATAGACTGTCGTAGGCAAGCCAGGAAGTATGGTCACCCCACCTACAAGCATCAATCCCCAAAGATGACCGTGGTTAGCATTTTTCTTACATAGCCTTCTAATCTTTTTTCTACCTTACACTTTGGTTATAAATACTATTTTCTAACCTGCTTTTCTTTTACTTAACAATATGTCATGAAATCTGTTCATCAGTAAGTGTAGACCTTTATCACTATTTTTAATGACTACATAATACTCCATTTGGATGTACCATAATTTATTTAAGTGAAGTGAAGTGAAGTTAAAGTTGCTCAGTCATGTCCAACTGTTTGTGATCCTATGGACTATACAGTCCATGGAATTATCTAGGCCAGAATACTAGAGTGGGTAGCCTTTCCTTTCTCCAGCAGATCTTCCTGACCCAGGAATCGAACTGGGGTCTCCTGCATCGCAGGCAGATTCTTTACCAACTGAGCTATCAGGGAAATCCCATAATTTATTTAACTTATCCATTATTGATGGGTATATACATTGTTCCCAACTTTTGAGAATTAGAAAATACTTAGAAAGAAACTTCAAGTTGCTGGCTGTCACTCTGAGATTGGAATTGTGCAGAGATGATATCCAGGGTGCCAATTATTTTCTCTAAGGCACTTTGCCATCCACAGTCACCTCCAGAATCTTAGTTCCATCTTGTGGGCTGACTACCTGTTCTCCCCATAGGCATGTGCAGAGAGAAGTTAGCTTATTCTCCCACCCCGGTTAGATGGTAAACATAGAGCCTTTTTATTAAAAAAAAAAAAAAACAAAACAACAACTAAGCATCAACAGTAACTAATATTACTGAAACTGTATTTGGGTAGGTGACACACAGTTTAGTCAATAGGTAAAGAACCATGAATACATATCTTGAGTTAGGCTCCTTCCTTACTGACCCTTCATTGTACTGCTGCTTGAGTAAAATGTTTTGTTCATGTATGCATATGTTCATTCATTTACAAACTACTGATCACACCCCTGTGCCAGTTATAGAGAAGCTGTTTGCAATCTAAATCAAAGACAGTAGAACCTCATTTATGTGGCTGCCTTTGGTTTGATAGTAGAGTTTTACTGTATTTATGTTCGTGGTCATTCACTCAAATACCTCACTTTCATTGAGAATACCAGTTGCTATATTTGCCAATTGTATCTCCTGCTGGAACTCCAAGGCACACGATCCCCTGGAGATCCCCAAGGGATGCAGCCGAAGAGAAGTCTGCAATCTCCAATTTGGGGACTCAATAGTAGTGTTTCTTGAGGAGTATTGAGGAGACACAGCTAGGTAGCGTAAAATAAAGCTGTGCTAAGATGCTGATGCCAGACCATCAAACAGAGAACCTGGCAGGTCACTGTGGCATGGGATGCTAAAGATTTCTGGATGAAATGAGTATTTGACAGTAGCTCCAAAGCAGGATAAGGACCAAGACCTGAGAGTCTATTGGTAAAAAACAAAACAAAACAAAACAAAACAGAGTTTTGAGCCCAAAATGAATAGATGTGTGAGAGGTATTGGGGGAAAAAGGCTAAAGATGGCCAACCTAAACAGAAACAGAAGCGTATAGTCAAAGCTATGGTGTTTTCCAATAGTCATGTAGGGATATGAGAGCTGGACCATAAAGAATTGATGCTTTCAAACCATGGTGCTAGAGAAGACTCTTGACAGTCCCCTGAACACCAAGGAGATGCAACCAGTCAATCCTAAAGGAAATCAACCTTGAATATTCATTGGAAGGACTGATGCTGAAGCTGGAGAGCGAATACTTTGGCCACCTGACGTGAAGAGCTGACTCATTGGAAAAGACCCTGATGCTGGGAAAGATTGAGGGCAGGAGGAGAGAGGGGTGACAGAGGATGAGATAGTTGGCTGGCATCACCGACTCAATGGACATGAGTTTGAGCAAACTCCGGGAGATGGTGGAGGACAGGGAAGCCTGGCCTGCTGCAGTCCATGGGGTCACAAAAACTTGGACACGATTTAGTGACTGAACAACAACAAAAAACAGAAACAGAGTTACATTAGGCCCTCCCTTTCCTTGCTGGCAGGGATTGCTCACTGTTCCGAAGGCTGCTCTCAGGTCTGAGCTACATGGCTTACTCCATAGGCAGTCACAACAGGGCTGTTTGCTTTCTCCTAGGTCTACAGGAGAGGGACTGTGGCTGCATCTTGTCTCTTTTCAGGACTCAGCTGATTAGGTCAGGCCTATCCAAGATAGTCTCCCTTTTGATTAACTCAAAGTCAACTGATGAGGGACCTCAGTTACATCTGCAAATCCTTTGTGCCATATATAATGTATCACAGTCACAGGCATGCGATGCCATCATATTCCTAGGTCCTGCCTAGACACAATTGGTGTACCATGTACCTAGCACATGGTACACCAGGGGCAGAGATCTTGGGGGACATCTTAGAATTCTGCCTACCACAACAAGATAAAACATAACAACTAGAAAAAGCATTTTTATTGTGGGGCCTAGAGTCATTTTGTTTTCTAAACAGGAATGCAGGAAACACAATGCATGCTGAGGCATCATTTTGGTGATAATCATGAACCTTTGAGCAGCAGTATGAAGTTCTCTAGGAGCCATATCACTGGGCCAGCCCCTTGGTTAAAGTCTCAGGTTAGTGGGCCAGAGAGGAGGGGAAGTGTGGCTGGGTTCAAATGGGGACAGCATTCCAGTTCTTTCTTCTGGGGCCCAGGAAGCTCATGATCTGAGACTATCAGTTAGGTCTCGAGGGGCCATTCAGATTGAAGACCACTGACAATGCCTAGGGCCCCTAAGAGAAGGTCTTCAGGAAGTGGGCTCTTAGCAGAGGGTGGTCAGGATGGTGTGTGGTTTCTGGAGCCATGCAGGTGTGTATGGGAGTGGGGTAATGAAGAGATGTGATGAAATGTCAATTCAACCTTCAATACCCAAGACAGGGGTACCCACCTTTAACTTCCACACTCACTCTTAAGGAACAGACAGACAAGATGTTGTTTATGAGAAGGCAACTATGGAGAAGCCAGCTGCATCCGAGACCTGCTCCTCTTTTGCCCACCGGAGGTTCTCGTGGGCGGACCAATGAAGTCACCTTGCAGAAGCTTCAGGAGTATTGGTCCCCATCTTCTGCAGGACTACCTTTTATCTCAAAAATTTCAGGCTGCTACGTGCTCCATCATCTCAAACTTCCACATCTCTTTAGGGGTCAAAATCAAGGGAGAAAGGAAGCAAGGGGTTGTTAGGGCCCTTCCCATTCTGAAGAGATGCCCTACTCAGCCAGACTCCAGCAGGGAAGGGAATAGGCAGCCTCATCATCATGGGAACCAATTAGATAAATCCAGATACAGACTTAGGCTCCGACTTAAGGAACTTTGAGGCCCCAGCCTTGGAATTTCCTGCCCTTGGTGGCCACTGTTCTGTGTGGTGGGCCAAACTGGTTACACTCTTGTTGGCAAAGCTGATAGACAAATGTGCATTTGCAACTGCCAAATGCCATTAGCATCAGGAAAAGGTCTTGGTGGAACCAAAAGGCAGCAAAATTCTGCAACACTGGAGTCTGTAGGAACTTAAACCACCTACGCCAGGGAGACTGAAAAGCGGTAGAGCAGTGGGGGTGCCTCTGGGTTTTGTCACTGCCCTAATGCTGCTCTTGCGGCTAGGCTTACTTGTTGGTGACATGAAGCTCCCTCCTTGAAATGCTCAAGACTTAAATACATGTTCCAGCAGAGCAGCACTTTGCCTGGTTCACAGCCTTCAGAGTTACTGAGCAATAGTGTTACTCAGCACTCTCCGGAAATTACAGGTCAGCCTTGATGGTCAACTGTTTTCTCTGCATGGATACCTGGCTGAAAAACTAGAAGGAAGAGGGGCCCAGCTCTATATGTGTTCTCTAAGTCCTGTGGTCTGCCAGGAACTATTTTAGGTGATGTATGTAGGCTTGGTTATCCCTTTTCTACAGATAGGGAAGCCAAGGAAGGCTTAGAGAAGTTAATGGTCTGAGGCAGAAAGAATAATAAGTAAGTGGCAGAGCTGGGGTTTGAATTGGATCAGAAGAGGGTCAGCATCCTTGTGGGTGGGGCCAGGCTCTTCTGGCCTCCTGCCATGCTGTGCGACCTGCACAACCTGGAGAGAGCACTCACGGAATTTGGTCCTGTTTTTCAAGACAAGTAATACTCACAAATTGGGTAAAAATGTCTAGTGCATAGAGGGCCGTAAAGGGAAGTGTGGGGTGTCCGGGTGTTGATGATGGATCTAGGGAGGTGTCCTTTTCTCTCTCCACTGCACACCACTTGCAGGATTCCTGATTGAGGTATTAGGGAAATGCCACTCTCCTCTTTAGGACTGTTGGTACTTGCAGCGCCAGATGGCTGTCCTCAGGGTTCACTGCAGCTGAACATAAATATAAACCCCACCACTTCTGGGGGGCCTGCCGATGAGGCCCAGGTGTGTGGTTCCGGAGCAATTTTGCCTCAAGTAAATCAGTAGGTCCATATTAGAAGACACGTGTTAATTTATTGCAGTGAGGTTTTATGTCTTCGTTGATCGTTAGCAAAATTTCGTACCAGAAATTCTTTCCTCTTTAATCTTGGTGGGATTGGTGTTACACATAACTCGACTATTAAGACAAGAATACCTTGCATATAGGGAGGTTGTTAATCTAAAGGGGTTTTGCAGTGTGGAATGCAAATGCTCGGCGACAGGTATGCTGAGATCCCCCAAAGCCTGCTTAATCTGCCATAAAGGGATCTAAGGAAGGTTTGATTGTTCTGTTAACACAAACAAGAAACCCTTCTGCAGCTCTGCTCTCTTTGCAGCTCCAGTTCTCTTACCATTTGTTCAGATAGACTTTCCAGCCCCTAGAGGGCTGGTTCATTAACACCTCCTATCCCTCTGTGTTCCTGACAGCAGACCTGGGCTTTGGAGCTGTGCATTCACAGAAAGTGAGGGTAAAGCAAGGACGCTCTCCTCTGGAGGCTCCTCAGTGGGCACCGGTGACCTGCTCCTTCTCATGTACTTGTCCTTCTGGGGCGGCACACCTGGACGCGCCCTACATGGGTTCTGGGCTGATGGTGCCATCGGTCCATTCTGGGGGACAGCGATGTCCGCGCATGAGTCATCTTGCAGGAAGCCAAGAGTTAGGCGGCTCCAATTCTTTTTTGGCGGGAGGGTATGGTTGCTTTACAATGTTGTGTTGGTTTCTGCTGTACAATGAAGCGAATCAGCTATATGTATACATATATCCCCTCCCTCTTGGACTTCCCTCCCACCTGCACCCCCACTCCACCCCTCTAGGTCAGCACAGAGCACCAAGCTGAGCTCCCTGTTCTATACAGTGGCTTCCCACTAGCTGTTGTTTTACACACGGTAGTGTATATACGTCGGTCCCAGCCTCCCAACTTGCCCTGGCTGCTGTGTCCTCATGTCTGTTCCCTATGTGTCGGTGCCTCTGATTCTAAACTAGCTCTGCCAAAAAGTACTTGTGTCACCTTGGCCAAGTCATCTCTATTGCCTCAGTTTTCCTCACTGTGACTAATCACTGCTGAAGTCATTTCAGCTTGAAATACAGTCCTGAAACCTCTGCTTCGCACCGTGCAGAGACCCTCACTAAAGAATTGCAAAACTAGTTCATTTTGTTCAGGATGATATTCCTCCTAAGGTTCGTGACAACAGGGCTCTGGTGTTGGACGGTTTGGTTCCAGTCCTGGCTCTGAGTGACCTTGGGCAAATTTTATAACCTGTCTATCCCTCAGTTCCCTCATCTGATAATAGTACCAACATCATAGAGAACTTGTGAGATTTGAATAAGCTGTGTGTAAACTACTTAACACAATTCTTGGTTCATAGACACTATATACTGAATGTTAGCTGTTTTATTAATTTTACTATTCTCTAGAACTTGGAAAAACCATGGGCTTACATTTCTCTTACAAGTGTAACCAGGAAACCACTTCCTCCATCAAAAAAAGAAAAATCGTCTTTATTTGGAGACTGTTGTAGAAAGGGGTCGAATCTTCTTTCCCCCTGTACCCCAAGTTCTTGCTAGAGTGTTGCCGTCACTTGGGAGCATGAAGAGGGGGACAGGAACTTCTCTGAGCTCTGTAGCAAGGCTTCCTGGGGCTGGTCCCCAGTCTGCTATTGCCCTGTCTTTCTGGAGTCCGTAGACTCTGCCCCCTGTTCCCCTGTGCCTGACTGTGCAGCGCAGCTTTCTGGCCCCTTACTTTCAGAGTCCATGGAGCACTTGTAGGACCTTCCACGGTCTTGTGGCAGCAAAGGAGCTCTGTGTCTTTCCCTCTTCATTTTCTCTCCCTCCTCCTTGGCTCCACCCTCTCCCATTTTTCTCCCCTGGGAGCCCCTTCTGGTCTCTCTCTCCATCTTCTCATCCCCAAAGAGTCCTCCATGGACTCATCCACAATGGTCTCAGCTTAGTGCCTCACCAAAAAAAAAAAAAAAAAAATTCTGTCCCTCTGCACCTTTCAGGAAAACGATCAACCCCAAAAGTTTAGGAAATAAAATTCATTATCTTTAATGGGATTTTGTTACCAGGCCCGGCCAGGAGGGACCCAAGTTCCCAGGAAATCTAAATTAATGAATGCCCTACCAAGGGGTGGGGGTTGGGGTGGGGAGACATAAACTGAGATATAATTTCTTTTTGAGCTTTGCAATGAAGAGTAAGTCTTACACAGAAAAACCTAAAATGCCATCTAGCTAGGAAAAAAAGATTTAAAGCATCTCCGAGAACCCCAGGACTGTTTGGAATCCATTTTGAGTGAAGTGGAAATATTTGGATGAGTGAAACGGCTGCTCTCTTTTAATTGGCACCTAGTTGATCAGAGACTGCTATCTACGACCATGAGAGGGTTGTCAGGAAAATCAGTGTCTAGAACATTTCACTAACAAATTCCTAATTTCATCTGTGCCAGCCACAAAACTTATTGTACTCATTTTGGCTCTCGAATGAAAGAGCAACTGGCGGGTACCTCTGGGGTCTTGGAAGAAGATTTAGAGAGGTTTGTTAGTCTATTAGAAAGCAGAGGGAGCGGTTCTTCCCTTCAGCTGTAAACTCTAGAGGAGTCTATTAGAAACTCTCTGAGTAGAGCTCGAATCGCCTTCCCCTTTGATTCAATCACCCCGAGTCATTAGGCTGCTTGAACACCACTTTAGACTGTGCGCTATAAATAATTAAAACGTAAAAACATGTGGAGTCACCTGATTCAGCCCCAAGAGGCAGTGGTGATGCAGAGGGTGTCTGATTTGGTGCCGAGCTTCTCGCTGATGGCCAGGCTTTTCAGACTGCCTCTCTGGCTCCAGTCTAACTCTCTTTAAGCACCAGCCCCACATCGCAAACCAGCACCATCCTGGCACTTGCTGCACCCAACAAACTCCAAGGAGCAAATCCTGAAATTGGAACCTACCCCTCTTGGCTAGTTCTTCCTCCTGGTGTTGTGTTTCAAGCCACCAAATATGGCAGACGGCATTCTCCAAAAAGGGCCACATATTCATTTCCTTGGGCTGCTATAACAAAAGATCGTCAATTTGGTGGCTTCAAACTGTGGACATATATTTGCTCGTTGTTTTGGAGGCCAGAATTCCCAAATCAAGGTGTTGCCAGGGCTGTGTCCCCTCTGAAGGCTCTTTGCTTATTGGAGCTTCTGGGGGCTCCTGGCATTTCTTGGCTTGTGGTGACATAACTCCAATCTCTGCCTCTGTCTTCATATGGCCATCTTCTCTGTAGGTCTCTTCCATGTGGGTCATTTACTCTTTTTGTAAAGGCATCAGTCATTGGATTCTGGGCCCACCTGAATCCAGAATGAGCTCACCTTTATTGCATCTGCAAAGACCCTATTTTTAAATAAAGTCATATTCCAAGGTGTGGGTAGACATGATTCTTTTTTTCTGGCATGACTGAATTTTGTAATGATCTACAGAATCCTTTGTGGAGACAAATCCATAGTAACTGATACCTGTTTGTTGATTTAGCGTACCTATTATTTCCAGATTCAGTTCCACAAATTTTATATTATTTACTGCCTGTGGTGTTTCAGTGGGGCTTTCTAGGTGGTGCTAGTGGTAAAGAACCCACCTGCCAATACCCAAGGTGTAAGAGATGAGGGTTCGATCCCTGGGTCAGGAAGATTCCCTGGAGGAGGGCATGGCAACCCACTCCAGGATTCTTGCCTGGAGAATCCTATGGACAGAGGAGCCTTGTGGTCTAAGGTCCATAGAGTCACAAAGAGTCAGACATGACTCAGTCGACTTAGCACGGATGCTCGGTGTTTCAGTGCTCTACTGGGAGCGGTTTGGTTAAAAAGAGTGGGACAGAATTAACAGGGTTAGACAAGTGCTACCCCTCTAGATCTTATCAGGGTGACTTTTGCCCCAGTTTGCCCCAGACAGCCCTGGTTCATTGTGGTTGTCCTGGAATAATTTTTTATAGTGCCCCTTTCATTTCAAAAGTGTCCTGTTTTGGGAAATCAATTATATGGTCACTGACATAGCCTGTTATTGGGACAGAGGGAGTTTCCTGAGAGAACTACTGAAGCACTGAACAGGCAGAAGCCCAATGAAAGCTCTTCCTCAGTGAGTTGAGTCCAGGGTGGAGATAGGACCATAGAGGAGGAGGCAGAGGGGAAGGCAATTTGGAGCCAGAATAAGTGGGGGTAGACATGAGTTCTGGAAAACACCATTTAACCCAGTACAGGCTACAGCAATATTACCTACCCCATGTGCACTTCCAGCATCTTGCCCCTCTCCTATTAAGAGGTAAAGTCTATGTCCCCTCCCTTTGAACAGGTGAGCCTTTGTGCCAGCTTCAGTGAACAGAAAACAGAAAAACGTGTGACATCCAAGGCTGGGTCATAAAAGACATATAGCTTCTGCCTGCATCTCTCTCTTACAACGCTCGCCCTGGAAATAAACCATCGTGCTGTGGGGACGCCCAGGCACATGCAGGGGACCATCTGGACAGAATCTGAAGGCTCCCACCCCTCAACCCCAGCTGAGCTCCTAGCGATTATGAGCAACAAGGTGCTGGTCATGTGAGTGAGTCATCTGGAAAGTGGGTCCCCCAGCCCTCAGTCAGCTGTCCCAACTGAGGCTCCATGGAACATGAACGAGCCATCCCTGCTAAGCCCTGCCTAAATTGTTTATGTCTAAGCAAAATAAATGGTTGTTGTTTTAAGCTATTAAGTTTCGGGGTGGTTTTTATTCAATGTTGGATCTCTGGAACACAGAGCCAAAAACCTCTGGAGCATTGTAACTCCTCTGTCCTCAGAACCCTCGAACCAGTAAGTCCACAAGTTTCTTCTCTTCCTCCTGTCCCCACCTAGTGAAAGTGAAAGTGAAAGTACAGTCGCTCAGTCGTGTCCGACCCCATGGACTGTAGCCCACCAGGCCCCTCCATCCATGGGATTCTCCAGGCAAGACTATTGGAGTGGGTTGCCATTTCCTTCTCCAGGGGATCTTCCCGACCCAGGGATCAAACCCGGGTCTCCCGCATTGGAGGCAGATGCTTTACCATCTGAGCCACCAGGGAAGCCTGTCTCTACCTAGCCAGGCACCTAATTCTTTCATGTGGATTACATCCGTAGCATCTTAACTGGCCTCTGGACTTTGGTCCCCCTTTCCTCCATCATACCCAATGATCTCTAGTGCATTTTGTCTTGCTCAAAATTCACTGACGGATCTCCATTGCTTGAAGCCTTTCCTCACATTCCTTAACTGAGAGATAAGACGTCTCTAATCTGGCCTCAGTTTATTTTTCCTGCCTTATCCCCTATGTCTTCTCTATAAGGATTCTATGCTTCCAGTAAATCAATGACTCATCATTCCAAACACACCTAGAGCTCCCTCTTCTGTCTGAGTAGCTTGGTTTGCTTTTTCAACATTTAATAATGTTCTTGAGCACCTATTCATGTCAGACAATGTGCAGGAAACTAAGGAATAGTGGAACATTGCCTCCTCCTCATCTTCTCACTTCATTTAACTGAAATTCTACCTGTTATTCAAGGCTCTGCTCCTCACCTCCTCCATGAAGCCTCCCCAGACCCCTCAGCCAAAAACGATCTTTGCTTTCCTCCGAACACGTCTTCCATCTTCTCCAATCAAGCCAAGCCTGGGACTGCACCAAAGTTTCTCAGATCCCTTGGTCCTTGCATGTGCTACACGTTTTTCCTTCATGTTTTTCCAACTGGCTAACACTGACACTAATCTTTAGACTTCAACTCAGATATCATTTTCTTTTGAGGAATTTTCTGTGATCCACTTGCTCTGTCTTTCCCAGTTACCTTAGGTACAGACTAGACCCCATGTCTAAATCTGTGGCCTTGAGAGGGCATGGACTAGGTCTTTACTCCTGAAGCCCTGGTACCCAAACTATAGAGATGGCTCCATACATGTTTGTTGAATCACTGAATGTTGAGCTTATGGGGCGCTCAATAGAATGGGCTCAAGGCCTTTCAAACTGGTTGGATATAGGGAAATTATTTGGAAATAGGGCTTTACTTAGCCTTAAAGGTTCATGGCTATATTTCAGATTCCTTGAATTGATTTTTGAGCTAAGTTCCAGGTAAAAGAACTCTATATACACCTTTATGTTGCTCCCAAACATATTGTGGTAATAAAGAAACATTTCAACCAGGAGATAACCATTTTGGCATTTTGCTCTTTGCCCTCTGTGTAAAAGTCTTATTTCTTCAACAAAGTTATTGATTATTCAAACATGGAGACCACATATTCTATTTCTCTTAATGTTCTTACAGCCCCTATTTTGTCCTGGGGACATAGAAGCGCCTCCATATTTATTCAGCAGATTTTTGTGGAGAGATATGACTAGTCTCCCACCCCAATTTCTTTCAGTTTCCTTTGGAAAAGCCTGCTTTTGTGTGTATCAATTTAAAAAGCTGCTTCCTTCCCTTGAATGGGTGGAGAATGAAGCTCTTAGATGGGGCCTATTGGAGGAAGCAAATTCTAAAGAGAATTGTATTGTGGGAGGAATTCCCCATCTCAAACTCTTTAACTTGTCTTCCCTGTTAGGAATAGAATGGTGAACCCTGAATTTCCTGGGATGTCAGGAAACTCAGGGTTCACCATTCTATTCCCAACAGGGGAATATATCCTGGGGTTTAATCATCCAAGACTTGCCCTCTACTCCATGTATCCCCAGGAACTGTGAAGACATTATAGAGAGGTAAGCTCTTTTAAAAAAAAAAAAATCCAGGTTTCAAGCTGGAGTTAGATGACCTCTCTTAGGATCCAATATTAAATTTGAGACTCTTAAGAGCATTTGCCAAGGGAATTCATCATCCTTTTTATTTTGTATTTCCTGGGTCTTACTCAATATTTTGACTCTAGGGGAAAAAATACCATGCCTAGTACTTTAAATGCTGGCATCTATAGTATCTTGAATTAATGTTACTTGCCACTTTATCCAGGAACAATTCTGCCATGAAATACTCAGCTCTAAAGGAAATAAGATGACTGAGAAGGATTCTTTTGAGTGTTTCTGGCACGCAGAGAGGCGATGGGGATCTGTGTGTGTACGTCTGGGAAAGTGAGGGGATGATAAATTGCGTGCTACCTTTCCTTTAAGAGCATGTCCTTTTATTCCTGACACTTAAAAAGACACTGTCAAAAAGATGTCTTACTGATTTGACTTTCTGTGCAGGAGAACGTGCAACAGTTACCTAGTAAGTGGTTTTATAGGGAGTTTCACCCACACGTTATAATAAACTGAGCCCGAAGATAACATATCTTTTGTGCTTTTACAGTGCTTGGATGATAACTGTGAAAAATTATCTAGTGGAGGTTAGCAAACTGTACCTGTGGTCTTTTTCTCATGACCTCTGTATGATAAAGTTTACTATCTTGGAGCATGATGTATTGTCAAATAATAGGTTTGCTTGTCTGGCCAACAAGAAGTAATTGAGGAGTGTTATAGTTTTACAATCCGTGTTTCAATGACTCTCCGGCTTTTGAGTTGTTAGACCTGAACGAAATGGGTCAATGTTGAGAGAATAAAGTTTTTTTCTCTCTCTCCCCTTCCCCCATTATCCACCTTGTTTATGGGCATGTTCCCACAGGGAGGGATGGCAAGTGGGCCTTGACTATGATGATTCTCTGCCCAGGCATCCCAACTTTCATCTGGGGCTTGAGTTGGGAAATCTTGGTCCTAATTCAATGACTGAGATCAAATTTGGATTCTTTTGACCAATAAATATCTACAGAGCATCCTTGTCCTCCTGTCTTTGGAGAGAAAAATAGGCTAGCAAGCTTCTTTTGGTGGAAAGATTCTTTGACCCTCGGATCTATGTCTTTCGTTGTTGTTGTTCAGTGACTAAGTCATGTCTGACTGTTTGCCACCCCATGGACTGCAGCACACCAGGCTTCCCTGTCTTTCACTGTCTCCCAGGGTTTGCTCAAACTCATGCCCATTGAATCGGTGATGCTGTCTAACCATGTCACCCTCTGCCTCCCCCTTCTCCTTTTGCCTTCAATCTTTCCCAATAAAAGGGTCTTTTCCAGCAAGTTGGCTCTTTGCATCAGGTGACCTAAGTATTGGAGCTTCAGCATCAATCCTTCCAATGAATATTCAGGGAAATTTTTTCCTTAAAGACATAGATCTGTGTTTAAGAATGTACAGGGGGATGATTTCTACTTGTTAGAAGGAGGTTAAAGCTAAGTGACCTGGATGATTTCAGACAGGGAGTTTTTGAATAAAGAGCTTTTCTTTTAAATATTTATTTATTTGGCTTCATCAGGTCTTAGTTACAAACATGGGATCGTCCATCTTTGTTGTAGCATGCAAACTCTTAGTTGTATATGGAATCCAGTTCCCCCACCAGGGATAGAACCCGGGTCCCCTGCTTTGGGAGCTCAGAGTCTTAACCACTGTACCACCAGGAAAGTCCCAATTAAAGAGCTTTTGATTTTGCTACATTGTGTTTTTTTTGGGGGTTAGATCTCACCCAGCATTTTTCAAAGCATGTTCCATATAACTCTAGTCTCATGAGATGCTTTGTGGTGAAGTGAGTTTGGGAAATAGTGCACCTAATCTAAAACCTTATTTTAGGTTTACCTGATGGTGAACATTAGTATATTAAAGGCTTGAAGAAATCCAATAGCAGAGAAGCAGCTTAATTTTGGCATTTCCCAAAGATGATCACAGAATCTGACTCCACCCTCACATCCTGCAGAGCTAGTATGCTGTATGATGGATTTGGGGGAATTCTGAAAAACTGAGGTTTGATGATTTTTAAAAATAGCCATCATACTTTCCAGAAAGAAACCACTGACAGGTCAATCACTGCTTCCTCCCACCAACACATACACATGTAGAGTTGTCTTGCAAAACTTTTAATGGCCTATTAAGACTAAAAATTGAGAGCTTCCCCGCACCTAGAAAGAGTTATTTTACTGCTCTGGGGTCAAGGAGACACCTTAACAGACATGTCATGACAAGATATAAGGATGCAAATAAGCATATGAAAATATGTTTCACATCATGTCATTAGGGAAATGCAAATTAAAACAACAATGAGGTAACACTATACACCTATCAGAGTGCCCAAAACTTAGAATACTGATAACACCACGTGCCGGTTAGGATGTGAAGCAACAGGCGCTCTCATTAATTGCTGGTGGGAAAACAAAATAGTACTCACTTTGGAAGACAGTTTGGCAGTTTCTTACAAACTAAACATACTCTTAGCTTATAATTCGGCAATCATGCTCCTTGGTATTTACCCAAAGGGGTTGAGAACTTATGTTTACCTAAAAACCCACACACAGATGTTATAGCAGCTCTATTCATAATTGTCCAAACCTGGAGCAACCATGATATCCTTCAGTAGGTGAATGGATAAATAAACCGGTATTTATCAAGAAAATGGAATATTATTTAGCACTAAAATGAAATTAGCTTTCAAGTCATGAAAAGATATGGAGGGACTATAAATTCAATACTAAATGAAAGAAGCCCATCTGAAAAATTGTGTAATCCCAACTAAATGACATTCTAGAAAAGGCAAAACTATGGGGACAGTAAAAAGAACAGTGGTAGCCAGGGGTTGGGGATGAGGAAAGGGGTAAATAGGAGATGTACAGAGGATTTTTAGGGCATTGAAAAATACTCTGTATGATGCTATAATGATAAATACTTGTCATTATTATTTGTCCAAACTCATGGAATATACAACACCAAGAGTGAACCCTACTATAAACTATGGACTTTGGGTGATGATAATGGTGTAGGTTCATCAGTTGTAACAAATACACCACTCTGGTGAGGAGTGTTGCTGGGTGGACTATGCATGTCTGTGGCATGGGGTACATGGGAAATATTTCTACCTTTCCCTCAATTTTGCTGTGGCCCTAAAACTGCTCTAAAAAATAAAGTCTTAGAAAAATAATGCAAAAAGAGGCCTGCTAGGTCTAGGGGAGAACCTACTCTAAAAAACAAATTGTTAGGTGTGATTAGCCAAATTCAGCTTTAAGGTCAAAAGGGAGAGGGTCGTCTTTCTCTGGTGTGCTGGCTGCTGCTTGCATGTGACACCCTAGTGGTGGCACCTTCTTTCCAAAGGAAGGCTGTGTGTGTTAAGTTCAAGGAGCCCTAACCTTGGAGATATCTCTAAAAGATGCTAACAGAGGGAGGGACAGTTGTTAGGGAGACTGACAATGACAGGGCCCCAGGGACTGTGCCTCTGTAGCCAAGAGGTGGACAGTGACGGCAGCTTAGGCCATGGTTTGGGGAAGTGTGAAGATAGGCTTTGGAGATGAGCAGTGGCAGCTGTATGGTATATGGGAAACAGATAGGCCAAAACTGGCAGTGCTGGGGGTACTGCCCCTCCAATCCCAGGGGCTGGGAATCTTGAAAGTAGATTTTGGGGCTCAGAGAAGCTAGCTCCACTGTATTCATAGGACTTAATTTTGCCCACAGGATAAAAGGATGCCCACATGGATATCCTTCCCATTACTGAAGTAATTACACTCCCAGCCAGCACAGCCCAGCTGTTTCAGGCAGAAGAAACAAGTGCAGTCAAGACATCATACAAGAACCCTTCAGTTCAGTTCAGTCGCTCAGTCGTGTCCAACTCTTTGCGACCCCATGAATTGCAACACGCCAGGCCTCCCTGTCTATCACCAACTCCCGGAGTTCACTCAGACTCATGTCCATCGAGTCCGGGATGCCATCCAGCAATCTCATCCTCGGTCGTCCCCTTCTCCTCCTGCCCCCAATCCCTCCCAGCATCAGAGTCTTTTCCAATGAGTCAACTCTTCGCATCAGGTGGCCAAAGTACTGGAGTTTCAGCTTTAGCATCATTCCTTCCAAAGAAATCCCAGGGTTGGTCTCCTTCAGAATGGACGGGTTGGATCTCCTTGCAGTCCAAGGGACTCTCAAGAGTCTTCTCCAACACCACAGTTCAAAAGCATCAATTCTTTGGTGCTCAGCCTTCTTCACAGTCCAACTTTCACATCCATACATGACCACAGGGAAAACCATAGCCTTGAATAGATGGACCTTAGTCGGCAAAGTAATGTCTCTGCTTTTGAATACACTATCTAGGTTGGTCATAACTTTTGTTCCAAGGAGTAAATGTCTTTTAATTTCATGGCTGCAGTCACCATCTGCAGTGATTTTGGAGCCCCCCAAAATAAAGTCTGACACTGTTTCCACTGTTTCCCCATCTATTTCCCATGAAGTGATGGGACCAAATGCCATGATCTTCGTTCTCTGAATGTTGAGCTTTAAGCCAACTTTTCACTCTCCTCTTTCACTTTCATCAAGAGGCTTTTTAGTTCCTCTTCACTTTCTGCCATAAGGATGGTGTCATCTGCATATCTGAGGTTATTGATATTTCTCCCGGCAATCTTGATTCCAGCTTGTGTTTCTTCAGTCCAGCATTTCTCATGATGTGCTCTGCATAGAAGTTAAATAAGCAGGGTGACAATATACAGCCTTGACGTACTCCTTTTCCTATTTGGAACCAGTCTGTTGTTCCATGTCCAGTTCTAACTGTTGCTTCCTGACCTGCATATAGGTTTCTCAAGAGGCAGGTGAGGTGGTCTGGTATTCCCATCTCTTTCAGAATTTTCCACAGTTTCTTGTGATCCACACAGTCAAAGGCTTTGGCATAGTCAAGAAAGCAGAAGTAGATGTTTTTCTGGAACTCTCTTGCTTTCTCCATGATCCAGCGGATGTTGGCAATTTGATCTCTGGTTCCTCTGCCTTTTCTAAAACCAGCTTGAACATCTGGAAGTTCACGGTTCACGTATTGCTGAAGCCTGGCTTGGAGAATTTTGAGCATTATTTACTAGCATATGAGATGAGTGCAGTTGTGTGGTAGTTTGAGCATTCTTTGGCATTGCCTTTCTTTGGAATTGGAATGAAGACTGACCTTTTCCCGTCATGTGGCCACTGCTGAGTTTTCCAAATTTTCTGGCATATTGAATGCAGCACTTTCACAGCATCATCTTTTAGGATTTGATACAGCTCAACTGGAATTCCATCACCTCCACTAGCTTTGTTCGTAGTGATGCTTTCTAAGGGCCACTTGATTTCACATTCCAAGATGTCTGGCTGTAGATTAATGATCACATCATCATGATTATCTGGGTCATGAAGATCTTTTTTGTACAGTTCTTCAGTGTATTCTTGCCACCTCTTCTTAATATCTTCTGCTTCTGTTAGGTCCAGACCATTTCTGTCCTTTATTGTGCCCATCTTTGCATGAAATGTTCCCTTGGTATCTCTAATTTTCTTGAAGAGATCTCTAGTCTTTCCCATTCTGTTGTTTTCCTCTATTTCTTTGCATTGATCGCTGAAGAATGGTTGTATTAGTTAGCTATTGCTGCATAACAGATTACTCCAAACCTTAATGGCTTACAACAACAATAAACATTTATTATCTGACATAGTAGGTCAGGAATTTGGGAGCAACTTAGCTGGGTAATTCTGTAGGGACTCACATGTGGTCCAAGTCAAGAAGCTAACTGAGGCTGCAGACATCTGAAGGCTTGACTGGAGCTGGAGGCTCTGCTTCCAAGTGGGCTTCCTCACTGGCTGTGGGCAAAATCCTCAGTTCCTCACCATGTGGACCTCTCCATAGATCTGCCTGAATGTCTCCATTATGTGGCAGTTGGTCTCCCCCAGAATGTGTAATCCAAGAAAAAACAGAGAAGAGGCCACAGTGCCTTGTATAGCAGAGCCTCAGAAGTCACAGCATGCCATTTTGCTGTAGTTTCTTTGTTAGAAGCTTGTCACCAAGTCTAATCCACACTCAAGGATGGGGGTCTTAGGTTCCACCTATCAGAGAGAGAAATGTCAAAGGAATTGTGGACCTATTTAAAAACCACCACAGTGGCAGTTCATTTGTATTTAATCCCTTCGAGAGGTTAAATGGTTAACAAACGTGTCAAGAAACATATGAGAGAAGGACTCTATTTGGAGAAAGGTGTAGAAAAAATTCGCTGGCCTGCCCAGAGGTGAAATCTATTGTGAGTCACAGAAATTCTTTTTTATTTATTTTGAAATCAAAAGATGGGCTCCAGACATGACGGCTTGTTAAACTGGATGAAATTAAATATAGCTTAAACGTTTGGGCAGAGGGGAGAGATGATTAGTTCTCAGGATATATTAAATGTCCTCACATAAGAAGGGAGTCAGCTATTGGGAAGGGCTGCTTTGGAAAACATATGCTGTGTCAAACTCCACCAACAGATGCAGAATCTGCTGCTAAAGTTAGCTCCCTGAGAACAAGGCTGGATGAGCTGCCATCACAGATGTCTTTGGAACCAGCACCCGGGACAAATATAATTCTTACCACTGGAAAGCCAGGCCCCACACGAGAGCCTTCTCACCCTGGTGGAGGGGTTGAAGGGAAGTGCGAAGGCAGATTTACGACCCCAAATGCCGACTCTTCTGTGCTTCTGGAGGATAACAGATGATTTTTAAGCCACGAGGTGTCCTGGTATTTTGCATTTCTAAATTTGAGAATCCCTCATAAGGTGAATTCTTGGTTACTTTAAGCGGAACCCATGCTATGTAAAATCCAAGGCCGGATTGGAAAGGTTTTAAAATGTGTATTTTGAGACATGTAGTCTGAAATGTCGGAAGCAGAGGAGATAAGTGTTCCACATGCCTAAAACACTAAAAGAGGGGTTAGAAATGATAATGAAAAATGACTTAAATTATTTCATTAGTGCAGGAACCAAATGCTTTTCTCAAATAAGAAAGGGACCCTGTTTCATGACTGATGACAGACAGATGATGTCACGTGTGGAGCTTCCAATACGTTACAGGGCAGGATTTCTCCAAGCTGGGCTTTAAAGAATTTAGTCCACAGAGATACCTCACAAAAGAGGAATTCTCTGATAAATAAAGCTGGGGAATAATGAAAACACGGTCCCCCCTTGGAGAGTTATGGGTATATCCTAGAAGCTGTTAAATGAAGAAAGCTAATTTTGTTTAGCTCCTAAGTTCTCAAACATATAACCCTGAATTTTCCCTCCTCTAAATTTTATTAATTTCCACCTCCTATTTCTACCCCTTTAGAATACACACTTCACAAGGACAGGTCTGTTTTATTCATGATTCTAGCCCCAGAATCATTCCTGGAACTGTTCACAAATGCACTGTGAATTAAGAGAGCTTAAGCTTCATAACCGCCCTTCTGAGTGCCTGTATCTAGTTTTATATTCACGATTTTGTGTTCTTTCCCTCTAAAAGGACCTCCACCATTGTTAGAAGCTTCAGGCCCCACAAAACCTGGACCTACTCCTGCTGGAACACACAGGGTGCTCAACAAATATTTATTGGATAAATGAATGAACAGGTACTAGGAAACCAGCGTTCCTTGGAATACACATTAGAAAACATTCAGGAGACTCCAGACAGGAGGGCCCGATGTTTAATGTTCACATTAGATTGAGGAGGTGGGAGAGAGGAATAAGATCTCACCTGGAGAATAAGTGCACAATATTGCAGTTGGAAATAAATTCCAATTGACTGTGATTGGTGGCGAGGGCTCACGAGTGTCTTGTATGCTCCGCTATGAGGATTTATCTTTTGTAATGTCGGAGAATTTCATTATAAGGGTTTGGAAGGAAGACAGAGGATCACAATGCAAGTTTTAGTCATCTCACTCTCCACGGAGCTCCTTGAGGATCCTGGTATGGAGACCCTCAGCAGCCCCCAGGGCTGGTGAGTGCTCTGCCAGCCTGGAATGGCATGGCTCTTAGACGTGGCGAATTGGATTCTGACAGTGTTGGATCGTGAACAGAGTGCCATAAAATCTAGGGGCTGTCCCAGTCTGACCCTTCCCCACCCATTTTCCCCCTTTCAATTCTGAATTCAGGTTTGACCCTTAAGTAATGAGGCAGCATTTTTAATAGTCCCATCAGACTTCACATGTCCAGATGAACACTGCCTTTTAAGATGGTACTTTGGGGAGCAGCACACGGGCTCCAATACAGCTGTTACTAATAAAAATGTTTGTGGCCCTCTTTTGGAATTGCCTTTTGTGTCAATTATGAGACGCATGAGACAAATCCATCCCCTTGGCCATATGTTGTTTTTGACCAAAAATGGTCTTACCCAACTTATCCTAAAAAATGGCCCAGCATAGTCAGCTGACTTGATTTTAGAATTATTTTAGGATTTCGATTCAAACTCCCTGAAATTTGCTGTCAAAAGGCAAAATATTGCCGATATTGAGATTGTTCCAAAACATATGCTGTGGGATTTGAAAGCAACTTCCCAAGAGGAGACCAAAACCATTTTGAGCCTAGACAGCATCTCCACTGAAATTGGAAGCTCCTGGGAGGGCTGGCTTCGAGGGGATAGTCTTTGCTGTCATTTGTCTTTCTTCAAGTTCTAATAGAGTTTCCATTTGTCTGAATTCTGGCTGTTCATCAGAATCACCTGGAGGGCTTCGTCAGTCCTCCAGACACAGACCTTCTTCCCAGAGGTTCAGATTCAACAGGTTGGCGGGGGCGGTCTAGGCATTGATTTTGTGTTTGCCTGTGTGTGTGCACACACGCATGTGTGGGCGATTTAAATGTTCAGCCAGGATTAACCTCCATGTTAAAGAATAGATCGTATTAACTTTGGTCACAGTTGTTCCTATTTTTTTTCTGTTGAGATAAAAATATGTTGTGCTAGGCCAAGAGGCACCACTGAAGGTTAATCAAACACAGACGGGGGGAAGAAAGTTTTGTGGGCTGAACTGTCATTAGCAAAACTGGTACTGTATGCCACGACCACAAGGGGGCAGATTCCAATACATTAATTAGTGTGCAAAGAATGTTCAGTTCAGTCGCTCAGTTGTGTCTGATTCTTTGTGACCCTATGGACTGCAGCACTCCAGGCTTTCCTGGCCGTCATCAACTCCCAGAGCTTGCTCAAACTCATGTGCAGCGAGTCGGTGATGCCATCCAACCATCTCATCCTCTGTCGTCCCCTTCTCCTCCTGCCTTCAATGTTTCCCAGCATCAGGGTCTTTTCCAATGAGTCAGTTCTTTGCATCAGGTGACCAAAGTATTGGAGTTTCAGTTCAAAGAATGTAGTCTTCAAGCAAAAAAAAAATCCTAGGAAATAAAAGAAAAAGTGGTCGGAAGTTTTGTGATCAGATTACCTGCCTTAGGTGCCTCATTTTATGCATTTTAAGTCTCCCAAATGCCATGATTCCTTCAAAGTTACCAGCCATGGAATGGCTTCCCTAGTGGTTCAGAGAGTAAAGAATCTGCCTGAAATGCAGGAGACCCAAGTTTGATCCCTGGATCCGGAAGATCCCCTGGAGAAGGGAATGGCAACCCAGTATTCTTGCCTGGGGAATTCCATGGACAGAGGAGCCTGGCAGGCTACAGTCCAGGGGGGTCACAAAGAGTTGGACATGACTGACTAACATACACACACACACACCAGCCATGGAACTGTCAGTGCTAATGATAGAAGAGATTGTATAGAGAAAAAAAGTTGCTGATGTATTTTGAGCTCTGTGTTGCATTGCACCCATTATTTCATTTAATCCTGTGTAACCCTATGAAAGTGTTGTCACCACCTTTTTGTGGATAAGGAAATTTTGTATATATAATAAAGCCAGAGGCGTAAAGTCACTTACACAGTGTTAACGGTGAGTGAGTATTAAGAGTACAGGAAAAAAAAAATGTATATCAGAGTTTAAAATTCAGGTCTTTCTAATTCCTAAGTTCGTGCTCTTTCTTTATGCACACAATCTTTCTGAGGAAGGGTGGTGTTTTAGTGTGTGAGTTTTTGTCTTTGTCATCACACATCAGATGGATTAAAGTGAGGAGTTTGGTGCTATTCTTGTCATTTTTCTCAGAATGATCGTAAGTGGGATGTATCTAAACTATAGATGTGCCATCATCTATAGATGAGGGGAGTCAGACTCTTTGTTCAAATACCAGCTATAAGGTTTAAGGGAAAGAACTCTGGGCCATAACCTATTAGAAAATGGTTCATTTACTGGCTATGTCCCCTGAAAGAATAAAAACTCTGTGAGGGCAGGGCTCTGTGTATTTTACTTATCTGGCATGTGACAGCCGTGCAAAAATATTTGTCAAATATCTCAGTCGAAGAATGAGTGCATGTATGTTTGCCTACATGAAAGTCTTGAGATCTAAATTACATTCTTGGCTATACTACAAAGCTGCAGTTGTCAGAACAATATGGTACCGGCACAAAAACAGACATTTAGATCAATGGAATAGGATAGAAAGCCCAGAAATAAACTTATGCACATGTGGCCAATTAATCTACAACAAAGAAGGCAAGAATATACAATGGAGAAGACAGTCTTTTCAGTAAGTGGTGCTGGGAGAAGTGGACAGCTACATGTAAAAGAATGAAATTAGAATATTCTCTAATACTATATAGAAAAATAAACTCGAAATGGATTAAAGATCTAAAGGTACTATAAAACTACTAGAGGAAAACTAGATAGAACACTATTTGATGTAAATTACATCAATGTTTTCTTGGATCTGTCTCCTAGAGTAATGGAAATGCAAACAAAAATAAACAAACCCCAGAGGGAAACAGGGCTGGACACTGAGACACAGCCACATGTGTGAAGTCTTTTCTGAAGTTGGTCAATGTCTTTTTCAAAAAACAAAAACATATCAAGTTTATTTAAAATCTTTTGTGGTATCTGTCGTTTTTTCCAGACTTTAAACTTTATTTTGTATTGAGGTATAGCTGATTAACAATGCTGTGGTCGTTTCAGGTGAACAATGAAGGGACTCAGCTATACATGTACATAAATCTGTTCTCCAAACCCTCCTCCCATCCAGCTGAAGTTGGTCAATATCTTAAACTTTTGGGTTGAGGTAGGGGGCAGCAAATTCCCTTTGTAGCTTAAGATAATTTGAGTTGAGTTTCTGTTACATGCAACCAGAAAAGTCCTGAATGATATAGAGATTACGTTACCTGCTGAACGTCACATACCTTGTACGTGGTGAAGCTGGACTGGGAACTCAGATTTGCCGAGAATCCTGAGCTAGTCCATCAAGAGCTCTCAGGATAATAATGGCGGTGATTGCTGCCCACGTTCAGCATTCCTCCCTAGAGTTTTTCATTAGAGCTTGAAGTAGAGGACATCAAACTGTTTCTGGCCTGAGTGTGATGTAATCATTATTATGCCTATTTTAGTGACTCACTGGGATCTCCACAGTCTTCCTCAAAAAAACTTGAGTTCTGTGGCTAACTTCTTAATATGTATCTTTCCTTCTTCCTTGGTAATAGAATTCTCCATGTAACCATGTTTACATGGTTATCTAGAATAAAGACCGCATTTCTTGGTGGAGCCATATTTCTTTTTTTTTTTTTTCCACTTTATTTATTTATCTGGAGGCTAATTACTTTACAAGATTGTAGTGGTTTTTGCCATACATTGACATGACTCCACCATGGGTGTACATGTGTTCCCCATCCTGAACCCCCCTCCCACCTCCCTCCCTATCCCATCCCTCTGGGTCATCCCAGTGCACCAGCCCTGAGCACCCTGTATCATGCATGGAACCTGGACTGGCGATCCGTTTCACATATGATAATATACATGTTTCAGTGTCATTCTCCCAAATCATCCCACCCTCACCCTCTCCCATAGAGACCAAAAGATTGTTCTATACATCTGTGTCTCTTTTACTGTCTCGCATACAGGGTTATCATTACCATCTTTCTAAATTCCATATATATGCATTAGTATACTGTATTGGTGTTTTTCTTTCTGGCTTACTTCACTCTGTATAATAAGCTCCATTTTCATCCACCACATTAGAACTGATTCAAATGTTTTCTTTTAAATGGCTGGGTAATATTCCATTGTGTATATGTACCACAGATTTCTTATCCATTCATCTGCTGATGGACATCTAGGTTGCTTCCATGTCCTGGATATTATAAACAGTGCTGCGATGAACATTGGGGTACATGTGTCTCTTTCAATTCTGGTTTCCTTGGTGTGTATGTCCAGCAGTGGGATTGCTGGGTCATATGGCAGTTCTATTTCTAGTTTTTAAAGGAATCACCACACTGTTCTCCATAGTGGCTGTACTAGTTTACTTTCCCACCAACAGTGTAAGAAGGTGCCCTTTTCTCCACACCCTCTCCAGCATTTATTGTTTGTAAACTTTTGGATAGCAGCCATTCTGACTGGCATGAAATGGTACCTCACTGTGGTTTTGATTTGCATTTCTCTAATAATGAGTGATGTTGAGCATCTTTTCATGTGTTAGCCATCTGTATGTCTTCTTTGGAGAAATGTCTGTTTAGTTCTTTGGCCCATTTTTTGATTGGGTCATTTATTTTTCTGGAATTGAGCTGCAGGAATTGCTTGTATATTTTTGAGATTAATTCTTTGTCAGTTGCTTCATTTGCTATTATTTTCTCCCATTCGGAAGGCTGTCTTTTCACCTTGCTTATAGTTTACTTTTTTGTGCAAAAGCTTTTAATTTTAATTAGGTCCCATTTGTTTATTTTTGCTTTTATTTCCAATATTCTGGGAGGTGGATCATAGAGGCTTTTGCTGTGGTTTATGTTGGAGAGTGTTTTGCCTATGTTTTCCTCTAGGAGTTTTAGAGTTTCTGGCCTTACATTTAGATCTTTAATCCATTTTGAGTTTATTTTTGTGTATGGTGTTAGAAGGTGTTCTGCTGCTGCTGCTAAGTCACTTCAGTCGTGTCCAACTCAGTGTGACCTCCTAGACGGCAGCCCACCAGGCTCCTCCATCCCTGGGATTCTCCAGGCAAGAACACTGGAGTGGGTTGCCATTTCCTTCTCTAATGCATGAAAGTGAAAAGTGAAAGTGAAGTCACTTAGTCGTGTCCGACTCATAGTGACCCCATGGACTGCAGCCTACCAGGCTCCTCCATCCATGGGATTTTCCAGGCAAGAGTACTGGAGTGGGGTGCCATTGCCTTCTCTGAGAAGGTGTTCTAGTTTCATGTTTTTACAAGTCGTTGACCAGTTTTCCCAGCACCACTTGTTAAAAAGATTGTCTTTTCTCCATTGTATATTCTTGCCTCCTTTGTCGAAGATAAGGTATCCATAGGTGTGTGGATTTACCTGGGCTTTCTATTTTGTTCCATTGATCTATATTTCTGTCTTTGTGCCAGTACCATACTGTCTTGATGATTGTGGCTTTGTAGTAGAGCCTGAAGTCAGGCAGGTTGATTCCTCCAGTTCCATTCTTCTTTCTCAAGATTGCTTTGGCTATTCGAATTTTTTTGTATTTTCATACAAATTGTGAAATTATTTGTTCTAGTTCTGTGAAAAATACCGCTGGTAGCTTGATAGGGATTGCATTGAATCTATAGATTGCTTTGGGTAGTATACTCATTTTCACTATATTGATTCTTCCGATCCATGAACACGGTATATTTCTTCATTTATTTGTGTACTCTTTGATTTCTTTCACCAGTGTTTCATAGTTTTCTATATATAGGTCTTTTGTTTCTTTAGGTAGATCTATTCCTAAGTATTTTATTCTTTTCGTTGCATGGTGAATGGAATTGTTTCCTTAATTTTTCTTTGTTTCCTCATTGTTAGTCTATAGGAATGCAAGGGATTTCTGTGTGTTGATTTTATATCCTGCAACTTAATGGAAACTTCTCCAGGACAGATCACATCCTGGACCATAAATCTAGCCTTGGTAAATTCAAAAAAATTGAAATCATTCCAAGTATCTTTTCTGACCACAATGCAGTAAGATTAGATGTCAATTACAGGAGAAAAACTATTAAAAATTCCAACATATGGAGGCTGAACAACACACTGTTGAATAACCAACAAATCACAGAAGAAATCAAAAAAGAAATCAAAATATGCATAGAAATGAATGAAAATGAAAACACAACAACCCCAAACCTATGGGACACTGTAAAAGCAGTGTTATGGAGAAGGTTCATAGCAATACAGGCTTACATCAAGAAACAAGAAAAAAGTCAAATAAATAACCTAACTCTACATCTAAAGCAACTAGGAAAGAAAGAAATGAAGAACCCCAGGGTTAGTAGAAGGAAAGAAATCTTAAAAATTAGGGCAGAAATAAATGCAAAAGAAACAAAAGAGACCATAGCAAAAATCAACAAAACCAAAAGCTTGTTCTTTGAGAAGTTAAATAAAATTGATAAACCATTAGCCAGACTAATCAAAAAACAAAGGGAGAAAAATCAAATCAATAAAATTAGAAATGAAAATAGAAAGATCACAACAAACAACATAGAAATACAAAGGATCATAAGAGATTGCTATCAGCAACTATATGCCAATAAAATGGACAACTCCAACTCGTGGTCCTCAGGAATCACCTTTATTACCTTACCTGTTCTCAGCTGTGTTGTAGAAAGTGCACTGACCTTGGAATCAAAAGATCTGGACTTGAGGCCTGACTTGCTTTCTAAGAAGACATAATGCTTTGACCAAGTATTAATAACTTAGGCTCTCTGGGCTTAAGGTTTTTAAAATTGTAATGAAAAGGCTTCCATGGTGGCTCAGTGATAAAGAATCTGCCTACAAGCAGGAGATCCCTGGGTTTGATCCCTGGGTTGGGAAGATGCCCTGGAGAAGGAAATGGCAACCCACTCCAGTATTCTTAACTGAAAAATTCTATGGACAGAGGAGACTGGTAAGCTATAGTCCATGGGTTCGCAAATGAGTGAGACTTAGCAACCAAGCAACAACAACAACAAATGAAAGGATGATAGCATTTGATTTAACTAGTTAGCCAGAGGATGAAATTAGGTAGAATATGTGTAATTGCTTGATTGATGATGCAATGTGATAAAATTAAGCATATTATGATTACTAGTATCCTAATCCCAAATGCTGAGCTCCTCTTAGCTTTAATGCTACCTGATGGACCCCACAGATGCTTAACCACCTGCTATTGTATGTTGTTCTCTAATGGTTTTGTGTGCCAAATTTTATTTTTACTAGTGAATGGATAGGTCCTAAAAGGTAAGGACCATGTTTTATAATCTCTGAGTACCTAGAACAGAGCCGGGCATACAGAAGGCATTTTAGGTACAAAAGGAGGCATAGATAGAGTCATAGTTGCTATCCAACAAAAAATAATTTGTTGGCAAATGTACTGTTGCCTTCAGTCAAGCTCTTTGCTATATTATTTTCAGGAACTGTTTGGACTTGGGAAGGCAAACTCACAGCAAGCAAGCTCACAGGACTGTGATGCATAGCAGCCCAGATATCAACTTTTTAGAATAAGGAAGTGTTTTCTGATCACTGAAATGCTTGTGCTTCCTGCCTAGCCCCTTCCTGGTACCTGCATGCCAGGGAGGCCGGATTTGTTTGTATTAAGAACGTTGCTTGATCAACCTGGAATCATGGTGTGGAGAAGTAGACTGTTTTGAGGAGTATTCAATTTTGCCCACCGCATGGTTTCATAAATCACTTCTGACCCACAACAGAGTCCAATTCTCCTGGAACAGAAAGTTCACATCCCTTGGACTTAGTGCCTCTCCCACTTGAACACCAGTGAAAAAACAGAGACAAAAATAAAATAAAATAAAACAGGGTCAGCTTACCTTTCCACAGACTTCCCTTTTCATATTACAGGTTTTCTCTTAACAGGGTACACTAGAATTGATTTTGTGTCTGCTTATTAAATTACAATCATATTCAATTGTGCTTCCCTAGTGTCTTAGTAATGTGTGCTCAGTCATGTCTGACTTTTTTGTGACCCCATGGACTGTAGCCTGCCAGGCTCCTCTGTCCATGGGATTTTCTAGGCAAGACTACTGGAGTGGTTGCCATTTCCTTCTCTGGGGTATCCTCCCAACTCAGGGATCAAACCCAAGTCTCTTACATCTCCTGCATTGGCAGGTGGATTCTTTACCACTGTGCCACCTGGAAAGCACCCCCTAGTATCTTAGCTTGGACTACTACAACAAAACACCATTGATGGGCATGTATCCAAAGAACCCGAGAACACTAATTTAAAAATACATATGTACCCCTATATTAATTGCAGTAGTATTTACAATAGCCAAGATATGGAAATAATTTGTGTCTGTTATTGGATGAATGGATAAAAATGTGGTATATATACTTAGTGGAATGCTACTCAGCTATAAAAAGGAACAAAATCCTGCCATTTATGAAGACATGGATAGACCTTGAAGATATTAGTCTAAGTGAAATAAGTCATACAGAGAAAGACAAATATTCTATGATTTCACTCAAACGTGGACTCTAAAAAGGGCTTCCCAGGTGATGCTAGTGGTAAAGAACCTGTCTGCCAGTGCAAGAGACGATGAGACACGATTTGATCCCTGGGTTGGGAAGATCTGCTGGAGGAGGGCACAGCAACCCACTCCAGTATTCTTGCCTGGAGAGTCCCATGGACAGAGGAGACTAGTGGTCTATGGTCCATAGGGTTGCAAAGAGTTGGACACGATTGAAGTGACTTAGCATGCATGCATGGAATCTAAAAAAGCAAAACTGAAACAAATGCAAACTCATAGATGCAGAGATCAGATTAGTGGTTACTAGAGGGGAAGGGGACTGGGGGAGTGGGAGGAACAAGTGAAGGGAGTCAACTGTATGGTGATGAAAGGTAACTAGAAGACTTGTCCTGGTGATCACTTTGTAGTGTATATGGATGTCAAATTATAACTGTGCAGCTGAAATTATAACTGTGCAGCTGAAATTATAACCATGCAGCTGAAATTATATAGCTTAAAAATGCCATAGACTGGGTGGCTTAACTGAAATTTATTTTTCATAGTTCTAGAAACTGAAGAGTGCCAGTTTGGTTCCTGGGGAGAGTCCCCTTCCAGACCCGCAGAGTCTTCTTGCTGAAGAGTGGAGAGAGAGGAGAGAGAGGAGAGAGTTCTTGGCTCTTTCTCTTTCTTTTAAAGACACCAGTTCCATCATGGGGGCTCCACCCTCAGGACTTCATCTAAACCTAATTATCTCCCAAGGGCCCTAATACCATCCTACCCACTTCCTAATACCGTCATACTGGGGGAATTTGGGCTTCAATATATATATTTAAGAGTGTGGACACAAACATTCAGCCTGTAGCATGCAGATTCTATCTATCTCTGTAGCCATCTAACTATCTATCTATCTAAGGCCTTCTTGAATGAACAATGCAAACAAATAGAGAAAAACAATATTATGGAAAAGACTAGAGATCTCTTCAAGAAAATTGGAGATACCAAGGGAATATTTCATGTAAAGATTGGCACAATAAAGGACAGAAGTGGCAAGGACCTGACAGAAGCAGAAGACATTAAGAAGAGATGGCAAGAATACACAGAACTATACAAAAAAAAAGGTCTTAATGCCACAGATATACACCATGGTGTAGTCACTCACCTAGAGCTGGACATCCTAGAGTGTGAAGTCAAGCTGGCCTTAGAAGCATTACTACAAACAAAGGTAATGGAGGTGATAGAATTCCAGCTGAGCTCTTTCAAACCCTAAAAGATGATGCTGTTTAAGTGCTGCACTCAAGATGTCAACAAATGTAGGAAAATCAGGACTGGAAAACTTTTCATTCCAATCCCAAAGGAGCAATGCCAAAGAATGTTCGAACTACCATTCTTTTGTGCTCATTTCATATGCTAGCAAGCTTATGCTCAAAAATCCTTCAAGCTAGGCTTTAGCAGTACATGAACCAAGAACTTCCAGATATACATGCTGGGTTTAGAAAAGGCAGAAGAACAAGAGATCAAATTGCCAGCATTTGTTGGATTATGGAGAAAGCAAGGGAATTCCAGAAAAACATTTACTCCTGCTTCACTGACTATGCTAAAGCCTTTGACTGTGTGGATCACAACAAACTGAAAAATTCTTAAAGAGATGGGAGTACCAGACCAACTTACCTGTCTTCTGATAAACCTGTATGCAGGTCAAGAAGCAAGTGTTAGAAATAGACATGAAGCAATGGACTGGTTCAAAATCAGGAAAAGAGTAGGACATGGCTGTATATTGTCACCTGCTTATTTAACTTATATGCAGAGTATATCATACAAAATGCTGGGGATGGATGAACCACAAGCTAGAATCAAGATTGATGGGAGAAATATCAATTACCTCAGATACTCAGCTGATATCACTGTAATGGCAGAAAGCAAAGAGGAACTAAAGAGTCTCTTGATGAGGGTGAGAGGACAGTGAAAAAGTGGCATGAAACTTAACATTAAGAAAACTAAAAACTAAGATCAAGGCATCTTGTCCCATCACTGCATGGCAAGTAGAAGGGGGAAAAGTGGAACCAGTGATAGATTTTCTTTTCTTGGGCTCCAAAAATCACTGTGGACAGTGACTGGAGCCATGAAATTAAAAGACGCTTGCTCTTTGGAAGGAGAGTATGGCAAACCTAGACAGCATATTAAAAAGCAGAGGCATCATTTTGCTGACAAAGGTCCATTTAATCAAAGTTATGGTTTTTCCAGTAGTCATTTGCAGATGTGAGAGTTCGACTGTAAAGAAGACAGCACCAAAGAACTGATGCTTTCGAACTGTGGTGCTAGAGAAGACTCTTGAGAGTCCCTTGGACTGCAATGAGATCAAGTCAGTCAATCCTAAAGGAAATCAACCCTGAATATTCACTGGGAAGAACTGATTTTGAAGCTGAAGCTCCAATACTTTGGCTACCTGATGCGAAGAGCTGACTCATTAGAAGAGATCCTGATGCTGGGAATGATTGAGGGCAAGAAGAGAAGGGGGCAGCAAAGGATGAGATGGTTAGACAGTATCAGTGACTCAATGGACATGAGTCTGAGCAAACTCAGAGAAGGTAATGGTGGACAGGGGAAGCCTGCTGTTCTACAGTCCCTGGGGTTGCAGAGTCAGACACGACTTAGTGGGTCAACAACAACAACAGATCATCTATCTTTCTATCTACCTACCATAATTTGATATTCCTAGTATTTTTGGTCTCCTAGTTATGCTGCAGGCATGGCTTATGTGCGTTTAATTTGCCCATCTTGTGGATCTTTATGGCTTTAGGGAATGGGAGGGAAGATTCTGGTTTAGTGGCTGCCATTATCAGTTGGGGTTTGAGACTGCCAAACTACTCAATCTCTTGACTTTCTACCACAGATGAGTAACCACAGCCAATGTGTGCAATTTAAAATAAAATATTTAACTGGTTTAACTCTTGCAGATAAACTTGACTTTAAGTTCTTGAGGACATCTCACTGCTATCCTTCCAAAATCAGGGATTCTGGAACTATTTATATTTCAAATAATGTTTGTAGTCTTGATTCCTAGACCCTGTCCTACACCTTCCAGCCTCACTGGCTGGAGTCAGCCTCACTCAACTGACTTGTTGATTTTTATTGCCACCTGTTTTCAGCGCACCTG
Source organism: Oryx dammah (assembly GCF_014754425.2). Lineage (NCBI taxonomy): Eukaryota > Metazoa > Chordata > Mammalia > Artiodactyla > Bovidae > Oryx > Oryx dammah. The sequence goes on along the minus strand of NW_024070209.1, from coordinate 42,659,539 downwards.
AAATAGATCATTTGAAAATTCACCCAGCCCTGAGCCATAATCCAGTGCAGTTATAAGACACTTTTTTTTCCTGCTGAGAAATTAACACCTTCTCCTTTGTCCCAACTTTCTGGGATCATTTCCAATATGTCCTGGCTGGGAGTTAATTAAATCTGTGTTGACACATACTCAATTTCAAGTGGCTTTGCACATACAGGAAACCTGTTGAGATTTTGCCTTTTGGATCAAAAAACCACTGATCCATCCTTTTATTCCAATTTTGGGGGTAAGTTTTCCAATCTCCAGAGAAGGATGGAATTTAAAGTGGGAAATATATGGGGTTCTCCACCTTAAGAAAACCATGATCTCCCATTTTCCTATAAAGGTTTCTAAATTTCAAGACCTACCTTCTGCATGAAATTTCATATTTTCTATTAAACCAGCTGGGTTTACGATTACAGGAAGTGCTCAGAGGCAGGGCAGGAGCAAATAAGTAAGTTTAGAACCCTCAACACCACAGCATCTGTTTCAAGAACACAATACTCAAAACCAGAGTCAGAAGATATAAATGTAGGTGAAGTAATTTAAAATTCTGATTGGATATTGCATATGTACAGCCAGGAGTGTTTTTTTTTTTTTCCTTCTTTTTTTTCCCCCTCATCAAGAGCTAGAGATTTGGGTGGGTTATAGGAAGAGTTATTAGCAGCAACATCTCAAATCTTTGGTTCACCCCAAAAGGCACGCCAACCTATCTGTGGTTAAGTGCTTATTTTAGTGTCTAGAGAGTCACTGGTGAACGGGGTGAGCAACCCTCCATACTGAGCTGTGGCTGGGATTCTAAAATCCTTGCCTGTGTTGGTCCTCACACAACTGGGTCTGTCAGTGCTGCTGTGTTGCTGTTTAGTTGCTAAGTCATGTCTGACTCGTGTGACACTGTGGACTGTAGCCTGCCAAGCTCCTCTGTCCATGGGATTTCCCAGGCAAGAATACTGGAGTGGGTTTCTCCAGGGTATCTTCCCGACTCAGGGACTGAACCTGTGTCTTCTGCATTGGCAGGCAGGTTCTTTACTACTAAGCCAAGGAAACCTGGGGCTGTGGTCCTAGCTGGCAAACTGGCACTGTGGACTATAATCAAAATACAGGTGTGTCTTATTTAGGCTGCCAAACATTTTCTCTCTTAAAATGAGCCAACTTAAAAAATTTAGAACAGGATTTTGTGTTCATCTTGAAAACTCAGGGGCTCTGTTAACACCATTGGCATCCCTGCCTGATAATGATGGGTTGCCACTGAGTGGCACTGCCCCCTTAGGATCAGACTCGTGTGTCCAGTTTACCAATTCCAATGTGGCTTACCTTCATTTACAGAGCAACTATATATAAAAACTTGCCACTGCAGCATCCAATGATGTCCTACACAAATGGCCTGACACTCTTCAACAGCATAAGATAGATGCTCATCGCTTCTGTTGGAGGGGAAAAGACACAAGTTATTCTGTTGCTTCCATATAAGTGCAGAAGGAGTATGTCAGAACAGGTCGTCATGAGAAAATGAGCCCTGGGCTATGGGGCAGGTTTTTTGGTGACTTGATGGGGAAGGAAGGTCAAGGTCTGGAGTGAGGGTGGGAAAGACGAAGGGTGGCTCTGAGACCAGAGGAAGTGACAACAGAAGGAGGCTGGCACATTTGCCAAGTAGACTATGAAAAAGCGTTGGGTTGTCTTGAATAACACCAAGGGAGACGTGATGGCCAAGTGACGTCATACACGTTTATTCGAACCAGTCCTTTCTCCGCAGAAGACCGTGTGTTCCCTCTAGTACAGAGCCATGGGCAGAGACCGGGTTTCCTTCTTCTCTGTGTTATGGTGTCCATGCTAGGGGTGCAGTAAATGGCCTTGACATGTATGCCCCGTGTGTGCATGTGTATGTGTGCTGCAGGTGTGTGTGCACACCTGAATGCGAAAGGGCACAGGTGGGAGTGGACGAAGGGTGGATATTAATAGAGAGAGAGAGAGAAGAGGAAAAGTGTCTTGGGGGTGTATAGCACATGCCGAGAAGTACAGGTCTTTGTCATCAGATGACAATGGTTCAGTTAGAAATATTTCCCTCCCGTCCCAAGGACAAGAAGGAGGGATGGTTGGTGGATTGCATTCTTGCCCCCAAGGCCCGGGAGTCTGCAGCGACAGCTCTGAGTAATGGAGGCCAGGGTGAGCAGCCTCATTTAGAGAGTCTTTGGATACTCACCAAGCCTCCTCTGACATCCATTTTCTTTACATCTGTCCCTGTTTCTAACTCAGAATATTCTTGGCACGTAATTTGGCATGGATGGAGACATGAAAGATGATGTGACAGAGTGGACCTGAAGTCAAACAGACCTGGGTGCAAGCCTGTGCCATGCTCCCCTCCCCCCACCAAGCTGTGTGACCTTAGGCAAGCCCTTTAGTCTCTCTGAGCTTTGGCTTCTCTGCTAAAGTGAAGATGTTTCATTGCCTTCACCTCTTAGAGTTTATGTGAAGAGTAAACATTGCCTGGCATTTGGTAAATGCTCCATAAATACTCCCTATTATTATTCCATAGTTCAAAACTAAACAAATTTCTCAATCTGTAACTTGCCTCTAAGATGATTTTTAACACTGCATCCTACACAATCAGACCACTGGCTTAGATGTTTCCCATGAAGTGCAGTACGTGGTTCTCCAGTATTGCAATTATTTCCCATGTTTTGGGTTGTGGCCATGCAGTGGTGACCCAAGGGGATTCTACAAAACAGCCTTCTATTTGTGTGCTGTGACCCTCTTTAGTTTGGAGTGAGGTGCCAGCCCTGGCCTCTGCTGTATCATACCAACTCTGATATCATTTACCGTCATTAAAAAGCACCATCTGCCTCAGTCCTCTTTGCAGAAAGCCTCCCTGATTCCCATCAGGGTGTCCCAGGGAGTTTCTTGACCATGCTGCTCAAACCTAACCATGCTGGCTGGCCACATCACAGCAGGAGGGGTTGGCTCAAAACCTCACACCAATTTTCCCCTCCTCCTCTCTCAGAAACTTGGAACTTCTCCCAAGTGTTGACAGAGACCCACTTCGGACCTGAGCTAGAGAAAATCCCTCATAGCCCAACACATGAAACTGAAGGCTCTTTCTCACTTCTCCCATCTCCTCCCCTCTCCCTCCCCTTCCCAGTCGTAGAAGGGGAAGATGAAATGCAGTGTTCGCCCTTGTTTCTACAGCCCAGCTCCTCCGATGAGCATGTCAGGCTGGATACTGCAGCTAAACATAAATGAACGGTTATTAATGATGGTCATAATGTTTTCTAGCAGTTAGCTGGCTGTGATTCTAGGATTTTTTTTTCCACTGTGTTTTGAAGGGTTAGGTTATTTAAACTTACCATCAAATAGAATCAAATCAAAGTGAGCTAATTTTTCTTAAACACTAATCATTTTAAGGCTATTGAACTAAATATAGAGGCAGTTCATTAAATCATTAAAACAGCCTGCAATAATGCTCACAAAGTCATTATGGAGCTATTCCCTAGCCAGAGAGGTAGTGTTGCCTTAAGCACAGTTTAATCAAATTAGATGGTGGGCTATGTCATGGGGTTTCTCCTATTGATATTCATTAAAAATACATGATTTATCACTAATCTCTGTGAGGTAGATCCCACTCTTCCAAATGAATTTTGTAAATGTCAAGGGGAAGAAAACAGAATGGCGTATTGTTATAATAATTTAAGAGTGGTGTGATCACATTTACATTTTATATACTATGCAATTTAGGAACAGATAATAGCTTTAACAAGGCTAAACTTTTTTCCTTAGTTAAAGTTAGAACAGAAAGGCTGAACCCTCAGGATTAGGCATTATATCTTATCTCAGAATGGGCTCCAACATTTGAATTATCTTTTCGTAGAATGGTAGCTCAGCCCATTGTTCAGCTAATGCTGCTCTCAGATTCTTTGGTAGAGTTATTTCTACATAAATTTATGCTGCGCTGTTCAGTCATAATACGATTCCCGTTTTCAGATGCTGTCATGATTCGGCAGTTGGGAGAGGCGGGTGTTTTCTGGCCCCGAGAACCTCCTTCTGTGCTCACACTTCATCCTCCATCCCGCTTTGGCCTCAAGATCTCCCCTCTCAACCCTTGTGGAATCTGCCTGGCTTCTTCCTTCTCAGTGGACTGTAAAGGGCTGATAACAGTTTAAAAGGGTTACCCCACCCAGAGGTATTTGCATTTTAACTGGGATCAAAGCTGAAACTAAAGGGATTAAGTCCTAATAGTAGAATTTTAAGCATCAACCAGTGGGTGGAAGAGGATTTTTTTTTTCTGCTGTCAGAGGCCCTGGAGCCTTGGTGAGAGAGGAGGATGGTCCACAGTGGGCAAGGTCAGACCAGAGGTGGGTGATGGGAAATTTGGTAGCAAGTAGACCAATACTGGCTCTCCCTTTCCCATGTGCTTTAAAAAAAAAAAAAAAAAACTATGAAATGAGCTTTCTCTGTTTTAAGAACTTCCTTCCTAAACAGATATCTTTCTAGGGGATACACTTTGAATTATTGATATTCTGACTTGTCCTCCAAATATTCCCACTCCACCTCCCACGAGAAAAAACTGGGGACTAACATTTGAAACTCAGATTTACAGTTTGGTTTAAAACTCTCAATCTTGCCTTTAAAATATCCCCGAAGGAAGAAAGACACTTAAAGAAGGAGCAGTACCCTTCTTCGGTATAAAAATGTGCTCATTCCTAGCAAGACACATGAGATGCCTCCCTACACTTAGATGATTATCAAAAGCTTTTCAGAATATGACTCGCAGCCAGAATGGTCAGATCAGCAGACAGAGACGCTCGATTTGTACAAGATAGGAGGCTTTTAGCATCTTGGCCATTTAACCCAATCTAAAAGAGAAACACAGCTTAAATGAAATCCTACTTATTTTACTCTGCTATATTGCAGAATAATGGAATACCCACCCTTTTCTGCACAGGAGATCTCTAACTTGACTCTTGGCTCAGCGGGAAGCTCTCAGAACCATTTCCAATGCCAAACTCAAGATACAATAGGGTCTGGCCATTAGCCACGAAATCTCCTGCCCGTGAAATAATGGAGATGTGAACAGGATGGGACTGAATTATTAGCAGGAACTGACTTAACTTCTGGAAATAATAAACGAGGGTCCTAGCAAAGCCTCTTGTTAAGTGGCTAAGTGTCTAATTCACCTGGGATATTGTTTCAAAATTCATTTCATCTTTGGTAATGTGATGAAAGGAAGCTCTGTACTGGTCATTTCTCTTGTGCAAGGCTGCATGAACCCATGGGCAGGGTAAATTTATTTTGATGATTAATATCTGCAAGTTTCATGGCTTAATGGGAAAATGTTAGATATATTTGAGATGATACTGCCTTTGTCCCCCTCTTCATTCATCAGGTAAACACCTTGATTACTTGCCTTCCAAGTTTGTGCCCAGTAGAACTTATGTTTTCCACTGACACTCCAGCAACATTATTCTTAGGTGTTTGTGGTGGGAGAATGCTGGCAGTGGTGCGACGACTGGTTTCAGGTGGGCAGTGTTGAGTGTGCATTGTTTAACTCGCAGCTCTTCTAGAAGATGGATAACAGGAGGCCGGGAGAATAAGCAGAATGAAATGGAGTGTTTTCCCTTCTGCTCCCATGGCACCCCTAAACCCTCACCAAGAACTGCAGGGACAGCTTTGTTGCCATTCAGTTAAAGGATATGGGGCTTATTTTCATAGGTTTATTGAATGTCTGTTAGAAGAGAGGACTGAAATTAGAGGCCATGGAATGAAGACGGTTGAAGAGGATGAGGGTGGACAGGTCATCTTGGTTTTCTGGGGTCTGTCCCCATTTTCAAACTGAAAGTCTTGCATTCCAAAAACCCCTCAGTCCTAGGCAAACCCGCAAGAATGGTGACCCTAAAAACTTTCCCACCTTTGTCCTTCTTAAACTCCATTTAAATGATGTGGGTGAACTGAGTCATTTGCATTTTAAATATATATAGATATTTATCTCCAGATTGAAAACATCTCCTTTTACTCTTACTCTTAGTAAGTTGTAACGTTTAAGTCAATATCTAACCTATTAATAAAAATGATTTCTTACATTTATAATCCTTAATAATTAAAATGTTCACAGTTACTGTCCCATGTAATCCTCAAAATCAGCACAATAAACCCATTTTAGAGAAAATAAAACCGAAAACAATAGCTTCCTGGTTCCATTTCATTCTGCCCACAGGGTGAAGCAAAGCCGCCTTGTCCACCTCTCCTAGCTTTGAAGTCTTCATTTATTTTTTCAAGCTTTGATTTTATATTGGAGCATAGCTGATTAACAATGCTGTGATAGTTTTAGGTGGGCAGCAAAGGGACTCAGCCACACATATACACGTATCCATTCTCCCCCAAACTGCCCTCCCATCCAGGCTGCCACATAGCATTGAGCAGTTCCCTGTGCTATACAGTGAGATTTTGTTTGTTTTCCATTTTAAATATAGCAAAGTGTACATGTCCGTCCCAAAGTCCTGTCCCTTCCCTTCATTCTCCCCCCACCCCCACCCGCGGCAGCCATAAATTCTGTGAAATCTACATTTGGCAAGTGTTCACAGACCACACACTGCACAGCCAGGACACGGTGAGAAGGACACAGTTTTCAAATCTGCCCCGTTTACCACTTGAGCCAAGCCTTCCCTGCGTGTGATTTGGAAACTACTACATTGCCTTAAAATCCAACACTAAGAGAATCTTAAACTCTCTCCATGCTAAGCTTCAGCAGTTTGGGGGTCTTCAGCCAACAGCCAAAAGGATAATAAAGTTCTCTCAATTTTAACTGATGCCATGATCATTTGAAAACCCAAAGACAGTGGAGTGAGTCTTCTCGGCAAAGTGCATGGGGTGTGCACAGGTGTGTGGATGTGTGTACGTGTGTGTCTTCTAATAACAACCCTCATCTTCAATGTCCTATCTCAGTGCATTGGAGGAACAGCTATGGTCAATTATGTCATTGTTAAAAAGAAGTCTAACTCTTTATTGACACAGTATAGACTCTTTCAATATATAATAGTGCCATTAACCTTCATATGGTCACCAGCCAGCCCCTCCCCACAATGTCTTTAAAAGTGTGAGCTCCACAGGATGTAATTAACCTTAGACCTGTATCTGCCTCTTTTTTCATACAGTTGAATTTTTGCCCAAGGCCCTGACCCCACACTCACCATGGGCCTTGGAGCTGCAGTTTTCTGTTAAGTTTGGTGTGTGCCAAGCCCAAAGGGAGAAGAGACACACATGTGTCATTAGCAAGAGCATCTAGCATTGGGCTATGTACAGGTGGCAGCTTAATAAGTACTCATGGGTGACAGAATTGAGTTGTCAGGCCCTCTGTTCTCTTGGCTATTAATCCTTTTCTGTCATGGTTTAAAAAACCCGACGAGACAGCCAGAAAAATAAAAAACTGAAAGCTGTTCAAGCCTGGACTTCAACTGATCAGAATAGAAAAGAGTGTTTCAAAATGATGAGCGAGGTTAGTCTTTTGCATGGAATGGATGGCCGTTGGATTCTCAGACTCTGGGCATGGTCTCTGAAGGCTAGTTTTTAAACTGAAAGACAGTGAAGGGTGTCTTTTCCAAAATTTACTTTTTCTTCTTTTTTCTTACATGTAGTAATCAGCTTTCATGGTCAATAGCACATATCCCTCTAGGATAGCAAGGATTTGTCTGTCTTTTCAGTGCTTATTCCCAGTGATAAACTCAGTGCCTAGTACATAGTAGATGCTCAGTATGTATTTGTTGAATAGATGAATATCATAAACCCTGAAAACAGGAAAGGAGTAAAGGTAACATTTATTGTTTAATTCCAGACTACTCCATACAATTATGGGCTTCCCAGGTGGTGCAGTGGTTAAGAATCACCTACAATGTAGGCAACAAAGGTTCAATTCTTGGGTCAGGAAGATCCCCTGGAGTAGGATATGGCAACCCACTCCAGTGTTCTTGCCTGGGAAAATTCCATAGACAGAGGAATCTAGTGGGCTACAGTCCATGGGGTCACAAAGATTCGGACATGATTTAGCAGCTGACCACAAGTTATACAAGTGCACATATGGGGTCACAAAGAGTCAGACATGACTGAGCAACTTTCACTTTCATACATTTATAGGTAATAGAAACTGAAGCATACTTAATGAAATCTAACTGTAGAATGGTCATATTAACCACTGTTCACACTTCCTAATCTGTTCTAATTCAGCCTTAAAATTTCTTCCTCTACTGAACAATACTGAAAAAGTGTGGAGCGGCATATGGATCATGTTTATCATCTGACCTCTAAAAGAAATATTTAACGATGGAAACTATATGGTACATGTTCCTAGAAGGTTGTGAAATAGAAGGCAGGTTTGTGAGTAATCCTAGGATGAGGCTTGATGATGCCAGCAAGAAATCTTTGGTCAGGTGAGGGCTAGTTCCCGGGGATAAGGCACAAATCCAAGCTTTTCACGTGTCTATCAAAAATAAGGACTCTTTTGCATAATTTGGGCTATCTATATAACCTCTTGTACTGCTTTGACTTCTAGACCGGAATCAATGTATCCCAGAAGGAGCCCTGGCCAGAGGCATCTGTGCTGGTTCCACTGGGAAAGGCATGGGAGAATCACCAGGGACAACGACTTTCCAACCTCAAGTATTAAGTGATGTCTGGTTTCTATTATGTTGTTCCATGTCCTTTCAGAATACAACCTCTCGTGGTTCCTGTTTTCCTTAGATGGAGGCATAAAGCACAGTGAAGAGGAGGTACAGTGTTGAATATTCAAGGGAAATAGTGGTTGTAAAAAGAAGATGGAAGGAGAAATTAAATCTAACTTAAATAATAGAGGGAAGGAGAAACCAACCCAGAGGGGTTTAAAACTTCTGTAAAACTAAAGACACAGAAAACACAGCTGACCCAACACAGATAAGGTCAACTTGGAGCTGTCTTTGGCTACAACATGCATGAATGATGGTCTGAATTGCATCCTTTCTTAAAACCAGCATCTCCATGCTGGTTACAAAGTCCACCACCAGGTTTGAGACTAGGCAAGATCAGCCTGTGAAGAAAGCGCGTTATTTGTCTTCCAGACACTGAGACAACAGTGTCAGACATGTGAAGATGAATTCCTTTACCCAAAGACACAGAAGTTAAAGAACATCATGGTGCCCCGAAGAGGGCCTCAGCCTGAGGAAACCAGTCACCCTCTCCAAAGAGAAGCCAGAGTACAACTCAAACTCTTTCTAGAAAGTCTCTAAAATTTCTCTCTTATCCCTTCCAAAATAAATGTACGAGAACAGAGAACTGACATGCTCCTTGGTCAGATCTCTCTCAAGGAGGGACAATATTGCTGATCATCACGAGTGATAAGCGGGTGAGCCAGTACATTTTCATGTCATTTGGAGAAAAGCAGGTATGTTTCTTGTCATTTACAAAACAAAGAATTTTGACCTTCATTTGAAAATCTCAACTGTGTATCTTTACTCAGTGAAAGCTCATGCCCTGATGAAAACAAATTTCTTTATATCCTTAATGCAAAGGTTAGAAACAATTTATCAGTGTGATGGAGCTTTTTTATGGCATGTAGAAAAGATCGGTCTTAAGCAAACAGATACAGTTTTGGCAATCATTAAACATCTTCTTCGTTCATAAATCTTTTCTCCTCCTGACCCTAAACTGAATGAGAATAAATGTAATAAAAGTCCTGATTCTTGGAACTTTGACGTTAAGAACAAATGCATATGCTATAGCCTTTCCGTATTAAATTTCTTTTCTTCTTTTCTAAGGAGGTGGGAGCAAAATGTGTCATACATCGAAATAGACCCTTGTTTGCTTTACAGAACTGGCCACTGAGAGCAATTGAAATATATTAATTTAGAAAAGTCAACACATAGGAACTATTTTTCATTAATGTGTCTAAAATATAAATTTTGTATTTCTACTTAGGAAGAAAAAACAGCTATCAGAACAATTAGAATAGTATGATCCCACTTGTTGTAAATTGAAGCAATTGCACATGGTTTAAATGAGGGGAATGATCCACACCAAAAAAAAAAAAAAAGGTGTTGATAGTGGTTGTCTGGGTACATGAGCTCATGAGTGCTTTCTGATTTCTCCTTTTTTCTTCTATTTCTCTAAGGAACATGATTGTTCTTGTAAAAGAAAAAGGGGAGTGGATTTAAAAAATGCTAAAATAAAATAAAATTCATAAAATAATACAATACTCATAAAAATACATCACAGATGTGTATGTATTTTCTCAGTCTACCTCCTGAAGTTCTTTGAGTATCACCAGTTATTCCCTCTGCCCCATTTTCCAGCTACAGTTGACTCCAAGGCCTAACTGTTTCTTAGAAAGAAGAGGAGGATAAGACCTCAGAGATAGGGACCAGAAGCTGGCCTGGGACCTGGCACAGCAGAGTTTACTTGGTCCCTTGCTTTTGGTGTTATTAATACAGAAAGATGAAAGAACTAAACCCTGGCTTCCTTTCAAAGCTTAGCTTACACCAGACCCCTTTTTCTTTCCTTCTTGCCTTTCTGCTTCTTCCCTTCCCTTCCTTTACTTTTTTCTTACTAAATTTGAAGCTTCTTAGAATAGGGGCCTTGTCTTAGAGTGCTATCATAGTGTTAATCCAAGGTAGTCCAAGGTGTTTGTTGAATAAAGGCCCAGAGATGCTAAGCAGTTTCCTCAAGGTCACACAGCTAGTCAACAGCATGCTAAGGAGTAGCATTCAGGCTAAATAAGAAAGCCCACAGTGGAAATATGAAAGCATATTGTGTCAAATCAAAAGGAATGTTGGCACCTCAGGCAGGAGGGCTATGTTAGTAAACAGACAAGGACATGGGTGATTTATAGCATATGTAGGGACTGAGATAAAGAGAGCAAAGGCAGGAATCAAGCTGATACACTTTGGCACATGTTTGCTAAGGCTCTGTTTATTATTACAGTTGCTTCTTCCTGGAAGCATTTTAACCATTGTTTTCAACTTCTCACAGCTAAGAAGGTATATAGCTTTGTGAAAAGCATAGGTAGAACCGGCATTACATTTTTGTGGAGACTATTCATGATAAATTTCCCAAGCAAAGAAAAAAAAAAAAAACTATCCACATTGAAATCACAAGGAACCTGTTTCCATTAAAAGTCCCCGAGAGACAAATCACCAAGTGTGCAAGTGACAAGACTATAGATGAGAGATTTCTCCCCACTGAACTGCCTACCCCATGAGGCAGCCAGCACAACCTTCAGGCCCAGGAGGTGAGGAAGAAAATAATTTTGTTGGGTAAAAGTATTCTTAGTAACTACCTCCTTTGGAAATGGAAGAATTTCATTTTTCCATCTGACAAATAGAGAAGAACCTGTTTTCAGTGAAGACACTGGAGTTAATCGTCCCAAGATAATGGCTACCTTTGACCAAAGACACAGCCCCAGGAGTTGTGGCTTCATTCCCTTCAACTGTTGATCAGGTCTCAATCTTCGGGATGGTTGTGACATATTCTATTTCTGTAACTCCCTTTGAGAAAAGCATCCTATAATTTTTATCCACTTCATGTAGTTGCTGCTGATGGTGATTCGTATCTCCACTAGAACCATGCTGGGCGGAATTGACCGTTTGTGAGTATCCCTTCACGACACGATGAATAGGAAAATAGAGGGGTGGAAAAAGGAGAAAGCAAACAAGCAAAGGCGGAGGGAAGAGACAGCAATGGGATGATGGAGCCATGAGGAACCGTGATCCCACAACAATCTGACCCTCACATGTCTTTGCACCCGCATCTAACTTGTTTCATGAAAGCTATGTTGTTTTGAAAACCTCTAAGTTGCTGGGTTAGAGACACGAAATTGCCCCACACATGCCAGTTGTTTGACTTTCCGTCAAAACAATATTGAAAAAGAAGTGCTTACCTTAAATTTAGCAGGATCAGGAAAACACAGATTTTCTGGAAATAAAAATAGTTGTCACAGGCCAATTGCCTTACTAATTCACTTCTACTGACTAAAATAGGATCAATGTTCTGAAAGAAATCTAGCATAAAGTGTCCTACATTTCTGTTCTTGTCTTCCTGCCTGTTTCATTTTGTAGTGATTTTTGAAACTGACTACTTTCTAGAGGAGTGTTGGTGTTTAAAATTTAGATAAATACACCACTAGTTCCTGGCTACTATGTGCTATTATGCAGTTTCAGAATTTCACTGGCTGACATTGGGTGGGGTTCTCTGTTGGTATGTAATTCATAGGGAAGCTGTGGAAAAATACTTGAACTAGGAACTTCCCTGGTGGTGCAGTGGCTAGGAGCCTGTGCTCCCAATGCAGGGGGCCTGAAGTTCTATTCCTGGTCGGGAAACTAGATCTCACATGCCGCAACTAAGACCCCATGCAGCCAAATAAAAAGATTTAAAAAAATACTATCAAGAGGGAAGCATTGGTAATCTTGGTAAGGAATGCCACTTTTAAAAAATTATTAAACACAAAACAACTTCTATACACTACAGGAATGACTTTTTACTGTTTCTGGAGGAGTAGGGTGGCATTAATTTGTAGGGTTTCTGTAACAAACTGTGGTTTTAATGACAGGAACTTGTTGTCATACAGCTCCAGAGACTGGAGGTCCGAGATCAAGGTGTTGGCAGGGCTAGTTCTGTGTAAAGGCTGGTGAGGGAGCCTCTGCTCTGTGACTCTTAGCTTCTGGTAGTTTGCTGTCAACTTCAATGTTCCTTAGCTTGTACATATGTCACCCCAATCTCTGCTTTCATCTTCACATGGAGTTCTCTGTGCATATCTGTGTCCAAATTTCCCCCTTTTATAAGAACACCAGTCATACTGGGTTAGGTTTCATCCTAATGACCTCACTTTAATTTAATTAGCTCTTTAAAAGGACCCCATCTCCAAATAAGTAGGACTTCATATAAATTTTGCAGTGGACACAACTCACAAATCAACCTATAAAAAGAACTATTTTTTTAATATTTATTTTTATTTATTTGTTTGGCTATGTCAGGTCTTAGTTGCAGCACATGGGGTCTAATTCCCTGCCCAAGGATCAAACCCAGGCCTCCTGCATTGGGAGTGTGTAGTCTTAGCCACTGGACCACCAGGAAAGTCCCCAACGAGAACTAATTTTCATTTCCTCAAGCTATGTTGAGTCCTGGATGAAATCTGAGGTAAACTGACACCATATTTCCAGATTATTCTGTGAGGTTGAAATGCTCTATGCAGATCAGTAATCTCCTAGGCTGCTTCCTGGAAGGTCTGGTTCAAGCATCTCAATGAAGGAATTCTTTGAGATCTTAGAAAATTCCGACACTTCAATAAATGAAAAGAATACAAAGAGAATGATGTGTTTATTTTGGAGTTCTATAGTAAATGGAATAGTGAGTACTGGTTCACACCAAGCATGAAGTGACCAGAGGTCATTTCTCTATTATGTTTCCTACACACCTTTAAAAATCAAGAAGACACCTTCAGCCACAGAAATAAACAACCCAATTCAAAAAAGGGGAAAAGACATGAGTAAATGTTTTGCTAAAGAAGATAGATGAATGACCAATAAACAAGTGAAATGATATTCATCATTACTAATCATTAGAGAAATGCAAGTTAAAGCACAGTGATTTACTATTTCACACCTTCAAGGATGGCTGTAATTTTTAAAACAATAGCACAAGTGTTAGTGAGGATGTAGATAAATTGGAATGCTGTGCTTTGCTGGTGAGAATGTAAAATGGTGCAGCATCTGTGGAAAGAAAGTTGGGAGCTCTTCAAAAAGTCACACACAGAACTACCATATGTGCTCGCATGTGCTAAGTCAATTCAGTTGTTTCTGACTCTTTGAGACCCCATGAACTGTAGCCCACCAGGTTCCTCTGTCCATGGGAGTCTCCAGGCAAGAATACTAGAGTGGGTTGCCATGCCCTTCTCTAGGGGATCTTCCTGATGCAGGGATCGAACCTATGTCTTCTGCATTTTCAGGTGGGTTCTGTACCACTAGCACCACCCGGGAAGCCAGAACTACCATATGACTTAGCAATTTCATTCCTAGGTATGTATCCAAAACAATTAAAAGCTGGGACTAGAAGAGACGTTTGCAAAATAATGTTAATAGCACCATTACGCAAATAGCTGAAAAGTGAAAAGTCCTGACAGGTGAATGAATATACAAAATATGGTTTATACATACAATGGAATACTCTTCAGCCATAAAAAGAAATGAAATTTTGACATACATCATAACATAGATAGGGCTTCCCTGATAGCTCAGCTGGTAAAGAATCCACCTGCAATGTGGGAGACCTGGGTTTGATCCCTGGGTTGGGAGGATCCCCTGGAGAAGGGAAAGGCTACCCAGTCCAGTATTCTGGCCTGAAGAATTCCATGGACTGTACAGTCCATGGGTTCACAAAGAGTCGGACAAGACTGAGTGACTTTCACTCACTTATAACGTAGACAGTCCTTGAAAACATGCTTAGTGAAATGAGCCAGACACAGAAGGACATATATTGTATGATTCCACTTATTTGAGGTATCTAGAAAAGGCAAATTCATAGAGACAGAAAGTAGAATAGAAGTTCCAGGGGCTAGAGGCCTGGGAAGGGGGAAGTTATTGTTCAGTGGCTACAGGGATCATACCCAGTGAAGATTGGTTTGATGAAAACAGTTTGGGTAGAGATAATGGGGATGGGTACATGGCATAGTGAGTATATTTCAGTTCAGTTCAGTTCAGTCACTCAGTTGTGTCTGACTCTTTGTGACCCCATGGATTGTAGCACATCAGGCCTCCCTGTCTATCACCAACTCCCAGAGCTTGCTCAAAGTCATGTCTATCAGTCAGTGATGCCATCCAGTCATCTCATCCTCTGTGATCCCCTTCTTCTCCTCCCTTTAATCTTTCCCAGCATCAGAGTCTTTTCCAATGAGTCAGTTCATCATATCAGGTGGCCAAAGTATTGGAGTTTCGGCTTCAACATCAGTCCTTCCAATGAACTCTCAGGACTGATTTCCTTTAGGATGGACTGGTTAGATCACCTTGCAGTCCAAGGGACTCTCAAGAGTCTTCTCCAACACCACAGTTCAAAAGCATCCATTTTTTTCAGCACTCAGCTTTCTTTATGGTCCAACTCTCACACCCATACATGACTACTGGTAAAACCATAACTTTGACGAGACGGACCTTTGTTGGCAAAGTAATGTCTCTGCTTTTTAATATGCTGTCTAGGTTGGTCATAGCTTTTCTTCCAAGGAGCGTCTTTTGATTTCATGGCTGCAGTCACCATCTGCAGTGATATTGGAGCCCATGAAAATAAAGTCTCTCACTGTTTCCATTGTTTCCCCATCTATTGTAAGTATATTTAATGGCACTGAATTGTACACTAATAAATAGTTAAATTATAAACTTTATATTCTGTATTGCCACAAAGATGTAGCACGTACATAAAAAAGGCACTGTTTGGAGGGAATAGAGCTCACAAGCTCATCAGTTGTTGCCACCTTGGTTAAAGAATAGTCTCCCTAAAGTCCTATTAGACACGGCTTCTCTTCCTAAATTCAGTCATTAATGTATTGGAATGCAATGCAACAAATCCTTATTGAGTACCTACTCTGTAAAAGGCACTATCTTTGCTCCCAACTAATCTATTAAAGGAGCCAGGAAATAAGAGGAATATTAGCAAAGAACCAGGAAAAGGGAGATTATTATCCAGTTTTGGGATAGAATTGATTCAAGGAATCATACAAGTTTTGACAAGAGATTGGTCTTCAGTGGTAGATGAGATTGGGCAGAGGTAAGTGAGTGGCGAGAGCATTCCGGTCTAGACAGAGTGAACAACGTGAGTGGAGATTCCAAGGCAGGGAAATGCAAGCGTATCTGGTGAACAGGAAAGAGTCAGTGTGATATAAGTTAGGATACGCTGAGGGAGAAGGAGACGATGAGGCTGTAGAGGTGGCCTGTTGTAGAGAGCTTGCAAGGTTGGGCTGAGGATATCATGTGTCATTTGGAAGCCAGCTGTGAAGAGATATGACAGGAGCTGCACTTCTGCAGGATTCGTCCGGGTTCAGTGTGGTGGTCCAGGCAAGGGCGTCAGACAGGGTGATGGCAGCAGACATAGTCCAGCCCAGAGCAAGACGAGGGATGCTCCTCGGAGCAGATCCTCTTGGGTGGAAGGTGGAGGAAAGGAAATAGGCAAGTATGGAGATGAAGGCATCTGAGGAGAGAGGCAAGAGACTTCAGTTTCTTATGGCTGGGTTGTGACGGGCCTCAGGTAGTGAAACCACCACAGATTTATACTTGTTAATCCTAACAAAGCCTTCGCCACCCGGTTCTTTTCTCATTCTCTTCAGAAGATATTTCAAGCCTTTTCCACCTTCCCCAGATTTCCTCCCATTCTGCCATCTTCCTTCTCATTCTCAACTTCTGACTTTGCCAAGAATCATCGACATCATCAAAGCAGAATTCCTTCACCGTCTTGCCATCCTAGCAACAAACAGACTTGCCTCTGAACCTGCTCTCTCCTCCCTCGCTCCTCCTGCTCCACAAACTGAGCTCTACCAACCTCCTTCAAACTTGGAATGACCTCTCCTTCACCTTTCCCCTGGATCCTTCCCATAGGGACTTTCTGGAGAAGGAAATGACAACCCACTCCAGTATTCTTGCCTGGAAAATCCCATGGACAGAGGAGCTGGTAGGCTACAGTCATGGGATCGCAAGAGTTGGACATGACTTAGTGACTAAACCACCGTAGTCTAAATCATAGAGATTAAACCAGGTCACTAAACCATAGACTGTTAAATGCTCAAGTCACTCTTCTTAAAAGCCAGCCTTTCTCTTCTTAAAAAATGAAGCCATTGGCTCTTGTCCTTTCCTGATACTGCTGCTTCTTGCTTCCCTACTCCAGCCAGTCTTATTGAAAGCATGGCTGGCACTGGGTGGCCGGCTACACTCATGGTGAGGTGATCTCACCCCCCCTCCTCACTTCCTGCTCACTCCTCACTCATCACGTGGCTTCCACCTCCACCCTTCCACTCAAACTGCTGCTACCAGCATCACTGACAACTTCTTAGTAACTGCCATATGAACACTGATCAGTTCTATTCTTAGCTGACTATTCTCGAGTTTTTTTAAAAAAAGATTTATTGAGATATGATTCACATGCTATATAATATACCCATTTAAAAAGGTACAATTAGTATATTCACATTTTAGGTACATTAGTATATTCAGAGTTGTGTAATTATCACCACAATCAATTTTTTTTCAGTTATCACTTGGGTATTTTTTATTGTGGTAAAATACACAGGACATAACATTTACCATCTTAGCCATTTTTAAGTTACATTTTAGTGTGTTAAGTTCATTCACATTAGTATGCAACCATCATCACCATCTCTGTTCAGAACTTTTCTTCTTGCTAAACTAAAACTCTGAACCCATTAATAAATAACTCCCCTCTTCCCCTCAGCCTCTGGCAATTACCGTTCTATTTTCTGTTCTTATGAATTTGATTACTCAAAGTGAGTCATATATGTGGGATCATATAGTATTTGTCCTTTTGTGATTGGCTTACTTCACAGTGTAATGTCCTAAACTTCATATGTACTGTAGCATGTGTCAGAATTGCCTTCCTTTTTAAGGCTGAATATTATTCCACTGTATCTATGTATCACAGTTTGTTCATCTGTTTATCCATCTGTGGACCTTTAGATTGTTTTCACCTTTTGGTTATCGTGGCTAGTTGCTGATATTAACATTGGTGTACAAGTATCTTTTTGAGTCCTGGCTTTCATTTCTTTGGGGTGTACGTGGAGAAGTAGTATTGCTGGATCATAGGTGCTTATATTTTGAATATTTTGAGGAATTGCCATACTATTTTCCATAGTAGCCTCACCATTTTACATTCAATTCAACAGTGCACAAGGGTTCAATATCTCCACATCCTCACCAATACGTTTTTAATAGTAGTCATCCTAATAGGTGGGAGGTTATATCTCACTGTGGTTTTGATTTGCATTTCCCTAATGAGTGAAATATCTCTTCATGTGCTTATTGGTCATTTGAATATCTTCTTTGGAGAAATGTCTATTCAAGTTCTTTGCCCGTTTTTGAACTATGTTGTTTGAGGTATTTTTGCTGTTGTTAAGTTGTAGGAATTCTTTATATATTCTGGATATTAATTGCCATAATCAATTTTAGAACATTTTCATCACCTCAAAAGGAAAACTCACACCCCTTAGCTGTCAGCTTAAATCCTCCATCCCCTCCTCTTGGGTTTTTGACAGCAGTGTTACTCCTTTCTTGCAGAATTCTCTTGCCTCGGTTTCTAGAAATTACCCTCTTCTGGTTTCTTCCTATTTCTCCAGTTACGCCTTTGCTTTGTTTCTTTTGCCATCAATTACACTTTGATATTCTTCAGGATTCCATCCCTGACCCTTTCTCTTCACACTCTACACTCTCCTTAGGTGGTCTCATTTATCTCCATGATTTCTATAGCGAGTCTCAAATTTCTACTTCCAGTCCTGATGGCTTAAGACCACATCCAACTCATCTCCACTTCCTGTTGCCTCTGACTCTTTCACAAGTCTAAATCCATTGGTTTTGCAGCATCTCCAGTACCACTCTCCGATTTCCACCCACCATCACCCATCATCCACCATTTCTTGCCTGGATTACCTCAAAGCCTCCTAACTGGTCTCCCTTCCTCCAGTTTGGCATCCTTCCAATGCACACGATTTTCCAAGAGATTTTCTACAGGGGAAAATTGGGACTATCTCTTTGGAACTTGATGGAGAAGACTACATTGGAGATTTAAATGGAATCTTGATAATTAACTGCATGTAACAGACAGTATTGAACAATATTTGATGTTAATTGAACTCAAATATATATCTTATGAAAAATAAGTATAATATATACTTATACTATTAATATATATAGTTAGTATAAAAGCATATACTTTGCTTTAGTATAGTATAAGTATTATCAGTATATATATATTATAATAAATATATTTATGTATCACAAATCTGAATATATACTTTACTACATTGGTTTTAAATGCAATTTCTAAGAATTCTCATCTCTCTTCAAAATGTCAATATTTGTGTTTTTAAACCCATTAACAACTATTTGGGCAGCGCCACATGATCCCATTTTGGGGCTGAACTGCCCATATTTGTTCTGTGCTGGCACTTAAGGAGCTCTTTCGTGTCTGCTGCATGCTCTGCTAACATACCTCTACCGGTTGTGTTCTCTCTGTCCTTAGGAATCTCTGGATTTTGGAGGGACTGGAGAAATTTCCAACTTGAATACTAGCTGAATTCTTTGGATCACATGATCAGGAGTCAGTTGAAGTTTTGGTTTCCAATTATTTCACACAATCAGGAGGCCTCCCTGGAGGCTCAGCTGGTAAAGGATCTGCCTGCAATGTGGGAGACCTGGGTTCGATCCCTGGGTTGGGAAGATCCCCTGGAGAAGGGCATGACTACCCACTCCAGTATTCTTGCCTAGAGAATCCCATGGACAGAGGAGCCTGGCAGGCTACAGTCCGTGGGATCTCAAGGAGTCGGACACGACTGAGCAACTAACACATCATTTATCTAAACACAGAGCCCTGATGAATGAACTTGGGACGTAGTAATGACTATATAATTTCCATAAAAGAATGTCTCCTTATATATCTAGCCCCAAGAAGTATGAGGATTTTTTTTATTAAGCCCTCATTATACTTATTGAGTCTCTGTGACTCAAGCTTCATAACAACCTAAAGATGTAGATCTCATGATGTCCATTTTACAGATGCAGCTACTGATAGAGGTTATGTGGTTGCCCAAGGTTGCTTAGCCTATGTAGTGAAGCCAGGATTCAAACCCAGGCTGACTAGACTCAACGGCCAGGATCATAAGCCTTATATTCAGTTTTGTTCCTGAAGCAAAGCCAGGTGCCTGGTGTCTGAAGATGGCACAGACAAAACCATACAAAGCAAACACATGGTAAATATACCACGCTCCTAACTCACCTGAGCCTTCCACTTCTGTCGCTGCTTTTCATCCTTCCAAGAACCCCAAGAGTGCGAGGACAGGGCCCTTGTCTCCATTTTAGAGATGAAGGGACTGAGACACAGGCAGGTTAAGCAACTTGCCCACCGTCTCACAGCAAGGCAGCAGCTCAGTTGATATTAGAACCCAGGTCTCTTGGCTTTTAGTTAAAAAGCTTTTTTCCATTACAGCACAACCTCCTGGCCTTCAGCTTTCAAACTCGATTGAACAGCAGCATATGAATTAACTGAGGGTTACTATATTATCTCCTAAAACGATGGCTTCCCATTAAAAAAAAAAAAAAAGAACAGCAAAAAATTCACCAATGGAACATGTGCAAAATACATTTTTCAAGGTCATTCTTATCCAGAGCTGTCTTAAAAAAATTTTTATTCTCCATTTGGGTTTTTGGTCCATGATCCAATAGCATGGGTAGTTAAGTGATAATTTAAAAATTTAAACAAATAATGTTTCAGAATTGATTTCTCATTAATTGGCCTGATTTGAGAAGTTGATGGATTTGGAAGATGTGTGTTAAAAGGAACTGAGATATTGGTTGACCAGCACAGCTATGGAATTAGAAAGATGTTGATTTGGATAAAAGCAACCCAAAGAGTTCTAGTAGTGATTGGGTTTGGTGGGCTGACAGGACAGCACAGTCAACTTTGTGTTGGTAATGCATCTTTCACAGTACATGCCTGCTTGATGGACTGGAGTGGAGTTAACAATAATATTTGGTTATAAAGTACTACCTATACACACTTGTTTCCACTGTTTCCCCATCTATTTCCCATGAAGTGATGGGACCAGATGCCATGATCTTACTTTTCTGAATGTTGAGCTTTAAGCCAACTTTTTCACTCTCCTCTTTCACTTTCTTCAAGAGGCTTTTTAGTTCCTCTTCACTTTCTGCCATAACGGTAGTGTCATCTGCATATCTGAGGTTATTGAGATTTCTCCCGGCAATCTTGATTCCAGCTTGTGCTTCTTCCAGCCCAGCGTTTCTCATCATGTACTCTGCATAGAAGTTAAATAAGCAGGGTGACAATATACAGCCTTGACGTACTCCTTTTCCTATTTGGAACCAGTCTGTTGTTCCATGTCCAGTTCTAACTATTGCTTCCTGACCTGCATATAGGTTTCCCAAGAGGCAGGTCAGGTGGTCTGGTATTCCCATCTCTTTCAGAATTTTCCACAGTTTACTGTGATCCACAGGGTCAAAGGCTTTTACATAGTCAGTAAAGCAGAAATAGATGTTTTTCTGGAACTCTCTTGCTTTTTTGATGATCCAGCAGATGTTGGCAATTTGATCTCTGGTTCCTCTGCCTTTTCTAAAACCAGCTTGAACATCTGGAAGTTCATGGTTCACGTATTGCTGAAGCCTGGAGAATTTTGAGCATTACTTTACTAGAGTGTGAGATGAGTGCAATTGTGCAGTAGTTTGACCTAGATAGCACATTAAAAAGCAGAGATATTACTTTGCCAACAAAAGTCCGTCTAGTCAAAGCTATGGTTTTTCCAGTGGTCATGTATGGATGTGAGAGTTGGACTGTGAAGAAAGCTGAGCACCGAAGAATTGATGCTTCTGAACTGTGGTGTTGGAGAAGACTCTTGCAAGGCCCTTGGACTGCAAGGAGATCCAACCAGCCCATCCTAAAGGAGATTAGTCCTGGGTGTTCATTGGAAGGACTGATGCTGAGGCTGAAACTACAATACTTTGGCCACCTCATGAGAAGACTCATTGGAAAAGACCCTGATGCTGGGAGGGATTGGGGGCAGGAGGAGAAGGGGATGACAGAGGATGAGATGGCTAGATGGCATCACTGACTTGATGCACATGAGTTTGGGTAAACTCTGGGAGTTGGTGATGGACCAGGAGGCCTAGCGTGCTGCAATTCATGGGGTCGCAAACTGAACTGAACTGATACACACTTGTTGGAATTGGTGTTGGCTTTGCCTGAAAGGTATTTTTGTTTATGGAAAGCATGTCTTTAAAACACCTACAGATATATGTATTAGACTGCAATTCAACAAATAATGACTGGGGACTCTGTTCAAAATGAGGTGCCAGGTCCTGAACCAGGATTTTTGATGGTATATGAGTCTATGAGCCTCAAGAATACAGGAGTCGCCCCCGTCGTGGCTGCCTGTATCCCATCTTGCCCCCTGCTCTTTGGGGGAGCCCAAGTCCTCATTTCACCCATTCAGGTGTTGGGGGATTCCCAGTTTCTGAGCTCCCAGTCATCCAAGAAGGAGATGTACGGGGAGGAAGCCTCGCTTACCTTTCGGCTTTGCTCCCAGGCCAAATAAAGCCAGAAAAGTCTTTCTATTTTGAGAAAAGCAATTTATTCTGGACTCATGTTTTCTCCCACACTTGGGCAGGTGAGATAATCTTAATGCAGTTTTATCAGCCTTAACTCTTGAATTCTTGGCTGCTAAACTTAAAAAAAAAAAAAAAACTCAAAGGAGCGTAAACCTTCCATTTCCATACCAAAGCGCACAAGGCTCTTCTTGGAAACCTTTATCTCTTTAGTGGCGGTGCTTGTCTCATATTCTGTCACAGGATGGTGAGAAAATCAGCTATAAGAAGGGAAAATACTGAGCTGGCAGAAACTTAAAACTAACTCACTGATAACAATGAAGCAATAAGCATATGTTCTGTTCTCCCCTCTTTCTTAAGCAAATACATTGAGAAGGAAAAAATGTCTTACATAAAACAATCTTTCACATCTCACATGAAGACTCAAAAACGTATAGCCTTGACTTCACCATGTACAGATTCGGAGCTGCTTTTGCTCTCAAGTTTTTGCTTAAGATCTTAAGAAATACCTCTCAAGACGGATTAAAACACAAAAGAAGAAAAAATTAAAAGGTGCCTCTGAGAAAGTAGAACACAAACCAGGGTTCATCTCCAACCAGAAATACATGGGTTTTTGCGTGTGGTGGAAGTTTTATGGATGCTCTGTAGGTTACACAGATGTTAAGGGAAGGTCTGTAGTTACAATTTCATGTCTGTGCTTATGTGCTCTATGATAAATCACATTTATCTCTCCAAACATTTCAGCCACTTGTTATCATTTTTCAATTATTTTTACTCTGTTCTGGGGGACTTTCACAGGGATAATTTATCTCTTAAATCTCCTGTTTTTTATTTGCCCCCAGTGAGAGAAGCAGGAAGTACACAGCAGATCTTGGAATGGAAGAAGTTGGCTGTTCCCCATAAAACTCTGAGCTGCTCTTAACCCTTCTTCCTCTAAGAGTTTTTTAAACTTGATGAAAGAATGGCCAAAAATTGAATGAATCAAAGGATAAGAATATAAGTTCAAAAACCAGGGAACATTCCTGAAGAAAATACTTTATACTTAGGGAAGAACCAAATATTTCCCCCAAGTCCCCAAATATAATAAAGACACCTAAAAGCTTATTTAAAATTTATATTTATGATTTTCTATAGATTCACAAAATTTAATTTCTATTTTAAAATATTTAAATACAACTCTTTCCCTCTGATTTGTGAATATCAATATGTCACATTTAATATTTATGTAGCAGATTAGCCAACTCTATTGAAAGTGGTGGAGATTCCCTGGTGGTTCAGTGTTTAAGAATACACCTTCTAATGCAGAGGATGTGAATAAGGTCCCTCATTGGGGAACTAAGATCCCACATGCTACAGGGCAAGTAAGCCTTCAAGCCACAGCTAGAGAGAAGCCTGCACACCTCAAGGAAATATCCTGTGTGCTGCAACTAAGACCTAATACAGCCAAAAATAAATACTTAAAAAAACAGAAAGTGGTAAAGTAAGGATAAAAATAGACCCTTCATAGGGCTGTTGGGAGAAGGCAATGGCACCGCACTCCAGTACTCTTGCCTGGAAAATCCCACGGATGGAGGAGCCTGGTGGGCTGCAGTCCATGGGGTTGCTAAGAGTCGGACACAACTGAGTGACTTCACTTTCACTTTTCACTTTCATGCATTGGAGAAGGAAATGGCAACCCACTCCAGTGTACTTGCCTGGAGAATTTCAGGGACGGGGGAGCCTGGTGGGCTGCCTTCTATGGGGTTGCAGAGTCAGACATGACTGACGCGACTTAGCAGCAGCAGCAGCAGGGCTGGATTTTCCAGGCAAGAGTACTGGAGTGGGGTGCCATTGCCTTCTCCATTAAAATATGTAAAATGTTCATAAATGGGAGCACAAAGTGTTTAATATTTGCTTATTATTATTATATCATATATAATATTATTATTATATAAGTAATAACAATTGCTTATAAATGTATCTCTATATTTACTCTCCACACAATTGAGACCAAGTTATATATACTTTTTTGTCATCTACTATTTTTTAAACATAATAGCTTTCAGATACTTTTCCATGTTAATAACTACTGTTGTTGTTTGGTTGCTAAGTCGTGTCCAGCTCTTTGTGACCCCATGCACTACAGCAAGCCAGGCTTCCCTGTCCTTCACTATCTCCCAGAGTTTGCTTAAACTGATGTCCATTGAATCAGTGATGCCATCCATCCAACCATCTCATCCTCTGTTACCCCCTTCTCCTCTTGCCCTCAATCTTTCCCAGCATCAGGGTCTTTTCCAGTGAGTCTAAATGTAAGGTTTTTGAAAAAGAAAGAGCAAAGAAGAATATGGACTATACTGGATATTTGCTGGACTCAATCAGTCTTGAAAATAAATGCCACAAATTCACTAGGTCCTTCTGTACATTCCAGTTACATGATTCACTATTGTCAAAGAGAGCAATGTAAATAGCATCCAGTTTCTATGAGCTGACTTGGCAAGCAGATCTAACTAAGCAGAGGGCAATTGGTCTGCAGGAGGATCCAAGGGGCTCCTGTGCATTAGGGCAGCTCAATCCCATCGGGAAGTCTAGTGATGTCCTAGGGTGACAAAATGGTAGGATGACTTCTTACGCAGAATCAATGTTTTATTATTGTGAGGGGACTTGAAACTCCAACTCAGGTTTGACCTCCAATTATAAGCTGGTTCTGAGTTGAGGAACCAACATAATCTGGGAGCCAGCTGGCCCCACTACAACTAGTCCTTGACAATGGTTTTGACCTGAAAGGGCTCTTGGAGGGAGCCCATGGTGAGGAGACAGGCCACTGGCTTCATGCTTGGTGGTAGCCACCTTCTGCATTGGGTTGAATAGTGTTCCCACAAAGTTATTTCATGTCTACCTGGAACCTGTGAACATGACCTTTCTTGGAAGTAAGTCTTTGCAGATGTAGTCAAGTTAAAACAAGATCATACCAGATTTGTTGTTGTTGTTTAGTCACAAAGTCATGTCTAACCCTTATGACCTCATGGACTGTAGACCCTCAGACTCCTCTGTCCATGGGATTTCCCAGTGAAGAATACTGGAGTGGGTTACCATTTCCTTCTCTAGGGGATCTTTCCCACTCAGGGATCCAATATGCATTCCCGAATTTGCAGGCAGATTCTATACCACTGAGCCTTTAGGGAAGCCCATTCCATATAAGATTGGGCCCTAAATCCAGAAGAGGGGAATTTGGACATGAGTAGAATTCCATGTGACAATGGAGGCAGAGACTGAAATTATTTTGCTACAACCCAAGGAATGCCAGGTATTGCTGGCAACCACCTGAGTCTAGGAGAGTGGAATTGAACAGTTTCTCCCTCTGAGATCCCAGAAGGGAATCAACCATTCTACACCTTGACTGGGGGTGTCTGGCCTTCAGAACTGCAAAAGAATAAATTTTTATCATTTTAAGCCACAAAATGTATGAAAATTTGTTACAGCAGCCCTCCAGAACTAATATACCTTCTATGGATATATGCAGATCAGAATGGAAATATGAAAAGTGTATACCCAGAGTAGATAGACAAATAGGAAGGGAGGAAAGGAAAAAGGAAGGAAAGGTAGAGAAAGAACAAGTGTGTAGTTGGCCAATATTGTTTAATCAGAGGATGTCAGATATTGCTTTGTTAAGGTGTTAAGGCTCATTAGCTCATCTAAGAATCTGGTCCTGAATCCACAGTTGATAGAACATACACATGGATGAAACACTAGTCAGTGAGAGTCAACACGGATTTATCTGTAAGCAGTGTGCTACTTAAATGCCATGTGGACATCGTGCTCACATTATTCATCCATGGTCCTCTCTCTTTATTTTTTGGCTGCACTAAGCATGTGGGATCTTAGTTTCCCAACCAAAGATTGAACCTGTGCCCCCTGCATTGGAAGCTCAGAGTCCTAACCACTGGACCACCAGGGAAGACTCCATGGTTCCCTTTCTTGAAGCCCCAGGCCCAAGTCTAAACAGCAGGAGGAGGATTTGAGTGTCCTTCGAGGTGGTAATTTTAAATTACACTAAGCTATTTTCTTTTATGCAAACCTTGGAGACTTGCCTGCTGGTGAGTGTATTCTGGAGGACTTTAGCTGCCTTTGCTCTGGGCCCTGCTGCCGATGCCAGAACCTGGGTGCATGTTATACATCCTTGTCGGAGAATACTTTAACCCCTGTTGGTTTATTCCCTGCAGTCCTAGGATTTAAGTGCATGTGAACGAACCCCACGAGTGCACGCTAAGTCGCTTCAGTCATACCCGACTCTTCGCGACCCCATGGACTGTAGCCCATCAGGTTCATCTGTAGCCCATCTGTCTATGGGATTCTCCAGGCAAGAATACTGGAGGTTGTTACTATGCCCTCCTCCAGGCAATCTTCCTGACCCAGGAATCAAACCCGTGTCTCTTGGGCCTCCTGCATTGGCAGACAGGTTCTTTACCACTAGCGCCACTTGGGAAGCCCTGAATGAACTCCGGCCAGGGTCAAATAATCAGGCTGAAAGAGAAAACATGAGTTTTTGCTGAATGAATTTTGGAGTCCCTTTGTTTCACAACAAGGATCACTGACTATATTATCTTGCTAGGGCCACCATGACCAAGTACCACAGACTAGGAGGCTTCAGTGACAGAAGTGTATGGTCTCACAGTTCCACAGGCCAGAAATCTGAAATCAAGTTGTAGACAGGGTTGATTCTTTGTGAGGACTGTGAGGAAGAATCTTGTTGTAGGACCCCCTCCTTCGCTTATCTATCTATCTGTTTATTTCTTTAATTTTTGGCCACACCTTGCAGCACGTGGGATCTCAGTTCCCTGACCAAGGATTGAACCCATGACCTCTGCATTGGAAGCATGGAGTTTAAAGCACTGGACCACCAGGGAAGTTCATCTCCTTGGCCCATCAATGGTCATCTTCTCCCTATTTCTCTTCATATCATCTTCCCACTGTGCATGTCTCTCTCCATGTTCAAATTTCCCCTTTTATTAGGATATTCATCATACTGGATTAGGGTCCACTTTCAGGACCTCACTTTATCTCAAAATCCTGAGGGTCAGCTCCAACATGTCTGGGTTTTTGATGGAGAAGGTGGGGGGCATTTCGAATCAACCCATAACACTAACCAAGTTAAGCTAAGAGCCTGGACTTGAGCCTCACTGCCCATGGCACACCTTGATTCTGCCTTTTACTCTGCACCTTGTCGTAAGTCATTTCAGCTTATGGGGCCTCAGTTTCCTCACTGTATATGGGAACCATAGTAACATAACCTCCCTTTCAGGGGGCTGGGAAAGCGTCCACATAATTGTGCTTGTCACCTGCTTAGCACAGTGCTGAAAGCTATAAACAGTCAATAAATAGCATCAGAGGCAGACCTTGTTTTAGGACATCTTGCTTTATGGTATTCTGCAGATATTGAAATTTTTTTTGTGGCAACCCTCATTGACAGATGACAGTATTTTCAGCAACAAAGTATTTTAAAAATTAAGGTATATTCATTTTTTAAAAGATACAATTCTATTGCAAACTTATAGACTACAGTGTAGTATAAACATGAATTTTGTCTGCACTGGGAAACCAAAAAATTCATGAGACTTGCTTTATTATGATATTTGCTTTATTGCAGTGGTCTAGAACCAGTGCCACAATATCTCTGAGGTATGTCTGCATTATTATAAAGCAGGTGACAGACGGGTCAGAGGACCAGGATATCAGCATAATGGTATTGGACCAGCCTGATGCATTGACTGGCTATTTCCTAAGAGGGTGGACTTGCAAGGTCATCCTATCCGAGGGTCCTCATATTCCCAAGCCCCCCAACCCCAACCCTTCCATGCTGGTGTGGTCTATGTTTCTGGAATAATCTAGCAAACATTCTTACTCACTTCCTTGAAGGCTTGATTGGAGTCCACATTTGGGCTTTGGACAGGCATTGGCTGTCTCAAAGAATTAAAATTCCCATCAAAATCGACAGGTTCTTTGGAGAAACGGTTATTTGTGTGAGTTTGTTCCTCTTCCTTCTCCAGAAAATTGCAGGTGCCTGTACATTAGAAGAGCTTTTCTATATCCCAACCCCACAAGGCACTCATTCCACATGCCACGCCTCCATTTCTTTAAAATATATGTATAAACAGACAACACGTTAGATGCCAGGAAATGATGTGACCTAGAAAGTGAGATGACAGATAAAATGAGGAAGGAAATCCAGGAACATAGTCTTGTCGAGGTGGATCTTGTCAGAGCAGATTTTCTGTGACCATAATGAAGGGCTTTTAACACGAGCTGGGTTGCCTCATATCTGAGTAGTAGAAGCTAGAAAGATTCTTAAAAAGGAAAAACAAATATTACTCTAATTGGAGTCAGAGGTGAGGCAGGGTGGGACAATGAGTGAACAAAGACTATTTATGTTGGAAAAAGAGAAGTATCAGAAGAGATTTACTGAGAATTTCAGGAAGATATGGGCTTGGTCAAAACCAAAGCTGACTCTTGTTTGAGAAGAAAGGGTAGAGTCCAGGAATTAAGAGGATGATTCAAATTACAAGGAGTGAATATAAGCTCAGTGAAAAGAGAAAAAATTGTTTTCTGCAAGTATTAAAGCTGGGGAATTAATTCAGTGTTAGGACAGATATGCTGGCTGTATCTCAAAAGATTTGGAAACATTTCTTGCTAATAAAAAATGTTCATGGTTAGTCAAGATTAGGTAATAGTGACTGAACAGAGACTGGGGGATATTTATAAAAATCATTATAGATAATAGTGTCCCCAACCTGACTGGAAATTTCTAGAAAGCCCATCCAATGTCCTGTATCTTCCTTTTGTATTTCTCCATTAGCGCCTGGCGCACTGATCATGGCTATCTTTCATTTTTTAAGCAGATAGTTTACATGTATTTTATAATTCACATATTTATTTATACATAAACATTTGCATTTATTTATATATACATATTCATACTTTACATATAAGAAGGTTACCCATGACTCCCTTTTACATTTGAGGATGTTGAGGCTCATAGAATCAAATGAGTCACTCAAGGTCATTGGTAAGCAGAACTGAGATTCACACCCAGGTCTGCCTTAGGTACAAATGAGTATAATTTCTCAAAACATTTCATAGGACTTGGAGAACTCAAGACATGAAGTAGAGATTAAAAACCATACAATCTGACCACCTTTCTTCTTCTATTTACAAATGAAGATACCAGGTCCAATAGTGGAAAGGGATTTGTCCAAGGTCTCATAGGAAATGGCTGAATAGAGAGTTATTTGCTAAATAAATTTACGAACCTGTGGAATTTCTGCAGCATTAGAAGAAGGGTATTGATACACTTCACAATTCCAGGTTCCTTCAAAATATCTAGGTATTACTATATATAAAATAGATTTAAAAATAAAATAAAAATAAAATAGATAAATGACAAGGACCTACTGCATAGGAAATAAAACTATATTCAGTATCTTGTAATGACCTATAATGGAAAAGAATCTGAAAAAGATTATATGTGTGTGTGTGTTTAAAACTGAATCATTTTGCTGTATGCCTGAAACATTGTAAATCAACTATGCTGCTGCTGCTGCTAAGTCACTTCAGTCATGTCCGACTTTGTGCGACCCCATAGATGGCAGCCTACCAGGCTGCCCCATCCCTGGGATTCTCCAGGCAAGAACACTGGAGTGGGTTGCCATTGCCTTCTCCAGTAAATCAACTATACTTCAGTTAAAAAAAAAAAAATCTGGATATTTTTATACTTTGCATGTTTTAAACAACCCATATCTGGATAAATAAAGTATACTCTCTTTTTTTAACAAATCTCAAATAATAGCACTGGAGGAAGTAAAAATTTTCTTATTCATCTTTCTGCCTCTGCTAGTTTCAGTTTGCATGCGTGTGTGCTAAATCACTTCCATCGTGTTCAGCTCTGTGCCTCCATGAACTATAGCCCGCCAGGCTCCTCTGTCCATGGGATTCTCCAGGCAAGAATGCTGGAGTGGGTTGCCATGCCAAATGTTGGTCTTTGTGGACCTCACTGTAGACTCAGATTCTTTCTCCTGAGTTTCTTCTTACTCCAACCATATATCTGGACACTTCTCCTTTGGCAACACATTTCTTTTTTTGATTTTGGATTAATTTCGAAGGGAGAGATGAGGAAATGGGAATTTTGAACACAAGGGTCATCTTTACAAGGCTTATCTCCAGTCCTTGTGTTACTGTAAACATACATCATGGAATTAACAATATGAATGAATCTGCACAGTTATGGAAATTACACTGTTTTGTAATTGCTCAATGATACACCTTTCTTCTGGTCACACAAAAAAAAGGAGACAGCCCCCACTCTGCCCAGCCTGTCCAAAGAGACACTGCTTCCAAATAGAATGATGAGTGACTTGGTTGAGACACCAACATTCAGCAGCTTGTTAAGTTTATTTACTTCTCTCTCTTTTCAGCTCAGTCTGTTAGGGACTGACCCTGTGAGGCACTGATAAAACACCTTCGGAGGTCCTGGTAGCCTTTAAGCCAACAAGAGCCTCACAGAGACTGAAGGCAGTGGCTGTGGAAGGAAGCACAGCATCCCGAACCACGAAGCCTTTTCAAGTGGCTCTTCAATGTGCTGGGACTCCAGCAGCTCCTGCTCAGATGTCAAAGGCATGAGGACATCAGATCTACCACTGTGTCTCCAAGACCTGGCTCTTTGTGAACACACGAGTTCCCAAAATAGAATAGCAGCTCTTCTCCCCACGCCTGATCTACTCAGCTTGCCACCTCTATTCGGCAAATAGTAAGTGTTTTGAAGGACTTTGAGCCATGATGATCTCATAGCCATGTCCTGAAGGCTGAAAGACAAAATGCTTCTGCTGGTACATTCTGAAGTACGCAGCTGAGCAATTATTTGAGTAGTTTAAGCCAGAAATCTTCCCTCTCAATCGTGATGCTTTTGCCCTGAGTTGTCTGGAGACTGCCCAAGTCCTCAGTTCTCCACCCTCTGTTGCCGTTTTATAAAGCGGAACACAAGTAGCATTACAGGGGAACAGAGAAGTAGGTTCCAAAAGGGTGGCCCACATGTCAGGTGCTGGCACTTTTCACGAGAGTAGGCACTGACTGAGGGTTCCAGCCGTTCCTGTGAACATGAGGGAGGAATCGGGAGTTGCAGAATCTTGTTGGAGGAGATAACTCAACTAAGAAATAGCAAAAGGGCCCTGTCCAGTCTAGGCAGAAGGAAAGAAGAAAATAAAAGTCTACATGGAGGCAAGAGATGGTGTAAAGCAAGTTGAGCACACTGGCAGTCTCTGGAGTCCCCTGGTTCTCTCCACTCCCTGTTGATTTATCCCAGCCCTCCTCTCTCATCTATGTGTTCCCGATGGCCCATATCCATTTTAAAGTCACGGGAACTGAGGTCCACAGAATACCACTGGCCCAGAGTTCCACAGCTAGTTAGCAATTACCTCAGAAGACACTTCTGAAAACTCAACCAGGGTAAAGACCATGTCAACATGACTCCACAAAGATATCCTCCATGTGCTACTTAGGACGTCCTCTGCCATGGTCTGTATGTTGGCGTCCCCTCCAAACTCATGTGTTGGAATCCTAGCCCCCAACGATGATAGTATTAAAAGGTGGGACCTTTAGGAGGTGTTTAAGTCATGACTGGAGCCCTCATGAATGGAATGAATGTCTTATGAAAGAGGCTCCAAAGAGTTCCTTAACTCCCTTCCACATGTCTGTGACCTTGCTGGTACTTTGATCTCAGACTCCTTGGCTTCCAGAACCCTGAGAAGTAGATTTCTGTGGGGTATGAGCTGCCTGGTCTGTGGTACTTTGTTGTAGCAGCCTAGACAGACTGTATAAATATGGTCCTGAGTAAAGCGGTCAGGAGTGGGAAGGTCAGTCCACGCTGATACTTGAGTGGCTGAGGAAGACCTTAGAAACCAGTGGCTATTTGAGAAGGGCTCTGAATGTCAGGGGGGCACTGGGCATCTGCAATGAATGGGATTCGCAGGGGCTTGTTCATCTCTAAACATTTTTCAAGAGCCACTTAAAAGTCACAAATCCCTAACCACTTCCCAACAACCCACACAGAGACCTCTCAGCCTCCTATGCACATCTAAGAATAGCCTACTTGGCTGCAGTTGGCCTGAAATTCTTGCTTTTTGCGTCAAAACACTTGGCCACTAGTTTCAGGCTGACACTCCCTTCTACAAATGAGAAGAGGTGCCACCGCTCATTGGAAGAGTTCTCACTTATTTTCTGTTGGCAGAGGAACGTGTCAGAACCTGGACAGTAAGTCAGAGTTTGCTGAGAGGAACTGCTTTGGTTCTCTGCCCGTGGGAGAATCTTGATTTCAGTGGCTCAAGAACAGGCAGAAGCAGGATTAAAGAATTAAAAAAAAAAAACTTTTAGTTTATTTAGCTTCTAGGCAATCCAGAAATCTCCAAGAGGGCTTCTCATACAAAAGGAATTCTTGTTTATAAATGTGGAAACACCATTAATTTTGAGGGAAGCCCATTTCTGTACAACAGAAGATAGTATGAAAAAGAGGCAGACCCAGCCTCTCTTATTATAACTAAGTCACTTGGATGTACTCTGACAAATAAATTTAGCTCAGTTTTAAATTCTATTTTAAAATATTGGTTTTTGAAGGATTTACAATAAGCAGCCAGAACGGTTGTTTTAGGATTGGTGGTGAAATGGATTGTTTAGTTCTGCATTGGATCTGTGCTGTCTTATCCTTCTAGAATTGCTAAAATTCTCATGATTACTGCTGCTTGAAGCAGGGTCACATCGTGGCTTCCAATCCTTGGTCAGGAAACTAGATCCCATATGCCACAACTAAGACCTGGCACAGCCAACTAAATAAATATTTTTTAAAAATAAGATATAACATTTTTAAAAAATGTTAAAACATCTTCTTTAACCTTAAAAATTCATTCTTTTTTCTTCTGAAAAGAAGCCAAAACATTTTTGTGGACTCCCTTGTTAGTTTCCTTGGACTTCCCTGGTGGCTTAGACAGTAAAGCGTCTGTCTACAATGCGAGAGACCCAGGTTCGATCCCTGGGTCGGGAAGATCCCCTGGAGAAGGAAATGGCAATCCACTCCAGTACTATTGCCTGGAAAATCCCATGGACAGAGGAGCCTGGTAGGCTACAGTCCATGGGGTCGCAAAGAGTCGGATACGACTGAGCGACTTCACTTTGTTAGTTTCCTACGGCTGCTATAACAAATGACCACAGATTTAGCAGCATCAAGTAACACAGATTTATTATCTTATGGTTCTGGAGGTGAGAAGTCCAGAGTCTGTCTCATTGGGCTGAAGTCAAAGTGTTGGCAGGTCTGGTTCCTCCTGGAACCTCTAGGAGAAAGTCGTGTTGAGGGTCTAGAGGCTGTGTACATCTCCTTGCTTGTGCCTCTTCTGTCTTCAAAGTCAGCAGATGAACATCTTCAAACCTCTCTCTGAGTCTCTGAACTCTGCTTCCATCATTCCATCTCCTTCTCTAACCCTTCCCCTCCTGCTTCCCTCTTGTACGAGCCTCTGGGATTATTTGGGGCCCACCCAGGCAATGCGGACCACCTCCCCATCTCAAGCTCCTTAGTGTGATCACGGCTGCGCAGTCTCCTCTGCCATGTGATGCCCATGGGTTCTGGGAATTAGAATGTGGTCCTCTTGTGGGAGGAGGACATTATTCAGCCTACCAGAGTCCCTAAAAGTGTTTGGGGGCCAAAGCACTATGCCTTCAGTGTTTTTGTTCAGTCGCTTAAGTTGTGTCCGACTCTTCACGACCCCCTGGACCGCAGCACTTAATGGATTCGTTGGTCCTGACTCAAAGCACAGATTTAAGAACTGTTTGCACCGGAAAGTAAAATGCACCGCTTTCTTCATTGAGAAAGTCTTGCTCTGCAAGAACTGTGCTTAGTGACACAGTCTGTTTCTCTCTGTGCAAACTCCTCATCTCCTAGCAGTCCAGTAACAGTGAGGGGACTAACAGAACTGGAGTAAGTCAATGAGGTGTGTGTTAAGTTGCTGCAGGAATCTTTCCTTATTTGACTTGTTCTCTCATTTATGTTGGCTCAGGCTCTTCTTGGCTGCTCCTAGGACCTTGGTCTGTCTTCTCCAAAGCGGATTGTGTCGGTGATAATTTAGAAGGCTGAGGAGCCAGCCTGATCTCAGAGCAGCACTGGCACTCTGGGGTTGGGGGCATCTACGGAGGTTGGTCCAGTGGATGAATGGATGCATGAATCCATTCAGATGAACTGACTTCAAATATTGAATGACTCTGGCTCCAACAAGCAAGTGGTCTGTTTATAGGTTGGTCCACAATGGTCTTTGAAGAGAGTAAACAAATAAAAAGCTGGGAGCAAAGGCCCCAGGAGGCCTGTGTGGTGGGATAGGGGGAATCTTGGTGGTCTGGTGGTTCACAGGCCTCCGTGGGGTGGTGCCAAGGCCAGGATCCGGACAGCTCCCTTGCCTCCTGTGTTGTTTCTCCACCTGCATGGAAGGGGCACCCGACTCCCCCGAGGTGCGTGTTGGCGGCCAGGGAGCGCGCGGAGAGCCGGGAGCAGCCAGCTCCGCGGCGGAGGCGGCGGCAACACAGGCCTAAGGAAGGAACGCATGATTTTCTTCTCACTTCACTGATGCCTCTCCATCCGACGTGGCAGGTGTGCGGAGAAGAAACGGTGTGTGAATCGATTTGGAGAGGATCAGTGACACCAGCGAGCTGGGCCGCGCCCCTAGCCATCGATCGCCTCCGAATCAATTTGCACGCGGCTCCCCCATAGGTCACCTGCCAGTTCAGACGGGAAAGGGGACAGTGAAGTGAGAAGGAAATTACGCTGGCAGGTCTGGGGACCCTCTCTCAAGAACGTGGGGGCAGCCTTCAGCTGCCTTGCATCTGCAGCCCTTGGAGGGGTCTCAACTCCCAGCCCAGCCCAGCCCAGGACCCTGTCTGTCTCGCTCACCTTCAGGGAGGCTGAGCAAAATGGGGCCACTCAAAAATCTATCAGCCTTGAGCTCACCTCTGGGGTTTGGGCTGCCACAGTCATAATCCTAAGAGCTATTTCAGAAAACCCAAATTGCCAACAGTAATAATCTCTCCGCCGCGGGACTGGTTTTCATTTGTGCCTTTCAATGCACTTTACAATTAATTCTCACCAACCTCGGCCTCCCACGAGCCAGGAGCCCAGGGGGAGCCCAGAGCAAGCCTGTGAAGATTCCTGGCTCCCCCTTGGAGAGGACAAAGGGCTTCGCCACCTGGAAGACAGACACTGGGGCCCAAGTCTTCCTCAAGGAGCCAACAGCAACAGTCTTCTCTTCTGAGAGCAGACAGGAAGGTTGTATGGAGTGGTTAGGGGCTGGAGGGACGTCTCTGACTCCTGACACGGTCCATCAGCTTTGATTCAGGCAAGAGGCATCTTAACCACTTACCAAGGCAGAAAACACAACCAGTGAGCAGTCTCCCAAGATCGTGTCCATCCAAACACTGATGGTGTTGTGGAAATGCTGTCTTCTCCGGAGCTGCGGAGAGAGTGGGGTCCACTGCCACCCTCCTTAGGTCACAGTGAAAGTGTCAGTTGCTCACTTTTCTGTCCATGGGATTCTCCAGGCAAGAATACTGGAGTGGGTTGCCATTTCCTTCTCCAAGGGATCTGACCGACCCAGGGATTGAACCTGGGTCTCCTGTGTTGCAGGCAGATTCTTTACTGTCTGAGCCACCAGGGAAACCCCTAGGTCACAGGGATCCCAACAAAACAAACTGAAGATCACGCCTGCTGACAGTGGGTGCTCAAAAAGTGGATCTGACTCAGAAGCCCCTGCATGTGGAACTGGCCCTTTTCCCAAGGAAAGGGTTTTGATTATAAGTGCATTCCAGTTTGTTGGGCAGATTTCCCAAGCAGTGGGCTCCTTGCTATTACTAATTTATTTGGTCTACCCCACCAGAAGCGGGGCAAAGCAGGTCCAAGAGAGAGCTGGGAAGGACACACCCACCCTGAGTTCTAAAGAGAAAACAGGAAAACCAGCATGTCTACCTCCTGCCTTGTGCACTTCTTAGATGTGCCCAGAATGCCCTCCCTCACTGTGGAGGAAATGCTGGTCAAGTCAAGTTTCCCCTCCCCAGCTCCCTCCTGTGTTTGAGAGATTTCTGAGTCCAGTGGCGCTAGTGGTAAAGAATCTGCTTGTCAGTGTAGGAGACTTAAGAGACACGAGTTTAATCCCTGGGTCGGGAAGATCCCCTGGAGGAGGGCATGGCAACCCATCCCAGTTATTCTGCCTGGAGAACCGCATGGACAGTGGAGCCTGGCAGGCTACAGTCCATAGGACAGCAGAGTTGGACACCACTGAAGCGACTTATATGCATGCATGCGCGACAGTGAGTCAAGAAGCTCTTACTCACCTGCTCAGATTAGCCCGTCTGCTCCAAGCAGGCAGGCGAAGCAGGGCTCCTGAGTGCTCACT
This sequence comes from Oryx dammah, assembly GCF_014754425.2. Lineage (NCBI taxonomy): Eukaryota > Metazoa > Chordata > Mammalia > Artiodactyla > Bovidae > Oryx > Oryx dammah. The sequence continues at coordinate 42,622,752 of NW_024070209.1, read as the reverse complement.
GCCCAGACCCAACCATACACGTGTGCCCATGCCCCCCCCCACATGTACACATGTGTACACACATACTCCCCTCTACCTGGATTCTGTCCCAGGTGAGGCCTTTCTGGCCCTGCTCCCCCTGCCCTCAGGACTCTAGCTGTCCCCATTTACCATGCAGTTTAAGTCTTCCTTTTGATCCTTCAGGCTCTAAAGCCAGTTCTGTTGCCCACACGTCTTCCATCCCAACTGCAAGGATGACAATCTGTGTGCCCCATCATTTCCCGTGATCCCACAGAACACTTCCTGGTCAATAAGGAACCAGCTTAGAGTTCGGTTCAACAAAATTGAACCTGACCCTGATTCACCAAGAGGGTAACGATGTGGTTCTTGCCTGGGGGAGTTCCAGTCCTGGTGCACATGTAGAGTCCCTTGACTGGATCTAATGCTCTCAGGGGCCCATTAAGTGATGGGGACCATCTCATAAGGCCCACGTCTGCAAGTATGTCACAGTCAAGGCTGCGGAGAGTGGAAGGAGCTTAAGTATAACCAATTCTAACTTGGTGTGTGTGTGTGTGTGTGTGTTTGCTCAGTTGTGTCCAATTCTTTTGGACCCCATGGACCCTAGCCTGCCAGGCTCCTCTGTCCACGGGATTTCCCAAGCAAGAATACTGGAGTGGGTTGCCATTTCTTCCTCCAGCGAATCTTCCTGACCCAGGGATCGATCCCACATCTCTTGGGTCTCCTGCATTGGCAGGTGGATTCTTTACCATTACACTACCTGGGAAGCTCTCTAACTCAGTAAGCGGCCTCATAGGTTAAATTTGTTGGAATCCATGCTGAAAAGTGGGGTTAATTGGTTAGAAGATTAGGTTGGAGGGAGATAGACTATCATTTCTGAGAGCTTCAACTCCACTCTTGCCTTCTAAAATAAGTCAGTGGGGCAGTCTGTGGTTAGGGCTCCAAACTTTCACTGCCAAGGCCCTGAGATTTGATCCCTTGGTCAGGAACTAAGATCCCCCAAGCCATGTGGTGCCACAGAAAAAAAAAAAAACAAAATAAGCCAGAGGGTAACTACTCCTTTCCTGCTAATCTCCCCCAGTGAGCATTTTCTGAGACAAAAATTATGTGAGAGGAGTTTAGTCAATAAAGAGACAACACATTTTGCATCCTCACTAAGACTACAAGAGACTCACCTGCTGAACAGGGTCATTCAAAATGAGAAAACCTGTACTTGATCATACATCATAGAAAATGATGGTTAATTCCATTTCTGGCAGTTATGAGGTATCCCTGGAGACCTAAGGTCCCCAGAGAGCAGTACCTGGAATGTTTAATGACTGTATTTACTTCTCTTTGGATCCACATTTGCACATGGTACACACCACAGACACATTCTATCCACCATATCTTTATATTATTAAATGCTTTAGTTTCATATAGGAAATACATGTACATCCTATAAAAGTCCAAAGGATCAGGAGCCACCCTCTCATAATCATCCCCTAGACACATGAGTCCCTTAGGTCACCAGGGAAAAGTACTATAACCAGTTTCTTTAGCGACATTCCGGAGATATTCCATTTCATGCATATGCAAGCAACTATATTAACAAATATTAGTGATCGTAGCTATTGGGTATTTTTAATTGTACATAGACAAGTGTGTCCACTTTTCTCTACCTTTTCTGTTGGCCATGGCTCAGCTGCCTTTATCAAGAGTGGTCATGTGTTTCCCTAACACACAGCATGTCTAATAGAACGCGCCATAGCGGGTCTAGCAGTCGCCTCGGGATCACACCGCGGTCCCCACGAGGATTCCGGCCAAGCTCGGTGGTTCCAGCCGCGCAAGGGTCGCGCCGCGCCTCCAGGGGCGCAGTGTCAGACTCCGGCCGCACGATGGCGCGCGCTTCCTGCGGACCCGGCCCTCGGCGCGGCGCAGACAAAGGCGGGCGTCCGGCCTCCCTCGCGGGGCCGCGGAGGCGGCAGGCGCCCCGGGTGGCCGCGGCCGCCCCTGTGCGCCGAACCTGGCAGCTGCCGCCTGCCTGAGCCTTTGTCCCGCGCTGCCCGCCTTCGTGCTAAAGGACACGGCGGGAGGCTGCTAGGCGCACGCGGCGCCAGGTGGGCATCCACCGGAGTCCCGGGCCCTCACACCCCCCGGCAGCTGGGCCCCACCTGAGCCTGGGTCATGGTCAAGAAGCTGGAAGCGCGAGAGTGCGAACTGCCCCCGAATGCCTGCCCAGGAAGCTTCTTTTCCCTTCCACCCGTCAGCAAAAAATTTGCCCCAGAACTCTGCACCGTGGAGGTTTTTCACCACTGCCCTAACTTCCACCTCCCACTTCCCATTGAAATTCTATAGGGCCTGGGTGTCACGTCTGCAGAGGAAATGCTGGCATTTAGATTTGAGTGAAAACCATGAGCATGGGGCCTGGCTTCCCCAAGCTCGTCTCTGCAGGCTCTGAGAAAACTTCCCTCTCCTGTCCTTACATCCTCTAGTCTTACAGTCCAATAGAAGTTTCTGTGATGATGGAAGTGTTCGGCCTGTTCCTTGTCCAGTATTTGGTAGCTGTTAGCCACATGTAACAATTGCGTGCCTGAAGTGTGGCTGAAGAACTGAATTTTTCATTGTATTTAATCTTAATGAACCTACATTTCCAAAGCCACCTGTGCTCATGTGTGTGTAGGTCAATTGCTACCCTCTTGGACATGCAGCTTTAAGATCTCAAGTGGATCCAGGCAGTTGAATATGCAGTTATGTTGTTAAGAACACAATTTTATAAAAATTCAAATGAAGCGTGGAGTGTACGCCTGTTGCACCTGAAAAGATGCCTGGGAGTAGCTGATGGAGAGAGACAGTGGTGTCAGCTGAGTTTGTTTTAGCTGCTTAGGGAGATGCTAGAGGATGCACTGGGGAAAGCAATGGCACCCCACTCCAGTACTCTTGCCTGGAAAATCCCATGGGAGGAGCTTAGTAGGCTGCAGTCCATGGGGTCGCTAAGAGTCGGACACGACTGAGCGCCTTCACTTTCACTTTTCACTTTCATGCATTGGAGAAGGAAATGGCAGCCCACTCCAGTGTTCTTGCCTGGAGAATCCCAGAGATGGGGGAGCCTGGTGGGCTGCCATCTATGGGGTCGCACAGAGTCGGACACGACTGAAGTGACTTAGCAGCAGCAGCAGAGGATGCACTGTCTGTGGTAAGGTAACATGGGAAAGAAGGCAAAGAAGAAATGGGTCCTTTAATGTCTTGCTACTGTTGCAAATGGGACAAGGTGGTCTCAGCCTTGGGCTATGTTTTGTAGAAAATTGGGGGTCATAATCACCATCCTGTAATAAAAGGCTAAGTATACACATCCTACACGCTGGGCTTCCTGGGAAAAGATGATCAGACCCAGAAGTAAGCTTGACAGAGCTTGAGTTCTTCTGTGGTCCTATCTGCTTGTGATGATGTGCAGAGGAGGGCCTGCATCTGCTTCACCAGTCAGTGACGGCTGGGGTGACGGTGCTGCTGTCTTCCCTGGATGTGTGATGACTATGGAGCAAAGACAGTGCCCTGCGGGTCCCCAGGGCATGTATCTGTGGGATGCAGGACAATCCCGCAGGGAAACCGGAGGGTTAGAAGTGCTTTTTCCTGAGTAGGATGTCTTGGGTTGCACGCCGTCTTCTCACTCATCATCAGAGCATGGTTCAATGTAAGACTCACATGTTTGCCTGCAGCAGCAATCAGAAGGGTTCTGGTGCCTTGAGATTGCCTAATCACCTGTCTTATCCAAGAGTGTTAACCAACCAACAATTTCATTTATTTTTACTGAAAATAAACATGTACACCTGTGTAGGCTCCTTGGTCTAGTTCCTTGAATGTTTCCAGTAAGCAATTCAATTAAATGACTATTTTTTCTAAAATCTGAGATGGAAGCTCCCTTTGAATTTTTTTTTTTTTTTTTTTTGGCTGCATTGGGTCTTTGTTGCTCTTCGCAGTCTTTCTCTGATTGTGGTGAGCAGGGGCTACTCTTCATTGCGGTGTGCGGGCTTCATGTTGCAGAGCGCAAGCTCTAGAGCGTGTGGGTTTCAGTAGTTGTGGCTTGCAGGCTCTAGAGCGGGCTCAGCAGTTGGGGCGCAGAGGCTTATTTGCGCAATGGCACGTGGGATTTTCTTGGACCAGCGTTCGAATCTGTGTCTGCTGCGTTGGCAGGCAGATTCTTAACCACTGGATCACTGGAAAAGCCCTTGATCTTCTAAATATGTTCATGTGTGTGTATGTCTGTGTGTAAGTGTGTGGGTGGGTGGGGAATGGAGACAAATGGAGGGAAGGGGGCAAAAATCGATCAAGACATTGTATATTATCTTTTGAGGATTCAGTGTGCTCTTTCACCTATGGTATCCAGAAATAGACCTGTGAACATTGACGTTTTGTTTGAACTAAAGCTGATGGTGGTGTCCTGGCAGAGCTCCTTATCCACAGTAGGCATGGAATAAATATTTGGTGAATTTTTAGTGAGAAGGGAAAATGGGTCATAATTTCATATCCAAACGATCTTTGTGGGTTGTCCATCCCTTTTTATTTTGTTTTGTTTTGTTTTCTCCTGGAGATGTTCCCGACCACAAATAAAGGACAAGGGGGAAATAGTTAAGCACACCTAGAGCTGCGTCCAAACAAAAGAGGAAAGAGACTAAACAAACCCAAGGTTTTCTATTTCTCCCTGAGCCAAGTAATCCCTTTGATTACATCTAATACCTGCCAAAACCCAGATGGTGTGCCCACCCATCTCCCGTATGATAATGCCACATTGTGAAATCTACCCATTAATATTAATTGTCAGCTAGAGAATCTGTCTGAACTACTAAAGCTTGAGATTGCCTAGAGAAAGCAGGCCCTGCTTTAGCAGGGATTTTAAGATAATTCTCATTCTTTCATTCTGGATCTCACATATGTAGAATGTTAAATAATAGCCCGAGAATGCTCGTCTAATTTCGGCACATGTCTGCCTCTCACAATCCAGGTCTTAAACCACTGTTCATTTGGGGTCTACTCCTGCTGACCAAAATATTGCCTTAAACTGCTGTGGGCTTGCCAGTGGCACATAGGCACCCACTGTTCACCCTGTAAAGAGAATTGTAACTCCCCAGGAGCTGTTTGAATTGAATGTCCCCTAGCATGTGATGCTCAACTCTTTCCCTTTTATTTTTCTCCTTCTCAGTAATTGACTTGGTGATCCTTGAAAAGTCTTTCAAAATCTCGTTTTTTCAATGACTGTGTGAGCCCTGCTGAGCAAGGAAGGCAGAGGCAGAAGAGAAGGCCCGGGAAGAGAACCTCATGTCCAGGTAGGTCTGGGGCATTGCTCCTGCCTTATAATCCCAGCATTTGGTTTGAGCCCTGATCATGAACAGACATCCAGGTCGCTCCACAACCCTATCTTTGCTTCTACATCTCCACGCTGAAATGTCTCAGCATTGCAGCGTCTACTGTGTTCACTGAACTTTTATTATTTTTTTTTCCTAAGCCACAAAATTTTAGAATCCATTTATGCCTGAAATAGATATGAAAATTTAGTAGGTGTGAGATTGAGTTTTTCCTCTGGAGTCGCCCTGCTTATCCTCATGGGTTATAGTACAATCGCCTTCTGACAGTTGTTCTTAAAGCCAACACCTTAAACTTTATGGGTAAATGCAGAATCCAGCCCACGCCTTGTTTTTGTCGGGAGCATACAGAGCTGGTAGAAACAAATGAATTCAATATTCTATGTCCTGTGTTTCAGGAGAGCGCTGTCACCCTGAGCTTGATGTCCAGCTCCGGGCCAGAGCTGTGGCCACACGGGATGGCTGAGTGACTGGAGCAGAGGGACACCACACAGATGAAAACTGGAAAGCCTGTTCTTTTGGGTACATGAATGTTTGCTTCACAGTCCTGACAGTTCTTTTATTAGCAAATATTAATTTCTACTGAACAAAACCAGAAGACCTTCCTGGAGCAGGATGTCTAAATAGGCATTGAGATAATTTTAAAAACACCTATTGGTATGTAAAGCAACCTTCCTCATGAAAAGAAGTAACTGCACAAGTGGCAGAAGCCAGTTTACACAGCTAAATATTTTGATTATTTAACTTATTACCATTATTTTACAAAATGAAAAAAAAAAGCCATTGAATTGCAATTTTGTTCTCATTTCTGGCCATCTTTGCAATTCTATGCTATGTGAATGCTGCTTTGGGGAAGACATGAGGAATGAGACAGCAAATGGCTTTTTCCAGAGCGAGTCCTCTCCCCTTCTTAACCAGTGTGTGGAGGGCTGGTGAAGGTGCCTTCAGGCCCCAGTGCATGAGGAGACAGGCCATGCTGGGGCTTCCGTCAGAAGGAATTGGTGACCAGCGGTGCACCTCCGCTTCTGTGTCGCCTGCAGATTGTTCTCCTCTGCCTCCCTCTTGGACAGCGTCCGAGGAGAGAGGTGCTTACAGGGTGAGGGGATGGCCCTCTCCTCTCCTCCCCTCTCACCAGAAAAGCTGCTTTCTGATGTCACAGATTGGGACAAATTGTTATAAAGGCACCGAGAGGCAGAAATTAGCGCTTTTAAATTGAAGGTGAATCACAAGGCCTATTTCTGCCTCAGGCGCTTCTTTTCACCCATTTAAAAGGACCAAAGTTAACTTTTAAACACATCTATTCTTTACACAAATAAAAGTGGGAGGTGTCTCCAATCACTTTGTAAAACTGAAATGCTGTCTAGGAGAGTTTATTTCACGTGTGTGTGTGTGTGTGTGTGTGTGTGTGTGTGTGTGTATTTACATTTTATTTATTTATTTTTAAATTTTTGGCTGTGCTGGGTCTTCATTGCTATGCAAGCTTTTCTCTAGTTGTGGCTCTAGTTGTGGTGTGCAGGCTCCTTATTGTGGTGGTTTCATTGTTGTGGAGCATGGGCTGTGCTTTGGTAGGTGCAGCACGTGGGCTCAGTAGTTGCATTTCCTGGGCTCTAGAGCACAGGCTCAGCAGTTGTGGCTCATGGGCTTAGCTGTTCCCAGGCGTGTGGTATCCTCCCGGATTAGGGATTGAATCGTGTCTTCTGCATTGGCCAGTGGATTCTTTACCACTGAGCTCCCAGGGAAGCCCTTATGTACATTTCTAAATGGCCAAAATTCAGGTTATTATGGTGGTTAAAAGAGTTTGCTGGTAGGATCAGACCCGAACATTCCACACTTAGCTCTGAGCAGATTTTTATGACCTGCTTAGAGACCTTTGAAAAATACACTTAATTATTACAAGGCAGCATTGTGCAAACATGCCTGTGTGATGTTTACACTACCCCATTCTTATCAGTTAGAAGCAACACAACAAAAATATTAAAGAGCAAACAAGCCAAAAATCAATGAGAAGAGAGATGAAAGCATGACTAATTAAAAAAGGGAATGTATATGAAAATACTATAAAAGCTATGAAGTGTCACCACATACAAAGTAATATCCCATCAGCAGAAGTCCAAGTCTTCAAAGGCGGTGCAGCCTTCCCAGTGTGCTGGGCTGTCTCATGGTCTGTATGTTTAGGTATTTAAGTTGTGGTACGATGAGCCATTTCCACCTCTTTGTAAACTGGTTTGTACCTTCCTTTTATACTGTGCCTCTTCAGAGGAATTTCTAGAAACCTTAGAACATTTTGGATGAACTCTGGATGATAAACTCAAAATTGAAGCATAAGCAGTTCCAACTATATTTGCTGTTTTTAGGAAACAGCACCTCTTGAGATGGGAAGGTCAGTTTGAAATGACTGAGTCTATGGAGATCATTTAAAACCCCCACATCACTCACAGACCAGTCCGATTTCTTCTCTAGTGGGCATTTACCAAGGGGCTATGCTATCCCCTGCCTTTGCCAACTCGCTGTCCAGAAGCCAGAGCCCAAGAGACAAAATTCCAATGTCCTGGAGGCCTTGGGTCTTTATATGCGTGCAACTCCTACTCTGGTTAGAACAGAATCCACTGAGGTCTTCTGAGTTGACCCTCTAGGACCTCAGGGGCTCCTCCTCACCGTCATGGAGCTGCAGACGTGGTTTTATAAACACAAATGGAAAGGAACCTCTTTGGTGCTGAATCTGTGGTATCTAAAACCTAGTTTCCTTTTGCCTGAGTAAATTGAGGGATAAAAACTTTGAAAAACCTTAACGTCCTCCCAAATCAGAAAAACAGACATGGAATAGACCTCAATATCTCATTGCCCAGGATGTTGAAAATTTTAATTGGCCAGCAGAAAGTTATTTAAAAATAATGGGCAGGGCAAAATAAATATGTAATTTGATAGTCTGTTAGCAACTCCTTTTATCGCATATGGAGCATTTTCTAATTTTCTCTTTGATTGTAAATAGAAATCTAGTTTATTAAGCAGAAACATAGATTATTAATAAATAAACCACTTGATGCCCATAAAGCACTTTGAGGGTGAAAAGCCTCTACTAAGTGGCAAATATTATTATTTTTATTGCAAACTAACGGGAAGAAACTAAGCTAATGAATGCTTACAGAGCTCCAAGTAGTCATCAGACCCAAATTGCCACACACTGTAAACTATTCAACTTGTTTCTTAGATAGAGATGCGTTTAAATTTTAAGTTGATACTTTTTAATTTTTGCAAATGATGAAAGGCAATGCTTATGGGTCTGTAATTTAAATAAGAATAACTCAAGGGATTAATCAGTTTTTACATTTAAATAGAAGTTGCCTAAAATACATAACACTTTTGAAAGTGCAGCTAGCAAAAAAGAAAAAGGCAAGACCAAGACTAATTTTCTGAGTTAAATCGTTGCCAAGGGATATAGCTTTTTATAAGTATCACTTCTTTTGAATGATGTCGTAGCCATAACTGATCTACATTAAAATCATACCCTAAACAGATAGAGTGAAACCTGATGTTTTAGAGTTCAGGCTGAATGCTTTCTTATGCTCTACTCTTCTGCATTTGGCCTTGACACTGTGGTATATATGATATGTAAGATGAATGAATTCTTTTACTATCTGATATTTGAAGTGAAATATAAAAATAATGCCATGCCACAATGGAATAGTTAAAAATGAAATTATGGATGTAAGTTTGATTTTTCCAGGCATTTTTCTGAAGTCAGATCATAAGTGTTCACTTCTGCTATTAAAGTGGATGCACTGTATACTTCTATATATTATGTTACATTTGCTGATGCACATAGGAATATGTTACATAACTGGGGTCCACACATTTCGCTTGTTCTTAGTGAGAGTAGATTTAATTCAAACCAAACAAATACTTTAACAGACAAACAGATAATCACTGTAAATGTTACAATAGAAACTACCTTGTTTAAATCTCCAGTAAATATACATTTTGGCAAAATCCTGTTGGAAAAATCCATATGGGTTACTTGAGATTTTTGTCACTAAAAATGTCAAAGCAGTCCTCATTCTCCAGAGAACTAGGTTCTGATCTGGGATCAGAGCTAAGGTGTGCTGAAAGGAAAGCATTTAAAGACAATTTTCTTGTCTCTCTCCCTACCTCCGTGTGCGCGCGCGCGCGCACACACACACACACACACACACACACACACACACACACACATTCCAGGCATTTTAAAATGACACCATTATGCTCCATGTCCAGGACTAGAAAACAAAGTCTCCTCCTGTTTGACAAGATTCAGCCTGCAGTGTTTTTAGCAGCCAAGATACGAGATTTTTAAATTAGGGCCTTCAGAATGGAATATTAGCAGACCCATATTAAAACAAGGCTGGCGGCCCTCATGATGATATGGGGTAATTTTCTAATTAGCAGAAGGCTATTTGAAATGCAGCATGGTGTCCCATTTTTCATACTGTTACATTCTACTGGGTAGAGCTAGAGAAGTAAAACAAAAGCCATGAAACCTCATAGTCAGATTTCTATAAATTGGTCTCTCCAGCCCTGTAAAGACCGAATCTAATTTTAAAGGCTTTTTAATTTACAGAACTTAGCTTTGCTGCAACTAGGAGCATTGTGCTAAAAACCAGATCACCATCCAACCAGTTAACAGAGCACAATTGCTACTCTTCAGTTGTTTGATTTTAGGGTGTTTTTTTAAATTTATTATAGCATGTATTATTTATCCTTGTTTTCTTAATGTTTGTGTTTGGGTTCATGTTTTTGAAAGAGGATTCAGCAAAGGAATGTGCATATAGCAACTGCTGGATAATATGAGATTTAAATATCTTCAAACATTTATTCTTAAGAGGTAGAAAAGAGCGGTCTCTTTCATGAGTTTGGGTCTTAACTTTTGGCATACTGGGTCAAGAGAAGAGGTAAAGGTTGGAGGTGAGAATGTTTGGGGTGCATCCAGGGAAAGACAAATTAGATTCTTAGACATAAAGCTTTCAAATATAGAAGCATTCAATGAAGATGTTTTTTATATGTGAAGATTCCAAAAGTCAGTTATCCTGTGCATACAAATAGAAACCCCTGTTGGGAGCATGGTCTTCAGTGTGAGAGGTGGAAGAGATGAATATCCCATCCCTAGTAAGGTTCAAGTCACATCACTATTTATACTGATCGCTTCTACAGATTGGTGGACAGAAGAATGGGTTGATTGGCAGAGGACAACTTGCTTCAAGCCATCCTCCAAACCGTCTCCAGGATTCATTTTTCCGAAGAGTGTGTCACGTGCCCTACCCAGAAACCTCAAATGGTTTTCCATGGCTTGCAGAATTTGGTCAGAACTCTGAAGCCTGACCTTGGAGGCCCTTCCCAAATCTACCCAACCTCTCTTTCCAGGGGCATCTTCCTGCCACTCCACTCTATGCTTTAGCTGCACCAGGAGACTTGTGGTCCCCAAGCCCCGCAAGGCTGTTGATGTGCCAGGTCAGGTAATTCTTTCCATCCTGAGTGCTCCTACTGCATCTTCCCACCCAGAAAAGCCCAGCGCATCCTTCTAAAGCAGTTGAGCAATCTCCTGCTTCAGAGGGGGCTCCCTGATCTCTTCTTTATTTCCTATCCCCAGTCTGATTGGTGGTGTAGCCAGGTGTGTGTAAGCTGCTCCTCTGGACTGTGAACCATTTGAGAACAAGGAGAAATAGAACTTCATTTTTTTAAAGTCCCTCCCATACCTGGTACAGGTCCCTGGGTGCAGTAGACACTCAAAAGGACCTGGCATTACATTGACTCTAAATAAGATGCCTCCCACCTTCACATTATGCATGGTGGTCAATATTCTATAAATTAGATTGGCAAAACAACAACAAAAAACAACAGCTACCATGTTCAAGGAACTACACTTGGAGTAGAAAAATAGTGAGAGAAGCTTATGTCTTGGATCATCTCGAGGAATTTTTCAGCCATCTCTTCTTTCCTTTCTGTCCCATTCTGACACGATGAAAGCAACGTCCACATCCTTGCCAGGGCCTGGGGAGTCACTCTCCAACTTTTACCTGCACGAGAACTGGACAGGGAAAGTGGTGGGCCTGAGAACATGGCATGACTGGCCCACTCTTCTCTCACCCCGGCATCCGCTCATCAATGCAGACATGATCTGTGAAGATTCAGTTTTTTAATAATGTTGTAAACATTTCTCTACCAAAAAAAAAAAAAAAGGCAAAGCACTTCTTTCCTTGAAGTGATTAGGCATTTTTTAAAAAAAAGAAAGAAAAAAGGAAAGAACAAATGTGTTACATTATTTTATGGGATTTTTAAATTCTCAAGATGATTAAAAAACAACATACTTATCTCTCATGTCTAAGCCTAAGGTATGGTTTATAAAGCAGTCCATCCAACTCTATATTGGATCTCTTGTTAGATTCCTTGCACTGATGACTTCTGGCTTATTTCCATCCTTCTTTGAATGCCAACAAATTGGTACATCATAGATGACTTTTCACTGTTTCTGCTGGTGACATAATAAATTCCACTGGGTTCTGTTTGCCAGGCCATCAATAAGTGTTTTAAATAGCCATGGATGAAAAATTTGCCTACCCATTTTCTTTCCCACAAATGATAAGCTAAATTGTTTATCATATTTTTTGTACCTAGGTATCTATTTGATGGGATGTGCTTTTTCCTCCAAATCTGGGTTCATAGAAATTGAAAAAAATTTTTTTTCCCCCACTCTCAGAGAATACTATGAGTATTCTCACAGGTTTCTGACATAGCTCATACCTATGACCAGGTTGGAGTTACTGTACATTGCAGTCTACTTTTTCATATCAACCCAAGGGCATATAATCTAGTAGACAGAACTAAACAGATTTGCACAATCACAGCAAAAGCACTAGAACCTGCATCTTCTGATAGAACATGTGTAAGTAATTAAGAAAAAAAATAATTGCACTTTTGAGAAGGTAGACTCACCAAGCAGTTGTTGAACTATAAAAATGCATTAAGTGTAGTCAGTTTCTTTTTTTTAATTATTCAGGAATGTTGTTTATGTTATCATGAAAAAAAGAGGTGAGAAAATATATTCGGCAATTTTTGGTTTTCCCCCATTTGAGCAGATGGCGATTTGTAGTTCAAAATTTGTAACTCAAATTATTTCACATTTTTATTAATCAGTACAATATGTTTTTAAAACAACAAACTGCACTTAGAAATATCAGTGTAAGTTCCCCAATTTGCCTAGTTCCATCAGAGAGCAGTTTAAGAATTAGAGATTTTATTAGCAATATTGGGAAGCAGAGCATTCTAGCTCAGTATTTTGATTGCTATTATTTTTATTCCAGTGTTTATTCAAAGTACTTCATGTGAGTGAGGGGGCAGTTGAAAATAGTATAGAAAATTGCAGTGGGGAGCTGTAAAAAGCTGGGGAGAATCTGTTTCAAGATGTTTGCTTTTTGGTAGAACAAAAAGTGCATTTTGTTAGAGACAAATATTTTTTGTGATAAAAAACATTTTATGTGAAATGTAGATTGGACTTTTAATATAAAAAAGAAATGTTAAGCCATTCTATTTTAGGAAGCTTTGGCGTCTTAGAATGAAAGCTGTTAGAACTGCATATATTGGAATGTTCTCACAACTGTTGTCATCCTGTGTTCCTCTGCAAACCTGTTAAATTACATGAGTGTAGAAATAAGGGAGCTTTTTTATTATTATTAATTGACACTCATTTTTAGCTGGCATGTACTGGCAGGTCTTTCTAGACAAACCTCAGGCCGTACAAGGCAGAGCTTCAATCTGAAAGTTTGGGGAGTATTCTAAAGCTCTGTAATATGGAAGCTAGGAAGTGTAATATTAAAGTGATAAACATCTTATATTCAGTGTAATTCACAGTTTCTTTCATTCTTTTTACTATCTATAGATCTAAATCAAAACAAATTCCATAAAAGAGGGGGTTATTTTCAAGCACATTTTCCTTCAGAGAACTCTTGAATATTTTATCATATCTATTTCTATACATATGCTATACATTTCTAGATCCCTGTTGAACAAAATCCAAGGTGATGATAAAAAAAAAAAAACTATGACATTAGAATTCCTAGGAGATATAAAGTTAGCCCTTGTAAATGAAACGAACTTTGTTTTTGGCAATTAAAGAATTCACAGGGATATTAAGTCAGAGAACATTATGTTTGAACTATTAAATTGTTTTTATCCAGGAGGTTATTAAAAATGTATTTCAAATCACCAGAGTGGCAGGAAAAAATAAAAAAATAATAACTTAAATAAGGTTACATTTTCCTATGCTCTTGTGAAGAAACATTGGATTATGTGATTTCCAAGTAGAATTTTGCAGGCACCAAATATTCACTTTAGGACATGTGAGGCTCACCCCCCACCGTCACTGCAACAAACTGTGAATGGGTGGGCACTTCGACTGTCACCTGGTAACAGGCATCTATGGATTTTCTGGGTGTCCCTCGAATCGTGCAGAACCCCGGGATTTAGACAAGTTCTTCACAAGGTCAAACAAAAAACCAGACCCGGATCACAGTGCCGCCCAGGATCAAAAGGGGCAGGAAGTATATATAAGCTTATGGTATGAGGTGGGAATCACTGGTGTCTGAACAGCCTCTTCGTCCTCAAATGGTTAATTCCCCCAGGCTGTCATATTGCATAAACAGATCCTCCTTTAATAAAATTAATTAGGTTCTGAGCTTTATAGGGTGATGCCCACTGACCCTTTACATGCCTATTGTTCCCAGATCCAAGCGAAAGAAAAAAGAGAGGCTGCCCAGTCGACAAGAGAGAGAGACCCAAGTTGAAAGATTAGAAATCTCAAGAAGGAGCAGAGAGAGGGGATGGAGGAAGCTAGGTGATGTTTGCGTCTGCACGGAACTTAAAAGCAAAAACAAAAAACCCAGCCGCGCGGTGATCGGGTTTTGTTAATTTCGCTTTTTTTGCACGCGCCACGAAATTCAGGCTGCGTGGGGCTCCTGAGAAACATCCAGAGTCTTTGTAGATATCAGGGATGCGCGGCTTTAGTTTAAAAAAAGAAGAAGAAGACCCGAGGCAAAGGAGCAGGTTTAGGGGGAGGATCTGCAAAAGAAAAGCAGGACCCCTGGCAAACCCGTTTAGAAGCCCACTACATCCCTCCCTCTTCTCTGGCTATCCACCCAGCGCTGTCCCGGGCATTTCCTAGCACGAGTTGCTTCTGATATTCTTTTAAGTTTGCTAAGCGAACTCCTCGAGGGTGGCAGCGGGAGCTGGGATGGGGAGAGGTGAAATGTGGACCGCGGTCTTTTTCTTTTTTCATCAAAAGGGGCTTGAGTTCCTCGGTCCTAAGGATTAAGTGAGCGCATCTCCGCGCCTCTGGTCGGAGGAAATCAGAGGCACGACAGCAAACGCTGCCCGATTTTGTAAGAAAAAAATTTAAAGGGAAAGAAAAGAAAAGAATCCCTCTCGACCGGATGTTTCCAATTACAGGGGAGTCGGAGAACAGAAATGAGGGTGGCGTTTGACGAGGATGGGGCCAGATTTGGAGAGGGTGGGGGCAGGAGGTGAGAAGAGACGCAGCAGGGTAAAAGGCAAGAAATAAGGCTTCTGTAAGGAGAAGAGGAAAATAGGAAAATGAAGCAGAACTAGAAAAATGACAAAGTGTTGAGTGCTGATTTATTGCAGAAGCCTCTGGTCATTTCCATATATTGAAATGCGCCCAAGCGGCCAGTCAGTCAATTTCTTTTGAGCTGCTGCTGCCGCTGCCCACGGGCTGCCCACGTGACTCCCCCTCAGTCAGCCTCTTTACCACCCAGCCCCAGAAACAGATAGAAGAGGAAAGAAAGAGTGTGAGGCAGAGAAAGCATCTGTGTACTGTAGTGGGTGATTTGGAGAAGGAGACATTTGTGTGGGTCTTTGGGAAAGAAGGAATGTGGCCTGGGGAGGGGAGAGGTAGGTTTCAAGCTCCATTCAAGTGTTACATCCAGTTACTCTCTCTGGCACCTTTCCATCTCCCTCTCCTCTCTCTCTCTTTTTCCCCACTCTCCTCTTTTCCTCTCTCTCGCTCCTCCTCTAAGCAGTTAAGAAAGGGGACAGAATACAGAGATATAAAAGTCTGTCTATCTACAAATATATAATGGGAATGGTGTGGAGATGTAGGAGATTCAAGTCAGATTTTATTTTGGTGTCCATTGCTTTGGTAGATTTTTCTTAAAGAAAGGCACACACACACACACACACACACACGCACGCACACACACATCCTAGATAAAAGCCAGTGAGTTGTTAAAAATGAATTTGCAGCATTAGAGCTGTTAGCATCATTCAGCAAGCAGCAAGCTTGATAATTTCCAGGTGTTGGGGAAAGCCGTTGTCCGGGAGCTCTTACAGAGCTTATAAATCCCTGTTGGGAGAGAGAAAAAAATCTTTGGAGGTGAATGAAATATCAAATCACAAGACTCCTATGTAGATTTATGATTGCATAAGAAGCTTGATCATTTCCATATACTGAAATGTGCTGTCCTCCTGAGCCTGCCCAGCCCTTCCAGGAGACGAGGCGCTCCGTTCTGCCTTGATCAATGTTGACTATGAAGCAAGAAAGGGGGGGTTGGTGGTGGAAAGCAGGCTGGCACCAGATGGAGCGGGGTCTCGGGAAAGGTCAAGGTTAGCCCAGGCTGCTATTGAGCCGGTAGCAGCCTCACAGATAGATCTCTGCCTCGAAGGCACCCACTGGGGCTTCTCAAAATCAAATCTAATAGAAAAGGCAGTCACAGAATGAAATCGCTTCATCTGAATGCTAAAATTGTTATTAGGCTACATTAGAGAGATATCAGGCACGTGGTTACCAAAAAAGGGAGCATGCCTAGCAGTTTGTGTCTGAAAGAAAAGCTATGAATATGTTGATAACATCAGTAATGGGCAAGTAGAAGAGATGGATATCTCTTTTTTTGGTCTAAAAACCAGATTAACATATTAAATGAACATGTTTTTCTCTTTTTAGCAGGTCTACCTTATATTTTGACGTGCTTGGAATTCTTCTTTGGTGGGGGGAGTGAAAAAAAATCACTCAGTCCAGAAATAGGTGATCTTTATTGATCGAGAAGTTTGACTCACTTGAGGAATTTTGTTAGCATCTTTCACCAGGTATGTGCCTCTGGAAATTCATCCCTCAGGCGTTACATCGGGGGGGGGGGGGGTTGACATTGCCTTGGAAATCAGCCTTTCTGGCTCTGGACCACTGGAAATCCGTCAGAGGCCTTGCCTTCTTCCCTCTTCTCCCCCCTCCTCTTTTTCTTTTTGCATTCTTTTTAGACACAGAAGTGTTTTTGGAATAAATTTCATCCCACAGGCAAATGCCAGCCTAGGAGAGTGCCTGGGACCAGACATACGTGTACATTGCCTGTTAGGGTAGTCACACTAGCATTTTTCAGGCAGTCTCCCCCCCCAATTATCATAATGAAACCCACATTAGCTGTTTTTAACCTACAGCACAGCCATATCTTAAAGAAGGATTTAGTCTTGTAAAATAAATGCGGGCTACACTAGATTAAACATGATGACTGCACTCCAAGGGTTAATAAATTTAGAATTAACAGATCATCTCAGCTTGATACAGCTACTATAGATGATTTAATATGCAGCCTAAGCAGGTTGGCAGTCAGCTCACAGATGCAGATAAGATCAAACAGTCTCTTGATTCAATAGATTGAATGATTGTACTGAGTGTCTAGAAGGTGAGTGACAGAACATATATGGAAGGGGTTCTGGTAAAACGGAGCTTCAGTTCCAAACTGCTGTTTTGTGCACTGGTTTTCTTTTTCTATCAGTTCACCTTCTGTGGCAAGAAAATCCAAAGTGGTGGTGGGGGTTAAAGATGCTCTTCATTGTATAGAGTAGTGGGAGCTTAAGTTTTGAGTAAGGAAAAGATGGATACCTTTAATATCAAGATCTATTTCTAATTAGTTCTCCCTGGTAACTAATACCCACCATTCCCCTTTCCTCTCTCTCCTCACAGGCTCGTAGGTCAGGGCTTTACAGACAGGATGCAAGGTTCCTGGATGATGCAGGTAAAGGCAGCCTACTGAAATTATATAGGTAATTTCTTCGCTCTTCTGCTTTGCTCTAACTGTGAAGATCTGAATATGGAGATGAGGTGTGAAGAGGAGTTGAAATTCAAACTCTAGTATGTAGTCACTGTGAGGTGTTTATGCTAGGAGAGAGCTTACATTTCTATAACTGATGTTAAAAACTGGCAAAACTAGGGGGCTTGGGGAAGATTGGGGAGGGTCCAGCAGAAAAAGTTAAGAGTAGGTGTGTTATCAGGCCTTGCTTTTGGCACCCTAACTAGAGTTTCTAATACCTAACTTGGCTAGTTTTTTAAAAAAGATTTAATTTCCTTTATCTATTCAGACTCTAGTAGTATTTAAACAGGAAGACAAAAACAATTTTAATAGAAGTGTATGTGATCTGATATGATAGACAAGTGTATAACAGTTTTTATGATTTGATCAAGAACAAGGGCTTCTCCTAAACCCATTAGATTCTGTCATGTGAATATATATTCAGGCAATTTAAAAATGCATATTATGCATTCACTAGACCGGCACGGTCTGAACTGTATCATGTTATTCTGTCCTATTACCCCCCTCCCCAAGTCTGAATATGGAAATCTATAATAGAGTGACTTTAGAGCTGCAGCAGTTTCCCAATGTTTGTAACTTGGTGGTTTCATTTATTTATTTTATTTCATTTTCTTTTTTAATATCAAAATGTCCAGTCCACACCATGAACTAATGGCCCACAAAATTTTCCTTTATTAAATAAAGTCATTTAAAACTGAGTAATAGCCCTACATGCTGTTAACACTTTAACTTTTCCCTTCCTGCTCTAATGTCCTAGTGGGTAACTTGATATGCTTCTAACTCAGATTTTATTATTGTTGGGTAACCTCTAAAAAAGTCTTAGAATATTCAACTCTTATAAAGTGCTATTCTGGGTCTTGATATGCTGTGTTTTGTTTTTTTGAGAAATAAAATTTATGTAACCTGCATATTTAAAGGTTTTGAGCTAAAAGCAGATTGTCCCAATTTTAGGCTGAGTAAAGTGTTTCAAGTGAAATCTGTGATGGGCGGGAGGAACTTTGAACCGGGTATGGCTGTTCCTGGGGCAGAAGTAGTGGGCATTTATTTCACATATTAACCAGATTTAAATGCTTCCGAATTTTACTCTCCCTTTCTTGGACAACCTGTGATTGCAGCAGGGGGCACTCCAACATATGAATTACTTGGAAGTAGGAAGCTCAGGCTCTCCTGTTTCCCCATCTACTTGGAGGCATAACCACTGAAAACAGTTCTCTCTCAGAAATTTGCATATTTATGGTGCCTCCTGCAGGGTCCTGTGATTGCTTTACAGTCAGGAAAGGTAACAGAAAAATATATATCCTCCTTTAAAACGTGAAAAAGGATCATATAGCAACAGTGACTCTAATAGGAGACTAATCCTTGCAAAGCCGGTAGCATGAAATTTGTTTCTGGAGTATCTTTGTTTTGGTGTTGTTTTAGGATTTGAAGGGAATATTTTGGAAGTTGTAGCACTAAGTCTCTGATCCCTTGAAGATAGATATAGGAAAATACTTCACATTTTGAGAGAAAAAAAAATTAGCCTAGACTTACTTATTTATTGAGTGAATACCTCTAAAGAATAGAAAATTCCTTACAGACATGGAAAAGCCACCCAATGGATCACTTAAAAGCCTAGTTCCATGGCACATATATTTTTTTAGTCCTAGTCATAAGCAATGAACAATTGTGCAGTGTAGCTTTGGATATAAAAGTTAATTAGGTCTCAGAAGAGAATAGTTTCATTTTTATTGGCTCTGAGTTCCAAGGATACCTTTGATACACCTTTCCTCTCAGCCCCTTTTGACCTTCTTTGTGGAAACGGTACAGGGCCTAGACACGCAGGCTTGTTTGGTTCTGGATGCCAGATTTTTGTTACTCTGCTCACTCTCTTAAATTCTACCAGAGGAAGCATCATCATTGAAATTACACCCAGAAAAAATCTAATCTTATCTCCTCTTCAGGACCAAGGTGTAGTTAATGTGATATTTTTCAAGGGTTTTAGTTCAGGGAGAGAATTCATATACTCTGGCAATTGGCAGCACCTGAATGCAGAAATCGGGGTAGGGGGGTGGGCTGAAGCTTTAATTCTAAGTGGTCCAGTTTCCTTGTGTCTTCATTAGAACCTCATCCTTATTTTATCATAGGTCTATCGTACTTCATTTCCGTCCCTCCTAAAAGGCCAGTGTACAGGGCTCATAGAACTGACATCAGCAATCATGAGCAAACATCCTGAGCGATGGTGGAATTCTGCAATACACAGCCTTTTCTGTATCCCATCCTTTCTATGGAAATGCCTATCAAAATCAAGGGGATGAAAATAATTTTTCCTGCAATTAGACTTTACATAATAAAGACACAGGGTAGTAAAAATAATATGTGCTATCAATAATACATGGTGACATAAATGCCCAAACTGTGAGCAGAAGGATTCTCTTATCACACATTAGTCACCACAGCAGTATATGTGCTTATGCACTACCTTTCAGTGTAACATTAGGCGATATATCTGTTTGTTATTCTGGCTAGGGAGATTCTCATTAAAATAATTACTGCCATCATCTGATTATTTCAGTGCAAGTTTATTCACAATGTTTAGGCCTTTGGTTTCATACTAGAAAAAATATATACTTCAGGATTAATGTTTATTTCCTTGCTGCTGGTCAGTCCCTTGTCCCTAAAAGAAAATGAAGAAAAGATGCTACCTGAAATCAGGAGCTCTTTTGCTCCTTTCAACTCCCATAATGAGAAGCTTCTTTCTTCTAGAATGTTTAAAAATTGATAGTAATGAATCACAACTTCTTAGCATTGTCAGAGATATATTAATTTTCAACTGTTCTACAAAAACCAGATATTATGTTGATCTTACTGAGGGTAACATATCTGAAAACACAGGCCTGGGCTGAGCTTTTCGCATTAATTTTGAGAGATCCAAACTCTTAAATGTAGCTATAACAATGTAGCTTGGAATTCTAAAGATGTTACTAAAACTAAAGTCTTATCAATTGAAAAAGAAAACAAACAAGTTCCATTTTGGTTTGAGGTTGCTTTTCAGTTTGATTTATTTATGCTAAAGTAAAAGAAAAAAAATGAGAGTTGCAAGTTCCTATTAAGGGGAGTTTACTTCCTGTAAAACATATATTTTAAAATGAGCCTATTTTAAATTTTTTAGAATCTTTAAATCAACACACACCAAACATCTATAATCTTAGCAAAACCCCTTTATGTGCTTAATATTCAAATAATTAACATATTTGCCTTACCCCCCTCATATGTTTACTTTCAGAAACTTAATTTACTTTGAAAATCTACTAATCTTGTGTTTTCTCCTATTGATTAAGCTCGGAGTTCAAGATTCGATCTTTGGAGAAGAGAGGGTCGGGATTCTCATTCTATCATATCTGCTATTTCCCTTGTTTCCTGAGCAAGGCCACAGAAATCACCATGTACAGATGGGTGGGAAAGTGGGTGCCATTATAAGGCTCTGTGGGACTTGCTTCTTTCAAATGAGAACCAGCTAGAATAGGCCTTGATATTTAAAGAAAGTAGTATCTGGAGAATCAGGCTCCAGAATTAATCTCTCAGAGTTATTCTGTGTTGCAATGTACTTGGAATTTGGCTGTTTGCATATTTTATTGCATTTCAAAATCTGAGAATTGAGAACAATAAAAAGAACATTTTACCTATGGTAGAAAGGATTTTGAAGTTCCCAGGAATCTAAGTGGTCTACTTCATCTTTTATTCATGTGCAAAACATTTCCTAAGGTCCTACTCTGTGCTGAGGGGTAAAAAGATGAGAAGGACAGAGGCTCCTATAAGTATGTGACAACCCAGGACTTGTCAGGTGATAGCTTTTATGACATAAGTTATTATATGAAATATATACAGACAGACATACAATTGTTTCCTCCTGACACAAATGGGCTTGCTGTTTATTCTGTGTAAGTTAGATAGCAGTGCAAATGGCCCATACTTCTTAACTATTTAAAAAGTGAAATAATATAATTTTCCACTATATGCATATTTAATGTATTATGGAGAAGACATGAATACTTGTATCTTTTTCACCTGCTGAAACAACAGAAAATGCATTTGGGCAATTCATTCCTTGATTTAGCATGAGTTCAATGCCTACTATGTGTTAAGGAAGTGAAACAATGTTGTTTAAAAAATGATACATTCACTAATGGTGTTAGAAATAGTCTCTGAAATTGCCTACAAAACAAATGTAATACAGAAAACTTATTTCTTGAATAATTAAGCTATTTATCATAAAAGTTGAAAACGATAGATTATCATAGATATATTCATGACCAAACCTCATTATTTACTATTTTTATTTCTGAGAAACCAAGTTCTTTCTCCAACTAGTGTCAGAAGTAACCAGAGCTGTGTCCATTCAAACTAGTCCTTGCTAAAGGCTTAGAATTCTTCAAATCAGCAATGTGAAACCAGGGCTACCCAAAGCAAGGAAAATAGTATGTATCCGTATGGCTTTGGCATGTGTGACTTGTGAACTTTATATGATGTGTTTGTGCTTGTGTATGCGTATCTTAGTGCCTTAAAAATGAAAGCCATCCAAGAGCAGAAACCACATCTCATGTCTGTTCAGGGCAGTACTCCATAAAGAAAGAAAGAACAACAGTGCTTAGGACCGGATTCTTCATTTTATAGGAATCTGGAGGCTTAGATAACTGACTTTGTGCAGGAGACTTTTTTTTTTTTTAAGAAAAAATGAAAACAGGCAAATTGTGTACAACCAGGAATGGGAGACCAAAGAGATTTATCTTCACCAAGCTGACAAAAATGATGAAATAGGCTTTTTCTACCACAAAAGTTTCCTTTGCTGAATTTGGCAGGAAAAAATAAAATACGGATGATTAACTACTGGGGGGGAAAAAAAGATGTCTTAATTTCTAGAAAAGGGGCCAGAAGAGCCAGAGCTCTTCAGTAATCTCTGGGACCGATTGGTACACATCTGGAATGGTTGTGGGACTAGGCAGGCGTTTCTGGGGTTTATAAGAAACTGACAGAAAAGGAACTTGGGCCTGGTAACATGTTTTGATGACTGCTTCTCTTTTAGCTAATTTGAGCAAAGACCAACTAAAGCTATTGTGAAATTAGAATGATCAAAGCCCTGTGGCCCTTGATGGCCTGATTTGGTGGTCTGATTTCAGTCAGAGAGAACAGAGAAAAGGAACTGCTCTTCTTCTGGAAGTGAAAAGGTTTCTAAATGCAGATATGGTGGCTGCAGTTCTTGGTGGCTCTTTCTCTGTATGAAGTTAGTGAACTTAGGGCTTGCCCCAAACACCCACCCAGGGCTACATCTTGGTGTGCAGGGCAGGGGAACAGAGCGGCATGCATCTGAAAACTTCATCTGAACTCATCTCCCACCTCATCTTTGTGCAATGGCTTTCCTGATGGAACAAGAGTTGAAGCAAAAGTTTGAGCTTTTTAGCTACATCTTTCATCCTGTTTCTACTGCCCTCTGATGGACACATTAACTAGGGAACCACTCCCACCCTCATCTCCAACCCCTTCCATCTCTACCACTATGACCTCATCACCACCATTACCATCATCGTGGTTGCCAACACCATCTTTGTTTTCCTTGGAATTAGCATCAACCACATCATCACTAACAAACATTACATGTTATGGTGATGGTATACCAAGTTAACAGAATATATTTCAAACTTCTGGTCCATTAGATAATTCAAGATAAATTCTTCATCAATCTGTCAAGAACCAAAGTCAAGTAGAAACATTTATGGTGTTCGTGTAGAGTCCACTGCTGACACAGTGCTGGTTGTTGCTTTCTGAACAAGCCAAATGATATCAGGAAAGCTACAAAATTTTGAAATAAGATGGCAGTTCCTCTATTGTTTTTACTGCATAGATAAGACAAAAACATTTCAGATACTTAATTCCTTCTCTTCAGTCAATTTATACTTTTTCATCAGAATGTAACATACCATGTGTACCTCTGTGTATGTGTATGAGGTTGCATTCCTTGACATGGTGTTGATTTTTTTAGTTTGTATGTGTGTGTGTTTCTCTGTCTGTGTGTCCATGTTGTATGTACGTACTCCATGGTAATAAGATAGTAAAAAATTATAATAATGGCAAACAGTACTTGTCCAAATAAAGGACTAACTGCCTATAAAATTTCCTTTTAGACAGTGAAGTCATAGCTAAAAGTTGGCAAGAAGACCATCTGAAACCAGTAAAAATCATTTCTGTGATGTTGTGTAAGGAATAGAGGGAAGAAAGGAAGGTGGGAGGGAGGGGGAAAGGTGGGGGAGTGAGTGAGAGAGAGAGAGAATATTTTCAAAAGCTCTTCTTCTTCCACTGAGTTATTCTTTTATAAAACAACTTCACATCTGGACTGATAGGTTGAATTCCACCCAGTGCCATTTAAATAGCCCAAGTTATAAACCTCTTAAACTTGGGGTTTATAATAGAAACACTGACAGACCCTTAACTATAGTGCCTCTATAGTAATGAAAGCACAACTATTTCATTATAGCAGTGTCTGGCAGGGCTGCTATAATTAAGAGTCTGTCAGCGTTTCCATTATAAACCCAAATTTTAAGAGGTTTTTAACTCACATTGTTTTAAATCACATTGGGCTGAAACTTGCTGTTCGAAATGTCAGACCAGATGTGTGTGTGTGCTGTTTTGCTTTTCCTTCTATTTACCCACTTGGGCAAAAAAAAAAAAAAAAAAAAAAAGAGAGAGAGAGAGTAGGAGAATAGATGAAGCTTGTTTTAAGACTGGGTGTGAAAAACATGTATTGAAAAAATTATTCCTCTGTTAAAAGCAAAAGATTTATTGGGGGATGGGTGGGCACACAGAAAATGAAGTTTAAGGTATTTTTCATTTTTGGTTTTTCTGATTGTATTGTTTTCTTTTAGAAGTGCTCTCATTTGGGAAACCAGATTTGAACACATCCCAAAAGTAACATTAAAACAATGAATTTTCTGATAGTAGGTTCTTTTGTTGCTGTAGTTGTTCAGTTGTACGTTCGACTCTTTGCGACCCCATGGACTGCAGCACTGGGTTCTTGACGCTGGTTTATTTGGAAGATATTTGATTATGTAGACTGTTGTAGGTGATGAAAATATCTTGCTTTGTATTCTTGCAAGATTCAGTTGTTCAGCTGTTCTGATCTTTGGGATAATCCTTCTAAGCTCACCATCCTTGGTGGGAATCACTTTTAAGCTAAAATGTACTCTTACAAAAGAGTTATCTGATCAAAGCCTTACTGGTTCTGGGGGAAACTAGTAGAATTTGAATGGTTATGTTGGTTTCATTTATGTGGTGATAGGATTTATTCACTTATTCACTCAAAACCATTCATTGAGAAGCTGCTGTGTGCTAAGTATTGTATTTGGACATTTGGACATTTCTAATGTGGTCCACTGTACTGGCTTCACTGCCCAGCATCTATGTATCTTTGATGTCAATGTTAGGGAGTTAAATTGGATATTTCAGTGTTCCAGCCAGAACACCTTGTTGTCTTCTTAGAAGCCTCTTAACGTGGTGAGACTTACCATCAGCCCCAACACATTGTTGACTCGGCACCCAGCAACCCAGTGTAGAGGTAAGTGTAGGCTTATTTAGAGCAGATCCAGCTTTTTACTTCCTACTTTGCTCCCTTCCTTCTTTCCTTCCTTCTTTCTTTTCCTGGGGTGGTTTGGGGGAGTGATGGGGGGACAGCCATCCAGGAATGTCTGCCAGTCAGCTAAATGCTTTCATCCCATTTTTACTGCCCCCTGATGGAGGAGTTAACTAGGGAAAACAACCCCCACCCTCATCTCCAACCCCTACCATCTCTACCATCTCAGCTAAATGTCCAGGGAGCCTCTGGAGAAATGCCATACTGTTTCCCCAAGAGCCTCCCCGGGGAAGCCTGTCCCTTTGCAGGTGTAGACACTGCCCTCCAGGGGCCTCCTTAAGTCCCAGACTCTGAATCATACTGGAAGCAGAGGAGGAAGAGATGTTATAGTGGGTGGGGGCTGAGGGAGGCTTGGAAGAAGAGGTAACCGCGGCCCTCATGCTCATCTTTCAGTTTGTGGTGCCCACACAAAGCCCACCCCCTTCCTCAAGCACAACCTCCTTTTTTTTTAACATTAATTTTACCCTTGTCTTAACACCTTAGCACTCCCACTCTTAGAACCCCAAAACCTATGCCAAGTGATGAATCCAAACCTAAGTTTTATTTTTTATCGAGATGATTGTCCAGTCTCTATTTTCTGAACTTCCATTAGGAAGAAAAACAACAACAACAAGAAGTAAAAAGCAAGGTGGGAGTGATTACATTTACCATTCATTCACTTATCTTTAAGTCTGTAAAGGTGTTCCCTGCTAAAGGCAGACAGTGACTGTTTTATGTTAATCTTGTAGTTTCTATTGAGACAGACCTTTTAACCCTTAGTTCTCCAGCTCAACCTGAGTCCCCCACACTAGGCTATCCTCCGCACGAGAGCTGGGACCGTATTAAGCCTGCCTCTTGGAGCTGTTTGTTGACCACATTCACGTTCAGAGCCCTGGAGCTAAAAGCACTTTACACCATAAAATAAAAGCACTGTCTTTTTTTCTAAAAGGTTACGTCTGGAGGCCACGCGGCTCATACTTCATACCGAAAACTACTGAAAGGACTATGAAATCCTCTATGATTTACACTCTCTCACTGCATTAGGGTATAGATCTACTCGACTCTAAAAATACGGTGGGCTTCTAACCGACGTGAATATATGTGCATTATTTCAGAAAGTCTGTTAGAAAACTTGTCAACACATTATAAAGCATAAACCAGGACTTGGCTATTAAGTACGGAGATCAGAGGCAGAATATATACTGCAGGAAGTCCTGGGGAGTCTCCTCCGCGGGCAAGATAGAGAGGGGGAGGAGGACAGGGGAGGGGTCGCCTGTTGGCCTGGAGTTTACACGCAGTTTTGTCACCGAAGGATTGGGAAAGAGCCCACCGAGCGTAATTAGCCCTTCCGTGGAATCAGCAAAGGTTCTACAGCTCCACATGAAGTTAACTGAAACGCCAGAAAATAATTTTAACGTTGTCATAATTTATTACTTTCTAAAAGCTACTTTTGGAAAGTAAATATACTGACTGTGTATCCAAGTGTGAGCGTTTAAAGTGACCTTTCACCCCTCTACAAACCCACCTGCATCATTAATCAATACTTACGTAATATTTTCAAAGCTCTTAAAACAACACGTTTTTATTTCTTTAAACACACAGACACACCTTCCCCCTCCCCCACTTTTGGGCGCTTTAGCGAGCATCCAGCAGCAATGAGGGAGGGGGCGTCACTCGTAGAGGCAAGCAGGAGGGACCGGAGTGGGGGTCCGCGACCAGGAGAGAATCGAATGTCAATACTGAGCCCTGGTTTTCTGGACTGGGTGAAATCAGGCTGGGGGAGGGGCGGGAGTGGAGAGTAGTTCCTATTTCACTCTGGGCATTTTATGATGGTGAAATTAAATATATGTTAATGGTGGAAACGTCGCTACTTACCTCTCCATGGGCACCTAGGGAAGGCAGCTGCAAAATTGGGTTTTAAAGGTATGTTTTAAGATGTGGTTTCGGAAGGAACCCCCTGGAATCTGAAACAAGTGCAATAACATAGCAGACCTACTTGTAACTAAGTGCTTAATTTCCTATGATTTTTTTTAAAAAGAAAATCAATAAAATGTTGCCAGTTATTTATTGGAAATAACCACAGATAGCGGCCCTGATAGGGTGCCGGTTTTAGAGAGCACACAATTGTGTAATGAATTGTAATTCAGAAGACTGTTAAATGTGAACCACAGAACCTTTCAGAGGTAATAAAGTCATTACTTTTTACACTACAGCCAACCCTGAAAAGCTTTATACACACCATTATATATAAATCATACATATATATTTCCACAACACACATTCGCTCATTTATATACCTTCTCTATATATGGACTTTTATGGGTGGATGGGAAAAATATTTAAATTTGGAAAGCTCGGTTCCGGAAAGAATCGGACTCACTATTGTTACCTGAAGAGGCTTTTATTTATTTTTTTATTTTTCAAAGGCCTCCCAGTTGTACTTTTTTCTTCTCTCTCCTCACCTTCCCTCCAACCATTCTCCTCCACGTCCGGCTCCCCCCACCCCCTCCCCTGCAATGATATTCTTTTGGTTGCTCTACGGCTAGTTGAACAAGATTAAAAAAAAAAAAAAAGACAGTAGTGGAAAAGAGATGCTGATCTGCTCTGAAGAACTCGTGAAAAGGGGGAAATGGTATAACGCACACGCTACAGAGCTTTACTGCAAGTGAATCTTCCTGCTTCTTAAACAGGATTTGAGTCCCCCCCCAACCCCCACCAAACTGGAGGGGAACAATAACAGCAAACCACATTTACACAAACTCGGTCCAGCCCACATTTCTCCCACTGTTGAGGATCAAAACCTCCTTTTCATCCTTAGAGGGGCCCGAAGCTTCGCCGAGCAAGGCAAGCCAGTTATTTTCTGATGGGTTTGAAACTTTACTAAGACAACACAGGAATAAACAGCCGCTGCCCGGCGCGGCTGGGAGATGGGTGCGCGCCTGCGAGCTGGGGGCCCTCGCTTAAGACAATAAAGCACCCCGCCCAGGAGGTGCATTTACGAAAGCGACGTCCCTCAGACCAAGGAGGGAGAAGAGAAGACACGAGGGTTCGTGGAGCCTCTTGGAGGAGAGGGAAAGAAGGCTCCTCGCTCTGCAGACCCACACTTGTACACGTCCACCTGCAGCTCGCAGTCTCGCGGGCCGCGGCCACCCGTACCCGCCCTGCACCCTCCGCGCCTCCCTTGGACCTGAGTCCATTTTCTTCTCCCCCCTGCCCTTCCGGATTTGGAATCGCAGCGCGGTCTCTCGGCGGCGGCGTCGGCTGAGGCTACAGGGTGGCGCGGGCAGGCGGGGAGACTGGGAGGCGGGAGACGCCGGGGGACTTTGCAGGCACGTTTCTGAATAAACTTTCCAATCGCAGGGGGTGCTGTTGCTGTACATTTTACGTAAAACTGAAAGTATCCCACGCCAGAGTGAAGCCCGCTTTTTGACAGCAGCAGCGCGCGCGCGCGCGCGCGTGTGTGTATGTGCATTAAAGAGACAGGGGTTTATTTCCAACAGGTCTTCCCTAATTTCCCGGGAACGTCTGCAGAAAGGCCAGACCTGGGCTGCGGGCTCCGGCGGGTGCAGCTCCGCCCGGGCCCCCCAGTGAGCGTGGCGCTGACCCGGGGTGGTCACCCCACCACTGTGGCCTCCCCGCTGCTCCCGCAAGCGCTCTTTCTTCATTCCCCATTTTCTTTCCCTGGGTAACTGCACTGGACTAGTTGTGCTCTGCCCGTAAGAAACATTTTCTTGCCGTTCCTCGGTGCTTTAGCAGTAGCTCTGGAGTGGGAGGGGGTGTGTCTTTTCCTGGGACCCAGCTTAGGGACCTCCCGCGGCGTCGGGAGCCCGTTCCCAGGGACTGGCACTCCCCGGACTGCCCGGGCTTTGTCCTCTGGCCGGCGGCGGCCCCGTGAGGTGGACGCCTCTGCGCCTCCTTCGCCCTGGGTCCGGGCACTCCACTCCCGGGGCCGGAACGTGCCCCGAGTCCGGCTCCCTGTTCTTTCTTCCTCCTCGACCGTTGAGAGCCTGACTCCTTACTCCCAGTGGCATTCAGACCCGATCGTTTGTCTGGACGTTCAGATCTCCGGCCCCCCGGCTCGGCCTGGGGGCGCCCTCCCCGCCAGCCGGCCCGGGGCCTGCACCTCCTCTCTCGCCCTTGCCCTCTCTCTCTCTCCTGACCGCCCGGGCTCCCGGAGGCCCCCGCGCTGCCTTTCCGGACCCGCAAGCCTCCAAACTTGAGCTGGACTCTGCTTGGCCGGGCGCTCCTTCCCGCCTCCCCTCGCCCGCGGCGTAGCTGTAACTTGGAGGCTCAGCTCCCAACTTCGGGTGATTTTTCTTGGCTATCCTCTCCTCAAGCAAAGTTTCCCGAGCGCAGCCGCGGGCTCTGGGCTTTCAGCCCCCGGCGTCCGCACACGAGGCGCGAGCTCCGCGGCGGCGGCGAAGGGAAGTGGGTGTGCGCACGCAGGAGGGTGTCCGGGAGCAACTCTACCTGGCTTCCCTCCGCCCGCGCTTCCCCGGCCCCTGCAGCCTCCAGACACTCTTGTTGTTTGTTTGTTTTTTAATTTAAAATAATCTTTCATTTTAGGGTCCGCGTGCCGGGGTTGGGGGGAGCAGGGCGCACGTCTGGCTCTTCCCCTCCCCCGCCGCCCCTTCCCTCTCTCCCCGCCAAGCCGCTGCCTCGGCACTCGCTGCGGCCACTGGTGAGCCCGAGGCCCCAGCGCCCCCTCCCCTCCGCCCGCCCCTCCCACGGGGGCCGCGTCTGGCGTCTGCGGAGCCCCCCGCCCGGCACCTCCCCCGCCCCGCACTGGCCATTGGCTTGTCCTGGTCTCTTTTTCATGTCCAGCCCCTGATGTGTGTCCATTGGTGTGAGCTTCCCCTTCCCTCCTCCCCTTCTCTCCTGCTCGCCCTGCCCATGTTTTGTGTGTCTCTGTCCATCCAGACTCCTGACGTTCAAGTTCGCAGGGACGTCACGTCCGCACTTGAACTTGCAGCTCAGGGGGGCTTTTGCCATTTTTTTCATCTCTCTCTCTCTCTCTCCCCCTCTATCTCTCCTCTCTCTCTCTCTTTTTTTTTTTGGTTAAAAAAAAAAAAAAAAGCCATGACGGCTCTCCCACAATTCATCTTCCCTGCGCCATCTTTGTATTATTTCTAATTTATTTTGGATGTCAAAAGGCACTGATGAAGATATTTTCTCTGGAGTCTCCTTCTTTCTAACCCGGCTCTCCCGATGTGAACCGAGCCGTCGTCCGCCCGCCGCCGCCGCCGCCGCCTCCCGCCTGCCCCGCAGCCCACCATGTCTCGCCGCAAGCAAGGCAAACCCCAGCACTTAAGCAAACGGGAATTCTCGCGTAAGTAACCCAATAATAGTAATAATAATTATTAATAATCACGAGAGCGCGCAGGACGAGAAGCAAGAGAAAGGGGGAGAGAGGGGTGTGTGCATGCATTAAAAAATTTTTTTTTCCACAAGAAAAACCTCCGAGAGTCGGGATAAAAGAGATTAAAGGGGGGGGGGGAACCAACCTCATCCCATCCCGAATCGTAGCCGTCTGTACACTTTTGGGATAGCACGAATCTTTTCATTTTTTTTAATTTTACAAAAATTTGACTCCTCCTCTTTCCTGCTTTCCGCTGCTTTATTTCGCTTTTCGGAAAGGAATGCAATGATTCCGCCTCCAATTTTGCAAAATAATGAACAATGCTGTGGATGCTAACAACTCTCGTGCAAACCTAAGGGAGGGAACTGGAGGGGAAAGGGGGTTACTTCCACTAACCGTAGGAAGAAAAACGGGGGGTGGGGAGCCCAAGTAAAAAAAAAAATTCCCAGGGAGAAAAGAGGTGAGACTGGCCCTTGGACACCAGCGCGCTCACGGTCAAGTGTGCACTGGGAAGAAAGTAGTCATCTCCACAATAGTGAGAAAGTGGGATTGTGGGAGGGGGGGGCCCGGGCGCTCTTGAGTCCGCCGAGTCTGGAGAGGGGCCGCGGCGCCCGGGAGAGCTTGGGCGACCGGGAAAGACCGGAGCCTCGGCCGGCGCTGCAGCCTTTTGTTCCGGCCCGAGGTGGGTGTTTGCCCCGCTGCCTTTTGTGCCGGCTCCTCGCGCTTGTCCTCCCGCGCCGCCGCCGCCGCCGCCGCTGAAGGGCAGGAGCGAGGGCCGGGGGCCAGTCGAAGAGGGAGGGAGGGCGCTGTGGGTGCTGCCGCCCGGGTTGCCGCTGCCCGCCCCTCCCGGCCGAACCTCAGTGGCGGCGAAAATAGGTTAAAATAAAATAAAATACATAAAATAAAACAAGGCAACATTTTTTTTTTGCCCCCAGACAGACGCCAAGCGCTCCGCCAGCGGTTTGCAGCAACGCTCTCCTCTTTGACTCCCCCACCGCGCCCCCCCTACAAATATCTCACAATCTCTAATAGAGGGGAAAAATACAATTACCCCCTTCAGCAAAACCTCTTTAGTTGCAAACTTAGAGCGCCGGCGGCACAGAGAGGGAGCGAGGAACTCCCTCCTCTTACTATTTTTTGGAAGATTTTCAAAAAAAGTGGAAGTGGATTTTGATTGGGAAAAATCTCGTGTCTGAATGTTTACAAGCACCGCGTGTGCGGGAACCTCCTGCCAACAAACAGACAGAGGACCGAGCGCGGCGCGGCAGGCCGGGAGCGGGCGGCGGCTGCGGCCGGGCCACCCCCGGGTTTTTTTTTTTCTCGCCGCGCCCCCGCCCCGCCCGGGATCACCCACCCGGCGCCCGCCGCCAGCCCGCTGGCCCAGCGGCAAGCGGTGCAGCGACTCAGCGCCAGCGGGTCCAGGGTCCTCTCTGGCCCCCTAGTACAATGCCTAGACCTCCTCTTGGCCAACCCTACTGCGAAATCGGCTGGGGAGAAACTCATCTTTGCAAAGCATTTTATTTTGCAAAGCAACCCTAAAAGCGAGTCCTGTCCGTCCCCTACCCGCGACGCCTCTTGCCCCCAGCTTAGGGCGGCGGGGAGATCACCACGTGCCTTCCCTGCCCCCCTCCCACAGGGACAAGCCTATAGCCCCCAGCTCCCGAGCTCGGCCAAGCAAGGTGGGGGTGGGGGGTGGGGGTAGGCGGTAGGGGAGTAGTTGGTTCGAGTATGCTTTTGAGGGGTGTTCGACCCCGCGACTCCAAGCATCCCTCTCTTGAGTTCTTGCTCTCTACCTCGGGCCTGGCTGGATCTGGGGGCCCTTCTGAGTCTGTATAAGGGAGGTGGGGTGGTTAAGTGGGTGGCTGTCTCCTGGCTAACAGAATGCGCCTGGAAAGGCAAGCAGTGGGCGCTAAGGAAAGTTTGGCTGCAAAGGAAAGAAAGGCGTGAGAGGGCCCACTTCCCTCCCCCACCTCATTCATGACCCGTATTTTAATTTTTGCTGCAATTTTAAAGGACCACCCCATATCCAGTTCTGTATTTTTTTAAAGGTGTGTGTGTGTGGGGAGGTGCGCGTAGGGAACTGAATTTTTCACTGGGTCCTGGAACTTGTCACACACTTCGAAAGCTCCTCCGCCCGGGCACGTTGCGGGCCCTCCCTCTCCCCACCCCCGCGCATCCCTCCCTCACCGCTTTCCCCCGCCCCCACTCCCCCGGCTGCGCCGGATGCGGAGCAGACGCGGCGCGCGGCGGTGTGAAGTTACAGCCCGGCCAGGTACCGGCGGGAAGGAAGGGCAATGTTCGCAGCACTCGGGAAAGCCGGGCCCTTCTTCGGAAGGATGCACTGGGGGCTCAAAGGACGGACTGTGGCGTGCAGTCCAGGCTGCTCCCCCGTCCCCCACTCTCCCGGGGCCCATCTCGAGACTCCAGGCTGGGTGGGTTACCCCCTTGGAATCCCCGAGTCTCAGGGCGGGTTTTGGGTTAAGGGGCCAGTTTAAAGTGGGTGCGGTGGTCGCTCCTTTCTAATTTTCTGGGTTGCG
The DNA here is from genome assembly GCF_014754425.2 of Oryx dammah. Lineage (NCBI taxonomy): Eukaryota > Metazoa > Chordata > Mammalia > Artiodactyla > Bovidae > Oryx > Oryx dammah. The sequence goes on along the minus strand of NW_024070209.1, from coordinate 42,589,765 downwards.
CAGAGGTGGCGGGAGCCATTCTAGTCTTCAGGACCCCCTTTCCCTCCCCCCTGCCCCCATCCCCAGTTTCTAGGGCTGAATGAGCCGTTCGGTCGCTAGGAGGCAGAACAAGATCAAGAAAGCTCAGCGAACTTGAACCTGTACCAGGGCCTCCTCCCCCACCCCCCTCTGCATTTCTCGACCCGGAGGGAAGAGCTTTGCGAGGGTGGGGGTGGGGGAAACGGACGGTTAGGCAGAATTCCCTTTCTCTCCCCCCAACCCCATCACCCCTTCTGTCTTTGTTCTTCGTTTTGACTTTAAAAATGCTTCTGGCCAGGGCTGCGGAGAAGCGCCCGGGCGCGTGGCCGACTCCCCAGTGCACCGGGAGTGGAGCGGGGTGCAGTTTTCGTTCTTTCGGGCAGGCGTTTTTGGTTGGGAGGAGAGGGGAGTGCGCGCTCTCCGGCTTTGGGGCAAGGCCGAAGGCGGGATCCGGCAAGTTTGCACTTAGTCTCCAGGTTCACTTCTCCCACCCCCTCATCCCCGTGCAAAGCGCGGACCTAGGCGGCCGCGGCGGGCTTGCCGGGCGCCTCTGCAGCCCGACCCCCCCACCCCCACCCTAGCTCCCCCGCCTCCTGCAGCTCTCTTCTCCTAGCCCGAAATCACAATAGTAATAGTTATCATCATAATGATGCGGGCAAACGGCGTCATTAATAATGAATAACCGCCGCCGCCGCCGCCGCGCTGTGCACACCGGTGCCGAGGATTGCGGGAGAAAGGCATTTTCAGAGATCCCTCAAAGTAAAAAGTGTGAGCCTGTGGACACATTATGAATTTCAGGGCCCGCGCCTGAGGTGTGTGCGGTGATCCCGAGACAGCGCCAGGGTAACCTGCCGAGTTTTCCAAGCCTCACTTCCCGTATCTCCACCTGGTGGGCCTGGGGAACCGTCGTCACCCCGCGGTCGGGCAGGACTGGCGTGGAGGCAGCAGTCGGGGCCCGGGGCTGCCCGCCGCCTCCAGCCCCCAGCCCCGGACTCCCGACTCCGGGCCCCGCGGCCGCCGCTGCACGTGTTCGCAGCGAGCGCGGCCGGAGCCTGCGGACAGCACGCTACTCGCTTTGTGCCTCAGAGTCAAGGCGCCCAACTTCACTTTCCGCGCAGCCTACCCACGCCGGGCCCGCTGCCCCGGGCCTGTCGCCCCTGCCTTCGCTTTTGTTTTTTTGCTTTTTCTGTCCGCATTTCAGTCTCGGTGTGCTTCCTTACCCTGTTAAGACAATCAAAGGGAAGGACTTGGAAAGCAAACTTGAAGGCAGAGCGCCTTTCCCCCTCCCCCTCCCCAGCAGCCCTTGTTTCCCTTGCTCCTTCCCTACATTTCTTATAAGGCTTTTTTTTTTTTTTTTAATTTATTCCCTTGCAACTGCTGAGAGAGGAAAGAGATCTCAGTTCAGCGGCTGGGGCATTTAGACGTTTCAGTCAGTCTTGCTGTTTGAATGCAGAAGCATTTTATTTTGTATTTCTTTTTCCCCTTGTAGAGAATTCGCGGCTAATTATTATGATTATTTGCCCACTCCCTTCCACTTCAATCCTGGACTCCCTGCTTTGTAGCCAGCGCTTAGGCCGGAGCTTAGAAACGCCGGGTTTGTGGGGGTGAAGGAGGATGGAATTGAATTGAGGGAGGGGGTAAAATGGCTGAGGTTAGGAATGTTTTTAGGGAAAGGGGAATTTGCATTAAAATACAGAGAAATTATCAGAGCCCAGAAAGGAAATGTTGATTGCCAGTGAGAAAAGATGTCAATGCAAATCAGTAGATTACACCAAGAGAATTGTATTTTCATATTTTCTTTGTGCCCCACTTCGTCTGATTTTTAATAATGTAGCAGCAACGATAAGAACACATTTTGGTATTTCTCTGAACATCACCAGCCAAATGTTTAGCAGAGAGCCTGATGTTAAAGGTATTTCATACATTAGGATATAATTCTTGTTAATTAGCAATAATTTACGTTAAGAGCATAGAAAATGTTGAGGTTATAGGTTTTATATCTGTACATTTGATCATCTTGTTATTTTCAAGAACTTTGCCTCCTATAAAATTAATTAGGTGAAATGTGGAGGTGTAATCAGCAACCTCTGAATTACCACTTCATTTCCTGGTTTTGATTGTAAATCAGTTCAGTTACTACATTTAGAAGACTTTAACCAAGTCTGTTTTGTACGGCGTTACCTTTAACTGTTTGATACCTAGGAGAATATCTTCTTTTGCTCCCAAATAATATTTCCATTTTCAGAAATGTGTCAGGGCTTGGGGATAAAGAAGAAATCCTAATGATGGAGTTTAAAAAAAATGTGTTTTTTTTTTTTGCCAAGGTTCTATGTACTACTAACTTTTAAAAAATGAGGTATTTCTCCTCAGTCTTTCTTCGATCTGTAAACCTCTGAACTTGTAGTTAATGCTGAACAACAACCAAAAAAGCCACATTTGTTAATGTGTACTTAAAATCCTTAATTCAAATAGGAGGAATCTTGGCGAATAACTTCCTTATTCAGTTCCTCCCTTGTCACAATGAAAGCAAGCAGGGGAAAGATGGCATAGACGCATAGTGCAGAAGCACTTCTGTTTGTCTCCTTTTATTTGGAAAGTATGCATGTGTATCTATTTTTCGGCCAGTATGTTGGGCAAAGAAATAGAAGTGCTTACTTTTCTGTCTCTATTAGTAGGAATATAACCTTCATATTCCTATGGTGACCTTATGTTAAATTAGGAGGAGTACCAGAGGCTAGAAATTATGACATGTCCTAGTTGAGCACAGGTGCAGCTAGACAGGGCTCTCTCAATATTATTTCACCCAGCACATCTGGGAGTTACTCCAGATCTTCCCCCTCAGTATTCAGCCTGGGTAGGGTTGAAATAAATTTAACCTGAGTTCACTGGATTTTTGCACTTTATCAAAATCTGTTCCAATATTCTACACTCAAATTAAAATCTATTTTTTGATTCTCTGTGGCTTTAAGTTCATTAAATGTGAAATTGGCAGCTTGCTAAAGAAGGTCAGACTGATTAACTGTTTAAGACTTGTACATTTTCTGCTTCAGTTTTATTAACTGGCAGCATCCTGGATGTATTCTGTGTTTTGTAAATTTTTTTTTTTTTGGTGATGGAGTAAGTAAGCGTAAGGTTTCAGGAGCAGAGGCTTACTCTCATTTCCCCTTTGGAAGTTTAAAAAATGATAGAAGCTGTTCAAATACATGCTTGAGCATTTTGGTGCAAAGTTTTGTTTTTGTTTTGTTTTTTTTAAATTTAAAGAAACAGGAATGAAAGACATATCTACCTTGTTGTACCATCCACTGGTGATCATGTGTACAGAAATAGTCCCATAATGAAGCATTTTGGAGCTCATTCAGAAAATTAGTCAACTTTGACAACATTAGACAAAGTATTTCAAGTCTTAAGAAAGGACTTCTCAGCCTTGATCTGAAATGTGGCGTTTGCTTGACCATTCTGATTTTTATGTGATGGGGGCCACCAAGTGCAAACATGTTTAGAATATTTTAGGCATTCCTTTCTTCAGAATGAAAAAATGACTAATTGGCTTATTTTCTTAAGTACTCAAAAGTATCCCATTTAGCTAATGTGTCTGAGAAGAATTGCCAGTGAATTTGGTATGTGTTTGATTTTGTGGCACAGCTGAGAGTGAGATCAGAAAGGTTTTTGGCAGTGTGGGTTATACTGCGTTATGATTATTATTTAGATCCATTTCACAGGTGAATGCAGTCTTTTTCTTATTATGGCAGTGTAAATATGGCACGTTTTCTGTGTGATGTAGTAGCTTTCTAATTTATGAAGCCGTGTCTCTGTATATTTTGAGTGTATATGTTCACACACAAAGAAGGTGTGTGTGTGTGTTTATTCACCTCTCCTTTTATTCTTGGGCACAATAGACAACTTACTATATAGGAAAAAAGAAACAAATTTGGTTTCAATCCATGTTTTTACCAGTTCTTTGGGGGTGGTTATTATTTAAGCTTATGTTATGTTTCTGTGCTAACTATTTATTTAAATAACAGTCACATTCTTTCTAAACTGACAAACCGGACGCTGTTGTGTGTGTGTGTGTTATGTATATATGTGTGTGTAGTTTTCCATGGAAGTGTGCAAATCAGGCAGTTTCCTTTAACTATATGATGGTTTGCCTCTATGATAAATTTGCTTTCTTGTTGTCAGTTTCCACACCCGTGTATGTTTCAGGTGCCCACATGTTTTTCTGAGAATTAAATGGGGGAGCCTAGAAACCCTTTACATAATGTGCTGGGGTGGGATGGGGTTGAGAATGTATTTCCCCCTTTCCTCTCCTTTCTGGCCCTCTAATAATTGTGCTTTTGTTTCTTCAACCACAGCCGAGCCACTTGAAGCCATTCTTACAGATGATGAACCGGACCACGGACCTTTGGGAGCCCCAGAAGGGGACCACGACCTCCTCACGTGTGGGCAGTGCCAGATGAACTTCCCATTGGGGGACATTCTCATTTTTATCGAGCACAAACGGAAACAATGCAATGGCAGCCTCTGCTTAGAAAAAGCTGTGGATAAGCCACCTTCCCCTTCACCAATCGAGATGAAAAAAGCATCCAATCCCGTGGAGGTTGGCATCCAGGTCACGCCAGAGGATGACGATTGTTTATCAACGTCATCTAGAGGAATTTGCCCCAAACAGGAACACATAGCAGGTAAATGAGAAGCAAGGAGAAAAGCTGTTTGCATGCTTTCTTTTCATTCTCAGAGGCACTGTAGCCATGCACTAAGGAGTGGTGAAGTGCTTTCTGTTTCTCCATGTGACTGTCCATGACAGCCCTGTAACGTTAAAGTAATCATTCCTATGGCTTATGTCCAGAACACACAAAAATAAATATTTTCCACTTCACTTGAGTCAGATGTAGGCAGGATAGGTTACACACACACACCTGATACCCTCTCTCTGAATCTACTGATTCTGGATTTCTTTCCTTTTCTCTCCCTTCTCATTTTGAAGTGTCGAGCCTTGCTACACCTAGCTCAGTTTCCAAGGCCCATTTCCAACCCTGGTGATAAGTCAGAGGCAGAGGGGCTGTATGGGCATTTGTAGTTCGGCCAGTGACATGTTTGGGTCAAAATACCTGATCAGGCCTCCCTAGCGGTGCAGTTTGTTCTCGAGGCTTCCGTGACGCTGGGTGGGCTGGAGGGGCATTTTGGAGGGACTGGAAAGAGTTAACTGAGCTTCGGGGCTAGCCTTGGATCCATATTGGCTGTCAGCCCGTATGGGGCTGTAATTAAACACAGCCCCGTGGTGGGATGACACCGTGACCTTGACTTTAAGATGCCATTTTCGACTGGCCAGGCCAGAGTAGAGAGGGCAGTTGCTGAAGCGCACAGACATGCTTACTCGAAAAGTTTAAGGGCATGTTGGAAATTTCAAAAGGTTGGTTTGACAGGAACGGCTGCTCCTTGCAGCCTGCCTCCTCAGCTAAATGATAAATGCTTCTTTGTGCTCTCTCTTGTCTCTGATGTGGTTTTGACAGATGTATCTTGATTTTGTTTGTGGTTTACACAACCACATGTCACCCTTACAAATGTCCAGTCCAGACTTCACTGTTTCTGCTGTAACACAATGTTAAAATTCTCTTGGAAAAATACATATACGCATTCAACAGCCCTTTTTCCTCTGGTTAATTTTAGCAGAAAGGTAGCTAGAGGTATGGGTTTCTCAGCAGCACAGGGGAAAGGAATTAACCACTAACAGAGGGACTTAAATCCCTACTCTGAATGATAATCAACAACACTATATAGTGACCCTTAAAACATTAAAAAAAATGAAACAACCGTGATTTAATGTACAAGATGATGTGAATGTGGATTCTGTAGTGACAAAACCGGCATGTCCGAATCACTTTCCTCTATTTCCCTTGCCCCTGCCCGCCAAAGGCAGAAGGTTTGTTTAGATTTAGGAAGGGTGGTACATAGAATCAGTTGATGCCCTGGAACTTGTCCCTCCGACTGAGTTTGACCAGAGAGTTGAACTGTAGTGGGTCAGTGGTCCAGAGGGGATTAAATGTTGTATCATTTCTCCTCCCCCCTCTGGAATTTGCTCATTAAAATCAAATGTGGCATTTTCTTTCTTTTTTAATGCTTCCTGCAATAGCACTCAGATACTTTACCTTTAGTAAAACGAGAAAGCTGCTGCCCGGGAAGCTGCGTTTACAAACTATTTTCTTGAATCCATCCCATGTAGCTTATATGCCATGCAGGTTACAATTTTATCTGTCCCCCCAGCCCCCCAGTAGGATATGGTGGTGACCATTTCCATGTGCTGTCTTGTGACTGGAAGGAAAATGAACAGAAGTGTAAGGCATGATTAATGAAGCTAGAGCAAGCGGAAGGAGATTTGGTCTTCAGAGATCCAAAGCCTTTCTAAATCTCCAAATATGGAGTAACACTTGCGTGATGTAACATCGTATTTACATATCGAGCCGCTCGTTTAAAAAGACAAAACACAGTGTCTGTCAAGCAAGAATTAAAACCACACTTCTTACTGAGGTCCCAAGTAGGTTATTCAGTCTCCGATTAACCAGCTTGAAAATTCTGTGCCTCTGTACTTACAGGAGAAATCTAAAAGCTGGTGGGGGGAGGCCCTATAGTGAAGGCTTTTCACTGTCACAGTTGTAAATCTACGTAGGGAAAGAAGAGATTTTCCTGAACTCTCTGGTGGTCACAAAGATTTTTATTTTAAGGAGTAGTGCTGTAAGAGAGCTCAAAGAAGGACCCCTTCCACACAGAAAAGCACATTTAAGATATGTTTTATAGGGCTAATGCTAAGCAGTTTCGCTGAGATGAAAAGCTACCTAAGCTATCTAAGATATTCAATGGGTGCACCAGTGCTGCGACCCAGGTGAGGTAAACCTTTCATGCACGAATAATTACAAAGTCTTGATTCCTTTCATTGTGTTTAATCACCTGTTCCCACCCTGGAATTGGCTGAACATAAATAGCATGGTCACATCTCAAAGCGAGATGTCAGTAACTAGAATCACGACTTCTCATAATTCACGGTAATGAATTAAGAGTTTCCTATGGTGAAATTAACATTCTGCCATTGCACATAAATTAAGATGCCCTGGTTCTCAGGTGCCTCTGCAGTGAAGTTCTGGAAGACGGCTGTGTACTCGCAGCCCATTTCTCTCAAGCACATCTTCCAAGTCTGTTTTTCTTTTTATGGTGAGGAAGGAAACAATAAGAGTAATCATTCAGTAGATATTTGAATTGGGTCACACACAAAAAAGAGAAGCCATGCTCTGTATTAGGAAAGAGATATATTGATGAATCTCTAGAAGAATATGTTTGGCAACTGTATAAAAGGTAGTTATTTAAATGTGCTGTGTAGGAAAGGCTTTATTAAAGTGGTATAAGTTGGATAGGAGCTTACTGAGTGCTCTGTGCTGTCTTATAGGCAGGAAGCTGGAATCAAACAGCGACAGATCTTCTTCCTGAGATAAATAAAGCTTAGAATTTGGGGTTTCACACAGGAGGTTGAGTGGAGTTCTTTAAATCTTCAGTAAGATGCCATGCGTTTTGGCTGTACATAGGCCTCTCAAAGCCTAGTATTTTTTAGTGAGGATAATTTTTACCAGGTTGAATGTACACATATATGTTGCTCAGGTTGGTTTTTTTTTTTCATTTTATTCAAATATTCAAAATATTGTGGGATTATGATCCGCTGAGACCCCTGAAGCAGTGTTAATTTAACTGGAAACCAGCAGGTTGTATTGTGCAGGGCCCAGTTCATCAGTGTGTGTGTCAAATATCCACTATTGGATATCAGCAGTCTGACTGGCAGTCAGGGCTTTTAACTGGGGTTTTGTTTTGTTTCCTAGTCTCATGTTTTATGAGGGGGGCAAGTTTTCATTGAAGATTAGTGGCTGTGGAACTGCTGTTCACTTATAGAAAAGGCCAAAAAATATTATCCCACAATGTCAGCTTTGAGGTTTTGGCTTATTGCACATAGAAATCTTTAAATTAGGGTTGAGCTGTCATAAAGTTAGCTTTTTGAGAGAGTGGCAGAAAATATGATGAGTCCTGTGAACTGTCAAGCAGTCTGTTGCTATCTAACATTTTTTCTCTTTAAAATCAAGAGCATAAGCATTGATATCAGCGTATTTAAAAATTATTTGCCTAGACAATACACCTCATACCTAGATAATAATATGTAAGGCAGAAGCTCTGTGGAAGGAAAAGTACCGATTCAATCCAGAAATATATAAACATGTTACTTAAAGGTAAATCAAGTATACCATATTCATGCTTTTCAGAATTTAAAAACTCAGCTTGCCTTTTCTTTTTGTACCCATTTGAATTCTTTCCTATCTCAGACTGAACTGGAGGATGTACTTTATGATATAATTGTAAATAAGACTATAAATTATAGTATCCTATTTTAACCTATTTTTCATTTCTCTTTATTTGTGTGATTCTGAATAAAAATCACTGACTTCTGAAGTGAATTTTTAGTGTGGCAGCTACAAAAAATGACAAGCAAACAAAAAAATCCCCAGTATACTGGTGAACATTTTATTTAACCTTCACACCTAGAGAATAAAGAATATTGTTTCTTAATAAATACCTAGGATTTTCATTGGGAGCCCATTTTGCGAGGTCATTACCCAAAGGCTCATGTTCATGAGACTGGGAGTCCTATATACAAGATGTATTTGTAAATAAGACAGAGAAAGGTTGTGAACTGGCAGCTTGGATGTTTTGTCAAAGTACAATGTCAGAGAAACTCTTTCTAAGACAAATTGTAAATAGAACTGTCACAGCGATTGCATGATTGAGCCGCAGAAGTGTCTTACAATTGTTGGCATTGTCAAAGGACTTTTGAAAGCTTAATTAAACACAGTGGCCCGCATGGCTGCTAAATTTACTTGGGCAAGCCAAAAAGAAAAAAAAATCTAAAATGTGGAAGATCCCAAAGATCCCAAATTTCTTGTGACGTTACCCTTTTGGTGACACAGAAAAGATGCATTGTGCACTTCCCTAGTTGTCTTTTATAAATACTAGTTTTGAGAACAGGGCCACGTGATATGAAGATCGTCCTGTGTGTGATGTGGAGATTGTTAGTTTTTCTGTCTCCTGCTGTTACAGACAGTTAATGTAAAAATGGCCTTTTATTGGAAACACAAATATGTATTCACTTCAAGAACAGGAGCAGGGGGGACGTTTCCTTCCCATTCTCTGTGTTTATTCTATGAAGGCTTAAAAAAAAACAGTGCTGTAATTTCTCAAATCACCCCATTCCTAGTTTCGTTGCAAGTTGTGCCTTTTACTTTTAAAGGATCTGAAATCTGTTTTGCACACCTTCCTCCTGGTGAGTGTAGCATTTAATTGTGGAGCTGCCCATGGGTTGGAAAATGCAACTGGGTATAGACACGTGTAGGCAGAATTAGAACAGCAAACCTTAAGCTCATGGAAGAGGTGAGTTGGATGCATATTAATGGCACATTGTAGAATCCTGGAAAATCATTATTTTCACACTGCTGTTTCAGTTTGGCTAATGTGGGGGACTGAATTGAAATATGTAACAGATGTGCAAAACCTAAGGAGGTATTTTTCAGAATTTTGTGATTTCTTAGTGAAAGTGTTTCAAAAAGAATAGGTGAGTGGTGGCCTTGCACACTAGTCAGTGAGAAAGGAAGAAAGTTTTGGCTTTCGTTTGGGAGAAAATGTGAAATTTAACTGAAGTAGCACAGTTAGGGCGATGCACCAAGATTGCGTCACTCGTTGTTAATTTAATCTACTCTGGTTGGTCTGTTCACACCCTTTATTGCACAAAGAAATCATTTGACAAAATTTACCCCAAGCCCAAGTCTGTTTTTGCATACAGTAGTACCAGCTTTGTGCAATAAAAGGCACTTAGCATCAAATCGGACCCAGCCTGGCACCTTGCCACTTTTTTAGCAAGAGATTTAATCACCAAGGATCTTTAGTACCTTTCTGCTTGTTCAGATTTCATTTGGGTCATGGTTATGTCAGCAGTGTTGTTATTACACGGATTTTAAAAAAAATTTAAACTTAGGGTCCATTTTTAACACTATCTCAAATCAAGCAGGTTTTAATTTTATGTGTCAATTTGGAAGACATTAATAAATTCATAAAATATATTCAGACTATATAATTTAATGGATAATGACTAGTATTTTTATTTGTAATACCAATGGGAAATTGGCCATTGTCTCTCTCCCTTCTCTGTTCTCTCCTCCTACCCAGGTAAATAAGTCCTCAAAATGCTTCTCCCCTTTTTCTTCCAGGGGATAGAGCTCTGGCCAATATCAGTAAATTTACCTTTGTAATGTGTCGTGTAGGTTTTACAAAAATGACCTAATTAATTTGAGCATGGACCACTTTACTGCTACTAGAGTCATTTTGTGTCACTAACTTAATTTCTAGGAAATGTAACCTGACGAATAAGAATGCTTTAGCTCTCCACATGTGCTCCTAGGAACCAAAGGCAGATTTAAAATAATAGTAATAAAAAAATGCCAGCATTATGAAAGCCAGTATGCTTGATGCCAAACTCAATTTGAAGCCAGTAAACATCAGACTAGATTTCTAATCAGGTTTAGAATGTAACGTGTTCCATATTGGGTTCACTGGAATTTGTCTCTCTGCTTTTTACTGGCCAGCTGCACTCCCTGTGCATTTTTAAAACATTTCAGCAATGGCTTTTGCTGTTCTGAGCAGGGTTAGTAACTTAGGGTCTATTTCTGAGCTCATTCGTCATTCTGTGATGGCATCGAGTTAGGTTGGCAAGGGAAGGATTTGAGGCTTGGGGGGTGGTGAGGTCGCTTCTGACCCCAGCAGGGACTAGGTGAGCTTCATTTGCCTTTACAATAGGCGCACAGCTACTGCACCTTGGAAGCTCTCTCAGGTGCCGCTCATATGGGCGCATGTAAATGCCCTGTCAGTTGCGGAGCCGGAATATTAATGCTTCTTCCACCAGCGCACCATAATAAAGCTGTACACAGCAAGCTTAATATGCAGCCAGTCTGGGGAATTGTGTAAACTTAGATAGCCCAGTGTGAAAGACAGCGATGTAAAAATGCTGGCTCTGCCACAGTTTCCATTCTTGTTCTCCTTTGATCTAGAGCAAAATGAAAACATCATCCTTGCCTCCTCTTGGAGTTGTCTCCCCGACTCTGCCACCTCCCAGTCCCCCACCCGAATTTCTTTGCATGTGCTGGTATGGAGAAAAGCGACATAATTTGTTTCATATGGTTAATTACAGGCGTTTGAATATTTAAAATTTTAAATAGCCACAGTTCCAGCTTTTCCTGTTAAAAGTATGTGATTTGAACAAAGGGAGTACAGTGTAAATATTTGTGGTGATTTGCAACACCCCTCTTTCCCCATTAAACACACGCACACATACGCACACATGCACACGTGCTCATACATTCAGTTTAAATCTAGCTCTGACTTAAAGGACTTCTGTACTTTCATTTGTACTTTTTTTTTTTTTAAAACACCAACTCTCAACTGGAACTCCATTAAAATATTTTGCCATTATTTTTAAGTCCACTCTTGCTTGAGGTTTTAAAGAGGATTTTTATAATGTGTTCATTTAACAGAATCAACAGCTGTCAGAGCCAGTTGTGGGAAATCCACAAAATGTACAAAGAAAAATACACATGTTTCCTGAAACAAAACACTTGGAAAAATAAGCTGCCAAGAACTGGAGAACGAGGAGTTTGCAGACAGGGCACCAGTGTTTCACCTCTCCATTCACCCTGGAGACTGATGTGAGCCGGTCTGATGCAATGCCGCTGGAAGGCTTACCTGCACAGGTTACTGCTCTGAGCTAGAGCCCCGCTAGGGGCTAGGCCAGGCCACAGCTCCCTTGCTCTCTGCCTTCCTTTTTTCTTTTTGATTTCTTTAGATAGATAAAAGACCAAGTTCTTGGAGCTCTAGACAACAAATTATAGCCACTAAAGTTGAGATGATCAGGTTTAAACTTCCTGTAAGAGAGGCGAGAAGACGCTGTGCACACCCTTTTCTACTTTTCCAGATAGGGTTGGCAGCGTGTTACTCAGAATTGAATCGTCCCACCCGGGAATTCCCACTGGCGACCTGGAGCAGGTCTATTGATGAAGGGGATACCTGGGGACCTGTGGTCACTCACAATGAGTTTCTGTGTGTATCTTCGCTGTTGTTAGCATGGGCGATGAACAGTTACACCTACAATTTGATCTCAGTTTCAGATAGAGGTGAGTCCATTGGTTTAAAAACTCCCATTAAAATGAAGAATGGAATTATTGTGAAACCTGCAGAGGTGCTTTCAGAAAGAACACAGGTGCTGTGGTGTTTCCCCCCCTTTCTCTGCTTTTTAGTTTATTTTGGAATTTTCTTTTAAAAAAAATGGGGAAACCTCCTGCTAAGCATCGGGGCATTTACATTTATATTCATCAGTTGTTCATTTTCTTGATATGTAATGATGCATAAAGAAGTACAGAAAAAAAATCACATCTGTCAATTTTTAGGAAAATGAAGTGTAGCTTGGATTCCTGCATTAGCTGCAGCGTGAGGCACTATGTGCCATATCTGCTTTTTAGGTTTTAAATATGGAGTTTCTCTTTGGGTCACAAAAAATATCTGAAGCATTTCCTTCTACTGACTCAGGGGATACCATGATGTCATGATTATTTACATTTAGGGGCAACTTGCAATAAGCCATTTATTGCCCATTTTGCCCCCACCCCTATCTTTGAGTTCATAGTTAAAACAGTGCCTTAACAGTATTAAATTTTAAATCTCATGAGTTTTTCTCTCCTACTCTATCCCATCCTAAGATTTTAAAAAATTATTCTTTTACATTTAAAAGTGAACATTGGCTACTGAAGTATGATTTAAAGGCTGAGAAAAATTTTAATAATAAATCTTAACCTTCTCATGTTATGTTTTTGTTATGTTAAGGAGAAAAAAATCAATAAGGAAAAATTTAATTCTGATAAAGATACTCTTGGATCTTTGAAAACAACTGCTGTCCTTTTAACTAAAACATTTGAGCAGCTTCAAAGACTATGTATTTCTTCTGATCTTGGAGCTGTGTGACTGGTAGCAAGAAAGAAAAAAAAATCTTATTCTACATACAAGTGGATTGCTTAACAAGTCTGCACAGACACGTACTTGTTTGTACAATAGAGATAAAAATTCCTGTATAAAAATAATTCAGCTGCTGACAGCAGGCATTGTTGTTGGACCTGTCTTTTGTGCTTGTCCCAGCTCCAGGCCCCTCCCCCACTATCTGCTTGGGGCAGCTTGCTGCCTGCAGACTCCTGACCAGAAGTTAATTGCTATATATTAAATATATAGGTATTGTATCTAAAGAGGAATATCTCAGGCCTTCCTATATGCATTCCACTCTGCTTTCTGATGGGATTGTGGCATTGCCAGCAGGGGGGTGGCGGGCAAACACTCTAATAGGGAAAATGACTTGAAGGCAGTTAGGGGAAATTTGGCCTTCAACTCCCATTTGCTCTGTAGTGTAGCGTCGGTTTCTAAACTTTTGTTTTTAATCTAATTCTGATTTACTCTGTCACATCCCATATCAACCCTCATTGAACTCTACTCATGTAGAGTAACATTAGTGTCAAACAGAATTGGTCAGGACTGTGGACCTGTGGTTCATACAGATGGTCATGAATGCAGGTCCCGTGAAGGAAGCTCTGCCTCCTATTCTTTCTAATAAACGTTAAAATGTGGCGTGTTTCTGAGCAGGGCCCTGGATTAGAGAGTCGAGGAAATTGGAGATAGTGCCTGAGGTTTTCTCCCTTCTCTCTCCACCTCTTTTCCCACTTCCTTGACATACCTACATTCCAGGTAAGATCAACTTCAGGAAAGCATCTGAGGCTGGGGGTCGGGGATGGGGAGGGGGAGAAGGGTGGCAGAGAGAAACCACTGGAATATTTTCAATAGGGGTTCAAAGACAATCACCAAGGCAGAGAGCCCTTTGGGTCTAGCTTTGGAGCAGTAAGCACAGGTCCTTTCAAAGCTGTTATTCCCAGTCTTACTTGTCCACCAGCTGAGGGAGGATTCAGAGACTTCTGTGCTTTTCACCTGGATGGAGGGAGTGTTTGGGATGGCAGTGGGGGAGGCCTGCAGTGGGAATTCTGTCGCTAGAATTTCTTAAATGTCATGAGGTTAAAGTGGGAGTCAGCATTCAAGGTGTGAGTTAGATTCTTCTCCACACTGGTAATTGGGAAGCTTGAAAGTCCAAATTCCCACGATGCTCTCTAATAACTGGGGTGGGGTGGTGGTGGGTGGACACCCTAACTTTCTGAATGTTAGCTGATGTCGGCCTGACCTGTTCTTCTTGGATTAAATGCTGCCAGTGTGGGATGAGGGGGAACCCCCAGGAAGATAAATACCCAACGACAAGATTTTCACTCCTCAGAAGTAAACCAGATCATGCTCCTCTCCGCCTTTACCCTCTCCTTCCTTGCTCTCTTCCCTTTGGAAGCAGAGACTTCTAAAATGAATGCCACTCCAAGCTGATGAAAAAGCTGTTTTTATACCATAGTGGATGTTTACACAGGAGACTCAACTTGAGGGGAAAAAGGCTTTTTGGGAGGGTGGTGGGACTCCCGTTAATCTGTTTTGTTGGAGGACTGTGCAGTATTGCCTATGAGCAACTCTGGGCTGTTTTTGATAAATTACCATGTTTAGAGATAGGTTTGGCTCTTAAGGGCTTAGTTTTATGAACAAAGTCCGTAACGATGTTTGCAGCCTCCGTTTGTCTCTTAGCCCCTTGGCTTCACTTCTAGCTCAATGTTTAGTTTAAGCTCAGTCTGGAAGATATAACAATTTTGCATTAAAAAAATGAGGAAATCATAGGAAGAAAAACCCTTTGCTTTTTGGATGAATCTTACTGATAATTTGCTAAAGCTCATTTGAATTTTAAGCACTTCTTTAATCTTCAAAGGCTAAATTGCTTTATGAATATGCATGGTGTGGGCAGACTTCAGTTCATTACCTAGTTGTAAATTCTAATGACCATTAGGTCCTTCCAGTAATTGCGAATTGTTTTGCATTTTTGATTGGCCTATTAACATGTACATTCGGTGCACATCAGGCTGGCCTGTCAGCCTGCTGAAGGAGAAAAAAAAGGTGAAAATTGTTTATAGCACCAAGATTCTTAGATTTTCAATCTTGCAAAATTGATGATGTAAAAAAATTAAAGCCGTGTTTTTTCTTCTCAAGATTGAAAGTTCACCAAGAGATTTGACATATTTAATTTACATGATGACTTTGCACTCCTTCATTAATGCAATTTGCATATGAAGCTGTTGTTAATCACTTTTGATCATGTTTTGTGTATTAGCTGCCTCAGTGGCTCTCCTCCTCAGATGCCCCAGTAGAAAGGAGCAAAATGATGCATCTTCTTGCCAAGTTTCCTTTAGTGAATTGAGGAATTAGAAGTCTAACCTTGAGTAATTACATATGTTTTTATCCATTTTCTTTTAACATTAAGTACAGTTTGTGGAAGTGTTGGCTGGAAGTTTTTCTTATTTGGGGAGAAGAATAAAATTTAAGTGTATAATGGAGGCATATCCAGATATCCACAGAAATATGTGTGGCTTGTCCCTTTTCCCCCCTGAAAGTTGTTGGGCAGTTTCACTGTTAGCAGTTTGATGGCGGAGAGACTGTTTCAGTGTATTAAGACATCAGGTGCCTTTGGAAGAGAGACGCCTACTAACGACAGACCTTTGTAACAATGCTTTGGGTCTCTGCTTTGAAAAGGTGACTTGCCCTTCCATGTCTTGGGTCTGAGTTTGACTAACTTATCTTTTGGTTCAAGGAAGTTTTGCTGGGGCCTTCTGCTCTCAGCTGTTCTGCCTGTGTCCTCCCCTAGTCACTAAAGTAAATTGTGGTCTCTGGGCTACCGGGTGCCTCTCTCAAGGTACATAAGTGCTCTGGTTGTGAAAACAAGGTGCTAACGAACGGTTTCCGATTTTTGAGAGCCTGTGATTTTGGTGTTTGCCTTTGCTGTTGAATAGCTTGTGCTGTATTATTGATGTTTGTCTTTGGTTTAGGAGTTTATCACTGGTTAACAAGCAGAATCAGAACATTGAAACTGATATTCTGATTAAAAGGAATGTTTAATGGAAGAAAATAAATTGTGATGGAGAATGAACAGTGTGTAAGAAACATAACTACAATTTTAACCTCTGAGGGACCCTAGCACTGCCCTACCGTGACTTCCATCCATACCATGCTAAAAGCATGCTTCAGTTCAAAGTTGTTAATATTCAGCTGGGAAACAGTATCCAGAACACAAATAAATTATTAAGTGCATGAACTTTTTAGGCAGTAAGATGAACTGATGGGGTCCATCTGTGAGATCCAGGGGCTTTTTATTTGTGTGTGTCGAGCGATTCTGCCCTCTCCGACTTCACAGCCTTTGGTCTCCGGCCAACTGCATGCATAATTGATTCCACACGCACTATCATTTTCTTGATGTAATTGCTTTACTAAGATATGATGAAATCTAATGGATAATTTGCTATTTGAAAATAGGCAAAAAATGTTCATATTTTTTATTGAGGGGAGGATAGTAGACAAGGGGGGGTATTCAGATGACCCAGTATTTAAGAACACAAAACACAAATCAAAAAGGGCAAAACTAACTTAGGCAGGCTGCTTCATTCTCCTTGGTTGTGGGTAGGAAGGTCTTTGTGACATATGGAAGCCAGTGTGTAAATCTCTCTCTTTCTATCTCATATCACTCCCGCCCCCTTCATTCCTCCTCTCTCTGTCTCTCCCCAAAACTTTACAAGAAAGGGATCCTAACAAGGTAGAAAGTAAACAATTTAGTCATCACAAGCCTTATTATTCAGTCTATCCAGGAGTTTTGCCATGTCGGTTTATTTAACTTCCAGGAATGTAAACACTGACACAGCCCTAGAAGCAACAAGAAAGATTACAGTATTAGAGTTAAAAACCCTGAGCATGGAGTAGCTGTGCTTTATACTCAGCTATAATAACACTTTACATCGAAATGTAATGGTAAGTCAAAACGGACTGGAAACTTCTGCTTATATGGAGTACAAATTTCATTCTAATAGATTGGCATCATCTAGTGTACCCAGAGTAGATTGTTATATAATGGAGCGACTGTATAAATGTCAAGTACACAAATAATTCTACAGGAAGTAAATGAAAAGCATTAGAATTTCTTAAATCACCATTAAATTTTGTTGGTGGGACAGTCTCATTAGCTCCCTCAAAATCATGCGCAGCTTTGCATACATCTTTTAAAATTGTATTTTCAGGGAATTTGTGGACATTGAAACATTTTAATCCAAACCAGTTCATGCTTTAAACCTACCTTTAAAAAAGTGTACTGGTTTTCAAAGTCCTTAAAGGGAGTAGAGAGGTAGAAAGCATGTAAAGCGAATCCATGTCACTGTGGCAAACTGTTTTTCAAGTAAAGTCATAATAATGAACAACACATGATCTGAAATTTGATCAGCAAACATACACTTATGCCAAGGAATTTTCTTTCTTTTTTCCTTTCTTTTTTTTTTTTTTTTTTTGCCACTCACATACCAAGGGTCTGTAAATCAGTAAACCAGGCAGAGAGTAACTATTGTAAGGGGGTGACCAAATCATAATATGCAGAATGGCACAACGAAGCTGTCTTTTGGAAGAAATATTAACATCATCACCACTAACAACAACAACTAAACACTCCTTTTGCAAAACTGGAAATGACAGAACAGTTTTAAAAGGAAAAAATTAAAAAAAAAAAAAAAAGCCCACCCTACCTTCTGATGCTCAAAACTTCAAACTATTAATAGACTACCAATGAGATAGACTGTCTTTGTGCCTTGAAATTCAAAATGAGGGAAATAATTAGCAGAGGAACAAAATTCTCAAAATTTGAAGAACTTCTGTGATTACTGGGGGTACAGTGAAAAGAAAATGCAAATTTTTTCCCAATCTTAATTAGATTCGATTGTGTGGTGGGTGTGTTGGATTGAGGAGAAAGGGAGGGGGGCAGGGAGTGCTGGGGTGAGCGAGGGGCTGTGGGATGTGGAGATGGGTTAGCTGGGGCCTGGTGGTATGGCAGGAAGGCTGCTTCCAGTGCTGATGCAGTAAAGGGTGCTCATGGGGCCTGAATTCTGAGCCCTTTACCTAGCTGGGCTTCTTTCTCCCTGGGTCTAGAGGATTGTGTTTGTCCTTCCACGGGAGGAGTAGGCACTAAAATAACAGCCCAGGCTGCCTTAGGAAGGGGAAGCAGCCTGTGGGTAACTTTCCCTGACCACATGGGAAAGCTGTGAAAGATGTTAGGTGCATTGTGCACCGTGGCCATCAATCAGCCTCTCAGGATGGTGTCTGCACAAAACCCCCAGCACTAGGGCACTGCTGTACCACCCTGCGCCCCCCGCCCCCACCCTTTCCTGAAACATGCTCTGTAGAGTTCAGTGGTGGTTGGTTGGCCAGAGTCCTGCCAAAGTATGTGCAGCAAGTTTCACTGGCTGGATTTCCCCTTGTGTGAAATAATAAAAGCTC
The DNA here is from genome assembly GCF_014754425.2 of Oryx dammah. Classification (NCBI taxonomy): domain Eukaryota; kingdom Metazoa; phylum Chordata; class Mammalia; order Artiodactyla; family Bovidae; genus Oryx; species Oryx dammah. The sequence continues at coordinate 42,571,195 of NW_024070209.1, read as the reverse complement.
TGGCCAAGGCTTATGAATCTATTTTTGTTTCATTAATATTATTTATTATGTCTTTTATTAATATTTTTAGGAGGGACCATGCTCTCATTTGACCATTTGTAGTTATAATTAATACATTCCGTACTGGTTGTAAAAAGTGTACTTGCATTTAATTGCGAGTCAGGATAAATGAATGGATATGATTTAAAACAAAATTTACTCAAAATGTTCTTTCAGGGAGCAAAAGAGGGGGCAGTCCCTGGGTTTCATTTATTTTCTGGGTGAGTGTCTGTGGTGAGAGGGTCGAAAGGATTGTGTGGATCTAAGGGTGCGTGTGTGTGTGTCCAAGGGATGAGGGAGCCACAGGGGGACAAGGAAAACCTGGGCAGGAGGAGGAGCAGCCAGAGGCTCCGTTCTTTTAATTTCTGAGGTTACTGGGAGGGGCTTTAAGCAAAGTGGTCAAGTCCATCTGCTCCGGAGAAGGTGGTAAAGAAAAGAGGTTAGTGGCAAGAGGGACGGAGCACAAAGGGAAAATTGTACATTGGGAGCCTTGCTCTCCCGGCTGTGGTGTAGCCAGACTGGTTTAGCAGACAGAATGATAGATTGTTTTGTCAAGGGTCCCAGGGTGTGCCCTGAACTTGAAGCACTTTGTTTATCTTGAATAGAAAGGGAAAAGCGCAGACATAATCGATGTCTAGTTTTTAGGAGCTCGAAAGAGGTAGAACAGAGAAGAGTCTGGGAGGTGGGGGAGGTGTACGCCGTGGTTGCGGCTGTCCATTAACAGATGAACTTGGCCGAGGGCCAAGCTTTAGATGAGAGCGTGTCAGGGCCCCAGTGCAGCCAAGCCTTTTCAGTGGTGGGTTTTTTTTTTTTCTTCTTCTTTCTTTTCTTTCCTACTTTCTTTTTTTAAAAATACCTGCCGACTGTACATCAAATGTTCCCAGGTCTTTGGCTAAAGGCAAGAAAAAAATACACAACTCAATTTTTTTCCCCTTCTGAACCAGTTGAGGCCAGTCTTTTGGCTACATACACAGTTCCTATCATCTTTCCTGGCTTGCCGTTGGGAAAAAAAGGAATTGTGATAACGCCAGTAACCCGAGGGCTGGGGATTGGAAGAGTTGGTGTGTTTAGGAGACCAGCGTGTGTGAGAGTGTGTGCGTGGAGCCAGGGCGGGACATGGCAGGTGGGCCTGCATGTGCAGGTAGAAATCGGTGGGAATCAGGTTTGTTTTTTTTTAACGGCTGAAGTTAAACTCTTCGTTGAAAAGGACCTGTGAGCTAATCTCTTGGTGGCCGAGCAAGAGCATACACAGGCGAGGCCCAGGAGTGGCCAGGGGTTGGGGGAAAAGTGCCCTGTTGGAAACACGGCGTTTCCTGAGCAGGGCTGATGGCAATCCCATGTGTCTGGGCTTGTTTTGTTCTCGATTATCTTATCTTCTTTGGTCTGTTTCTGTGTTTTTTAGTTTACTGTGACATTATGTATTCACTTATGAGTGTTGGCAAGCAAGAGTCATCAGCCCAATAACTTCCTGACATTTTTGGCTCTTTTAATGTGCAGTCTTTGCCCTCTTGCCACAAGTGGCGAGGTAATTGAATTTCCCTGTTACTCACTGGCAGGAGGCATGTTCTGGCTCCCACCAGAGGGGCTGCTGAGGCTAACGCCGAGCCCAGAGAATTCCACGTAGGGGAGCTTGGGGTTTCCAAGTGGTCTGGAGGCCTGCAGTTCACACAATAAAAAATAGTTTTTTCCCCATCATGGACTAGAAAAGGCACTATCGTGAACATCCAGGTAAAATATGATAAAATCATGTTTACTTCCCCAGGCAGAAGCCTCAAAAGGGAGGTGAATTTTCCCCCATATTCAGCCAGGAGCCAATAGAAACTGGGAAAATTTGGAGGCCTCTGTGCTCATCCTGTAGATCATGCCCCAAACTCAGCCAAGCCCTTAGATGCTGTCTTCTCTCTCTCTGAGGTTATCTTGTAACCTGCATGGTAAAAAAAGGAGGAGGACATGAAAGAGGGTAAATAAACTCTTAAAAATATGTGCATCTCCTTTTTTTTTTCCTTTTCTTTTCAGCCTGTGTGAGTACATGGGATAAAAGGGCAAAAAGGTGCTGCCCTTTCTGGTGTGTGGTGATTTCTTCATCCCTCCAAGCTTCACTTTCTTCATCTGCAACATGATGGGTGGGGGGTGTCACAGGACCCACCTTATGGGCTGTTGTGAGCATTCTGTGTGGACGTTTGCTTGTTTCCTCAAGTAAACACTTGAAGAAAGCCAGTTACTATTATGATTATGACTCATGGCTTAGAACTGTTTTCTCCTTTAAGGACTGGGATCGTTCTCCTTGAAAGACTGGGATCTCCATGTCATTTTTCCTGGTGTGGGGTGACCGGGTTGGGATGAGAGAACAGGACAGGGAGCCTCTTTCTGCCTCAGGGTGGGCTCCTGAATCCGTGGGTGTAGAGAGCTCAGGAGCTCTCACTGACCTGATGTGGTGGAGCTATCGGTGAGGGGCTTCTCTCCATCGCAGCTCCCTTAGCGCTTGGCTTCTCTCCACACAGTCACATGCTGCCTCACCAGGAGAATGTGCCTGGTGTGCGACATAGCTGCTGTGGGTTCAGAGTCCTGCTTCACCACTGACTGGATGGGAGGGTTTGGGTGGACCCTTGAACCTCTGTGAAATGGAGACCACCCAAAGAACCTCCCTTCCAGGGTCGATGCAAGGAGTTAATAAGAGAAAGCAGAAATACACACCGGGAGCTGCCAATGCCATACCGTGGCTCCAACACATGGTTACTTCTCCCCACAGCAACACCAGAAGGAAAGTCCTATCAGCCCCACTTAGTGGAGGGGGAAATTGAGGCTCCCCAAGGGCTAAAGAACTTGCCTCCCTGAGCGTTCACAGTTATTAAGGATTCTGTCTTTGGCATCTAGTCAGGAGTGCCTGCCACCCCCTCACAAGGTCTTCAGTGGTGCTAGGGCACCAACTGGGTGGGAAGCTCTTGGGCTGGATAGTTGGTCCTCCTGTGGGTTTTGTGGTTGAGTTTTTCAATCTTTTGGGAAGGAGAGGAATGTTCCCATCCAGTCCCTGGGCGGCTGTCCTGGGCGTCTTGGAGCTGTTGGAAAGAGCAGCAATGTAAGGAATTCTGCTTTGCAAGTATTCACTTCTCTGTCTGTCCAGAGTGAGCCAGAAGTGGGGCGGGGGTCCTGAGAAGATGAGGGAGGGGGTTTTACTACGTGTCTGTGACTTGGTTCGGAGACAGCAGACGGGTGACCAAGGAACCCAGCTGGGGCCTTTAAGGCAGGGCTGGTGGAGTCAGCCTGGCAGCGGTTCTGTTCTGTCGTCTCTGTGACATTCCTTTCACTTGCCACACTTTTAAAAGGTCTGGAGAATCGGAACCACGCTGTAGGAAAAGGTGAGGGAAAGAGCGTAGCTCGTGAGTGAGTGAGTGAGTGTATGTAGGGGGTCCTGAGGGGTAATAGTCTGCTTCAAGGAGGTTTTCATTTCTGGCCAAACAAGCGCTGTGCTAAGGCGAGTCTGGAAAGCATGCGAGGAGACTGAGGGAAGTTTTGAATGGAAACTATAGTCAACAACTCCATATGACCCACATGTGGCTTTCCCCGAGGCTGGTTTTCAGTTGCATGGTGGCCTCCCCCAGTCACTCTGCAGGCTGCGCTGACACCATTAATATTTGCTGAAGCAAGACCTGAGGTTCGTCGCAGAGGGATTACATAATGTATTCCAAAACCAAATGGCAGGGTTTTCCTTTCATTACCCAGCCTTTCAGATTGGCTGGGCCACTGTAGACCACCATTTATTTAACTTTAGAGTCTTTGGATAGTATCAGGGAGTGCCTACTATATGCAGAGGTCCCTTGGGGAAGCTGAAGGATCGGCCTGGGCACCCACAAGTGTCAACTGGGAGCTCTGCTCACTTGGTAACCCTTCTCTTTGAACCCAGGGAGGTTGTTTCAATAGATCCTCCACCAAGGGGTTGTCATTGGTGTGGATGCAGGTATGAGTTGGGAGGTTGGGATGGAAGTGATTGCTGAGAATACATGTGGGTAGAGAACTCCAAACCTTCCATTTCAGTTCTTCATCTGCCCTGGAACCGGATCCGTATTTCCTTCTTTTCTCCTCAGCTCTTCCTCTATCTCCCTACATCTCTCCATGTCTTGGGTTCAGGATGGAACACCCCAGAAGAGAAGCTCTGAGTTTTGTTTCCTGGGACCTCTAGGCAGAAAAGCAGACATGATACAAAAAAAGGAAGAATATTGCTTTATTGCCTCTTCGCCTCCCCACCCCCCCAATTTTCTCTCCATTCTCTTGAAAATCAGGCCAGCTCTCTGATGCTGGCCTTTTGTTTCTTTTTCTTTTTTTGGTTCTGCTTTCGTTAAGGTAAGCACGAATTTAATGTCCCAAGAGGCAGGCCGGTGACCCTTCAGGCCAAGTGCCTGGATGTGGCAATGCTATAATAAATATTGAATGGTGAGAGCAATGGAAATTTAACAAAGCCATAACTGAGGAGACCGCAGAGGGGCAGCGGACTGGTTAAGAGGCTGTTGGATGAGCTGGGTAGTATTTCTGCTTCAACCTGATTGAAATGTCGACTAAAAATCAATGCTGTGGACTAGTGATAATTTACAGCGTTCCCTGTGCTAAGTAGTTCCCCGCTTAAGAATGCGTTGGCTGGGCAGAGATTAGTGCAGGGAGTTGTGTGTGTCACAATGAATCAGATGTATTATAGGTCAGCCCTTTATTTGTTTCATCATGACTTTTACACAGTTGTCATGTAATTTATGGCTGCTTTCACGTTGTCAAACATTTTCATTGCATCTTCTTCCTTAACACACTCCTGACACAGACGTGCTGTCTTGGAAGGCTTGGTATTATTTCCTAATCTGAGAGGAGGCCTATAAACCATCAAATTACACTATCTTCGGGCTAATCTAAATGCGCTGCAGATTAAAATCAGAGCTCATTTGTCCCTGATGCAAATTATTAAGTTCTAATTATAAATATCCATTTAATTACCCCATACATTTTTATTTTGTGGCCCCTTTTGAGCACTGCTGTCTGCAATGGGGGGAAGACGCATAGAAGACAATCTGCGGTAATTAATGTACACGCCCCAAATGGTAAAGGATAAACATATGCTGCTTTGTTTGTCTTATTTATTGATTGATTAGATGTATAGAGATTTTGGCGTCGGCACAATTCAAAGTTGAAATCCTTTTAAAAGTGAAAACTATTTAAAAATCTTCAGGGGGAGGAAAAGGACAATATAGCCAATCCAGAGCTTTCTGTTAGAACACATCATCCTAAAATAACAGGATTTTAACCAGATTCTAAAAAAGATCCACTCTAGATTTTGCGGAAGTTAAGGGTGAGAGAAACCATACACATTTTGCACCAAGAATGTGAAATCATTGTTACAGAAAAACTGTAATCTTAAAAAAAAAAAGATATCCTGGTTACACTACTAAAAGTCTACAGTATCTGCCTGTAAGAGGAAGACAGTTCATTTGAGAGCATTATGATGAACTATTTTTGATTCTGAAACAATAAAGTACAAAAAAAAGAGAGATAAAGTAAAAATTTGTAAAGGTATATAACTAGACATTTACTTTTCCATGATGGCAATGGAAAAATTACTGAGACTGGTTTGGGGTGAGGATTGAGGTCTTTTGGGATTTTTTGACTTTTAATGATAGTGGAAAGATACAGGTCTAAGAACTAGTATATGCCTGGGTTCTGACTTTGAGCTAGGTGACCATGGGTTCCTTTCATCTCTTGGCATTTTAGTTTCTTCCTCTGTCAAATGGGTGGTCTGGACAGGATGAGTTCTCTAGCCCCCATCATATACAGCATGTTCCGAATGCCGTAGGCAGATTCCCAACTTCCACTCCTTCCTGCTCTCTTTAGAATATAGTTGCTGAATGAGGCTAATCTGCAGAGAGGCCAGAATATTGTCTTGCTTTGCCTCAAAGATGGAAGTAACATTGGAGATGGAAGGCTTGAGCTCATGAGCTCTCAGCAAAAAGCTTAAGAGCAACTTTCCAATTGCTGGAAGCAGAATGGAATCATGGTATAATGGAATGGTAATAGTTCACAGAAGTTTCCAGCCTTATAAGATTTCTCCATCTTTTAATTGTAGCAAGCTGTTTTTTTCTTTGATAAACTCTAAAAATGTGTATTTTTTCCAGCTTTGCTTTTTTGGGCAACTGTAGTTATGTCAAAATAGAAATACACTTGACAAAGAAATCAGTTGAATTCAAACAACCAGGTATTTTAAATTCAATTAACTGACTGAATTCAGTGATATTTTCCTTCTTCCTCCCCCCCAAAGCTGGTTTTTCTGCATGGACATAGCCTACATATGCTGAGTTCTTGGAGTTACAAATTCTTGCTTGTTAAAGGCATCCGATGCAACATGTTTAGAAGAACTCTCCCTCTGTTAGTGTTGAAGACAGCATAAATTGAGGGGAAAATGTTCTTTTTTTATTCGTCATGTAGGTAAAAGCATATGGCCGCTTCTGGGACATGTGATCTTTGCAATCCATTTTCTAAACTTAGTGATTACCATTGACTTTTAGCATGGATGTTTCCGTTTTCCATGCTGTCCAGCAAATACCATTGATAGGTGGCTATAAATTAGATAAAAAATGATGTTTTTCAGAAGCATGCTAAAAGACAACATTCAGAGTTAGCCTTTGCAGAATGATTATCTGAAACTTTCTTTTATTATCCCATGTGATAAGAATAAGGGGGAAATGAACCAGTTGTGAAATATGTGTTTGGTTTTTTTTGTTGTTGTTGTTGTTGGATACAGACATTCAAGATGTATAGCTTCAAATAAAAAAGTAATTTATTTAAATTACTGCCTCTTTAATTTATAATGTTTGGGGGATTTCTTATTAGGAATGCTCTATTAGGGCACTGGTAATTAGCTATTTCAGATTTTGCGTGTTCTTCTGTCCTCTGGCAAAAAAAAAAGTTGGAAAAAAAAGAAAACTAATGGGAAAAAGTTTAGCTCTAACTTAAGCTAAACAGAGATAACAGACAGACAGAATGAATGGCAGCCACCTAGAGGCACTATTTTCCCCATCGGTTATTACCTGAAGAGAAAGCACGATAACATTCATGCCAAAGAGATAGGCGACAAAATATGTATTCAGATATGGAGTTTAGGATTTCATAGCCCGATAGTCACTCTCTCCCGCCTCCAATTGTATTGTGTAAATGTATCAGCTGCTGTATTGTTAATGTCTGATAGGATGCTGCTGCTAGGACAGTCTTCGCTCACTAATGGGGTCAGCTGTGTCACCGTGTGATATATGGATTATGTTTACCGTGGCATATTTTGTTTGCAAGCTGGGCTGTGAGATGGGAGCAGATGATAAATGAAGATACCCTACAGTTTTCACACTAGTTCCTGTGGTCTTGAGTCTCCAAGACAATCACGACACCGCTGACAATGGAGAAGTATTTTGGGGGCGTAATTGACTTCAAAGTTTTAGATCTCTGCCTGGAGTTTAAGATGGGATAGTCCGTTACATGAATATCTTTACTTAAAGATCTTATTTGACTTTAGAGTTTGTTGCTAAAACCTTGGTAAGTTCATGGACCTTTGGGTTAGTTAAATAACTTTTCAGTGGCTTTCTGTGTCTGGACGATTCATTTGCTTGGGCTCCTGTGTGTGTTTTTATGATTTCTAAATTTATTTCTCAAGTTTCACTGGCAATGAATGATTTTTCTTGCTGGAGTCTTGTGTGGTACACCTGTAAAAGACTTGTGATTTCTTTTAAAAAAAAACTTCCCCAATAGAGTAACACTATGAGACATAGTATATATATGCACACATATATACACATGTATATATACATGCATACCACATGAACATACATACGTACGTTTTACATACGTAAAGGCAGAGTGTATGTACAGTGTGTGTATATGTGTAATACATGTAATATGCATGTATGTATACTTATATAGACACACGTATTTTACATAAGTGGAGAGAAAGATTGAGAAAGTAGGAAGATCTCTAGATTTACCATGATTCCATTAAGTTAGTATAAATTAAAAAAAAAATCTTTATGTGAATACTTTTTACCAGATTCTGACTTAGGCAAATACCATCTTAATGCTATTTGCCTTTGAGGGTCTGTTATTCACATAGTCCTGGATTGAAGGGTGTTTTTAGGGACGAGAGTCTCAAGCTGAAATCCCATATGGCCACTTGTACCTTTTGCCTTCACTGAGTCAAGAAGGCCAGGCTTTCTCTCGCTCCGTGGCTTTAACACTTGTTGCCTGCAAGTCCCTTTTTCAGAGTTCTGCCAGGAGTATATTTCCCATGACCCGCCTCTGCATCTGGTTAAATGGACTTCAGTAATCTGTACACAGTTACTTCTTACTTATTTTATATCCTGAAAGATATTAAGTCCAACAAGCTTTTACCCACTGAGTCTACAGAGAAAACGGCCAGGCAATTTTTGTTTCAATCTCTGTGTCTCTCTGGAGCAGTAGTTCCAGAGGCTGATCAATAGGTTTTATTGTAGACCTCACTGTCTCTAAAAGCACTGTGACCTTATCCTGTCTAAAAATAGTATTTGCTCTTGCCTGCAGAACCTTGACCTGTGAAAACCCATTTGGAACATAACTGACACATCTAGTCAGCTGTATATCCAAGACATGCTCTGTGAATGAATTCTGTACAGAACCTTCCAGGAGAACACTTTCATCAAAGAAAAATAAATACCAGGTCTGAACACTGGGAGTTCACCTGCCTGCCCACTGTGGTGATGGGCCACCTGATGGGGAGTCAGGAGGACTCAGGGGCTGGGCAGTGTTGAGAGGGGTGAAGACCTTCATGGAGGACTTCTGGAGGATGCATCTGGCCCCAAGAGGGTAGGGGACCGTGCAGGGCAGGAGTTTGGGCTGAAGTGCAAGGTAGCTTTAAACAAAGTCTGAAACCTTTTCCAGAGGGTGTGATTCTCCCCAGGCTGTCCTTGGCAGCCTCAGTCTCAAACCTTGGTGATAGGGATTCTCTGAAGCATAACCTAGATGGAAAGAAGTATTGATATTTTGGAGTCTAAAGTAACTTCCCTATTTAATGATAAGAAATTACTTTTGCTTTATTTATTTTTTGGTGTGATAATGGTTTTGTGGTTTTTTTTAAAAAGAATCTTTTTAAAAAATGCATACTGAAGTGTTTACTGATGAAACGATAGGACGTGTGGAATCAATGTAAATAATCAGTGGGCAGGGTTGGCAATAGATAAAACAAGCTTGGCTCTGTGTTGCTAGTGGTTGAAGTTTCATCATGTATATTGGTGAGCTGATTTATACCATTCTCTCTACTTTGGTGTAAATTGCAACTTTCCTGAAAATAAAGGTGCTGCTTGAGAGCAAAATGGCCTTATTCTGTGGGTGTTGTTTCTTCACCGAGGGTTTGGCTCAGAGGCAGTGAAGAGGCAGATGTCTTGTGGTGAAGAAATGACCTGTGAGCCCAAGTGATGGAAGTTCGCTGTTACGGGGGTCATCTTAGTGTCTGCAGTGTGCACCATGCTCCATCCTTCTGGAACAAAAGAGAGCCCATGATTTTTTTGGTGTGCAATAAAGAGTTGGAGGTGGAGCTCACCTGAGTTTCAGCGTGGGGGCCTCTTTTCATCCTGGAATGTTAGAAGAAGCAGGTGGGTGGCGCCTGCTTCCCTGGTTATATTGAGGAAGACAAGACTCTTGGGCCTTCTTGTGGCCACTGGAGCCCTGGCTTGGAGAGAAAGATGGTCCCTCTGAGAAGTGGCTGACCACACTGTAAGGAAGAAGGGGACAAAACACAGTTGAGGGAAGACTGGGACCCAGCCCCTGACAGGTGGCAGGCGGAGTGCCATGATTGCACCATCGTAAAGGGGCGTTGCGTTCTCTTGTTTAGCTACAGCCAGGACTCTCACCTTGAAAGGGAGGTCACTGGTGGTTAGGCACAGCCCATCACATGTGAGCCAGGGTGGGCCCGCTCCCGGCCCTCTCTGCCGCCTGGAAGCTGAGCCCAGCCCCTCTGAGCCGTTCTTAGGCACGGATCCCTCTGGTTTTACAAAATGTCTGCTCCTGCTTGCTTCTTGCGGAAGCTATTATTAGCAAGTGTCACTCAGTTATCTTGAGAGTGGCGCTTTTAGCTGCCATCTAAGTGCTTGACACTTGGGTTTACAGCAGATTAAATTAAATTTTAGACTGGTTTGGCTTCACTGGTAGTAGACGATAGGAGCAGTTGTTGTAGAAATGTAACCTGGCACCCTCCAAGACTGGGTGTGTGTGGATGTGTGTGCATGCATGTGCTCACTGTGTGTGTGCTCAGAGGCGCACCTTTGGGAGTTCTGAGTGTGCAGGTGACTCTTGGGTGAAGAGGGACTTCTTAGGCCAGTGTTGAGCAAATGGAGAAGGTCCCATTGTTTGGGGGCCTGACTGCGGGGCTACACCTCCTTCCCGCCCCCATTTCATTCCTTCTTCAAAATGTGTTCAGATTGTTTCTCCAACTTGATTTGGTTGTGCTTGGTTGGCAAAGGAAGTACACGAAGCTGGAATAATCTTTCTGCTGTTTGCACATCCATGTCAGTGTTTTCTTGCAAAAGAAGGGGCTATGCTTTCAGGAAGACACTAGTGGAAATAAGCAGAAGAAGGGTATGGATGGTTTCTGGCTTATTGCAGCGTGGGGACCAAGTTGATCTGATGGGTGTTGTGGGCAGAATATCTGGTTTCCCCCTGTCCTGTTTTGTATCTCAGATTCCTGTAGAGCCAGCAGACAGACCCACAGGAGGGTGGGAGGAAGGTTTTTGCCCTCTTAGACTCAGCTATCTTCTTCTTGGTGCTGTACCTGGTGCGCTCATGCCAGTGAATCTGTGCCTTGTCTTGTTGAATCCGAGCAAAGCAGTGCACATCAACATCACTTTTTAAAAATGCTTCTGAAAACTCTGTGGGGATAATTTCTCTTTCATAAAGGCAGATTGCAAATGTGTACATTATTCTGCAGAAGGGCAGTGTTCTTTACTTTTTATCATCTAGGTTTTAAAAATTCCGTGGCACTTGATTTTAGTTCCTCAGACTCCAGAATTTATACTCACTGATTAGTGATACATTATGCAAATAATTCAGTTTACATATCCAAATACTGTTTTGCATCATTCACACCTCATGTCTTGAAAAAAAAAAAAGTGAAATGTTTCCTCAAAATAAACAAAACCTGCAGAAGAGTTTATTGTGAGGGTGAAAATTAAAGAGGCGCCCATTTGCTTGGGAACTTTTGAGGAAAAATTTCATACTCTTGCATCAATAATTTTACAAGTTTTTTTCCTTTTGGCTTTTGCCCATAGGCCATGCCATTCAAGGTATAGATGTTATCTTTGGCTTTCTGAATTTTTCAGTTTTTGGAAAAAAGCAGCCATAACACTGGAAGTCACTCAGTCATGTCCGACTCTTTGCGACCCCATGGACTATACAGTCCGTAGAATTCTCCCGGCCAGAATACTGGAATGGGTAGCTGGTCCCTTCTCCAGGGGATCTTCCCAACCCAGGGATCAAACCCAGGTCTCTCACATTGCAGCAGATTCTTTACCAGCTGAGCCACCAGAGAAGCCCATATCAGATACACATTGGTGAGTAAACACTTCAGCCATAAGTGAAAATTCAAGCTGAGTTATTTGAAGGAGATACAATAATTGCTTATCAGTGACATGAATTTTCTACCAGAGAGGGGAGAGTAAGCAGATGCAAACTTTTACGCCCTGTGTCAAGAAGAGTTACATAAGCATGGCTGCAAAGTCTTAAGTTATATGTTGGCAAATGGCAGTACCCTTTGAAAGTGTCTTTTAGGGACTTCCCTGGCAGTGCAGTAGTTAAGAAGACTCCACCTTCCAACGCAGGGGGTGCAGTTTCAATCCCTGGTTGGAGAGCTCAGATCCCGCATGCCTCGGGGCTAAAAATCCAAAACATAGAACAGAAGCAGTATTGTAACAAATTCAATAAAGACTTTAAAAATGGTCCATATTAAAAAAAAATTCTTTAAATAAAAAAGTGTCTTTTAGCGTCCAGGGGTTTTTTATTGTCATTGGAGTCATTCAGGAGAACACAGGATGTGACCTGGAGACCTTGTCTGAATAAGCACGTTCCCATGCCCACGTGAATGTCTAAACCAGTGGCTTTGACCTCACGTGTTGGGACAGAATTGGCCTCAGACTTCTGCTCAGGATTCCAGCGGTTGCAACCTCACCGTCTGGAGCGGTTCACTGACTGCTGCTCCGAAGCATGTCAGGTTTTGGGAGGAATTTCCCAGAGAAGGAAGGAAGGCAGAAAGGGAAGAAAGCAAGGGGGGACCTTGTTTTCTTTTTGTGTGTGAGTGCTGTCCTCCTTCTTGGACGATGCGCCACGCCCATCCCTCCTAACAGGTTATAGGCACGTTTTTGGCACCGTGTAAAGTTAAGTGTTCCAACATGTTTTTAATCTTTAACTTTCACATCATTAGGAGTCTGATGTACTGGCTTTCAGCTGCCTGGAGATAGTTCAGGGCACAGCCCCTGACAGCTGTAATGTTTTGTGTTTTATGTCTCTTAATATGGAGGTTATAGCATCAAAAAGGCTGAAAAATGCCTTAAAGATGTTGATACCCATATTCTGAACATGCCTGGGCCTTTCTTGTCCCACTTTCACACCTGCTTTTTTTGGTAACGTGTATTTAGAAGGGTCCTTGGTGTTACTTGAGAGACAAGAAGCTTCTTGGCTTGGCATGACCTCCCAGAGTGTCAAATCTGGGAAATCCCACTGTTCTTCATCTTCTTTCTCGGGTTGGGAGATGTCTACCATAACTCTCATTTTGCTGTGGATCGTGGGGAAACACACGTACTGGGTGCTGTGGCTTCAGGTCTCAAATTGAAACACAGAAGGTCAGCAAGAAGCAGCCTTGTGAACTGTGGCCTTGAAGGACAGTGCCTTGATTTTTACCAAGAAACAGGTTGTTGGAGTCCGTTTAGTTTGGAGCCTGAATAGTAATTGCTGGGTCCCCAGGATGCCCTGTGGCACTCTTTCCTAAGTCTGGATGTGGATGGACTTTTATTTTTTTGCATACATATCTATGGTCTTTATTAAAAAAATTTTTTGGAGTATAGTTGCTTTACTATGTTGTGTTAGTTTCTACTGTACAGCAAAGTGAATCAGCTCTGTTGTCATTGTTCTTTAGTTGCTGAGTTGTCTCTGACTCTTTGTGACCCCATGGACTATAGCCCGCCAGGCTCCTCTGTCCATAAGATTTCCCAGGCAAGAATTCTGGAGTGGGTTGTCATTTCCTCCTGCAGGGGATCTTCCCCAACCCAGGGATCGAACCTTTCTCTCCTACTTGGTAGGAGGATTCTTTACCACTGACCCACCTGGGAAGCCCTGAATCAGCTATACGTATACGTACTAGATGGACTTTTAAAGGAACTCCATAATCATGAGCAGCCTCTTACTATTTCCTTGGTATTCTCGGATGGCTTAGTGTTGTCTCTCCCTGCTCTGGTGTATGGTGATGCTCAGATGGTGCGCGATGCTTCTCACCTTGTCCCCCAGGTCCATGCGTGTGAGAAACTGACATTCTCACATGTGATGCCCACCCAGGCTGGGCCCTACTTGAGCAAGTGTATTGAAATTCAGGTGAGTTGGAATGTCATTTTACAGACATAATCTTGAGTAGATGCTAACGCAGACACTTACAGAGTAAATAAATTTTATTAGCACTGTGTGCTGTGCTTAGTTGCTCAGTCATGTCCGACTTTTTGCGACCCCATGGACTGTAGCCTGCCAGGCTCCTTTGTCCATGGGGATTCTCCAGGCAAGAATTCTGGAGGGGTTGCCATGCCCTCCTCCAGGGGATCTTCCCAAACCAGGGATTGAATCCTGCATTTCCGGCAGATTCTTTACTGTTTGAGCCACTAGGGAAGTCCAAGCATACTGGAGTTTGTAGCCTATACTTTCTCCTGGAGATCTTCCCAACCCAAGAATCGAACCAGGGTCTCCTGCATTGCAGGGGGATTCTTTACCAACTGAGCTACCAGGGAAGCCCTTATTAGCAGTAAGTGGTAGCTATTCTTTGGACTCACTTCACTACGGGCTATGGCATAGCCATGCGGAACTGAAAGTCAGGTCCATGCATCTTCACTTCTGGTGCCTTATGCAGTGGGGGAACAGGTGCTGGTGGAGGGAGCCAGACAAGGTGAAGTCAAGCCTAGCCTTGTTGGGGAGAGTCTGTAAGGGAAACCCGGGCCTGATTTTGTCTTTTTAAATTAAGATAGCTAGATCTCAGTAATTTTTAAAGATTTTTCTCTTTCCCTCAAATTGACTTTTTAGGGCAAGGCTCTTGTTCCTCTTTGACCAGAGTATCTGAAGAATCACAGTACAAGTCTTTGGGCCTGGACATTTTCCTCTGTGCAAAGGGGAGGTAAATATTTACTGAGCATCTTCCGTGTCGATGTTGAGTTATGAAGTCCTGTTTTTTCCTGTATCATTTTACAGATGAGGCAGGTTGAGGCTGAGAGGGAAGCCAAGTTCCTCAGGCTACTCACCAGGCAGTGACAGAGTTGACAGAGCTCAGGGCCTCACACTTTCATGCCTGGCTTCATCTTTGACCCTCTGTCCCAAGTTTCCTGGCCCAGAAGGACTCAGCGTGGTCCTCCTGGCTTCTTCTCACAGACCTGTGCTGCTTCTAAAGCCTTGTGTGATGGCTGCAGTGGTTTTCAGAACTGGAGCTTTGCCGGGGAGGATCCTGGAGCTCTCTGGGTGACACTAACCTGTGGATCCCTTAGTGACGCCAAACAGCAAACCCCAACCGTCCAGGCCGTTACAGAGGGTGGTCATGTTGCTGTGCCTCGTTCCTTCCCACGTCCTCTGCCCTGTTTTGTCTCCTGATAGGATTTCCACGCTGTGACCAGCTCTGAAGTTTGCACCCTGAGCACGTAGAGCAGCCTGGTGTTTTTCTGCAGATCATCGGACAGATGGGGTGGATGGGGTTGGGGTGGCGGTGCCCCTTACAGTGCAGGTGGGTCTTGAGGATTGGCTGGCCCAACCTCTTCCTCCTCTGGGGTTCTGTTTTTAAAGGCATCTCCCATTAGCTGGAGGTAACTTTAGTCTATCTTAAATCCTTTATGCTTCAGCTTAAACTCCTTTATTCTTCATTCCGGAGAAGGCAATGGCACCCCACTCCAGTACTCTTGCCGGGGAAATCCCATGGACGGAGGAGTCTGGTAGGATGCAGTCCATGGGGTCACTAAGAGTCGGACACGACTGAGTGGCTTCACTTTCACTTTTCACTTTCATACATTGGAGAAGGAAATGGCAACCCACTCCAGTGTTCTTGCCTGGAGAATCCCAGGGACGGGGGAGCCTGGTGGGCTGCCATCTATGGGGTTGCACAGAGTCGGACACGACTGAAGCGACTTAGCAGCAGCATTCTTCATTCCAGACAAGACAGAGTATCTTATCGCCAGCTCTGGGCTGAAACCCCTGATATTTTAGAATTTTCTGTTCTGTTCCCTGCCATGGCTTTTTCCTGTGTTATGCCTAATCCCTAAACTTGAACTCATAGATCTATTCTTTTTCAACCCATTTCTGATTTTTGTACCTCTGTTAAGAACTTCCTGATCTCCCAGCTCTTTTACTCAAACATTAGTCTAATTATTGCTGAGTATGATGAAAAGATACCTTAGTGTTTTCAATATTACTGCTACATCTGCACTTGGGTATCTTTGCTTGTTTTTTTTTTAAAGAAAGCAGTGCTTCATTGATGACTCACACTCAGCTTGATGTCCCCTAGGAACCCTAGACCTTCACCCATCTTTCAGTGAAGTCACTCAGTCGTGTCCAACTCTGCGACCCCATGGACCAGGCTCCTCCATGGAATTTTCCAGGCAAGAGTACTGGAGTGGGTTGCCATTTCCTTCTCCAGAGGATCTTCCCAACCCAGGGACTGAACCTGGGTCTCCCACATTGTGGGCAAATGCTTTACCATCTGAGCCACCAGGGAAGCCTAGCCATCTCTGAGTTCAGTTAATCTTTCACTCCCAACTATATTGATGCCACACCTCTCTCTTCCCAGACCTTCTTCTCTGTCCTTGTCCACCCTGAACTTAGTTCTCCCCTCCTGTCCCAAGTTTCCTGGCCACCTCTCTGCTTCACCAGGTGACGGAGAGTTATGATGCTGCCTCCGAAGGTGCCTCCTTCCTCTTGGCTCCTCTCCCAGTGACAAGTTCATGGAGGCTGAGAAACACAGTGAGTGGCCTTTCTCGCCTCGCTTACAGCTGGGGAGAAGGCTGTTCATAACTTTCCACTGACATCTGGAGAACGTAGGTTTTGGAGGAGCAGAGCCCAGACTCCCTGCAAGCCAGCAGAGCCAAGTCTTTTTTGAGTTTTCAGCAAAACCCGTGTTATAATAGGAGTTGGTCACTGTGTTTAACAGTGAAGCAAAGCCCAAGTGCATGTCACAAGCACATCTCTTCTTTGTGCCAGGGTGAGCAGAGGTGACCCTTCCTGAGTGTGTAGGATGATACAAAGAGCATTACAGACATGGGAAGGCATTTCAGAGCACCCAAATGTGGCATGAGTAATCACAGGCATAGAGCCCACAAGACTGTGTTTTCAGCCCCTGCCTCCCCTTTTTGTACTCCAGTTCAGTCAGTTAAGACAGAAATGAAGTGGTAAGAAGAGGGGCTGCCCGCTCTTTGGACTCCAAGGTGTTTGTAGCCCAGGACCCCTGCATGGGTGTGGGTCCAGCAGAGCCCAGAGAGCATCCCCTACTGGGATCTTTCTCAGACTGACTTGCTCACTTCCCGTTCAGCCCAGCCCAGAGGTGGCTCGGTAATCCCCACGGGGTGACCTCACAGTGGGCTAAGTGGCCTGGGAACTTATGCGTCCAGACTCAAGTCAGGAGCAGAAATGGGGCAGCTGGGAAGCTGGGTGATCAGGAGTCAGTTGGAAAGCCCTGTGTCCACGCCAGACTCCTCTGTGCACTGCCAGGCTCTCCTTGCCTGAAAGCACTCGGTGACATGTCAAGGCAGAAGGATGTAGCCTGCCCCCTACATCTGTGCACTGAAGGCTGGCTTCCAGATTGCCTTCCCTTGGGCTGCCTCTCCGAGGCCCTTTCTGCAGGTAGCTAAGGGTGTCTGGGTGCAGACCTGGCACCGCCCTGGCTGGTGCTGTCCTTGGAGAGAGTGTGGCTTTGGGATCAGGGAGCGGGTGTCCATGTATAAACGTGACTTTGTGCGAGGGGTTGGTGTCTTCTTCTTCTCAAACTACAATATAAGCTTTTTGAGAGCGGGGGTCGTTTTTATTTTCTGTGTTTTCAGCCCCACATCATTATGGTATTTAATTCGTACTCTGACTGATGGGAAGTGGAAAGGCCAGGCTTTGAATCCATTCCTTGGCTTCCAGAAGTGGAAAGATGCTGAGCGAGGCTGGGCAATTTTATCTGCCCTGTGTTGCCTGGGGAGAAGATGGAAAAGCCTGGGGTTGGGCTGGAGGGCGGCATCTTCACATCCTTCACTCTATGCTTGCCTTTTCTCTTGGCCAAGCAATGAGGTCTCTCCTTATGGTTCCTGCCCCTTGTCACATGACAGTAGGTGCAGGGAGGCTCCTTGGGGCTGGGCAAACGTGGAGAGGGCAGCTCGGGCGTCTCTGAGGGTATGGGAAGCTGGGAACTGGATCTTGCAAACAGGAGCATGCCAGGAGCAGGGCTGTGTTCAGAGGGCCCGAGTCCTGCTCTTCCTTCTTGCAGCGCTGGCTCACGCAGAGTCGGCTTTGAGGGTGATCCTGTCTTTTTGTTGTTTTTGGTGTGTGTGTATGCAAGAACTTTGATGTTTGAGTAGGGAAATCCTCCCTTCATGTCACCCTGTTCGGTGTGTTGGAAGAGTCATCTGGACCAGCTGGATTTATGTGCACAGCTCTGATTTCTTTCATAAGGAAAAGGAAGCTCAGTTGAATTCTGCATGCAGGTGGCTTGTTCTCCAGGTCCCCGGACTGTCCAGAAGTGGGCTGCTTAGCAGGAAGGACCAGGCAGGACTGGTGTCCTGCCAGGGGCCAGGGCGACCTACAGCCTTCTAGTTGAGCTGTGATCTCTCTCAGGTTACCTCTTGGTAGGACCCGCGCCTACCTGCACCCCTGGAGGTGGCCCAGCATCTTCCTCCTGGAAAGCCATCAGTGCACTGCTGGCTGGAAGGGTATTAGTGGCACAGGACCCCATTGCAGGTGTTGACTCAGCTGTGCTCTGCTCCAGAGCTGGGTCTTGCTTCTGTTTCCTGATATTGGAGTGATGGGGGTGTTGGTTGTGGTGGGCGACTTCTTCCCCTCCTGGCCAGGGATGGGTTGATTCTGCTGTGGGCGAGAATGGGCAGCCAGTCCTTGGAGGGTGAGGGAATTCAGAGAGAAAGGGCAGGACAGAGAAGCTTCTGGCAGCATTTAAAAATGTGCTCCAACAAGAGGGAAGAAGTAGGAATTCTTGCTAGAGGTTGATCCAGCCCCCAGGCCTGCCAGAGCTGCTCCCAGGGGATGTTGGCTTCGGGGCCTTGGGCAGTGGCTTGGGCTGTGGAGAAGCCGCAGGGGTGGGGAGGCATAGAAGCATCTGTCTTACCATCCGGCAATGACCACCACTGAGGAGTGGGCCTCCAGGGGCAGGGATTTCATCTAGTGCCCCTGCTGGGACCAAATTCCTGGTCCCCTTCTTCTTCCACATTCCCCTGCCTGGGAGTGGGGTTGACTGCATGGATTGGACACTGGGGCAGGATCGGGGTGTGCCTCAAACCTACTTAGCGCGTGAGCCCCTTACTCTGATTCTCCTCCCAGGCACGGGCCTTTTAGAGAGTAGTGCTGGATGAGAAAGAGAGTCATTCAGCACCCTTCAGAGACTCTACGTGGGTTTTGGTGGGGGGTTGGGTTAGTCCTCAAAACTCTCCCTCAGGTGTCTCTGTTCTGTGGGCCATCCTTTCTCTGCCTCTCTCAGGGGTAGCCAGGGATGCTGGTGTGGTCAGATGTGACCATTGGCCTCACTTGGTGTTGGTTTTGGGGTGAGATTGGTTTCTGCAAGGGCTCATGGGCGAAACACCTTTCTCCTTGTGTCACTGAGTGGCTGCCATGTGGGTGGGCAGCATGATCAAGTGTATTCCTTCGCTGTGGATGTACGTTGCAGTAAAACCTGCCTGTTCTCCTACCCCTCATTAAAGGTGACTCATAGTTGAGAAACTGAAAGAAAATAAACTGACTTCACCAGACAGTGAGCGTCTCCAGGCTCCCAACCAACTTTAAGTAACCTAGGGATGCTCCGGTGTCTACCCCGTCGCAGCCTCTTCAATGAGATGAGCAACGTGAAGTTATTGGAGGCTTTCATTTCCGCAGGATCAAAGAGTTAGAATTGAGAGAAGCAGATGCCATCTAATCTCATTTTTTAAAATTCAGCATGTGTTTATTGAGCACTTACTCTAATGCCCCACACTGTATTGGACGCTAGAGATGCAGAGGTGAGTGAGGCTAGGCAAATACCTGCTCCTGAAGCTTTCTTATTTAGGAGATGGGTGTGTGTATGTGTGTGGGGCGGGGTGGGGGCAAATCCTTTGTACCTGAGAGCCAGACATGCAGCTAGAAAATGAAAAGCACCCAGGCCAAGAAAGCTGAAGTGATTTGCCCAGGCTACTCAGCTACCTAGCCTTAACCTCATCCAAATAGGTTTTTCTGAGTCTTAAACTCATGCTTTTCCTAACATGTCAGGCCACTGCCTTAAGCACCTCAACAGGAGTTATAACGTGGGGTCTATGAATTCTGAATTACTCCCCTTTAAAGCATCCCAGGTAAGCAGACAAGCAGACTTCCTCTTCTGACAGCTCTTCAGGGAAGCTGCCCACAAAGCTCCCTTTGCAACTCCCAAAGCCAGTGCTTCTTATCCTTCCAAGTTGTTCTGGATCAAGTTGCCAGCCCAGATGGCTGCGCACTTAGTCCTTTTGGAGTCGCTGAGATACTGTGTTTCTTGGGAAGAGTTCCTGTATCTTTGGCCCCATTAGCACTAAGTATGGTTCTTATGCCTTTGAACGCTTATTCCATTACTGGAAGGACAACTTGGTGATTTGGGTGTAGCAGATGAAGCACCTCACATTCTCATTTATTTGTTTGTTCGGAAAGAAAAAATAAATTCCCACTTGCTTTACCATCCGTTTTCTTCTTGGAGACAGAGTATACAAAGCTTAGAGGAGAATTAGCGCTGCCCCCCCACCCCAGCCCCACAACCCCATGTCTTACATTACAAGCTTCGTCTATGCCTACTGCATTTACAACTTATTATAGCTTTTCTGTGGCTTGGAAAATCCCTTGACTGAGTGATGACTGTTTTCATGAAATGGTGCAACATGTAAAGCTATGGTTGTCATTAATAGTGCAGTTATGTAGAGTCTAGATCTTTAAGCCTTCAGTTTCAAATCAGATTAGCACTCTGTTAACTTAAAATAGCCCCCAAAAAGAAGAAAGAAAGAAAGAAAAAAGAACTGTTGGAAATCAGAGGGAAATATTAGCATTATGAAACATGTTAACAAGTGGCTATTAGCACTTTATGTCTGCATGAATAGCATCTTTAAGTGTTTTATTGGTAACAGAATAGAGTGGAGTTACAGAGAATGGCATTACTTTTCAAATTGGCAAGTTCTTTAAATTCAGACTTCTTGTTATTGCCTACTGGGGAGCATTTATTCACCTGTCAAAATGTGCGCTGGGGTGGGAAAAGGTACTTTAGCTTTTCTAGCTGATCCCAGGCTCTCAGGTGTGAGGAATTTGTCCCTTTGCTGTGGCCCCCTCTACTCTCTCCCCACCAAGAGGAGGGAGTGCCTGAAAGCACAGATGGAGAACCAGTAACACTGTGCAGGAAGCTGGCTCCTCTGGGCTTTGTGCCTGACCCAGGGCCCGTGCCCAGCACTGGTGGGCATGCCTGTGTCTCAGTGTGCCTAGATGGCTGGCTGGCTAAAGGAAGTGTGTAGGGACTTCAAGAAGTGGGGAGCTCCTTCTAGGCTGGCACCTCCCCAGGCTCATAGCCTCTTCTCCTTCTAGTGGGTCCTCATAAGCCTTAGGGAGAAGACTAATTTGGTCTTGACCTGCTCGCTTGAGAGCCGCCCTCCCCATTTCTCTTTTCCCCAAGCCAGCTGACCCCCTCTGTTTACATTCTAAGGCAAGATGCTGTTCCTCCTGGCCTTTAGGGCCTTTGGAGGGGGTGAAGAATAGCATTTGGCTCAAACTCAAATTCCAAAGCCCATGTTTGCCCAGTTATAGGCTGCCTGGTGGTTTTATAGATCTAGGGTTGAGAGGCCTCTTGGCAGGTTGGAATTCTGGAGTTTCACTCATTCAATTTTCAGTAATTTTTTAAACACTTGCAATGTACCGGGATCTGTTCCTGGTGTTTGGGCATATAGTGATCAAAGCATTCAAATATTCTGGCTCTTGTGGCTTGCATTCTTGTCGGGGAGACTCAAGATAAATGAATATAGGTGAGTTATAGAACTTGTTGGACTTCCCAGGTGTCTTGGCAGTAAAGACTTTTCCTGCCAGTGCAGGGGATACAAGAGATGCAGGTTGGATCCCTGAGTCAGGAAGATCCCCTGGAGTGGGAAATGGCAACCCACTCCAGTATTCTTGCCTGGAAAATTCCATGGACAGAGGAGCTTGGCAGGGTACAACCCTTGGGTCACAGAGAGTTGGACTCAGCACACAGAACATGTCAGAAGGTGGCCAAACTACTTTGGAGAGAAAATAGGGACCGTGTGGTGGGCATTCTCTTAGCAGGTTGCTTAGGGACTGCTCAGAGAAGCAAAAGCTCCCAGCAGGTGAGGCAAGTACCATGTGGGTTTCTGGGGGAAGAGGGCTCCAAGCTGAGTGAAGACCTGTGCGTAGTCTATCTGACTATGGAGGAGGAGGGGCCCGGTGGCCAGACTGAAAGGAGACAAGGAGGTGGGTGGGAGCTGGAGCCTGAGGGGACAACACCAGCCCCTGCCTGTGGGCCATTGTTTTGACCCCACGGAAGATGGAAGCCACTGGGAGAGTGGCATCATGTGGTTTAGTTTCCACAAGGTCACTTTGGCTGCTTTTTAAGATTTCATTGTGGGGAAAGTGGAAGTGTTAGTCACTCAGTTACGTATGACTCTTTGTGACCCCACGGACCATAGCCCATCAGACTCTTCTGTCCATGGGATTCTTCAGGCAAGAATACTGGAGTGGGTTGCTGTGCCCTTCTCCAGGGGATCGTCCCAACCCAGGGATCGAACCCTGATCTCTCACATTGCAGGCAGATTCTTTACTGTCTGAGCCACCAGGGGAGGTGAGGCTTAATCAGTCAGGAGACTGTCACCAAAATCCAGGCAAGATGATGGCAGCTGGGATAAGGGTGCTGGAGGTATGAGAAGGAATAGGATTCTGGACATATTTTGAGGGTAAAACCAATGGGATTTGCTGACAGACTGGACGTGGATGAGAGGAGTTAAGGTGGACCCTGAGAGGTTTGGTTTGGTGGATGTTTTCTGGGCTGGGGAACGCGTTGGGGGTGCTTGGGAGGATGGGGTGCTTAGTCCAAGCTGTGGGCAGACCCTCCTCCCCCTCTTCCTCTTCCTGCCCTGCCCTTCCTCCCCTCCCCCTCCTCCCCTCCCCCCTGTCCTCCACTAACTCAGGGTGGTGGGTGGGGGTCTGACTTCCCCTACTTAGGAAGGATTGGGAGGGAAGGGAGAGGGGCCTTGGTGGAGTGGTTAGGAGAGCTCGGGCAGACTGCTTGCAGCCAAGACGACTCATCAAACTCCTAACTGTAGTTTTTTAGGGAAGGTGTTTTTCTGAACGTTCTACTCCCCAGTTTCCTTCTCGATTTTTCTTTAGCGACCAGAGATGACTTCTGACTCAGAAATGTGTGCTTTGTTTCTTGCATTTCTTTCCCTGAGCTTGTTTGCTCAGAGTTTAGGTAAACCATTTAGGGCTGCTGAAGAACCATGGGATTTGGAAATGGGTATATAAGCTCTGGACCTGGACACCACCCTTTCCAGATGCCTGAGGTTTTTTAGGAATCCACTGCCGGGTCCTGTATCTCCAAAGAGTGCTTTTCCGAAGATGTCTGTGTGGCTCCGCTGTGCTCAGATCTGCTGGTCAGCCCGGGGTTTGGAATTTCTTATGGACACCCCTGTCCTCCTTTCCCCTGGTCCTCCTCCTCCTCCCTTTTCCCCATTCCTGGAAAGAAGTTGGCTGGCAGATAGAGTGTTTTTCCTTGAAAGGAGAGTGGAGAGCCCTCTAATGGAAAACTAAAATAATTCTTGGACTCCTCCTAACACCCAAGCTGGCCAAAGCTGAGACACAGTAAATTATTGGGGGTGATTTGTGAGGACCTGAATCAAACAAATTGTTTTCTTACCCCGGCCTCCACTTGAATCCTTAGTCCAGAACTGGTGATTTTAGTAGTCTGATGAGAAATGAGAGCCAGCATTTCTGTCTGAGTCACCTTTATTTTGAGGGTATCTTTGAGGTTTTAAGGCTCAAAGGTGAGCAACTTTTGTCAGCAACAGGTTACTTATCTTAGGAGGGGCTCCTTGCTCTCAAATCTCATTAAAGATCTTAAATGACAGCATGTAGAGCCTGAGTTTGGGCTTCTCAGGTGGCACTAGTGGTAAAGAATCCACCTCCCAATGAAGGTGACATAAGAGATGCGGGTTTGATCCCTGGGTTGGGAAGATTTCCTGGAGGAGGGGATGGCAACCCACTCCAGTATTCTTACCTGGAAAATTCCATGGATAGACGAGCCTGGTGGGCTACAGTCCACGGGGTTGCAAAGAGTCAGACATGACTGAAGCGACTTAGCACGCACACCCAGAGCCCGAGTTTAACACCCTGCGAGCCAGACCTTAGTTTTCCATCTCCCTTATGGTGCTGGCTTTGCCATATGCAGAACAAATTATTCTGGAATTGTAGGTGACCCAAGGGAGAGCTCATAGAAGAGTCCAGGCCGCCAGCTTAAAGCTCCGCCATCGAAGAGTTTCTCAGAGACATCCTGGGGCCTCCAGCCACTCCCATGGTCCCAGATAGAGGAGCCTCGTCCTGAACCTTCTCATAGCCGTGCGCCTCTTGGATCAGGTGCCCAGGTGGAAGTTCTGAGACTGCTTCCGTCCTTGCCCATCAATCCTATCCTTTCCATCCTGGAGGAAAGCAAAGTCCACTTCAGAAAGGGAAGAGGCCAACACAGGGGCACACAGGCTGTTCCATACCTATCACTGCATTCCTTTAGAAATGTGTCTTGAGACGTTTGTCTCCCAGCAGCTGACAGCCTCCTCATTTTTGTAAACATCGTGCACAGTACTTGGGCTGCACGTGGCCCCTTTCACCATGGCGGGGAGAATGGCCTGGGCAGAATTCTGTGTCTCCAACAAGCTTTTCTCTTTCACATCAAGCCCTCTCTGCCACGCTCTCAGGCAAGTGTGGCCGAGTTTGCGTTTCCTCCTGTTCTTTATTTATGTAATTTTTTTTGTAGTTGTACTGGGGAGAAGATAGAGAACCCTGGGGCAGTCAGCCTGGTAGTTTGGCTCTTTGAGATGAATAACTACTTAGCTGTTGCTCAACTACTTTTGTTTGTGAAATAAAGGGCAGTAAGCACCATGACAGGAGAGAATTTCAGGTTTATTGTGATTTCTTTTTTGTGTTTGCCTCTGTCCGGTTCTGTTAGGGCATTACCCTGTAACCCCCTAGGAACCAACACCGAAGACCATATGATTTTAAAGCTTTGGAAATCTGCGTGTGTAATATGTCTTTTGTGAATTTTTTGTTGTTGTTGTTCTTTTGCTTTAGAAACTGTAATAATAATCCATAGTAATTATCCCGGAGTATGCTGTCCTTTGTTACAGGAGCACCGGATTAGTGTGAAAACGTGTCCTGTATACAGTTTCAACAGCTTGATTTTGCTTCTTCCTACACCCCCTGCCCCGTTTCTGTCTTGTGCTATTTGGAAGACAGTTTCCACATTTCTGCCATATGTCTTAGAAAAGCTTGGGACTTACTGGCAGTAGCAGACTTAGGACAGAGAGCTTAGTTCAGGTGGGGAGGCGGCCCTGTGCAACAGAGACAATTATGCAGACAGCGAGCTGTTGAAACAGCTGCGTTTGGAAATAGTGCTTCCCCCTCGCCTGCCCTCTTTTCTTGAGAGACTCCAAAACATCTGAAAATGCAAAAGCACTTCACCAGGTTTTAACTTTTCTGGCTCGAACAGAAGTAGCTTCAGATCAACATGAGCACAGCAGTCTTTGTACGTTTTGTACACGTGTTCCCAGCTTTTCAATTTTATTCTTTCTTTTTAATTTTCCCTGCCTCTCTCTCTCCTCCTTTTCTTTCTTTGTTTCTTCCTTCCTTCCTTTCTTCTTTTTCCTTGTTTGGCTTTCTGTTGAAGCTGGAAGACTGTTTAATCCTGGGCCTCCTGTCTGTTGAGATATTATGTTTTTTTAATAGTGCTTGTTTATGACTAAGGTCAAAGACAGTATTTCAGAACAAAAATTAGAGTTAGTTCATAATTGAGTACATATGTATGTAACTGTTTATTTTTATAGTTTGCTAATTTATTTTTAAACAGCTCAGTTATGCCAACATGTTTATAGCTCTGTTCATCACAGGCCTTACCAGTCAGGGTGTTAAAAGGCACATGCTTTTCAATAGTTTGGATCCTAAGTTAAGTTAGATAATGCCATCAGGTAGTAATTTAATTACATTAATCAAAGGTTTAGGTGGAAAGATAGTTTTGCAGAAGCTAGAATGAAATAACATTTAAGTACACATGTATAAATTGCAGCGTTATAGACAATTGTTTGAAGTGGCTGATAGGAAAATGGATATATACCAGAAGCTTAGAAGGAAACCTGAGGCGGCCTTCTCCTGAGCAGTAGACACTGCTTCCGAAATTCAGGAGGCTGCTGGGCCTGGCCATGTCCTTCATGAGCTGTTCATTGTGAGTCCTCTTGAGCAGAGACACACAAAGGCACTTGGGTCATTTTGTACAGCCAGGGCTTTCCTGGGAGGCAGCTGGCCAGCCCAGGCCCACTCTCTGAGCCTGAAAAGGCCAGACACACTCTCGTGAGGTCTTTGTCACCTTGGATGGCCGAGGCTTGGCACGCTTGGGTCTCTTTCCCTGGCGCTCCAAGCCAGCTCTGTCCAGAATCCAAGGAGGGCTGCCTCGAGGTTCCAAAGGATTTTACAGCCTAGGACAGAAGCTGCTGCCAGAGCCCTGGGGCATGAGATGTGGCGGGTTTGCCCACAGCTTTTGCCAGTGAAGGTGACTTTCTCTGCCACACAGGGACTTAAATGAGGGCCCAGAGCACCAGCCTCTGGCCAGCCACCTTCCATGCCCTTGGGCAAAATGGGAGCACTGGCATTTGGCTAACAGGACAGGCTCTTGGAGCCCAGGTGCTCTTTCCCACCTCCCTGTGATGGAGTGTGTGTGCATGCTCAGTTGCTTTAGTTGTGTCTGACTCTTTGCGACTCTATGGACTATAGCCTGCCAGGCTCCTCTGTCCATGGATTCTCCAGGCAAGAATACTGGAGTGGATTGCCATGCCCTTCTCCAGGGGATCTTGCCGACCTAGGGATCAACCTGGGTCTTGACATCGCAGGCGGATTCTTTACTCCCTGAGACACCTGGGAAGCCTGTGATGGAGTGTGGTGGATGTCAATGAGTGCTAGCGAAAGGGGACTTTCAGGTGTGCTGACGATAGCTCTTTTGCCTTCTGCCTTCTGACACCATCTGGCTTCACCTGGGCTGTGGAGCCTGGTGTGGTGTTCCGTACGTAGCCTGTCTCACTCTACCTGGGTTATTCACCAAGTGTCCCTGGGACTCCTGCCTGTTGGTTTTCTGGATGCACATTCTTCTGCCCATTGTTGATGTAGAGACACTCTCGCCCTCTCTCAGGTAGATTTGTTCCTGGGCATATCTGTAATTGCCTTGTTCCTGGTTGGGAGTCAACTACGAAAGACTTGGTCTGAAATGAGAGGCCTCAACGGAGGATTACCATCCTCATCACAAAGCAGCTACCTTGTGTAGGTGGGGCAGGCGGAGAGGTCCTGATTTCACCACATTCTTGCCTCGGTGCCCCTAAGGTCTTCGTCCCTTGAAGAAGAGCTGAGGGAGCTGGAAGGAAGGGTGAGAGGTGTGTCTTTGTGCTGGTTGAGACAAGAAGGGAAAGGCGGGTGGGTTTGGCCCCCAAAGGCAGGACAGGAAGGCTCTCATTCCCATGGTGGATGCAGTGTTTGTCCAGCTGAAAGCTGCCCTACTCGGCTGACTACCTGGTGAGTGATTTCCCCCAAGTTGACAGCTGCTCCAACACATTTCACTACAAGTCCTGACAAAACAGGGTGTTCTTGTGGGGCTGCTATTGCTGCAGCAGGCATTTGGAAGAATCTGGAAGGATGGGGCTGCATAGGATGACCTTGAAGCAATGTCCCAGCATCTTGTTCCTCCCTTTCTTGCCAACCCTCCAGCTTTCTGGGTTTATGAGAAATTGGGCCCATCCCTTTCAAATACCCACTGTGCTCTTAATAATGGGACTAGACGTAAAATCACGGTGTGTATTTATGGTTCTAGAATAAGCCTTTGGGTGAGCATCAGCATATGTGAGTCTTCCCTCATGAGTAACCTTGTGAAGAGGCAGGGAAGGTGATATCTAAGCCTGAGAGGTTAAAGGGTTCGTCTGGTCTCACACAGCTTCAGGGTCAACTTAGGATCTGGACTGAGGCCTCTGCAGTCCCTGCTCCCATGCACAGTCCTCCCACAGAGCAGACAGCAGGACCTGGAGCGCTTTGGGGCAGGGAAGCTGTGGGGAGGCAGGTGAAAGGGGTTAGTCTGCTCTTGGAGAGTTGCAGGGACTGAGATGTACCTGACATTCTGCTTTTCTATATAATTTCAAGAATTTATTGCCATGGTCCGAAAGCACCAGAGGCAATGTTAACTTGGAGGAGCTTCTCAGTAAATACTTTAGGTGTGTTTTCCTGGGGAGCAGTGGCACCTGATTCTGGGGCTTATCCTCGACCTGCTGCAATGCTGAGCCAAGGCTCTGAGGAGGAGGGTGGGGGTGGGGGAGACAAGCGGGGAACGCCCTTGACTTTGATTTGCCTTTTGCTTCTACTTTTCCTGGGTTCCAGGATGCTGAGCTGCCATTCCAAGAAGAGCATTAGTGTAAATGTGAAACCCCAGGGGTCGAGGGTGACTCCTTTGTTCTGTCCTACCTCCCTCTCTGGGAGAGTGCCAGGCAGGGTGGAAGGTTCAGGCATGTGTAATAAGCTGGCATTCAGGTTGGTGGCCTCCTTTAACTTTGCAGTGGGTGGCTGGGCTGGGTGAGCCCCGGGGAGGCTTAGAAAGGGAAGGGTGGACCCGACAGACCTTTGGGAAGACCGTGCAGCTTCATCATTGCTCCCGCGGCTGCTCATGGATGGCTGCGCAGGAGCTGTGCAGTGTGAGCCCTGGGCCCTGGTTCTCTCTGTGCGCAGGCTCAGTGGGCCCCTCTCTTGTTTGGGGAAGTCCTGCCAGGCAAGTATGAGTCAAAAAGGAGACCAGGACGCTGTGGCACAGAGGTGGTGAAGGCCCAGTGATACTTTCAGAGTGCTCAGAATATGCCTCCCAAAGTGGAGAATGCTTTCGGCTGGCAGGGAAAATGTGAAGTTCTCGTCTGGTAGGGCCTTGATGCTCACTGTCTTTCATTGCCTTCCTTCCTCCGCCCGCTTCTCTTCCTTCCTTCCTGTTTTGGTTTGGTTGAGCCTTAACACTCAATGTCTTTCATTCCCTTGCTCCTTTCCTTCTTTATTTTTTTTTCCTTTTTAAAAAAATTGATAAAAGTCAATTTTCAGAAGGTTTAGATACATGCAAATTACTGTCTAATTTTTAAAAGTTTACAAAAAAGAACTGAATTCTGACAAAAGAGCCAGAATACTGTCCTTCTCAGTGGGCACTGGGTTTACATCTTGTCTCTCAGCTTTTTGGCATGGGTTAAATTAGCCCTCACAGGAGGCCACACTCTCCTGTTGGGGCCATCTGGGTATTTGCTGAAGGCTCTCCAGGGCTGGGTGAGAACTGCTGGGTGTGAAAACCACAGCATGGATGTGGGACAGGCCCTGGTGTTGGAGTCTGGACAGCGTTCAGGCCTAAGTGCTGCAGATTCCTTCCCGGAATCTTGGGTAGTAAGTGCATGGGAAGTCTAGGGAGTACATAGGAGGCTCATGCCCTGTGCTGGGGTTAGTGGAGGAGACAGTGGAGAAGAAATCATGGTGTTGTGCAAAGGGAGCAAGAGCTGCTGTCTCGCACGGCGAAGCCTGCATCCTGGAACATCTGCCCAGTCGGTAGTGGGTGGCATGGATGAGGGTGTTATTAAGAACCTCGAGAAATGAGGTTCCTTTGCAGCTACCCCTCTTTTCTCCCTTGGGTCTCCTGGTTGGACCTCAGTCTGTCCTTCACTGGCTTGGAGACAGCGGGGGCTTTAGAATGGGGCCCCTCCCTTCTGGCATTGGGGGGGATCCAGTTTGCAGGAGGTGGCTTCCTCCCCTACTCCCACCCCTCAGGCAGATGCAGTAAGTGGGTCTGGATCTGCTCCCTTCCCTACAGATACCTTCCTGACTGGCTTTGATCCTTATTTAAACACATTCCATGCATATTAAGATGACAGACACATTGATTTTGCTCCAAGCAAGTAGCCATCCACACCCTAGATGGGCTGTGGGCCCCAAGCAGGTTGATGTTTGGAAGAGAGTAAGGGACAAGCCCCGGATGGATGGGTGTTCTCTCCGTCTCACTCACTCCTCCCCCATCTCATTTTACGCATAAGAAACTTTGTTCTCTTAGAGATGAAGTGCCTCCTCCTGGTCACACGGCTTCTTAGTGACAGGATTAGAATTTATGTCTTTAAAAAATTATTATTATTATTTTTACCATTTGGTCCATACTGTGCAGCATGTGGGATCTTAGTTCCCTGACCAGGGATCAAACCTATGACCCCTGCATTGGCAGCCCAGAGTCTTAACCACTGGACCACCAGGGAAATCTATAGAATTTATGTCTATTGATTACCAGTCAAGTGCTTTTTCTGCTCAACTATACATCATGATCAGAGACAAATTTATTCTCTTTGGTATTGTTTAAATGCACATTTTACTGTTTGAAAGCATGGAATTGGGTGGGAATAATACTTTTTGATGTAGGAGGAAGATGAAGAGAGGAAGGCGACTGAGACCATTCCGGGGCAATACCTGGGAGCCGGGAGTTGGGATCACGACAGACAACAGATATGTGTTAGCAAGGACCCACCGCACTACCCTTTTGGGTTTCACGAAGAAGTCATTCTGTCTGTGTAATTTTATTAGGCTGAGACTTTTTCCGACGGTTTATTTTTCCGTTTGCTCACAGCCCATAGAAGTGAGCCAGGGAGGGAAGCCAACACGTTTGCACTATTTACCTTCTCTCTGACTTTGGAACTTAGCAAATCTGCTGTGTGTGGCTTTGTTTTGCCGACTTTTACAAATCAAGACCATAAACTGTAAAGCACATCAGCTCACTTTGAGGGACCTGATAGCTGATTGTTGCCTTGATAATTGTCTGTACAAATATTTATATGTTGCTGATAGTCTTGAGTTGCATTGTTGCAACATGCAAAGCTGTTAGGTTTCCAGGACTTCTCCTGGCAAAACTTCTCCATGGAGTGAGGCTTATTTTCGATCTGCTCGTCCTCCCTAAAACCTTGTTAGCCTGCGATTGCACATAATGCAACTCAAGCTTTGGAGAAAGAAGCATAATATTAGCCCGTGCCATCATGCACTAGTAGAATAACTAGAAGAGGCCATTCTGGAATGCAGGGAGGCTGGTGTAACTTCTCAGTGTAGCTTCTTCTGACCCCCCTCCTAAAGTATTCACATGAGACGAGTGCACTGCTGTGATTAAGGAAGCAGTGTGGTGCTTCAGAAAGGCCTTCATCTCTTGCCACTGAGGTGAGCACCTGAAAAAGAACCTCTAAACCATTTGGAAGCGAGTAATCCTGTTACGAAGGTGTCCTTCATTTCCCTGAAGGACCCACATTTCCATGTCTGTTAACAGATCAATAAGGGTTAGAGCTGCTAGACTGTGAGCTCCTTGAAGCCAAGCAGTGAGGTTCATTTCATTTTATTCTCCCCACGATTAACAGTTCATGTTTGGAACAAATGAATGAAATTGGATGCCATAACATATCAGGTGGAATGAAGGTAGCATTTCTGGAATGAGGATGTAAATAAGTGTAAAACTGGATATTCACTGACACTTTCCCATGAGCAGGTCTCTGAGCATGAGAGCTGAGAGCTGAGCATGTGGTGGTTGCAGGCCTCTGTGGCTGATTTTCTGGACCATGATTGGAACCAACAGTTGTCTTCTCCCATGTTACAGATGAGGACTCGGAGATTGAGGAGTGCTGTGAGCCCACAGGGTGAGGTGACTGAATTCTAGCAGGTCCTGAGTTCCTGCTCTGGGCTGTGTTTCGCAGACACTATTTTAATCAGTTTCCACAGCAACCCCAGCAGACTGGCAGTACACCATCGTCATGTACATTTTACTGATGAACAAACTGAGGTTCAGAGAAAGAGCTGCATTGGGTCACACAGCCAGGAAGTCCTGCAGACGAAGATTCCAGAATCTAATTCAGGGAGCCTGAGTGCCCACTCTGCTGACACACCTGGGCTTGAGCTCACGTGGCCCACTCAGGTCTGGGTTTGCAGTTCCAGGCCCACCAACCTGATACCTGGCCTGCTGGCAGGTGCTGTCTCTAGGGGTGGCAGCCTCCAGCCTGGCCCTGGACTTGGTCCCTGGGGCTTGGGAGAAGTGGAGCGCCGTTAGTACACCTTGTCCTTTCCACTCTTCCCCCATCTTTCTCAGGGCCTCCCCTTCCTTCCTTACCGGTGCCACTATATGCCTGCTCCAGTGTGCGTTCCTGCCGGGGATTAATGCCCTGGCCAGGCCACCGCTGCACGTTGTCCCATAATCTGGAGGCATGTCTGTCAGCCGGCAGGGGTGTGGTTTGGGGGTGGAGAAGTCAGAGATGGCTCAGCCTGAGGAAACTGGCCCTGGGAATCTCACCTGTCCCTTCTCTCCTCCCCAGAGTGACACTGTCGGGATCGCCTCTCTAAACATAGACCCTCTGTGGCCCTAGGGGCTCCCTCCAGACCTTTCCAACCTCTGGGTGATCCATCCTGGCCCTCTGGAAACAGGACTGTGGGAGTCCCAACCCTTAGTGCCCTGGGCAGAGCCCTGACATGCAATCGTTCTGGCAAGCAGCCTTAGGCAGGCCTGGGCAGAGGACTGAAAGGAGGAGAAGGGGCTGGGAGAGCTGCAGCAGGCCAGATGAGAGACAAAAGACAGCTCGGGAGCAGGCTGCCGGGCGGTAGGGTGGGTGCACCCGTGGAGGCCCGGGCTGGCCTGTGGGGAGGAGTAAGGCTGGCGCCTTCTCCCTCAGAGTCTCAGTCCTGCTGGAGGCCAGCCAGCTGCTGGAGCTGGGTGTGGGGCAGTAAACACAGGGTCTCGGAGTCTTGAAGGTTATAAGCTGGGAGGCTGAGAGGAGGGAGAAATGAGAAGACGGAGTATCAGACAGCATCGGCCTCTGTACCCCCTCTCTCCAACGCACACTGTGGTCCAGGTGTTGACCCCCAGACCTGTTTCACGGCAGCCTCTCCCCTCAAGGCTGAGTGAGTTTTTTCACTATGGTCCACACTTTGGTCCTGCATGGTCCCTGGGGCTGAAGGGTAGGTGTAGGGAGATTGGCAGACATTGTCTTGAGAAGTCAGCCCCTCCATAAAGCCAGGTACATCTGAGTTCCTTCAGCCATTGGCTGGGTGGCCTGAAACAAGCCAACCAACCCCACTGAGCCTCAGGCTCCTCGCCTGTAAAATGGAGTGAATTACCTTTCCTGCCCACTGGGAGGAAACATTCCGCTTGACTCTAGGTCACTCAGAGGTGTTGCAGGATGTGCGTTTTGTCACAGAGGCATGGCTCTGGAAGCACAGGCGTGGTGGTCTTTTGGCTTGTCAGCTCTGTGGGCTGAAAGTGCAGCACGGCCTGCTGGAGGATGCTGTCTGCTGACCTTGCCCAGCATGTGTGGCTGGCCTGAGCCTCCCCAGCCTCACCTGGCTCTGTGGGCAGACATTGTCCTCCAGCTTGGAGTGGGCCTAAAGATGGGAGAAGGTGACTGCAGCTCTGGGAACCTGAGTTCCAGGGCACCTGCCTGGGGTAGTCTCCCATGTGAGTCGCTCCTGTGGCATCCTTCCCTTTCCACGCAGTGTGCAGAGACAGTTGGGGGAAGGGAAAATGGGAGGAGCTGCTGCCCCTGCTGCCTATCCCGCACCCTGCTTGCTTCCTGTTCTGTTAGAGAAATGCGGTTTCTTCAGGAGTTGGCCAGTCATTGAGGTTGATCAAGTTTATGAGTGATTCAAATGTGTGTGCAGGGTACATATGGCTTATGACACAAACCCGAGTGATTTCCTTTAGCAGCCAAGTCTCCATGCTTCTCAGAGAATCATCAGCCTGGCAAATGACTGGTGAATCTGGGCTGACCTTGGACCTGCAGGTGACCTCAGCAGCCCGGCTGGCTTCTGGCTTCCTTTTCCCTCTTCCCTCATCAGCCTGCTTCCCTCTTTCCTGATCATACGTGTTGGTGAGTAGATGGGTGGGTCAGCTCACCCCTGCTCATGTCTCTCCAGCACACTAAACCTATTTGCCATTAAAAGTTGGAAAACAAGCCCAGGTGCTGCTAGTGGTAAAGAAGTTGCCTGCCAGTGTAGGAGACATAAGAGACATGGGTTTGATCCCTGGGTTGGGAAGATCTCCTGGAGGAGGAAATGGCAACCCACTCCAGTATCCTTGCTTGGAAAATCCCATGGATAGAGAGTAGCCTGGGGGGCTATGGTTCACAGGTTCGCAAAGAGTCAGGCAGGACTGAAGCAACTTAGCACGCATTATCATTTGGAAAATGTGCCCAAGTGCCAGAGGTGGCTACGTTATGGAATGTCCCAGACCACTTCTAGGAAGGAAAGTGGGTATGGGGCAGCCCAGTGCTTCAGGGTGCCTGCCTGGTACATGCACAATGCATCGTCACCTCCCACCTCCCAAGTGCACGCCTGGCAACCTTGTGGACACCCCTGTGTCCAGCCCAGCCTGGGCGTACCTCTTGTGTGCTTGGTTGGCACTGATAGGGGTCACCGGTGGGGAGGAGTTCTCCTCGCAGCACACTGCCACATGTCCTGTGAGCTGTCTGTGAGGCCTTGCCCAGCCTGCAGTGTCCAGGGCCTCTTCTGCCAGAGCCCTGCTGGTTATCACTGTGGGCATTATCTCCACTCACCACCTCTGTGCCCAGGGCTGTGGTGTCCCCTTGAAGAACCCCACACCCATCTCCCAGAGGCCCTTCTTGCTTAGAGTCTGACCCAACCCAGCACGCCCCCCCCCACCCCCCCCGCACTGCCACACACACCTTCCAGGGACTTTGAACTCACCCCAGCCTTGCTTGAAGCAGTGTCCTTCCCCAGAGGACCAGATCTGTCTCTCTAGGGGCCGCCCTGAGGGTCCCTGCCATCTCAGCAGTGCTTGAACCTTGTGGGTTCTTGTGGTGGCCCTTGGCTGATGTGGTTTCATTTAGAACCAAGCATAGCACCCTTTGGAGCATTTCTCTACTGGAGCGTTGTCTTCTCACTGGCAAAGAGAGAAATGGGACAAAGAGGTCACAGAGCCCTCTGGGGGAAATGTGTGCTGAAGATAAGGTGGTAACACAGAGAAAGAGGGAGACTGGTCTAGAAGGCCTTCCAAGAAAGGACAGGTTGTTAAACTGCTCTGTCAGCTGTACAGTGCTCTTCAGGGGCAGCTATTGTTATTACCATCATGGCCATTATCACCACCATGAGAGGATATGGTCATGAGGTAGGTGCTAACTGTAAGTGTTGATTGAGTTTCCAGCTGATTTCCTGATTTTAGAGGCCACGGATGTGTCTACCTGGAACATTCCAATTCAGTTCAGGAGCTGAGGTTTGAGTCTAGACTTCATAGCTCTCCGATAGTTTGCTGACTGGTTTCTAGGTGTTGACTGAAGACAGCTTATACATCCTTGAATATTTGTCCATATTGTGAAAAATCTGAATTTATCAAACAGAGCAGTAAAAAGGTGATGCTTCATTTTACAAAAGATTTTTCTTTTCAGTTTACCAAAGGATCCTCAGTGGTATTTCTCTTTGATGGAATGTTTGTCTACTTCAGAAAGTGTTTACAGGTCATTAACTACTCCGGTGAAGGACCTCGGTAGAGAAAAGGAAGGCTGCAAGCAAATAGACTCATAGCTCTAGCTTAGAGGGTGGTAGTTAAAGAGAATTAGACTCCTTGGCCGACAGGTGTGTGCTAAGCACTCTGTGTATACACCTCTGGAAAAGAAGTAGGGAGCATGCTTCCTTCCTTGGAGAACTGGTAGTCTCTTTGGAAACAAGACTTCTCATGAAATAATTGGGAAGACAGTATAGTGAAGACAGAAATTAGGTGCTAAGTTGTGTTCACCCATTTCTTACGATTTATTGATGGAAGAATGAATGGGCTTTGCTTTACTGAAATTCGGTGTATGTACTGCTTTTCAGGAACACTGCAGTGGTGCACAGTGAGGGAGGTCTGAGGAAGGAAGGAGTTGGCTAAGAGCCCTCTTGGGAACGCAGAGAGAGCTTATGATGGAATGCAGAGGGCTGGCTGTCCTAGAATTAAATCCTATGTGATCAGAATTTGCCTCCCAGAAATGGCCCAGGCCCCTGAGAGATGCTGGGACGGAGACATCTGTTAGGCAAGAGGGCAGTACAAAAGAGAGAGAGGGACTCATCATCCGTGTCTCGAATCCGTGTCTCCAACTAGTGGCCAAGTGGAAGATGACGTCACTTTTTCTCTCGCCCTTCGCGCCTGCTGACTGCTGCTCTGAGCCCACTTTGGCCGTGTGTCAGAGCTGACCAGAGGACAAGGATGACTTGTCATCAGATGGGCAGCACCAGGTCTGTCTCTGCTGGGAAACGGTTTCAAAAAGTTTTCAGTTCTGCCTCAGAGGGCTCAGCTCTTGCCCCTTTAGTGACGTCTTTGGGATGGTCAGCTCTTACCCTTTCCCAGTCGGTGGCAGCCTGCCCCACCTCACCAGGGAAGGCATTCTGTAAATGGTGTTCTTTTTTTTTCAGCTTCCATTGTATGGGTCCTCGTTTGTTTTTCCAGTTTCCAGGGACCCTTCCTGGTGCTAGAATTCTGGGATTTCGTGAGCAAATCTATGTTCTCCTAACCCATTTCCTCTGTACATGCATATGCATAGCTTTCTTTCATCCCCCCTCTTGTTATCCTAAAAGCCTTCATCATAAACTGAATTTTCACAGGAGAGTGGCCCTGGTCCCCTTCTATTTAGTTTGTGTTCCCCTTTCCTGGCAATCTTTCCAGGATTTATAGATTATGTCTTAGGTGCTTTAAAAACCATTCTAAGAAGATTGAAAATATCCTTGAAATTTTAGACTCACAGAAACAACAATGCCGTTTAGAATCTGGAGTTGCTGTTTGCCCCATGTTCTCTCTGCCCCAGGCTCCCACGGTGGCAGGGGATTGGGTTGGGGAGGAGCAATGAGGTGTCTGTTTCTGAGCAGGAAGGGAGTTTGCCAAACGTCTTTTATGTATAGGTACTCCAAACTCTCAAAGCACAGGGACCATAATAATTTCTGCACCCCAACCTGGGATACAAACTGACTGCCTCCACTGGCCAGACTGAACTCATTTCTAAGGGGTTCCACTCTGATTTACTGATGAACCCTGCGTGCCATCTCTGTGTAAGAAAGGAAGATAGGCAGGACTTGGGAGTTATCCAGAGAGATACAGCTGAAGAGATACAGCTGGTCAGTGTCCAGGTGTGCACAAATATGAACAGGTTGCTGATTCTAGTACAGTGCCCCAAGCTGGCCAGGAAGGAGCTGTGGCATCTACTCTTAGCCAAAACCCACCAGGGTCAACACAACTGTGTTGGTCTGGAGCAGGCCAACAGTTGCTTTTATCAAAGGCCCCATGGAAGGGCTTGGCCTCTGATTGGGGTGGGCATGAGGGTGGGGTGGAAGAGGAGTGGCCGATTTCTGGGTCTGTGACTGCGCTCAGGTGGCTCCTTTCAGAAGGCTCTCTTGTTGGTGGAGAATTGGATTTTATTACTCAGTAGGAATAAAATTGTATGTCATGGCAGGTACACTAGGTCATCCCCCCCACAAATTGTAAAGGAGGTGAAGGCTCCCTTGAACGCACTCTCCCCACCTCATCACTGTCTGTCTTTATCTGTCCATCTCTCCAACCATTGGTCATATATGGATGCCTATGAGCACAGTAGCTTGGAAACTGCATTCCCAACTGCCCCCTCCCTCCAACCTTGAATTTCTTGATCTGTTCTCCCCCTCTTCTCTATTTCCCTGATCCCAACTTCCTCTTGGGAAAGGAACTGATGACCTCATTTCTGCTGAGGTGTAACAGATACCAGGAGGCATGTGTTTTATTTCACAATAAAATGTATGCACTTTCTCGTTTCTAAATACTTTACAAATATTAACTCATTTTACTTTCATAACAACTCCTATTAAGCAGATACTATTATTATTCCCATTTTACAGATGAATCAATTTTTAAATTCCAGCTAAAGAAATAGGAGTGAGCCAGGAGTATTTGTCATCACAGGACCGGTTTGTATCTCCCCCGGTCTGGCTCTGCCAATTGGAGATTAGGTAGTTGGAATGTATACTCTTCTTCCTTCGATATTTTATCCCAGCCAGCTCTGGGCCATTTCTGCCCTCCTCTCCCTGTACTCCCATCTCTGCAAAAATGACACAAGATTTTTAAGACATTAGAGAAGTAGAGATCATTTTCTCCAACTTCCTTGTTTACCGTGGGGCAGCTGAATGCCTCAGAGGTGATGAGACCCGGCATGGTCACCCGACCAGATGGTGGCAATGCACGGACGAGAAGCCAGGGCTCCTGCCTCCTATCTCCCAGCCTCCCATCTTCTCAGTCCTTCTTCCCCACTGCCTCATGCTTCCTCAGTCTGTGTAGCTAAGAGGTGTGTTGCCCCAGAAATGAAGATTTGCTTAGGTCTCTTAAGTAATGCAGGTGCACCTCACTCACAGGGCTTCGCTTTCCCTTTCTCAGTTTATTGCCCGTAGCAGTCTCTGTTCTGTTTTCTTGGGACCTCCCCTGTGGCTCTGACGGTAAAGAGTCTGCCTGCAACGCAGGAGACCAGGGTTCAGCCCTGGGTTGGGAAGATCCTCTGGAGAAGAAAACGGCAACCCACTCCAGTATTTGTGCCTGGAAAATCCCATGGATGGAGAAGCCATGTAATTGCATATCTGGGACAAGCAAAGTCTTACATTTGGAAATAGTGTTATAACTCAGTAAGTTGTGTCGAGCCTCACTTGGCTCATTCTCAACTTGTTTGGGCTTCCCTGATAGCTCAGTTGGTAAAGAATCTGCCTGCAATTCAGGAGACCTTGGTTCGATTCCTGGGTTGGGAAGATTCCCTGAAGAAGGGAAAGGCTATCCACTCCAGTATTCTGGCCTGGAAAATTCCATGGACTGTATAGTCCATGGGGTTGCAAAGAGTCGGACACGACTGAGCGACTTCCCTTCACTTCCCCTTGAGCTGTTGTCTTTCTATTTAAGGTGGCTGCCCCTCTTTTGTCCCCTCTCCCTCCACTTGCTGTGTCTTCTCTCGGCCTGCCTCTGCCGCTGCTGGGGGTCACTGCAGCTCCAGTCTCAAGGTGGCAGCTCCTTCAAGAAGCTTTCTGCTTCCTTGTCACCTGTGGTCTCCCAGCCCTGCCCTGTCACAGCCAGTGAGGGTGGGGGAGAGGCGAGGGGGAATCCTCACATCTTCCAGGGATTCTCTGTGTCCACAGCTCTGGGCAGCAGCTGGGGGCCCTTCCGAGGGAGGCCTTGATGTTGTCTTCCTTCCCAAGGCCTTTGGGCAAGCTAGAAGTTATCTTCAGGACCCTTGGCTGCTGTTCAACTACACAGCCAGTAGGGGAGGTCAACCACCCCCCTTTCTGACCTGGAGAGGGGGAGGCTCTTAGGACTCTGAGCCCACATTTAATAGTTACTCCTGACTCAGAAGGGGGTCTCAGTCCTAAAGAATGGCCATTATAAAAATGTTTTGAGGTCAATTCCCATCATTCCATTAGAGTAGCGGAGAGGTTTCTGCTTGGAATAGGTGACATTTGCTAATTGAACCAGGCTGCGATACAGGCTTTGGAGTTGAATTCCTTGAGGACTAGGAGGATGGAGATGGGACAGGCTGTAGGATGACAAATGAGGGTTCCCTGGACTCAAAACCTTTTTTGTGTTCTCAGAAGTTGAGTTGCTCTAGATATTATTTATCTAAGAGAAAGGAAGACATGCATTCATACAAATACATATATGCAAATGTTCATTGGAACATTGTTCCTAATAGTCAAAAAGTGGTAACAACTCAAATGTCAGTCAATAGGTGAATGGATAAACAAATTGCAGTACTGCCATACAATGGAATATTCAGTTTAGGAATGAAATGGTAATACATCTAACAACATGGATGAATCTCAAAGTCATTCTTCTCAGTGGAAGAAATTAAACGGTTTAATGCAGTTTGATTCCATTTACATGAGGTTTTAGAAAAATCAAAACTAAAATGATGGGAAGTAGATCAATGTTTAAAAGGGGTCAGGGGATTAGGAGAAGGGATTGACTGCAAAGGGACATGAGAAGACTTTTTAAAGTGATGGAAATGTTCTCTGTCTGATTTTGGTGAAGGTTCTACAACTGTATACAATTAGCAGAATTCATCAAACTGTACACTTAAAGTAAGTGACTGTTGTATGTAAATTATGCCCCAATAAAGCTAAAAAATAAAAACCAACCACTTGAATTGGACGGTCATGAAAGGCTGTCTGTCTATCCCTAGCTTTTAACTGCATCATCTCAAGACTCTAGGCATCTCTGGGTGGGTGGGGGGCAGAGGGCACTAATGTACATCTCAGGGAACTTTGGATTTGGAGATTTCATGGAAGTCGGTAATGACTGGAGAGAGGCAGAAGCAGCCTGAGATGATGCTTTCCACCATGAGCAGAGCACATGTCAGAAATTCATGAGCACTTGTGAGTGTGTGAGGTGAGGGACAGTAAGGGGAGGGGATTTATTTCATAAACCAGAGGGCTTTAAAATATAAAAGGGGAGACTATGCCTGAGTCAGTCTTATATATGTCAGTCACTGATATATCTTCTCTTTGGGTGGAGGGAGAGCCCAACCGTGTGACTGTCTGGTGAATTCCTGTAAAGTGAGAATTTT
The DNA here is from genome assembly GCF_014754425.2 of Oryx dammah. Lineage (NCBI taxonomy): Eukaryota > Metazoa > Chordata > Mammalia > Artiodactyla > Bovidae > Oryx > Oryx dammah. Next base: position 42,530,834 of record NW_024070209.1, on the reverse strand, counting down.
TGTTTGCTTTTAACATCCATCTTCCTCTGCAAATCATCTCTCATGCAAAACTTAAGGTTGTCAGCGTACATGTGATATCTAGACTTTCCTCATTCATTTGGAAGACTCGAGTCTTTTCTGAACCTAGCGTTTGCTAAGGCCATGTAGATTTGAATCCTTACACGGAAAACCTCCATGTGGGTGTGGTGTTGGGTTGCACCTGAGCACATGGCCTGACTCCGGGGCTTGGCTGTCAAGATGGAGAAGGGATGCCCTGGATGCCTTGTTATGAACATTCAGCCCAGCCTGTGCCTTGAGAGCAACATTACAAATAATAGCTACATTAGTTGTTGCCCTCATTTTCTAGGGAGTTCCCTTTACAAAATAGGATAGACAAAGTGGCCGAGAACTTCCGTGTTTCCTTCTCTCTGGCCTCAGAGTGAAGTCCTTTTTGATGATGCTAGATTCAAGAGAATATTAAAAATATGTTTTTAGAGCTTAGCGTTTTGCCTTCAGTGTGTGCTTCAGCCAAACCTAACGTCTTTGCAGCTGACCAAGGTTGAAGTTGAGCTAGAGGGCTGTGCAGACTTAAAGATGGGTTTCCTGTAAAGATGTTAGTTTTTGGTAACTGACAACCAGACTCAATCAACCTGGCACACGCTCTGGTTGGTGCATGGGCTTCACTTCTGCTCTTGTCTAGGGTGTGGAGTGGCTGTTTAAAGAGGGTGGATATTATTGCTAATCTTTGTGTAGCATAACAGGTTACTGCCACTTGCCTTTTTTTTTTTTTATCTGGAAATACAAGCAGATATCAGAAGGGAACTGTTTGTGGCTACAGAGATGGTTAAAATTGTCATTGTGAACAGAAATGATACTTGGAAAAATAACTTTTCTTTTAGGAAGGCAAATCAGTCATTTAACCACTGTTTGTTGAGTTTCTAAGATATATGTATATCATATATCACATGCTGTGCTGGGTCTTTTTAAATGAAATAAAAAATAGAAGACAGAGTCCGTGCACTTCAGGAGCCACATTGGGAAGATGTAGAATTAAGGAGGGGCATTGAGAGGTAATGAGCGATGGGAGGACTGGTGATGTATCCAGGGTGGTGCAGGGAATGTGCGCTCCTTAAGGTCAGGAAAGGCAGAGACTGATTCTTTATGTCAAGGTGACCAGCAGACTTTTAGCTGGGCCTTGGATATGAACAGGAAATCAGAGAGGAGGGAGAAAAGCCTGAAAGGATTTTAAACTAGCCTGAAGCCAAATGAACTTTTCTGGATGATGTAAGAGAAAAGTTTATACAAGGAATATTAGACATTTGAGAGGGGAAGGGAGGTTTTGGGGCCCAGGAGATTAGCCATGGATGCATGGAGAGTCAAAAGGAAAGCAGAGACCCTAGTAAACCCAGAATGTTCTAGAGGAGGACTAGCTTCTGTTAGGATTTTAAGTGGTCAGAACATCTTTGTAGCTTCTGTCATGGTACTTCCTCCTCCTTGCCAGAGTTTTCTTTTGAGACGGATGTTGGTCAAACAAGCTTTTTTTGTTTGTGGTTGATCACTTGCCGTACAGCATGGCTCCTTGTCCTGGACGATGAAGAGGGCATTTTAGCAGCAGGCAGGGTAGTTGTGTGTTCACTGCAAAAGGAATGTAAGCTTCTAGGAGACTTGGAGGCTTTGGGGAAAATCTCACAGTGGCAGAAATTAATCAGGAAGTAGAGTAGAACTGACTTCTAAGAGCTGGTATTATGTGGATGTGCTATGGGCCACATGACAAAAAGGAAATGGGATGAGAAAGGGTGTAAATGACTAACAGGGACCTCTTGGCAGGTGGACTGCTGTTGACCAGCTCCGCAGAGTGAAGGTAGTTAGGTGTTTCCACTTTGTCTTCCCCAAACTCTCTAAAGCAACTTTTCCACTGGGGTCAAAGACATCCTTCAGGAACCTCTTGGTTTCCTATTGTTTATGACCAACAGCAATGTTTTCTTCCTTTCTTTGAAGTTAAATTAATTTGGGGTGGTAGTGACTTTGGGCTAATTTTGATTCTGTGGTCACTGATTTGAAATTTTTGTTGTTATTTTTTTCACATCAGCCAAAACTAGAAAAGTTTCCCCGGATCCCATGAAATGTGTTTCCTTTCATTGGGAAAGTCAACTATCTCTAGCCATAACAGGGTTTACACTGAATTGTATAAGTGATACTGACTTCTGTGTCAGCAAAAAATGAAACGAAAACTGATCCTAGATGACATTACCTAAATGACAGTACCTACGTGTGTCCTTTCTTTCACATTTGCTGTAATCCTGCTATGGCATTGTCCTGTTAACGCAAGTACTGTCATCTTTAAATGCTGTCAGATCGTAACTGGATTGCCAAGGACAGAGGAGAGGAATCAGGGAAAAGTCTGGCATTTCCCAACACACTGCAGAGATGGGCTTCTTCCCTGTCTCGTGGTTGAATTCTTGGAGAAACTGTTCAGTTAAAATAATGACTCAGGTGTCTTGCAGGCTTTGATGAAATAGCCAACTTCACTCCTTGTGTTCCTAGAAGGAAAGAAAGAAACAGTCTCTTTCAACAGCCAATGAGGCAGACTCTTCCAGGATAACGTTCATGATTCTGCAGAACGAGAATGCATTATATGTATTATTCTTGTGTTTTTTAAAAACCAGCTCAAAACTAATAACAAAGAGAGGGTTCTTTGTGAGAGTTTAACATCCAATTGTTTTTTTTTAATGTATTTTTAAACGAAGGATAATTGCTTCACGGTATTGTGTTGGTTTCTACCAAGCATCAAAATCCAATTGTTTTTTAATAATGTTTCCTCAGATTTGGTTAGGGGATTCCATTTTAGAGATGGGAAAACTGAGTCATAAGATGCTTAGAGGTAGAGGTTCCCAGAATATTTGTATCTTACGTTTATGCCATATGCCCAGGTTCTTCTCACATATTTAGACTAAATTCTAACCCAGGTTTCTTACAAAGTGTTCATAAATTACCAGTCTTCATTTTTCTGCAGCTTCCTTAGTTAGAATAGCTGATGGTGAAATGACTGCATTGAAATTAAGCCTCTCACTTTTTGCATTCCATTGCTTATAAATAAGAGAGTGAGAAATAGTATCTCTGAACGCCCTTATTAAGGCAGGTTTGGCTGCCGGAGAGTAGGGCTAACCAAAGGGGATGGGCTAAGACACCTTTTTCATGCTTCTTTTTTTTTTTTTTAATTTGCATTTTATAATGGTATAATTTAGTTTTTCCTTAATCTGATTCTGTGTTCATTTTTAAAAATATATAGTGTTGTTTAGATGTTCTATTATTTATAGCCCTCCAGAAGGATCCCAAGGGAAGGTAATCTCCATTTGAGAAGATGATTTTCCAATTTCCATACAGATGACGAAAAAGTCACTGCCCACTGCACGCCACCCAGCCCCTGCCCGTGGTTGAGTTTTCTTCTCCCAGTCTTGGTGTAGGGTGCTATGGGCTGCACCTGAAAGCCTGATGGGAGATGCAATATGTGATGTGCTAACACGAACGCAAAAGAACTGCCTAATGGACTTGGAAAATGGGGGTTAGGGAGTTTTATGGGATATCAAATTATTTTATTCTTTCTCTGATTAAAGACAAAAGACTATATTAAGTAGATCATTACATGGGTAAAAGGTTAGAGCTTCACCGACTTAGAAGGGTACCCTGGCATTCCCCTTCCTGCCTGTGGCAGAGGCCCGTGGCGAGTAACAGATCAAAAGCAGGCAGATACTCTGTTTGTAGGACTCTGAGATGTCTGAATAGTCAAGTTAGATTGATAGGAGAGACGTTTTGCTTTAGTTTTGAATTTCCTGAGTCCTTTGCATTCTGATAGCACAGCAGTCTTAAAATGAAAGTTTAATTTGTCCTGACTCTATTTCATTTAGCAGGGAAAGGGGTGCAAACATGGAAGGGGGAATGCAGGGCGAGAGCAGTGGCCATGTTTGAGAGACAGGTGGCTTCACAGGGTGTTGGGCAGACATGCCACTCCGAGAAGAGGTGTGGTCATTTTGAGACTGTGGGCTGCTTCTCTGTCATACCGTGAGATGTGCTGGTGTATCACCTAACGCTTTAACGCTGCCTTGGTCAACCGTCTAATGCATAAAGGTCTTCCTGGAAGACATTCCAGATCCAGTCCTCATGTGGATTTGGAGCTCCCGTGGGTCTTATAATAGTCTACCAGCTAATCCATCATACCTCCCACTTCTGTGCAAAACGTATTTGTGTGAACATGCATATGAGTGTGGATGTGCAATCTAAGCATAGCTTTCTTGAATGTCTCACTTCAGTACTTAACTGTACATACGTCCATAAAGTGGGCTCTCAGCATTTGGCCACTGTGTTGTCTCATTGTTTGGGAAGAAGGCATGAGTGCCCAGTTGGAGGTGGGGCAAGGCAGGCTGGTAGAACTGTGGTTGGTGTCTCCATCTGATGTGTGGGGGAGAGAATGAGCCACAAGGCATTCTCTGCGAATGAGCCATGATATGGTCCACTGTACCATCAGTGCAGTGATGGTGAAAGTTTGAGGACCTCTCCAGGAGGTCTTGACGCTTCAGCAGCCTTTCAGTCAAATCCATTTCAGAATGGAGAAGAGCTTGCTGCTGTCCCTCTATTTTTGACCGAAGCAGTGGTGTTAGATATAGATTTAAATCTGTATAGATCTATATCTTTGGGTAGATGTAGAAATAGATCCCTATATATACTAAACAGATTTTGTGTGTGTGTGCGCTTGTGCATATGTGTGCACCTATGTGGGTATGTGAAAGGAGAGAGCCAGAGCAGAGGGTTGGAGAAAGAAAGTTGAGAAAGAAACATGAAAATGTGCAGTCTCATTCCCCAGCCCTCCTTTTGAAAATGGGGATCTGGTAAGCAATATATATTTCTGAGAGGAGACAAAGCCATCTCTTGGGCAAAGGGGTTTTTCTGGAGAGACATGGAATTGCTGTGTGACCTTAGGGAAATACTTGACTTCTCTGGGTGGAGCTCAGCCCAACGTTCACAAAGAGCAATGCTGATATTTATAGACTGCGTTTGACTATCCCAAGTGAAAGACAGTCCTCTCACCTCAGAATAGCAAGCGTTGTTTCTCATATCTAGGTTGCTGGGACAGTTTCCTAGGAACCTAATATTCAGCAGCTTTATGACGTTGGAGGCAGGGTTTTTCTTTGTAAACGATGCGATTGGGTTTCACTACTTTTCACATTATTTCCCAGGTCTAGGTTTTTTCTTATATTTTTCTCACAGGAAGAATCTTAAGTGATCCTGATTTTTTTCCCCAGTTAACTCAAAGGCACCAAGGCTCAAGGCTTTCCTAGGACTGGTGTCTGGAGGCCAATGACCAAGCTGAAGCCACAGGATGTCTGTAGAGGCCTAGGTGCCCACCGGGGTCAGCTGCCCACTGTGGCCGTTGAGGATCCTAGTTTTGGGATTCTTGCTGGGGTTATCTTGCTCTACCCTTGCTGGTTGCTGTGACTTGGGCTCATTCTGGGTTTGTGTGAATTCATTAGTCCAGCCTCTGGCATCCCCTACCTCACTGAATCCCGCTGCAGTTCTTAAGGCAATTCCGGGGCCAGGGTTCCGTTCCCCTTAGCTTCCTGTGTTCGTGTGAGATCTGCTTAGTGAATTGGACTTTGGTCTTGAGACTAGTCCACTTGGGAACTGTGGTGGCAAAGGATAGTTGTTCTTCCAGGGCTGTCCCTTGTTAGTGGGGGTGGAGATGAGCAAATAATTTTTATGTTTCCTATTTTGATTTAAAATGCTGGTCTCTTTTTTTGGCCAAGTCTTGGGCAAATGCCACAGAGGGTTTTTTTTTTTTTTTTGCTTGAACTTGATAAAATTTAGATGAACTTGATGAAATAAATGCAAATTTACACACACATGGTCATCACATCACCAGCACCCCCACTTCTCCAGCACATAATAGATTACTCCTAAATACTCCTAAATAAGGCTTCCTAAATTTTGAGGTCTTGCTTTGCATGGTGATAAGGGCAGAAGACCTCAGCCCCATATGCCTTTTGGCTTGAGTTGTTAACCTTTCCTTCCTTCCTCTTCTTTTTTCTCCCCGTTCAAGGTCTTCCTTTTCTTAAGAAAAAAATGTGAGCCATGCTGGGAGTGTAGACTTGACCTCCACCTCACCAGGTGCATTTGCTGACCAGCACACACACAAAAAAAGGAAATAGTTTTTTGAAAGGGGAGGGGGTAGTTTCTGTTCCACAATCACTGCTATTTCAATGAAAAGCAACCTGGTTTATCTATAAAACCTACTTCCCTTTCTGGTGAGTTGTGACTGTTTTGAATTCCTCTGCCGGGAGAGTTAAAGGGAGGGGAGGTGAGGGAAGGGAGATGTGGAAAGGGGATGGAAAGGAGAGACAGAGGTGGAAAGGAGAAGAGAAAAGAAAAGAGGGAGTGAGAAAGAGAGGAGTGACATTTGGGCCATTTTTAGCTGGACTTGAATGCAGATTTCATCAGGTTCTTTGGCTATGTGGAAACAGACTGTGTGGACAGTCACCTTGTCTGGAACTTCCTGCAAAGCGGCCATGGTGACTGAATTTTCTGACACTGTCAGAGTTTGGACAACCCTGCCAGCTCCTGGGAGGGGAGCGCCACCGCTGTCACGGGCGCTTGAAGCCTCGAAAGCACACGCTGTCGATAGTGACCTGCATTTGCGGAAACTCTAAGGGCTTTCTAATTACCGGAGGAGATCCAAATTAGAGGAAAGCTGTTCGACAAGCCCCCTCGCATGAGCTAAGTGTCACGGCGCAGATAATCATTACATCTAACAAGCTCCTGATTTTTAACAGAAGCTATGAGGTGAACTCGTTTATAATGGTTCTGTTTCAAGCCGGGGCGGGGCGCAGACCACCCTGGCCTGAAAGAAAGAAAGAAGGAAGGGAATAAAGAAAGAACAAGAAGGGGAAAAGAAAATAGGGGGTAAAAAATAGGAAAACCAGGAGGAAAAAAAAATGAAAAGAGACTCTCATGCTAGTGCTTAGACTCTACGCCTGGTTCTTGCCTTTGTCGCTGGCTGGAGCAATCAGATACATCTTCTGTTTTAGATTTTCCTTACTGTAATCTATTTCTGTGAATATGCCAGCTCGTTCATTTGATGTTTCCCGGAGACAAGCCTCCTCTGTGAGTTATTTCTGACCATTGCAGCATTCCACAGGGTCTGAATTGTTGAAAGCAGTGACCCAAACCATAACAACTTGAATATTACAATCGAAACACGTGATGTAGACAGTGGTTGATTTGGGGCTGTATCTTGGATGGCCCTCATCTGTCCCCAGGGACTTGTCTGAGATGCCTTGGGGTCTGTCTGAGTCCAGACCTCCTGACCTTGTCCAGAGCTCAGTGCTCAGGGCAGTGGAATTTAAATCCTGGTTTGAGGCAATTTAAACCAGCTTTCAAAGGCCTGAGTGGAGCTGATCTTTTGTGGACCTTTCTTTCTGGGTGTTCCCCCTGTCAAAACCGTTTCTCCACACGGGATATACATCAGAGGGGGAAAGGGCTGTAAACCTTGAGGGCTGGCCAACAAGGTTCAGGAAGCACAGTATCAAGAGCTGCACTTCTCTTATTCCAGTTGATTCTTCCCAAACTCCCCACACCATCCTTTCAGTTATTCATGGGAAATAAAATAATATAAATCACACTGCCTGCTTCTTTTCCAGTGGCTCACAGAGTAATCACAGGCTGAGGTGCAGGTTTTCTTGCCGTGAGTTGATCAGTAAATCAGATTTTAACATTTATCAGCAAAAGTTAGATTTAAGCATCGTTCCTGTAATGTTTGAAAGAAAGAAGATTTGTTCCGGTGGGGACTCTGCCAATCAGTGATCTTCCAGCTTGACTCTGCTATCAATTATTGTTGCAATTATTTGTCTAGTTGGATATTTCAAATGTCATCAGAAAGAGATGATTACATATTCCAGAAAGCAAGGCACTGTATAATCAGATGAACTGAATCCAGTTAAATGTAGTGTGGTACCAACCTGTCCTTCAAAGTGGAATTCTTGAGCTACCACCGAAGGCAGCAGCCTTCTGCCCGGTTTTCAGGAAGCTGATCTTAACCTTGGGACGCAGCGTGCTGCTGGGGTCGGGTGATACTCAATTATGGGAAACTTTCCAAGCCTGAAAATGGAATTGCTCCTTCAGATACACGAGAAGTGCATTTTGGGTTATCTCATTCAATTCATCTGCAAATCTATAAATAAGAAGTCCCTCTATTCTTCTTGCTTCCTGTGGATTTAAATGCCAAATCCTGATTTGTGGCAAAGTTGTCACATGTCCCTTTTCCCACTCTCTCTCTGCCTGGTGCCCAGGATCTAAGCGGTGGCAGTAGAAATTACAACTGTTTGGAAGCCAAGAAAAAGCTCCATTTCTCACTTTTCTCCAATTCCGGATATTCTCGGCCCTGCTCCATCCATCAGCCATCTCCCCACACACCTCCTCCACCACACACCCGCCTTCTGTCCACACCACCAACAGGAAACAAATACAGCTCCAATTTTTTTTTTTTTAAATGGAGGAAAAGAAACCACAACCTGAACAAATAACAAAAATACTCCCACCATACTGTCTACATAGAATGATCACAAATGTTCTAAATGTGTAGAAATTGCCCCTTAGGCCTGCCCCCTCTCTGGGCATCAAGAGTGCCCCTGAAGAATGAGATTCTCGATCCGAGAGTGTTATCCAAGCCATCAGCCGGGAAATGTTAGTCCATCCCCATTATTAAAACCGAGTGTAGGTTCCGGAGATGTTTTCTGTATCTTGGTGGGTTTCATGAATTTGAGAATTTTTGCAGGACTTTTCCTAATTCACGTCCCAGAAAGCACGCTGAACTCTTATGATTCCAGAACCCCAGAGTGGTCAAAAGGCTTCCCTACCATAATATAAAATTTTGGGAATCTGCTAGAAAATTCATCTTGTCTGTGAGGCAGAAGTGGGGATGGGGAGAGACCCTTCAAAACACAGGAGCCCTGGGTTGTGTGTGCTGGAGCATGTGGGAGAGAGAAAGAGGTAGGGAGTGGAGCATCTAGAAAAATGACTTTAAAAACATCACATTTCATTGAAATGGAAAAAAGATATGGTCTCTGCTGCCATCACCTCCTGTCACCTTTGTCCCTCTCCTCCTTCACCACGTGTGCTCCAGCACCTTCATCTTGCCTGGGTTTCCCTGCCAGGCCTTGCAGCTTGGGGTGATCGGGATCAGCTGACCATGCTGCCCTACCAGGGGGCGTAGAACTTGCTTTGAGCCTGGAAAGCAGTTTATATGCTTGTGGTGGGTGAGGTGGATGTGTGAAGACCACAAAGCAAGGGTGCCAAGGGCCGAATTTAGCTCTTGGGAGATGTAGAGGAGCCCTGGGGGTCTGAATGGTTTTGCTTTTCCTGGGATCCCTGCCCCATTTTTGTTTTCAGGGTATATGTGTTTCTCTCTTGTTCTCCTGCACATCCCATAGGCAGGGGCTGGGCTTGGGCCTGGGGCTCCCGCTGGGCAGGGACATGCCAGTCATTTGGCTGGGAAGCCCCGGCCCCGCTGAGCACTCCAGGGCTTTGCACTGTCTTCCCTGCCCTCCACCGGGTGGTGCCAGGATCGAGGACAGTCGGGGGATGAGGCGTGGGCTGCTGCAGGCAGCCTCCTGCATCTGAGGCAGGGAGGCAGATGAGCCATCCACACAGCCTTCCACTCACCTTCCAGGGCTAGCCTTATTTACCCTTTTAGTGGAGCAAAACCATGTGATCTAAAGAGGATTCCTTGAACTGAAGGACTTTGCACTGTTCCCTCTCTCAGGGCAGAAAGATGGGGCTGTAGGTAGGGGATGAGAATAAAGTGTAGGAGATTACTAAAAAAAAAAATTGAGATGATGAAGGAGAAGAAAGGCAGCCAGACTAGGTAATTGGGACCAATTCATCAGAAGGCTTAAGGAAATTTGACATCTATTGTAACTCTTCTAACTGTATAATTACGCAGCGTTTGGAAAGTGAATTATTAACTTGATTGTCCATAATGACCATTGAGTAAATATACAGTCACAGGTTGTCAACATTGTACAGTGAACTGATGGGCCAGCAGCCACTTTCAACTGGTTGTAATCATCTGCTGGGTCAAGGCTGACCTGGAGGCTCTGGGGTTAGTGAATCATTTACGGGAGAGACCTCAGGGACTCCAGGAAGGCAAGGTCCCCCTGGTCACTGCTGGGCCCTTGGCAGCTCCTTTCAGCCCAGGTCATTTAGAATTGCCCTTCAGGAAAAAAAGTCCCCTGAACAGCATGTGATTTAAGAGTATTGATAGAAGGGATGGTGCTGGGTGAGGAGAGGTGGACAGTGCGTGATTGGGTCTCAGAAGGCTGAACTTGTTGGGACCAGAAGTGGTGGACACATGAGCATTACATGAAGCCCTGGATCCATAGCGTAAGGCGGGAGGTCCTTTGCCGGCCCTGCCTTTGTCTAACGGGGGGCCTTGGTGCTCCCCACCCCCTGAGCTGCAGTACCCTGGACCTAGGTGTGGGGTGGGGTGGGGGGTGGGAGTGTAATCTCAGTGGGGCCTCCTCCTGGGGAAGTCCGCAGCTCGCTCCACACTGGAGGAGCAGCCGTGTCAGCCAAGAGCCGCAGGCCATAAATGCAAAGTATGGTTTAACAAAAGCAGCTTTTGAGTGAGAAAGCTGAGTGGAGTTGTCCCAACCTGTCAACTTCAGATTTCTTTCCTCCTCCCCCATAAATCAAAAAACGGTTGGTGGAAGGGAGGGACAGAAGCGTTTCATTTTCAGATTTTGTAAGAAAATAAAATCAAATCAAAAGAACCTGTCCCACGCTGATACCTTACATGCCAGGTTTGAGCCTGAGGCAAATTTTTGTGGCCATGTAATAAGCCTCTTTAAAATGGTGACAGACCCTTGACTCTTTGCCTTGAATTACACTGATAAAAGACATTTTATTGCGTTAGAGCCGGGGCAGGAGTACAGGATGGTTCTTGCCTGGTCGGCCTCTTTGAAACCCCGTCAGCCCTGCTGTCCACACTCCCCACCGCCTGACAGGGCTGGAGTGTGATGGTGGCGGAGATCTGTGGGCCGGTGACAGAGGGGGCTTTTAGCCTGAGGGGCTTGTTAGGGAGAGGGGAGCGACTCTGTTCCTAGTGGACCTGGGAGACCTTGACGTGGGTGGCTCTGGGTCGGTCTCACGTCTGGTGCTGCATAGAAAAGAGTGTAACTGGGGCCTCATTTGCCAGGCAGTCTTAAATTCAAAACAAGAAATGATCCTGGGGACTCCCTTCTCATGTGGGGCCCCCTTGATGTCTGTGGAAACAGGAAACGGGGTTGTGGCCCCAGTGCCCGGCGAGGCCAGGTGTCACAAGCTGAGTTCTCAAGCGGACCTGTCCAGTGGGTGGAGAGGGTGGTATGTTCTTGGCTTGGGGAGCTTGGAGGAGTCTGATAACTTTGTGTGTTCACTCGTTGAATCATCAGAATTAGCAAGCCCAAGAACAGCCGGTGGTACCGAGTGACTGCGGGTCATACACGTGGGCATCTTTTTTTATTCAAGAAATTCTTTCCAGGTTGGTCAGTGGGATAAATGCAGGATTTGAAATTGGGTAAAAAGCCAGGAAAATGAACTCTGAGGCCAAGAAAACAGGCCTCCAGTCGATAGGCTGTGTCTGCCTCTCCTTTGTTCTGTGGGGCTGTCAGAAGAGGTTAGGACTGAGGCCAGGGCTTGGAGGAGGAAGGTGCTGAGCGACTGAGCCCAGGGGAGCAGAAGTCGGAGGAGCCTGTGGGCGGGCACAGGCCTGTTTCTGAAACAAGGACTTGCTGCTGTGGGACGAGGCCTGGCCTCGAAGCCCCAGAACCCTCCTTGAGTCAATCTCACCTCAGGCGAGAGGGCAGCCTAGTTTTGTTCGTGAAGAAATGTCAGAGCCTGACCTGCTAGACCATTTTTTTTTTTAAGTTTGTAGAGCTTTGAAGCCTTAAATTAGTTCTCATAATTTCCGAGCAGTTCTGTATTAACCATCGGACATAATAAGTTTTAATTCTGGAGAATGGCCAATTCTGGTGCTAAGGATCTCTTGGCCAAGGTGTCACAGAGCATTAGGCCCTTACAGCATGTCTTTCCCCCACTTCCCTGGATGCTCACACCCCATTTTACTGTACCAGGAAGGCAACACACTGCCTGTAAGTGTCTTTAAGACGAGCACCCAGACACTCAGCCAGACTGGAGGGCTCTGAGGTGAGTGGTGAACAGGGGACACAGCTTGGTCCCCAGGTCGGAGGGCAGGACTCTGAGTTCCGGCCCTGCCCTCACTACCTGAAGCAGGATGCCTGAGAGATCTTCCACCACCCGGGGAGGTGAAGATAACACCTCCCTCACCCCACAGGCGTCCTGTGGGGTCAGAATGTGAGGAAGAAGGCTTTGGGGGAAAAATAAAGCCCTGCACAGAGGCCGCAACATACTTCCTTCTTTATTTTAGCCACGCCTTGCGACATGCAGAACTTCTCCAACAAGGGATCAAACCCACACCTCCTCTGTGGACGCATGGAATCTGAACCCCTGGACTACCACGGAAGTCCCATGACATACTTTATTAAGAAGGACGAGGCTTGGAGGCTTGACCAGGCCTTCCTGGGGCCACCTGTGCTTCTGTGCCCTTTTTCTTTGAAGGTTGCACACATCAGTCCTGGAAGATGAAACCAGAAAATCTCCCAGCTCTCTGGGCCTGCTCAAATCCACCTACCATGCTTCTTTCCTCCAGCAGCATCGCTGCCCACATCCCACCCACATCCTCCTCCACACGGCCTGAGAACACCTGAAAATATCAGGGGCATTCCTATAAGTGCCAAGCTTGGTTTTCTTCAGCTTTTTCTGGCATTTTCTTGAGACTGATGAAAATGGTTATGTGGAGGCATAAATTCTGTTTGTTGCGAGTTGACATAGATAAAGAAGGCTCGGGGTGGCCACTTCAGAGGAATTTGGGAGTTGCATGTGCTGCTTGCTTTGATAGAGAAGTCCTTCTCTGCCCTGGCTGGTGTTATCAGAATTAAACGTTTGCTGAGCAAATGGTCAGTCTCACTGGATCCACGTTTACAGCCCAAATGCCTTCCTTCCCTCAAGGACTTCCCAGGTGGTGCTAGTGGTAAAGAACCTGCCTGCTGATGCAGGAGACGTTAGAGACTCTGGTTCAACCCCTGGGTTGGGAAGATCCCCTGGAGAAGGGCATGGCAACCCACTCCAGTATTTTTGCCTGGAGAATCCCATGGAGAGAGGAGCCTGGCGGGCTACAGTCCATAGGGTCGCAAAGAGTCGGACATGACCGAAATGACTTGGCACAGCACCTCACGTGAAAATGCTTGTTCCTCCAGGCATCAAATCCTGAAGAGATGCAGGTGTAGCTTTCCAGATGCTGGGGCTATGATTTTCTGGCCTTTTCTTCTTTTCTCTATGGGGTGAGTGGGTCTGTGAATACATGTACGTGAGGCTGGACGATTAGGGCAAAAGAAATGCGTCTGGGACTTCAGTTTCTTCATTAATCACCCCTTCTTCTAACCACAAAGGTACTGCGGTTGAGTCCCACTTTAAGAAAGTCCAATACACACCAAATCTCATCAATGGAAACCGATAAATTAGAGGGTGATTTTTCACATTACAGAAAGATTGTTAACTTTTCAAAAGGTTTCGCCACAGGGTTCCTTTAAATAGTGAGCTCCCCCACTGAATTTAAAGTGTTTGTTTACAGATCATTAACTACTTGACAGAGAGGTTGGGGAGGGGGTGGAGGAAGAAGCACTTAAAAGGTAAAAGTGTTAGAAGCCTTGCCAATTTTCGATGAGCCTGGAAGGGTGATGAAACATCCCTGAAATTATGTCCGTTAGCAAATGTGATTCAGTTTACAGAAATTCAGTTTACACTTGGCTTTCCAGGAACCCTACAAGTTGGCCGAGGCAGGGGCCACAGGGCGCTGGGGCCTGGCTTCTCTGATTGGGGTGGCTGGGAGAGGACTCTGGCTTCTCTCAGAGTCCCGTGTGTGCCCTCATGTACAATGGGTGCCAGGCTCTGGCATGAGGCTGATCTTTGCCACGGGCCTTCTGGAACGGGCAGCAGAGACCTTTCCCCTTGACATTTAGCCTGAGTTTGTGGGAAATTTCTTCCTGGTTCTCCCTGACCTTCAGTCTTTTTGGCTCAGGACCCACCTAGGTTTCCAGCTTGAAACTCAAGACAGGTAAGCTTTGTGAGACTGTGCCCCCAGGAGATTGGAAACCACCACCAGGCCTACATTCTGAGTCTTAAGAATTAGCCTGGGGACCAGCCCACACTGGCCTCATCCTGCCAGGTCATAACAGGGCATAGTTCCATCCTGGCCACCTTCTAGGATGGGCCGTAGTAGGTGTCTTACTTGTGCCTTTGATCTGGTCCCAAGGAGACTCAAGACTCGCTTGGGAGAAAAAACTCATTCATCTACTCCAGTCCTCTTTTTCTAAAGATGAGAAAACTTAGGGCCAGTAAGGGGAGGTGCTTTACTCAAAGTCACATAGCTGGTGAACGGCAGAATCGGGATTGAACAACTTAAATTCCTGATTTTGTTTTAGTAGTCCCTATAGAGGAATGAGCCCCTAATATCCTACAGGAAGAAAGGAATCTGGAAAGAGATTAAGGGGACAAGTTGTTTCCCAATCCCCCCAAATAACCTGAAAAATAATCTTGGGTAGAGGCAAGTGCACACACACACACATGCATGCAAGCGTGCGCACACACACACGCACACACACACTCTCCCTCACACCCCACCACACACAAACAGATTCCTCCATATAAGGACTCAGAGCCGGAGTAGGGTTACCCCAGCCCTCCCCAGGGCTTTGAAGAGAAGAAAGCAGGGAAACTTGGAGGGAAGGTCAAGCTGATGATTGAAGAGACACAGCAGTATAGGAAAATCTCTGCATTTCTTGCACAGTCGTTTGTTGAAAATGTGTCAGCAAGTACAAGCCCATCTGAAACTAGCAATGATACATCTGAAATAGATTATTTAAGCCAGGGAGGTGGTATTGCGAGGAAGAACATGGCTATCAGCACTTGTTTGGCTGAGTCAGAGGAATAAAACACGGTGAATTCCGCCTTGGCAGACCACCCACCATTCATCAGGGGGAAAGACAATCAAGGTGGAGGGCACAGGGCAGGAACAAAACAGGACGGATGAACTTTCATAGTTTCACCAGCATCCACATGGCTGCAACCATTATTGTAAGAAAATGTGATGTTTGAAAATAAGAAGCTGTGAAAGCTGAATCCTTCACAAAAGTCCTGAGGGTTTATTTATTTAGATGACCATATCCTCTCTTGTCAACTGAGTGGATTTGTCCATGATGTTTTGATTTAAATATACCTGTTGAGCCCGTTTGCTCTGTGTATACCTGGAGCTTTGCTTCTCTCTGGGCATCCACACTTGCCTTTTCTTTTACCTAGAAAGTCCGTCCTCTTGACTCTCCAGGTCTAGTCCCTAAATTACCTCTTCCCCAGAGCCATTGTCCTATCTTCCAAAATTCCTTTGAATTTCCATTGCAGTTTATCTGTACCTGTCTTGTGACACACTTTCTACTTTAGAGCATAGCGATTCCTTTCCAGGTCTATCTTCTCTACTAGATGGAGTTTCCTGTAGGGAAGTCTGTGTCTGAGTTTTCTTTGTTTTGCCCACAGAGGTAGCCCATAGCTTTGGGCATTATATGCACTCAGTAAATAGTTGTTGAATGAATGTGTCGAAGAATGAATGAATGGAGTTTATACTGGGTACACACATTTTGCATGGTGAGGTACACAGTTAAACAAAGGAAAAAAAAAAACTTGTATAAGATGATTTGTCTTTTTATGCAGCTGCCCTTCCAGTCTCCTCGAGAAGTTCCACCATTCTAAGGGAAGAGCTTAAAATGTAATAAAAATTTATCTAATTCACGATCAAGTGAAAATACTTTGGGCCTAGAGCCAAAGAATATTATTGGAATGAACTTTTTTCAACACCCTAAATTTAACCAGCTGGAATTCTTTTTTTAAGTACCATCCTATTCAACCTTTTGAAATGAAGGATTTGCCTTTTAGTGGGAAATCTGCATTTCAACACAAAGATGGAACAACACAATGTCTTTGGCTTACTTATTCTTCTGAAAAGCAAGCTCATTTTTTTTTTTTTTTTGAATTATATGCTTTGGTTATGTTAAAGACACAGATTGCAGAAAATTCTGTTTAGGCCTAACAGATTGGTGGCTTGCATTTTTTCATTTTTATAGATAAAGGGGCATGAAAGATGTCATATTTTCTCCCCACTGATAGAGTGGATGCCTAGGGTGAGAACTCTTAACAGGTGAAATTAGTAACATGTTGTTTAGATAATCAAGGCTCTGAGATGATAGAATTGGTTTAAAAAGGGCGGGGGGTGGGGAAGAGTTTTTAAGTGAGTGAGTGATGAGATTAAAGTCACTGGTGAAGTATCTAGGAATACAAGGACCATGAACAAGTTTCAGCCAAGAAATTCTATAAAGTGATGTTTATAGAATTCTTGTTTGCTTTCGATTGTACAGAGCATCACAAGTTGGTAAAATCTTAGCTAGTGAAAAAGCATAGTGATGGGAGATGTGCTCACATAAATGCTCATTTCTAGAACAAAAGGGAATGCAATTTTGACAATATCAGAAGGTAAATTAAGAAGTCTGTGAGCAGTGATAAAGCTGGCACATTTTCAGTCAGACTGACACAACTCAAGACACAGGTATTGCTAATGTTGGCTCTATAATATTGTATTATTCAAAGTATAATATACATACTCTAGCAGGTCACAGGATCTGAGAGGTGAGGGCTGGCATCTGTCCTAAACAGAGGGTCAGGAGATAGAAGGACATTCGATGGATTTGCTTTCAGTTAGATAAAGAAGCCTCTATCCTAGACTAGCTGCACTGTTGTTATTTTTGTGATTTAGATGCAGTAATATTACTACAACTAGAATGAATTCATTCATGGAACTTTACAAACTTTCAGGATGCATTTTAAGTGTAATCTGTAACCTGGAGAATCCCAAGGACGGCAGAGCCTGGTGGGCTGCCGGCTTTGGGGTCGCACAGAGTCAGACACGACTGAAGTGACTTAGCAGCAGCAGAGAAGAGACTTGAGAATGCTGGAGCTGGAAGGGACAGTTAGGGTCCTTTATTTTGGCCTATCACCAATAGAGAGATTCTTCCCCATTATAGCGGACTGTCATCCATTCTTTTCATGAAGACCCAAGGTGAGCGGGAGGTCACATTTCACAGGGTGACCGGGAGGTCACATTTCACAGGGTGACCCTTCCTCTTGGGGATAGCTCTACTCCCGTGCTTCATCTTGTTAGGAAAACAGGGAAATTATCTAGAAATGTGTGTTTAATAAAAGAAATACATAGATGCACATATACACTTTAGCGAACAGCAAACATCCATACATGTATGTACTTCTCTAGAGAGGCCTGGGTTCTCAAATCTTGACAAAAGTCGGCACCTGGAGCAGTCATGCAGTGCTTTGGGAATGTTGCCTTGTGCTCGGCTGTTTCTGCCCATTTGTACATCAGCAGGATTACTTGTTGATTGGTAAACAGTGATGTGGCTATATGACATACCCAGGGATTCGTTTTGGAAACAAATAGCAGGTCAATAGTAAAGGAATCTTTGAGATGTTCTTGAGGAAACCTAGAACTTGATTTAATGATCTTCAATTCCAGGGACGTCCCACCTGGCTTATAGCGCTCTCTGTCAAAAGTTGGTCCTGATGCACATAGAAATGTAAAGTGACCTGTACATAACATTCAGCCGAAACCGTTCCCAATTCAGTGCAGATTTTTAATGAGACCTGAAAAAAATAAGATTCATTATTTGTTATTCAGCCATAAGGAACCATTGCAACCTAATAATGCATAATGTCCCTGGGGAAGGAAACGGCAACCCACTCCAGTATTCTTGCCTGGGAAATCCCACGGAGAGAGGAGCCCAGCAGGCTACATTCTATGGAGTCCCAAAGAGTCAGATATGACTTAGTAACTAAACAACAACAACAACAACAACAAATGCATAAGGCATTTCTGAGGCCCTAAATGGAAATACTGGATCTGGAGAGACTTTTATGCAAGAGAACAGGTTAAAGTGCCTTTCATCAGAGGAGTACAAGGCATATGAAAAGATTGATTCAGAAGAGGGCCACATATTTGCAAGTCCAGAAAGGGAAACAAGAGTCCAGTGCTGGCTACATTACACCATGGAGCGTACCACAGCTGCATTCACAAACACTTCCCCTTTTGTGGAAGTAGTGAGGACATCATCTGCCTGACAAAAGCTGGTTTGGAAGTTACGCAAAGAGCGTTCCCTGTTTGAGTCTGGGCCCGTTCCTGGTCAATGAGGGAGGGTGGAACCTTGAACTCCACATGGAAAGATCCTTAGGAATTTCCCAAGCTTGCTTTGGTCCTGAAGCAGGTGAGTTCCAGACAACCTCATAGCCAGTGGATCTCTGCCAGGAGAACATCAAAGCTTCCAGCTTCCATGCCTCCCCTTACCCTAAGACAGTGTTTATGAGACTGGATTGTGCATACGAATCCCCAGGAGTGCTTGCTAAACACAGGTTTTTGTACTCCACTCTGCCCTCCCTGTCAGCCCAGTTTTTGATTCAGTAAGTCTAAGGGAGGGCCTGGGACTTCGCATTTCCAGACAAGCTCCCAGGCGATGCTGAGGCTGGGCTTGGGTTTGCACTTTGAGAGCCACTGCCCTGATAGGACCACCGAAGAAAGAAAGGGAGCACAGGTAAACTGCCCACTTCCCTGCCGGCCAGCCAAGCCCACCTCCCCCTGGGGAGAATGAAAATGTGGGTGGGAGGAGAAGAGGCCCTCAGTCAGGGGCAGCCTGGGGGGTGGGCAGAGCTGCTGGTTGAAGGTGATGCTTAGAAGCATTAATTGTGAGACTCGACTCTGTCTAAACCGTGATGAAATAATTGAAAGCATCATAGCAAAAAGTTAAGCCCTAGGGAGGCTATTGACAGTTTACCATTTCCAGTTCCTGTGGGGATGTTGATTCTGCTTACCAAGGAGAATGTGTTTAGAGATGTGTTTGGTGGGAGAGGCTGCAGAATCAGCTGGGGATGCCCATTGCCTTTGGTTCGTGGGGGAAGAGAAATGCAAGTATGAGTCTCTCTCACGAAGACAGTGTCAGGAGCGTGTTTGGCTCATAGGAACGGTTTTGTTTCTCTTCTACTGACTGATTCTCAGAGGGGAAGCGGAGGTAGAGGATAACAACAGTGGAGGTGAGCCAAGAGGCACAGGAAGCAGATCAGGTGTTGTTTTCTAATTTTGAAACGAAGTCAGTTCATTCAGACTGTTTGAAAGGCCCACTCAACACCTCTGGGCTGGACTCTCCTCCAAGAGTGGTTATTCCTGCCAGTGGTTCAAGAGAAAGAGATCCCTCCTTACTGGTACTTCTTGGGTAGTGCAGAACATGGTGGGAACCACAAGAGGGAAGGAGAGAGATGGATATCCCAGAAAAGAGCACTGAATGGACAGTCAGGAGACTAATTCTGATCTTCACTTTGTGGTTAACCATCAGTCTAGCTATGGGCCAGTCACTTCATTTCTCAAGGCTTCAGTTTCCCCATCAGCAAAATGAAGGCATTAGACTTGATGATCTCTAAGGTTTTTTACAGTTCAGAAACCAAAACCAAATCTTGGTGCCAGGTACTCAGAGACTTTCCTTGGTGAGGCCTCACTTTGCCCTGTGGCCTAGCGCTGTGGGGAACAGGGCTAGGCTGCTACCCCCAGAAGCTTGGTTTGCTCTAGGCCAGTGGGTTAGTTGAGGAGTTTGCCAACAAGAGATGCATGCAGTTGGTTAGGCCTGGACAAGGTTAACGGTTCTCCGGTTTCTCGCTGCAGATCTAGTCCAGGTACCAAAGGGTTGCTTCCCAGAGTCAGGGGCAGGGAATACGAAATGAGACTCTACCCCCATCTGAATACCCAAGTAGCTTGTTGTTGTCATGTTGGGGTCATAGTACCCTGTTGTGTGGGTCTCCTAAGAAATGGATTTCAGTCTTGGTGACAAACAAATTTATTCAGTAGCTGAGGCCAGAAGTGCAAAAATGCATTCGCAGATTTCTCATTGAAAAACGCTATGACTAAATCTGTAGTTAATTTCACCCTCACCTCTCAGTTCATGGAATGTGAGCAGCTGGATGAAGACATACTTGTTTTCTAAGTCCAGTCTTCAGCTTTTTCTGGTTCATTGTGTGGTATTTGTTTTTTTGGGGGCGGGGGGTCAGGGAGGAGGACTTGCCTCTGTAGATGGTCCTAGACAGCCTCACTGGGCAGGCCCGGTAACAACAGATTTAAGAGCTTCCACGAGCACCATGCCATTGTTACCCACCAGGCTCCTCATGAAAGGGAACCCTGTGCTGGTTGTCCTGGCTGTTCTTGGCAGTGTGATCCATAGAAGGAGAACAGGACATATTTTACACTTGAGACCTGCTATCCTAGAGTATAACAACAACTCTTCTAAGTGCTCTTAATATTAAGCTAATGGAAAACATACTCTGTTTACTCACCATCAAAGTCTGTTTTTCTTCTCTGCTGCCTCCCCCAGTCATCTCAAACTCCAAGCCACTACAGCACACGAAGCGTCCCTGCTCCGTCCCTCTCCTCCACTCTGTCTCAAGATTGACTTATCCATGCTTGGTTAGCTCAAGGTGGACTTGCAAAAGCTAGGAACTCACCATATAAACCATTCAATCCCCAGGTTGCACAAGCCCAATATTTCCTTTCTCACAAAAAACTCAGTGCTAGAAATGCTTGATTTATGGCTAGATTTATGTTTATTAGTGTGAGCAGTCATTTTTCCTCACCAGGATGCAGCCCAGTGCAGTGGAATAGAGAAGGTGGGCCACTCTTTCTGGGTGCTGCTGTTTTTGGAATGCTGGTTGTCTCCTAGTCACTGAGTGGCAGGATTCCTTATCCTAAAGGTGAGGATTTGGCTAAATTACCTTAACCTCAGAAGTCTAGTCTTTACATTGCTTTGTGCTATAAGAAGACATATCTATATGGGGTACTCCATGGATAGAATTCCAAGTCCTGAGATGCCCACGGTTTCCCTATCATTGAAGGTGCTAAATACAGCAGGGGAAGTGTAGGACAGGGAAGGCAGAGTGGAACTCTATTCCAGAAGTAAAGAGTCACAAATCCACTCATTTTCTGTTAGCATATTGTTTTTTTTGCTTGAGCTTGTCTATAAGTAAAGTAAATGTATGCATGTAAACCAGCCTTGCAGATAACCTCGCCACGTTACCAGCCTGCCAATCATACTAGTAATTTCCTTTTGCTGTTCACACATCTCTTATTATAAGACAATAGTCAGACTAACAAATGAACCAAAGAACACTCCCCCTCCTACCCCATACCTAAAACATCAACTCCCTTCTCTTTTGTCAAAAAAAAGCCACCAAAATTAAAAACAGAACTATGGGAAAGAAGTCACCACTGTTCATTTGATACAGGCCTTGGGCCTGTTCACTATCTGCAAGGCTGTTGTAATGATGTTAATCTGTTTTAATGGAACTGAAATGTGATATCCTGTGGTTTACAATGCACATTGTTTATAGCTTTCATGCTTGATTTTGGGTTTCTTTCACAGATAAACTTCTGCACTGGAGGGGCCTCTCCTCCCCTCGTTCTGCACACGGAGCTCTAATCCCCACGCCTGGGATGAGTGCAGAATATGCCCCGCAGGGTATTTGTAAGTTGAGCATTATTTTCTTCTACAAATGTCCATGTGTGTAGAGATGAGAGTTGCTGGAAATTACCCTTATGTTTTAAGTGCTGAAAGGAGTTACTTCCAAAATACCTTGGCATCTGCATATGTGTATCCCATTACTCACCTGGCACCTGGCTCCCCCAGGTCATTCAGCCCCAGTGACTTTTTTCCTTCCCCCCTTTCCTTTTCTCCTTACTGAGGGCATGAGGCTGACAGCAGCTCCTCCCTGTTGGTCTCCTCCCCAGGGTCTTGTGTGGCTCCATGACTGGGTGACTGCATAGGTCTATTCAGGGCCCATTTGATTGCTGGGCATTCACCCTCATGGCCTCATTTAGAGGACTTTGAATTTACTCCATGACATGTGTCTTTAGCAGAGACCAGAACCAGAAGGGACTCAGTTCAGTGTTACTGTAGAGGTATCCTCATGCATATTATATATGCATGTGTTTTTAAACATGGTATATTTTTATATATGCATGGTACACTACATATATAATTTCTACTTGTTTTTCTCCTAGATTCAGAGAAAAACGCACAGCATTGTTGCTAAAATTCAAAGATACCACTCCCCACGCCCACCATCACTATCAGTACCACTGCCAGTTATTGGTTCAAGCCAACTTTTATAGTGGGGACCTTCTTATGAAATTTAGATTTGTATGTTTATAAAAATGTTTCTGAAAGATGTTGTTTTAAAAGGTAATACAGGTTGCTTCTGTCTGTTGGAATACATAGTATGAGTCACGCATGGCTAAAAAGTCTGATGGGGAGGGGGTGAGGGCTTGGTGCTTGATTCTACCCCAAACACAAAAAAGTAGGCTCAAGAAGAAAAGAAATGTGACGTCTAATTTGTATTTAAGGAAACCATTTTAATTTTGAAAGTAAAGGAAAAAAATCAAGAGCCAGGAGTTGGGGCCTTCAAGGTGGCTGGTTTTCAGATGGGAGGTCAACTAGACCCAGTCTTCTTCTGAATGGTGTCTGCAGGGCAGGGCCTACAGCCTGAGATCAAACTGGAAGCTGGTTGTTTATTTTGATTAACTCCTAGGTAATTCTAGCTAACAAAGAGTTATTGTATGAAATTTCACAAGCCCTGAGGTCCTGAGGGCTGGGTGGTGCAGGGGTTAAAAGTACCTCCTCCCCACCCCACCGCCCCAACCTAGCTGGGCTGAAGCCTGGGTTAGGTCACTGATTGCAGAGAGCTCAGGGGGTTGGACTCGAGGCATCAAGTGCCTACATGCTGACTGGGTGGGGAGAGCTCTCCTCGTTTTGCTGGGGGTGCCTGCCTGGGGCCTGTCCTTGGCTGTGGGAACAGAGCCTTTGGAGGGAAGGGAGGAGAAGAGAGTGGGGCATAGAGGGGAGGGTGGAGTGGGGTCCCAAGGGCTGCTGCCTGGGAAACAGGCACCTTCTCTCTGGGCTCATCCTTCTGAGGGCAGGGAGTTTAATCTGAGGGGATGGGAAATTAGGAATCTTCTAGTTTGCTGGGGCCCATACTGGCAGGGCCAGTTTAGGAGTGACTAGAATGAGGTATGTGGGAGTAGGTCGTAGGGATCCACGAAGTCCGTGGGCAGAACTGATCCGCACCCCACCGGCTTCCTTAGCCTTCTGCCCTAGGCTCTCAGAGCATTTAGCACTTATGCTGTGGCCTCCTGGCTGTGTGGACCGTGGTCCAGGGCCTTAAAATCACCCGCTCTTGCTTTCCTCTAACCAGGGTCTCCCCTTGGCCTGAGAAGGCCCGGATCCTGGATTCCAGTCTTTCCTCCAAAAGCCCTTGTGGGTGTGTAATGTGCAGTTAGTCATCATGTTAGGTAACTGGTCAAGCCTAGGAATAAAGAAGACTCACATTCATGTTGGACATGATAGTTTACAGAGAGCTTTTATATATATTTGTCATTCGAGCCTCACAATTCTTTAAGGTACTGTTTTTACACTCATTTTACACACAGGGGCTTCCCTGGTGATCAGAGGGTAAAGGAATCTGCCTGTAATGCAGAAGACCCAGGTTACATCCCTGGGTTGGGAAGATACCCTGGAGAAGGGAATGCCAACCCACTCCAGTATTCTTGCCTGGGAAATCCCATGGACAGAGGAGCCTGGCGGGCTACAGTCCTTAGTCATAAAGAGACAGACATGACTGAGTGACTAACACTACAGATAGGAAACCTAAGACTTGAAGAAATTAAATGATTGTCCTAGAGCCACCAGCCAGTAAGTAGCAGAGCCAGAGTCCCTCATCAGAATTTGCTCTTCTAAATTATAACTCCTGAGCATTGGTGACAAACTGGAAATGGGGTCATTCCTTCCTATACAATAAAATGAAATAAAGTAAAAGCTGTAGGTGAGCTAATAGCTGATTTTAACCGTTTTGATGCCTCAGAGTTCCTCTGCTCGAGGCCAGGTCTCCGTTTATTGCTCTAAATCAAAACAATCCCCCTGAATGCCCAATGAGGCTCTCAAATTGAGAAGTTGATTTTCATCAGAGTAAATGAAGAATATTATTATATTTTACACGTCAATAAATCAATGTAGCCCTAATTTTGCCACGCAGGAAATCAATTCTGGTCTTTCTAAACCATCAAAGATGTTATGAACAAAGTAATTTCACAAATTATGGCAAGTAACACATTTATTGATGACTGCAGTTTAGGAATTTAGAGTCTGTGAGCACTGTAATATAATATGGTGCACTGGCATGAGCCGAGTGAAATACAGATTATACGGTGAGACTATGATGCATCATTCGCTCTTAGTGGACTGGTAATAATTACTAGTTTCAAAGCAGCTCTTTCCATGTAATCTTTAGTCTCAATCGTAACAGCCCTTCTCATTGACATTACGATTACACTAGCTGCCCTCATGATCTAGAATATCTAGTTGATGGGAATACTAAAATGAGGTAGTGAAAACTGTATGTTGTGTGCTCATTATAAGAGAAAATGCCATTTTCTCTGACCTGATATATGAGAGAGAGGGGAGGGTAAAAGCCCAGTGTTAACATACTGTAGCATGATCACATAACTGGCTCTGAAAACAAAATTTGAGAAAGCTCAGGGCAGCAAAATAAAATGGACTTTCCTCATTTAAGCCTTTTCAAAAGGACCCAGATGAGATCCTTAATGGAGTGCTATAGATTTTGGAATTTATTCATGGTGCCTGCAAAACCAGCACTGCTAATTATAGGTGCAGTCCTGGGTTTCAATAGAATTATAAGGTAAAATACTATTTAAAGGCATTGGTAGTGATGAAAGTGTTAAGGACTTGCTTCAGCTGACAAATCTCCTTTTTACTTACCCAATTCAGATTGTCAGGCTAAATGTATGATAATAACACAGAGTCCTAGAGAGTCAAAGGAGAAAGCCACAGAGGGTCACGGTAGTTGGAACCAGATAGTTTTTTTCCTGCCTATTTAGGACCCAAGTCATTGTTCAACAACAACAAAAAAATTTATGAAAATAGTCTCAATGATGCTTTTTATTTCTCTTTGAAGCGAGGAGGCAAACAAAAATAGACAGATAATGTGATACTAATGTCAGCATTTTCTTTCAAAATCTTTCTGCCTTTTTTTTTCCCCCTTCCACATTAGGCAAATGTTTGAAACCTAATTTTGGTATCTTATCATCTAATCTTGTTAAAGAGATTTACCCCGGAGTGGGATATATTGAGTGAGAATATAAATGCATTGTAAAGTGAATTACAAGGTCAGGGCTGGGAGTCCACTATTCAGACAAGTGCTTGAGTGAGGCTGGCTTGTTTTGGAATATGAGTGTTTGGGGCTCCTGAGAAGATGCTGCCAGCTTCTCTTTCTGATTGGCTAAATGGAGGAATCATAATTGATTAATTCCTCATTCCCACTCTTTTACTCCATGGTGAATTTTTCCCTTTTTCAAAAGTTACTGACAAATACTCTCTGTGGCCTTAAGGAATGCCTCTTAGAAAGGGCGTGTGTGCTAAGTCTCTTCAGTGGTGTCCGGCTCTTTGTGACCCTGTGGATTGTAGCCGCCAAGCTCCTCTGTCCATGGGACTCTCCAGGCACGAATACTGGAGTGGGTCACCGTGCCCTCCTCCAGGGGATCTTCCCAGCCCTTAAAAGGGGGGACCTGAGAATATTTCCCGCTTGTGTTTTAAGCGTCCTTTCTTGAAATTCCTGGGGAGTTACTGATGTTTCTCATCCTAGCCCTCTGGCCACCAGCATCTGTGCCCTTTTGTGCCCTTTCAAACGCTGAGATGACTGGTAAACTGTTAGTGACTCCCTTGATTTATATGTTTTTTTAATTTAGCTAGCTCCAAAGAAGAATGATTGGGAAGTCAAGCTGGCCCCTTCTTTGCCACGGCGGCATTTCCCACTCTCGGGTTCTTTTCAGTGAGAGAGAAATAATGTGACTTAAGCAGGGCCCCTCTCCAGACGGC
Source organism: Oryx dammah (assembly GCF_014754425.2). NCBI lineage: Eukaryota > Metazoa > Chordata > Mammalia > Artiodactyla > Bovidae > Oryx > Oryx dammah. The sequence goes on along the minus strand of NW_024070209.1, from coordinate 42,504,666 downwards.
TTGGCGACTGGCCAGAGAGTTGACTAGCTGAACTGTATCTTTCTGTTTCTTTCTCAACTGGAGCTGAGGCTCAGCCGAGGGCGCAGGATGTTGTATAATTTGGTTCACGTTGTTAGCCTCTCAAAATAATGAGGAGGAGGCCAGTGTAGCATTTCTCAGCCTGCTGCCCGTCATGGTGCTGGCTGCTTTAACTGTTCTTCAATTCGGATGCCGTGTCTGCTTAAGTTGGCACCAGACACTCCTCCTAACTTCTCTAGACTTGCATTTGTTTGACTTGGGGGGACAACTCCTGAAGATTTGATACGGCCCATTGGTTAAGTCTGAATTAAATTTCTCTTTTGAGATTTTTTTGCAGCATCCCTTGAGATAAACATGGGAATCCCCACGAGGTGTTATGGAACCAGAATTAGGACTCACTGCCCCTTACACAAGCTGGGATGTGAGATGTTACTAGTCTCTCTTCCACGTAATTATTTCACAAGGACCTTCTCATGTTTAACAATATCAACAACTAGTGTGTTTTAGGCAAAGATTAAAAGCATTTCTAGGGCCATAGAGAATTGTAATGAGTTAACCTTCTCTTTTTTGATATCTCCATGAAATGATTGCCTATTTAGAAAGTTTACCTGCCACCCAGGGGGTTTTAGGAAGCAGGAGAGTTTCCTTTAGGTCACCTTGTCCAAGTCCCTCGCTTCATGGAGGAGGAAATAGAAACACAGAGATGAAATGGCTTGCCCCAAAAAACACAGCTGGTGAAAGATTGGAAAATTCGGAAGATAGTTGTTGAACTTCCCTAGAATATAGGGATCCTCATCCTTGAGCTTGGATTGGTCTAGATTTTTCTGCTTTAAAGACTGGATTTAAAATGCTTAGCACTGAGTCAAATGGCAGGAAGACTGCTTTGACAGACATTTGTTGGGCACCAATCCCCAGATGTACCAGCCCATTCTAGACACAGGGGATAGGATCAGCGAGGGCTTAGGCCTTGGGGTTGACAGCTGGGGGCAGGGAAGGCTGGAGGTGGAACATAAATAAGCAATTGCTGATGCCCTCCTCGGTGATTAAACATTGATGTTGGTGTTGTATTATTTTGCAGGTAAAGATGAGCCCAGCAGCTACACATGTACAACTTGCAAACAGCCATTCACCAGTGCATGGTTTCTCTTGCAACACGCACAGAACACTCATGGATTAAGAATCTACTTAGAAAGCGAACACGGAAGTCCCCTGACCCCGCGGGTTGGTATCCCTTCAGGACTAGGTGCAGAATGTCCTTCCCAGCCACCTCTCCATGGGATTCATATTGCAGACAATAACCCCTTTAACCTGCTAAGAATACCAGGATCAGTATCCAGAGAGGCTTCCGGCCTGGCAGAAGGGCGCTTTCCACCCACTCCCCCCCTGTTTAGCCCACCACCGAGACATCACTTGGACCCCCACCGCATAGAGCGCCTGGGGGCGGAAGAGATGGCCCTGGCCACCCATCACCCGAGTGCCTTTGACAGGGTGCTGCGGTTGAATCCAATGGCTATGGAGCCTCCCGCCATGGATTTCTCTAGGAGACTTAGAGAGCTGGCAGGGAACACGTCTAGCCCACCGCTGTCCCCCGGCCGGCCCAGCCCTATGCAAAGGTTACTGCAACCATTCCAGCCAGGTAGCAAGCCGCCCTTCCTGGCGACGCCCCCCCCTCCCTCCTCTGCAATCCGCCCCTCCTCCCTCCCAGCCCCCGGTCAAGTCCAAGTCGTGTGAGTTCTGCGGCAAGACGTTCAAATTTCAGAGCAACCTGGTGGTGCACCGGCGCAGCCACACGGGCGAGAAGCCCTACAAGTGCAACCTGTGCGACCACGCGTGCACGCAGGCCAGCAAGCTGAAGCGCCACATGAAGACGCACATGCACAAGTCGTCCCCCATGACGGTCAAGTCGGACGACGGCCTCTCCACCGCCAGCTCCCCGGAACCGGGCACCAGCGACCTGGTGGGCAGCGCCAGCAGCGCGCTCAAGTCCGTGGTGGCCAAGTTCAAGAGCGAGAACGACCCCAACCTGATCCCGGAGAACGGGGACGAGGAGGACGAGGAGGACGACGAGGAAGAGGAGGAAGAGGAGGAAGAGGAGGAGGAGGAGCTGACGGAGAGCGAGAGGGTGGACTACGGCTTCGGGCTGAGCCTGGAGGCAGCGCGCCACCACGAGAACAGCTCGCGGGGCGCGGTGGTGGGCGTGGGCGACGAGGGCCGCCCCCTGCCGGACGTCATGCAGGGCATGGTGCTCAGCTCCATGCAGCACTTCAGCGAGGCCTTCCACCAGGTCCTGGGCGAGAAGCATAAGCGCGGCCACCTGGCCGAGGCCGAGGGCCACAGGGACACTTGCGACGAAGACTCGGTGGCCGGCGAGTCGGACCGCATAGACGATGGCACTGTTAACGGCCGCGGCTGCTCCCCGGGTGAGTCGGCCTCGGGGGGTCTGTCCAAAAAGCTGCTGCTGGGCAGCCCCAGCTCGCTGAGCCCCTTCTCCAAGCGCATCAAGCTTGAGAAGGAGTTCGACCTGCCTCCCGCCGCGATGCCCAACACGGAGAACGTGTACTCGCAGTGGCTAGCCGGCTACGCAGCCTCCAGGCAGCTCAAAGATCCCTTCCTGAGCTTCGGAGACTCCAGACAATCGCCTTTCGCCTCCTCGTCGGAGCATTCCTCGGAGAACGGGAGCTTGCGCTTCTCCACGCCGCCCGGGGAGCTGGACGGAGGGATCTCGGGGCGCAGCGGCACGGGAAGTGGAGGGAGCACGCCCCATATTAGTGGTCCGGGCCCGGGCAGGCCCAGCTCAAAAGAGGGCAGACGCAGCGACACTTGTGAGTACTGTGGGAAAGTCTTCAAGAACTGTAGCAATCTCACTGTCCACAGGAGAAGCCACACGGGCGAAAGGCCTTATAAATGCGAGCTGTGCAACTATGCCTGTGCCCAGAGTAGCAAGCTCACCAGGCACATGAAAACGCATGGCCAGGTGGGGAAGGACGTTTACAAATGTGAAATTTGTAAGATGCCTTTTAGCGTGTACAGTACTCTGGAGAAACACATGAAAAAATGGCACAGTGATCGAGTGTTGAATAATGATATAAAAACTGAATAGAGGTATATGAATACCCCCTCCCTCACTCCCACCTGCCACCTCCTTTTTTCACCATTCCCCGCCCCCCCTACCCCATCGCCCTCCAGCCCCACAACCTGTAGGATTTTTTTCTAGTCCCATGTGATTTAAACAAACAAACAAACAGAAGTAACGGAAGCTAAGAAAATGAGAGTGCTTGTCACCAGCACACCTGTTTTTTTTTTCTTTTCTTTTTTTCTTTTTCTTTTTTTCCTTTATGTTCTCACCGTTTGAATGCATGTTCTGTATGGGGCAATACTATTGCATTTTACGCAAACTTTGAGCCTTTCTCTTGTGCAATAATTTACATGTTGTGTATGTTTTTTTTTTTTTTTTCTTTTTTAAACTTAGACAGCATGTATGGTATGTTACGGCTATTTTAAATTGTCCCCGATTCGTTGCTGAGAAAACACCGTTGCTGTTTCCAGTTCCGTTCTGAGAGAAAAAGAGAGAGAGAGAGAAAAAGACCATGCTGCATACATTCTGTAATACATATCATGTACAGTTTTCTTTTATAACGTGAGGAGGAAAAACAGTCTTTGGATTAACCCTCTATAGACAGAATAGATGGCACTGAAAGAAAATCTCTACACGGTAAATGTCTGTCTCTAAAGGGTTAAATATTATCAATTGGAGAGGAAGAAAAGGCCTTGAATTGACAAACTAACAGAAAAAAAAGTTTATTCTATCATTTGGTTTTAAAATATGAGTGCCTTGGATCTATTACAACCACGTTGATGGTTCTTTCTACTTGTTATAAACTTGTAGCTTAAATCAGCATTGGGTGAGGTAATAAACCTTAGGACCTAGAGTATAATTCTATATTGTATTTCTCACAACAATGGCTACCTAAAAATATGACCCGTTGTCCTAGTTAATCATCATTTTCCCTTTCGTTTAATCTTGTAAGCAAAACTGATTATACCAGTATAAAAGCTATTTTGCTCCTGGTGAGAGCTTAAAAGAAATGGGCTCTTTTGCCCAAAGTTTTATTTTTTTTAACTGATGAGTAAATTGAATGTGCAGCGTGCAAAGGCCCTGAAACATGATTAAATACATTAGTAAGGAATTCATTTTATGAAGTAACTTGTTTTAAATAATGTCTTTTGAAGAAAAGTTCTGGCACCAGAAGAAATAGATCCAGACCTACTTGGTTGTCAAATGGACAATCGAACAATAAATGTTAGGACCTCGAATAGCATGTTAAAAAGAAGAGACTGACGATAAGGTTTGACAGAGGGTAACAGAGGGGGAAAAATATGTGATTTATTAGCACAACATGGTACTCTTTGCCATTTTAAACTAGAACAGGTGTATAAGCTAATATTGATACAATGATGATTAACTATGAATTCTTAAGACTTGTGTTTAAATGTGACATTCTTAAAAAAGAAGAAAAAGAATTTTAAGAGTAGCAGGATATATGTCTGTGCTCCCTAAAAGTTGTACTTCATTTCTTTTCCATACACTGTGTGCTATTTGTGTTAACATGGAAGAGGATTCATTGTTTTTATTTTATTTTTTTAATTTTTTCTTTTCTTTTCTTTTTTTTTTTTTTTTATTAAGCTAGCATCTGCCCGAGTTGGTGTTCAAATAGCACTTGACTCTGCCTGTAATATCTGTATCTTTTCTCTAATCAGAGATACAGAGGTTGAGTATAAAATAAACCTGCTCAGATAGGACAATTAAGTGCACTGTACAATTTTCCCAGTTTACAGGTCTATGCTTAAGGGAAAAGTTGCAAGAATGCTGAAAAAAATAATTTGAACACAATCTCATTGATGAGCATTTTTAAAAAAAAAAACTAAAAAAAAAAAAAACTTTGCCAGCCATTTACTTGACTAATGAGCTTACTTACTCGGACTCAACATTGCAAGCGCTGTGAATGGAAAACAGAATACACTTACCATAGAGATGAATGATTGCTTTCGCTTCTACAGTGCAAGGATTTTTTTGTACAAAACTTTTTTAAATATAAATGTTAAGAAAAAAATTTTTTAAAAAAACACTTCATTATGTTTAGGGGGGAACTGCATTTTAGGGTTCCATTGTCTTGGTGGTGTTACAAGACTTGTTATCCATTTAAAAATGGTAGTGGAAATTCTATGCCTTGGATACACACCGCTCTTCAGGTTGTAAAAAAAAAAAAACATACATTGGGGAAAGGTTTAAGATTATATAGTACTTAAATATAGGAAAATGCACACTCATGTTGATTCCTATGCTAAAACACATTTATGGTCTTTTTTCTGTATTTCTAGAATGGTATTTGAATTAAATGTTCATCTAGTGTTAGGCACTATAGTATTTATATTGAAGCTTGTATTTTTAACTGTTGCTTGTTCTCTTAAAAGGTATCAATGTACCTTTTTTGGTAGTGGAAAAAAAAAAAAAGACAGGCTGCCACAGTATATTTTTTTAATTTGGCAGGATAATATAGTGCAAATTATTTGTATGCTTCAAAAAAAAAAAGAGAGAGAAACAAAAAAGTGTGACATTGTACAGATGAAAAGCCATATAATGGCGGTTTGGGGGAGCCTGCTAGAATGTCACACGGATGGCTGTCATAGGGGTTGTACATATCCTTTTTGTTCCTTTTTCCTGCTGCCATGCTGTATGCAGTACTGCAAGCTGATAACGTTGGTTTGGTATGTAGTGTGCTTTTTGTCCCTTTCCTTCTACCACCCTACATTCCAGCATCTTACCTTCATATGCAGTAAAAGAAAGAAAGAAAAAAAAAGGAAAAAAAAAAAAACAAAACAATGTTTTGCAGTTTTTTTCATTGCCAAAAACTAAATGGTGCTTTATATTTAGATTGGAAAGAATTTCATATGCAAAGCATATTAAAGAGAAAGCCCGCTTTAGTCAATACTTTTTTGTAAATGGCAATGCAGAATATTTTGTTATTGGCCTTTTCTATTCCTGTAATGAAAGCTGTTTGTCGTAACTTGAAATTTTATCTTTTACTATGGGAGTCACTATTTATTATTGCTTATGTGCCCTGTTCAAAACAGAGGCACTTAATTTGATCTTTTATTTTTCTTTGTTTTTATTTTTTTTTTTATTTGGATGACCAAAGGTCATTACAACCTGGCTTTTTATTGTATTTGTTTCTGGTCTTTGTTAAGTTCTATTGGAAAAACCACTGTCTGTGTTTTTTTGGCAGTTGTCTGCATTAACCTGTTCATACACCCATTTTGTCCCTTTATTGAAAAAAATAAAAAAATTAAAGTACACAATGTAAGCTTCTTGTGTCCTCATTTGACACACTCTGTAAATTACTTTCAAGAAAATAACAGGTTTTAAGAGAAGGCCAGTCAGTCTTTTTCAGGATTATTTCTATGGGCATTTTGATGCGTGTATTATACCCTAAAGGAACATAAAGTACTTACTATATTAAAATAGACATATCTCAAGCCATGGAAATAGTTTTTAGACTTTATAGTTCTAGAATAATTTTCAAGAAATGGAAAGTGTTTTCAGTCTGATGTTAAAAACTTTCCCTCCATCTCTTAGCAGTAATCCATTCAGATATAAATGAAAAACTTACTGGTAATAGCATCTTAAACTTTTATTCCCTCTGGATTTTTTTTTGCTGTTCTTGTCTGAAAGTTCTTTTCTATTCTCCCAACCTTCCCTATGGTAGAACATAATGTAAAAAAGATGTTTTTTTTTAATCAGCTCTTTTCTTTCCGAGTAAGAGTCTTTCCTCATACCCAAAATAACCCCACCCCTCAAATCTAAAAATCCAGAAATGAAAGCGTCAGGTAAAAAAAGAGAGAGAGAAAAAGAAAGGAGTAACTAGGAGTTTAGCCAGCTTAAGCCCAGTGTGTGGAATCAGCCACTGATTTCCTGAGATACATGAAGGTTTGCTCTGTGATTCTAAGACCCTAAGGGACCCTAGATGGGACAGATGTTTTAGCTATTTTTACAGAGTCTTTTTGACTGATAGCAAATGAGAGTGGGAATACCCTTTAGTTATCTTTTGGCCTACCAACAGACTTATAAAATGAAGCAACATCTTTGAAAAGCAAGTTAGGTTTGTCTTAAAAGCCCCTCCTTAGAAATCTGTGTTGTCATTTTTACAAATACTGCATGTTGCAGCATCTACACGCGTACCTCTGTGATACTGTCTCCCTGTTCCCAGTGTAGATGAATGGATATGACATTGTTCTTATTTTTGTAAAAACCAAAACAAAAGCCATTCTGTTGTCTTGTGGTAGCATTTCTGTTGCTCAGTTCTTATGCCCTGGTGCCTTGTGAGGTGGCCTTTTCACGGAATGCCTTTTGTCTGAGGCAAGAATAGTTTTATCTTTCTAAAATACAGAGAAAGTAGGTGTACTTTTTTAAAAGTCTGATCGGGTGGAAAGCAGAGAGGCAGAGAGGAATCCGGTAAGAGATGATTTGGGAGAGTATAGTGGAGGAGCTGGGGTGGCATGAGGGGGTACTTACAGAAGGTGATAGTTGGCAGTGAAGTGAGGGGAGATATATGTGTTTTAGATAAGTTTACTTCACCAACGCAACCAGAATGCTGTTCAAGACATAGAGAAATAGTCTTCAGTGCCATGCCAGCTTCAGATACAGTAACTTCTGCTTCACCATATTGAACGTCTGTAAAACTGCTGTGTGTTCCTATCGCTCCTTTATTAGGAGCTGTGAGTACAGCTGTGTAGGTTTTATATACAGTATTCATTTTGATTTCTCCATATATGATGCTCTTAGTGTAATTAAATTTTGCATCCTGACAGACAGAATTAATAGTGGATACTCTATGCTTGTATGCTCAAATTTCTTAAATCAAACGGGGACTGGGGAGGGGTGCAAACATTTGGTGATAAATCACAAATTATGTTTGATTTACATAATCCCAGAGTTAAATAAATTTATTGGGAGACAGGTTCTTCAGGGTTCTCAATCTCCTGACTTATTGAAACCCTCCTATAAAATATTATTCCTGAAGCTGTGTGAATAATAGAAGCCTGAAAACCTAGGCAACAAGAAGATAGTTTATAAATGACATCTTGCATCCGGAACACTAAAATTAAAAATCTTAATTTAAATAATAAAAAAACATTTCCAACAGTAGATGAATTCATGATAAAGTTTTTTAAAACAAAGAAACAATAAGGATGAACACATTTCAGGATTCTCAAGTTAAATGAATTGTGACACCCCTGATGTGCTGAGTGCTTGAATGCCTGGTGCTTAAAATGTTCTCTTTTAAAAATCTTCATTTTGAAAACAATAAACAGGAGTACAGTAAATAACTATGTCTCACAGATTTTAACTGAGACACCCTGCCTTACATGTAGTACCTTCATCCCCAAACCACGTACAGTCCTCTCTGTTTAGGATTTACAAAAAGAGTGAGACGGACGTATTTTAAAGGTTAAGAAGTAAGATTGGTTCTTCATTTGTACCAGCACTGGCAGGAAGTGTGAAGTAGCCGAGTTTTTTCCCAGGGCATTCTGTAATAGAACTGTTTATTTAAATACCATTTCTGTATATGCAATAAGTTCATCCTGTATATATTCATAATGCTGGAAGTGAGAACTTGAAAGGAAGTGGCAGTGGGAGTTAGATATCATTTCATTTGGGGAAATAAGGAAATGAGATGGTTTGTTCACAGACACTAAAAGTTTGTTAAAAGGTACTGGGATATGTCAGGCCTTCCTGAAAAGGAGTTGAGAAACCTCAGGCCCCACCCTGTCCTGCTCCAAACACTTTACTCTCAGAGAGTGAGGGAGGAAATTCAGAATTTCCATTTTTTAAACCGCTCCCCTGCTCCATGATTTCCTATGACTGTGTTGTAATCGTGTGTTCTTCATTATGATTTGTTCCTCCATTGTCCCTGGGCCTGGTGTTTTCAAGAATGTTCACATCCTATACTCTTTTTTTTTCTCTCCCCACCCCCTAGACTTCCCATTTAAAAAGAAAAAAAACTGTGGGACTTCTGGTGGTATAAGGATGGGGTTGGCAGTGCTCTTTAAACCTGCTTGGAAAAATGTGTTTTAAAAGATTGTTAGATTTTTAAAGATTGTTAGCTTTCAAAAGGCATTAGCCACTCAGCAAATTTTCCTGTCTTCTAAGACCCTGCCACTTTCCCAATTAAAAATAAATGAACCCCTTTTTAGGGACATGAACATCAGAACACATAGATGGAATTGGGATGATGTACATTTACTCCAGGGTTGCTTTAGCTACAAATGGTAGACATGGGTTGTTGGGTCTGCACTTTTGCTTGCTGTCATCTTGTTATCCCATTAGGCCACTGTTTCATTTAGTAAAACACATGGCCAATGAATCAGCCTTTAGGGGGATGGGCCTGTTTCTCTCTCTCTCTCTATTTCCCAGTGTCATTCATGATCATGGGAGGTGATCAATTCCTCCCTTTCACTTGGAAAAGGAGACCAATACAGTTCACATGGGTTATTGTAGTCAAGAACCTAAACTTGGCTGAACGCAACTCAATGGTTGATCCAAATACTGTTTTTCCTTTCTGTAAAGTGATAAAGGGAGCATTTATCAGGTCTTTACAAGATGGCAGAAAAGGCAAATTAAGCCATCTCCCCAAGGTCTGTCCTCTAAAGCAGGGCCCCCAAAACCATGGGGGGGGGCGGGTTGTGTTTTTAAATAATGGTTGACGTGGTGCATGCCCATGCTAGCTATATACTTTGTCTGTTGGGATTTTAAATAGCAGCAGGCTGACAAAGTGGCTTGAAGAGGGTATCAGCGAAAGGAGCTTCAACGACAGTGACTTAGGGCTGGGCCCGGAATGGGGATTCCTCAGAGCCCACCTGGATACAGCAGGCCCCTCAGCTCAGGTCTCCAGGCTCAGGGTGGGTTTTCGGAAAGCAGCCGAGCTCCAGACCCTGGGGCCTCCTGCGGCGCCAAGTCAGGGGAGAAGAGGCCCCAGGCCCCTGCTTCGGGTCGCCATGGCAACGAAGCCTGGAATGCCACAGTGGTAGCCCTCTTCCTCGGCACATCCCACATCCGGACTCCCAGTTCTGCTGCTGCAAGTCAATGTATACAGCAAGGGAGGAGCCCTGAAGGAAAATAACCGCTCCCTTCTTCCCTCCATCACTGCCTTGCCCCCTCACAAAAAGAAAAAAAAAAAAGAAAAGAAAACTGCATGTTTGAAAGAAACTACAGGCAGTTTTTGGTGCCATTTGGGAGCAACTGTTTTGAGTTCTGGTTTCCTCTTCAGAGATTTGTTCGCCTCTTGTAAATCGTTGGCTGCTTTGACGTTGAACTTGATAACATTTCATGTTTTCGTTGTGCTGCTTTTACATCAATTTTTATTTTTTTGTTTCTTTATAATTTTATTATTATTTTAAGGAAATGTCCCCCTCCCTCCCCCCTCCCCTGTTCTCCTCAACCAAAGGACTGTTTCCTACTCAGTTTTCTCAGTCATAAGGGCGAGTGTTTCCTTCCAGGTGTGTCCCCAGCTCATTAGGACTATCCTGGGATGGGGAGGGGGTCTGGGTCCTTTGGGGGAGGAGGGGAGAGAGGTGTGGGAAAGAACTCAGAGGTCAGAGATCTGGGGGAGGTGGGGAGATTCAGGTTTAAATCATGCTTAAGATGCCGGTGGCTCAACCTGTGTTTAAGTTGTAATTTTTAAAAAGCTAGTTAGAGAACAGAAAATCACTGGGCCAAGTCACACCTGTATTTTTTTTTTTTTTCCTCCCTCCTCTGTCTCCAACCTCTTTCTAGGTTCTTCACACACCCCCATTCGGCGTAGTGCCCAGAGAGCTCAAGATGTGTGGCAGTTTTCGGATGGAAGCTCGAGAACCCTTAAGTTCTGAGAAAATTTGAACCCCCAGGGGTGGGGTGGACGCGAGCCGCCCAGCCGACATCTGCGTGGTCTGTCATCCTGCTAGTTTGTGATGTTTTCTGACAGTAGCCTCCAAGAAGCCGTTGTGCGAAGACAGAGTCCTGCAGTGTCCTTCCTCCCCGGGCCTGCAGTGTCATTTTATTTATATTTTTTAATAAAAAGTAAAAACAAAAAAACAGACCCACATTGGAACAGTGAATCAGTCCCCTAGAGAGGGTCTGTGGACCACCGCTGCTCTGAGTGCCGTCCTGGCCCCTCCGAGACCAGCCAACCCAATTCCCTGTCTTGTGGAAATGAGCATGAGTTCCCCAAACCCCTTGTTTCTATACATTCTATGTTGTCTTTTAAGAAGTGTGCTTAACATTGACACAATAAATGTTGGAGCTTTAGGTGGTGTTTGTTTGTTCTTTAATTATTAATGCTTATAAGACAATGCAGCTGCTTTAGAACTGTGTTTCTGAACCCATGTCTTGCAGACACCTATCGGGTGGGAAGGAGGGACAGATTTGAGGGATGGGTAGGAGGTGTAGGAGGGGAAATAGGTTACTGCTTATCAGATGGCATAAATTTTCAAGGAGAATCAAAATGCAAAACTTGGGAATAAATCATAGCAATATCATAATTAATGTAGTAGTGGTGTTGCTGTTTATTAATGCTGAAGTGGAGTTTTCCTAACTGTCTGACTTACAATTTGCATACCATTAAATAATGCATAATATGGCACACTGAATTCTGTTTTTCAAATATATGCTTTTGGTGGCTACTATGCCGGATTTGAGTTTGTCTTTTAATTTAGCTCAAGAAAGATAATGTCACTGAGTTAGTGGTAAATCCCAAAGAAGGTGATGAATATCAGTAGTTGTTTATTAAATATTCTAATTTTAGGTTCCCAAACCTTCAGCAAATATATCTTAGCCCAAACAAACAAACATAAAGCTTCTTTATTACTCACACCAGGAAATTTGGGGCAGATTTTATAAGGGGAAAAGATGATGGGAGGAAAGAGTTCCACATCAGAACACTCTGTTGTCATTGTAGTAGTGCCCCATTCCTTAGAAATTAGTGACACAAATAAGTTAGGTCTACAAATGAGTGATAAAAATTCCTTCTGGCTCAGTTAATTTGCAAAGAACTTTTCTCACTTTGGTGTTTTCTATTGCCTAGAGATCCAGACGAGAACTAGAGACAATACAGCATATTAAAACAGGTTTATAAATAATAGAACTCAGACACCTGTGTGTTGCAAATTTACATATTGGCTGTGAACGCAAGTAGGGAAAATCTTACCCATTCACCCTCTGGCTAGGTTACCTAGCCTAGTGAGAAGACAGCAAAATAATTGGCATCTGGATTCTTTCCTGGTTATTCATAAATAATGACTCCTCACAGTCATGTGCTGCCTTATGCGTGATACGGGGCTTTCATGTGCATTGTTTCATCTGATCCTCGGTGGAATAGATCTCAAGACTTCCACTTTGTGGATGAGAAGACTGAGGCTCACCAAAGTTAAGAGCTTGCCCAAAGCCATGTCATTGAGGACAGCAGAGAAGCCAGTGTTCTGGTGTCTTGTCAGCTTAATTCCACTGAACTCTGACTGGTCGAAAGGACTGTTGTCTCACCACGTTAGCACACAAGTTGTAAACGTTCATCAACCCACACACGTATGGCTCTCACTCAGAGATCGGAGATGTCCACTATGAGGGCACACAAAGATGTCTTTTCCTACAACTACCTATATGCACTGCAGAGGGGAGCTTGGAGCAAGCATGACAAATAACTCTGGTCGATGAGGTGGCCTGGATGAGTTTTTGAGAGTTCCTCTCATCTAGGTGAGATGGGACTGCCAAGCAAGGGTTATTTTTTGGAGGAACATTTCCTGCCCCATGCTCTGCCTCTGTGTAACTGAAACCTCAGACCATTAGGGATTCCGGGACAACATCTACCCAGAACGTGCTAAGCCCCTTGCCAATACCTAGAAATGGTAACTGCTTCACACAGGAGAGCCGACTGAAATAGAACAAACAATCCTGGATTTGAGGACAACTTCAGCCTTGGTGCTTGCTACACTTTAATTTCTGATCTGTGTGTTTCTGCCTCTACCTCTTATTTCTTCTTGGAGCCGGTGTGTAAATAAATGGTATCTCTAGAAGTAGGATGGCTGGGGGGAGCAGAGGGAGTAGGTAAGGGGTATATTTTTCTTAGTTCTCCTTTTGGAGAAGAAAGAGGCCTCGTTGAAGCAAACAAACAAAAAACAAACCAACCCCAAACTCCAGACTCCACATATCTTCCCCCATACCCTTTTCTATTGAAAGAAAATAACAATTCATTTTTGAAATTCATTGTGAGATGATGGTGGTGCACTAGGGCTAGAACTTTTGAAAGCCCATGCAAGATGGATGATTTGGGAAGACATCTCCCTGTGTGATATGCCAAGGTCATGTTTCTCCATGAATGGTGGAAGCAGCTGAAGGGACAGACAAATCTGATTGGGGTGCTTACTGTGCCCTCTCCCCAGAGGGAAACTTCAAATTGCAGAGAGATTAATTGGTTGCCAGGCATGCACCGAGCATGGACTAGAAGACACAGGCCTGGGTTCTCAGGAAGGTAGGGACCAAATACCGGACATTGTTCTCACCCTCCCAAGCCTGGTCCATGAACATTAATTCTGTGGTCTGTCCAGACTGTCACACTAAAGAAAAAGTTCTGTTAGCTGTCTGGGTCCATGGTGGCAGAGACTCAGTAGCTTCTATAGCACCCAGCACCAGGCCATTTGAATATTGGTGGTGCTGGAGAAAAAAGTGACTGTATCAAAACCAGTGATAAAGAAAGAAACAAACAAAAATGGTGGTAATGAAAAATCTTAGGGAAGAAGAGCAATCGTGGAACCTACTGAGGTCTAATTGAGTGCCCAGACCTCGGCTAAATGTATCCTGGACATTTTTACTTGGAGTTTTCCAGAGTATATTAAAGTCCCATCTTTCAAGCAGTAAGGAATATCTTTCCAGTTTTTTGACTTGATTTTCTTTTTTTGAAAGCTAGATGGTGAGGTGAATGGTGAAGATGATTATTCATATTAACAGGTTTTTCCCCAGTGTTAATGTTTATTCCTATGAAGAATTCTTATATAGATTAGTATCCCCAGAGAGTAGAAGTGGAGAGGATCAGAATGGAAGTGTTTCGTGGGTGTTGTTTCTCTTCTTACATGCCACACAACATTGGTTCCTTTTTGGGTGGAGTGAGAGGGAAGAGATTTAAGGAATTTCCATAGTGGTTGTGAAGATTTCATTGAGTTCAACTGGAAGTTCAGAAGCCACATGTGTTCAAGTACACCTTTCAAGGACCATTCTGAGTTCTTCATCAACAGGGAAATAGTAAGGTGAGGCTCCTTTTTCCTGACTCCCTAGAGGAGATAGCACTTTCCAGTTTTCACTTCTCCGGGGGTACATTAAGCTAAAAAATGTCTCAATTCCAGCACAGTCCAGAAGCAGTCGTTCTTTCTCTTCCTATCTTCGTGTAAATTAAGATATCTATTGCTGGGACTTCCCTGCCTGGTAGTCCAGTGGCTAAGGCTCTGTGCTCTCAGTGCAGGGGCCCCAGTTTGATCCCTGGTCAGGGAACTGGATCCTATATGCTGCACTTAAAAAGACCCTGCATACCACAAGAAAGATTCCAGGTGCTGCAACTAATACCCAGCTCAGTCAAATAAATAAATACATTAAAAAAGAAATATATCTATATAGTTAAATTACATTACCTTTCTCCTTGCTTTATATTTTTAAAAAATGCTCCCAGGAAATAATGAAGATTTATAGAGTACTTTTGGGCTTCCCTGGAGGCTCAGATGGTAAAGGATCTGCCTGCACTGCAGGAGACCTGGGTTTGATCCCTGGGTCTGGAAGATCCCCTGGAGGAGGGCATGGCAATCCACTCCAGTATTCTTGCCTGGAGAATCCCATTGACAGAGGAGCCTTGTGGGGCTACAGTCCATGGGGTCACAGAGAGTGGGACACGACTGAGTGACTAACACTTCCAGACTTTCATAGAGCACTTTTACAGACATGACTATCAATTTTCCTAGGAATTCTAAACCTTCGGTAGGACAAGAATAGACTAAAGCTTGAAAGGAACCACAGCAATCATTCATTTTACAGAGCAACAGAGGCAACAGGGCAACAGAGGCCTAAAGATTAAGTGAAGGACCTAAAATCACACAGCTTGAAAAAAGTGAGAGCCAAGCTTGAAACCACACAGTTAGTGGCTAAGCCAGAATTGGAACCCAAGCCTGCAGCTCCTGTGCAAAAAAATTCAAGCTGCAAATCTTTCCCTTGTGACCTACTAAATTCAGAATCAGGAATGGCAGAAAAAGTGTGCATTACAGAAGGACTTAAGAATGAAATCGAAAGCTTGTTTTGGTGCCAGTCCTAGTGGGGAGTATGTAAGTGTGTCCCATATTTCAAGGGTTTCTAAATGGCATCCTGATGACAGGGTACATTGAGGTCACTACCTGGAAAGACTCCTCCTTTAATCCACCCCTCTGATGGTAGAAATGAACTTAGGATCCACAAATTGCTGGGAGACAGCATTTAAAGTTTAAAGGGCATAAAAAAAAGCTACTCACCAAACCAAATTCATCTCAAATGTCTTAAATAGATCTCACAATCTGTTCCATTCTCTAGGCAAGATTTAAGGGAAACGCCCACCTAATTTGCATTTCATGGCCTCATCGCATCCAGTTAGAGAATTCAAATGGCCAATAGTATGACCTGAATTCTGTTACTAGGGATATTTAATTTTGAGTTCAAAGATGGTGAGAGAGCAATGAACTAAATGGAGGGTTGGCTGAAATGGTATACAGCTCTGAGTTGTGAAGATTATTCCACTTACTAATGCTGTTTAGGCTGCACAGTCCTTTTCTGTGCAAAGTGAAATCTTAAGTCACTTCCCCCCTTGATCAGGGGTTCCTGGCTCTGTTTTTGTTGTTTATCGCTAAGTCATGTCCGACTCTTTTGCGACTCCATGGACTGTGGCCTGGGCTTCCCAGATTGCTCTAGTGGTAAAGAACACACTTGCAGGAAACATAAGAGATGCAGGTTTGATCCTTGGGTCAGGAAGATCCCCTGGAGGAGGTCACAGCAACCCACCCCAGTATTTGTGCCTGGAGAATCGCATGGACAGAGGAGCCTGGCGGGCTCTAGTCCATGGGGTCGCAAAGAGTCGGACACAACTGAAGCGACTTCTCACGGATGCATGGACTGTAGCCTGCCAGGCTCCTCTGTTCATGGGGTTCTCCAGGCAAGAATACTGAAATGGGTTGCCATTTCCTTGGGCAAAGGATCTTTCCAACCCCGGGATCAAACCTATGTCTCCTGCACTGCAGGCAGATTCTCTCCCACCGAGCCACCTGGGAAGCGCTCCTGGCTCTGTGTGGAGATGTACAAATTCTGTCTCAACTTTTTATTAGTCAGGTCTTCTACTGCCATTTCTTTTCTTGCCAGCCATCCTTTGATTCACATTTACTTCTTTGAATGGACATGGGTTGACTCTGAATGTCTTGAGACCAATAGGACTGCAACTGCTGTGCACAGCAGCTGTTTAGAGCCTGCATGGGCAAAGCCATCCCTGAAATAGGAGCAGGATGGCAGGAACTCTTACGGAGCAACAGCAAATCAAATATCCCTGTTGAGGATGGTCTGAAAGGAAGTAATTTGCCTGATTTTTTTTCCCCTTGGTGATAGTTCCCTGAATTTCCAGAAATGGTAACGCAAAAAGGGAACTTCTGTTGTCCCTTCTGCTCCTCTCTCCCTGGCGATTTGTCTGTCCTCTCTTCTCAGGCACACAGAAAGCAAGCCTAGGGAGATGTGCGTGAAAATTCTCTCCCTTTGGTGCTAAGATGTGTTGCTCATGCTCTTTTTCAGAGTGCCTGATTTTACCTGTTGCGGGCTTCCCTACACTAAGGGGAAAAATGAAAGTGCAAATACTCCTCTTTGGAGCAACAGCTCTCTCAAAGCTCAGAACCCAGAAACATGAGAGGTTTTCTTTTAAAGGGGTCACCTTTTATGGATTTGCTGGTAGCCACCTTGCCTTATATGTGGAGTTCTTTTCATTTTTCAGCTTCTTCCAGTGTGTGTGTGTGCCAGCTCAGTCGCTTCAGAGTGTCCAACTCTGCGACCCCATGGTCTGTAGCCCTCCAGGCTCCTCGGTTCATGGGATTCTCCAGGCAAGAATACTGGAGTGGGTTGCCGTGACCTCCTCCAGGGGATCTTCCTGACCCAGGGATCGAACCGTTATCTCCTGCATCGCAGGTGGATTCTTTACCCCTAAGCCCCCGGGGAAGCCCTCGTCCAGAGTGCATTTTTTTTCCCTCTGACATGGTGATGGATCAGGGATGGACTCCTGGTAGTTTTGATCCAGGCTGATGAAAAGTGCTGGTCTCTGAGTTGGCAATTTTGGGTTGTAATCCTGGCTTTATCTTTGTCTTGCTCACCTACCTGGTGTCCTCTCTCTGTACTTGACTCCATTCAAGGCCCATTTCTTCCTCTAAAGAAGGAAGGACACACCCTGCTTCCCACCACCTTTCACCCAGCAGCACAGAACATTCAAAATAGTATGAATACTCTGGACTCCACATAGGATGAGGGGTACTGACAACCAGTCTTGATGACTGTGGGGATGTGGGGTTGCGGTCCATCTTAAGAGTCTCTTTTTCTTTGCTTTCGGTTAGCAGACCCATTTTTTTTTTTATAAGTTTATGTCACAGAAAAAAAAAGCTGTAATGATTTTTGTTTGAACTCTAAAGCTGTCATGTTTTTAAAATGTTTAAATTTTGGAGATGGTTGCATTTGCAATGCTCAGGTGAGTTTTATCACTTCAGTGCATCTTAAAGTTGGAGGTCCCTCTCTACCCCTCACTCTGCTGGAGGGTAGCTTTGGAGGACAGCCTTCTTCCACAGACCTTGTGCATCTAACCCAAGGGTTGCAAAGCACCACACATCTTCTGATGCCTGGAAACTGCAGGCCAGGCCATGTCCAAAATGTGACATCTGATTGAGCACCTAACTCTTATTGTCCTCAGCTGTTTTGCCTGGTAAAGAGCAAAACACGGGTTAAAGCAGAAATGATAATACCAGTTAATGTTTATTGAGAATTTACTATGTGCTGGGAATAACAATGAGGGTTTTCTTTTTTATGAAAATATTTAGTTTATCTATTTGGCTGCCTTTGGTATTAGTTACAGCACTTGAGCTCTCTAGTCGTAGTGTACTGGCTTATTTGCTCCGCGACATGTGGGAACTTAGCTCTCTGATCAGGGATTGAACCTGCATACCCTGCACTGCAGGGTGGATTCTTAACCACTACACAACCAGGGAAGTCCCACAATAAGAGTTTTCCATGCATATTCTTGTTCTTATGTCTTCTTTATAACCACCTTGTGGGGACAGCTACTACTATTATTCCTGTTTTACTGAAGCTTCAGTTGAGTTCAGTTCAGTTATTTCAGTCTCTCGGTCATGTCCGATTCTTTGTGACCCCATGAATCGCAGCACGCCAGGCCTCCCTGTCCATCACCAACTCCCGGAGTTCACTCAAACTCATGTCCATTGAGTCATCTCATCCTCTGTCGTCCCCTTCTCCTCCTTCCCCCAATCCCTCCCAGCATCAGGGTCTTTTCCAATGAGTCAACTCTTCACATGAGGTGGCCAAAGTATTGGAGTTATAGCTTCAGCATCAGTCCTTCCAATGAACACCCAGGACTGATCTCCTTTAGGATGAACTGGTTGGATCTCCTTGCAGTCCAAGGGACTCTCAAGAGTCTTCTCCAACACCACAGTTCAAAAGCATCAGTTCTTTGGTGCTCAGCTTTCTTGACAGTCCAACTCTCACATCCATACATGACCAGAGGAAAAACCATAGCCTTGACTAGACAGACCTTAGCTGGCAAAGTAATATCTCTGCTTTTGAATATGCTATCTAGGTTGGTCATAATTTTCCTTCCAAGGAGTAAATGTCTTTTAATTTCATGGCTGCAATCACCATCTACAGTGATTTCGGAGCCCCCCAGAATAAAGTCTGACACTGTTACCACTGTTTCCCCATCTATTTCCCATGAGGTGATGGAACCAGATGCCATGATCTTCGTTTTCTGAATGTTGAGCTTTAAGCCAACTTTTTCACTCTCTTCTTTCACTTTCATCAAGAGGCCTTTCTAGTTCCTCTTCACTTTCTGCCATAAGGGTGGTGTCATCTGCATATCTGAGGTAATTGATATTTCTCCCGGAATTAGAGACATTAAAATGACCTGTCCAAGGTTATACCATTGGTACTGCTGCTGTGAATCCTCACTCTGGAATCCTCTTAACCTCTACATACAGGCCTCCAGGGACTATCTCATTCTATAGTTTTGTCGTCATATGTAATGCCATGGTTGAGGGTATCATATGAAAATAATATGAAAACAATGCTAATTAAACTGATTAGGAAGTGTACTCAAAATGGCTTTGCTGACTGGGTTCTGGTTCTGTTAACTACTGAGCAAGGTCAGAGTCAGTATTTCCCATGGTGCTTGCATTTCTATTTGTCCTTGGTGCTGGAAGATGAGTTTGATTTTGTTAGGCATATCTGAGGAATTCACTCATGCATCTGCAGCAAGGCTCATTCATTGTTCAATCAACAAATATTTATTAGGTCCCTGCTATAAGCAACCTACAGAGCTAAGTGCTGGGGAAGGAGGCAAAGAGGTAAAAGGCACAGTCATTGCCCACCAGAAATGGCCACCAGTGGAGAATTAAATTAATTAGAATCTTCCTAAATAACTAGTCTTAGTTGAGTTGATGTGGTGAGAACAGTGAGCCTTTTAAAATGCTAATATATAATTCACTTTGCCAGCGTAGACAGCAGTCCCAGGCAAGGGGCTTCAGAGCTCCCAAATGAATGGGAATGATATTCTTTATACCTTACCAGTAGGATGCACACTTAAAAAGTTGTTTTCAAGTGGTGGAGACGAGTATACACTGATGTTTCTTCATCTGGCCCTAGCTTATTGGGAAAAAATAACAGCAGGTAATTTAGAAGGAGGGAGGAATAGAAACACAGTTCTTGTTCTGGGATCAAAGATAAGTGACCTATAAAGGGATACGTCCAGGTATTCAACCGTCTGAGCTGTCTGTAACTGATTATTTACATCTAATGCAATCTAAATGGAGCATGACAAAGACATCTTTACTTCTCTTACATGCAGTCCTATGATCTCTCTCAGAACATCAACATCAGCTAAGCTGGTTTTCTCTACCTACAATGTGCAAGGTGAAGTTCTAGCCACAGTGGATAACTATAAAAACTATAGAGATTCCCTGGTGGTACAGTGGATAAGAATCTGGCTGCTAGTGCAGGGTACCCAAGTTCAATCCCTGGACTAGGAAGATCAGCGTGCCTTGAACAACTAAGCCTGTGTGCTACAACTACTGAGCCCGTGTATCTAGAGCCTGTGCTCTGCAACAAGAGAAGCCACCTCAATGAGAAACCCATGCACCGCCCGGAAGAGTGGCCCTGGCTCGCTGCATCTAGAGAAAGCCGCTCGCAGCAACAACGATGCAGCACAACCAAAAAACAAACAGAAACAAATAAATAATTTAAAAAAGAACCCCCCCCAAATTATAACACCCCACCTCACTAATGTGAGGGATAAGACTATAAACATACAAGCAAATAATAAGTAATTAATAACTAAAAGGTACAATAGGATTAATTCAGAAGTGAGATATGAAGTGTAGGAATGTAAAGGAAGATAATTTCTTTGGGACTCACAAAGATGTTGAGCTTTTGGTTGGTCATCAAAGGTAGGCTAGGATTTAGATGATGAAGAGAAAGCATGAGAGCAAGTCAATTCAAACTACTGTTGTGATGCTTGGAGGGCAATAGGTAGACCAGTGAGGCAGGAAAAAAAAAAGGTTTTCTATGAAAATCACAGAAAATAAGGTTGGAAACTAATCTGGAGCCATTTTGTGGAGAGGCTTTAATGATAGGCTTAAGGGGTTTATATTATAGTCAACAACAAGTCTTTCAAAATTATGCCCACAGAAAAGTCTTAGGAAGAGTGTGACCAGGTATAGAATGGATTGACAAGAAGCTCAGAGACCAAGAGACGAGTAGGACATGATCCTTGAAGGTGTTGGCAATTTCCTAGAGGAATATAGTATTTGTGTCAGATCATGTAGTCATCCTTATCACATTCAATTGGGCAATGATCACATTGTTCAATGGTATATCTAAATTCCCCACTTGCCCTAGTTAGAGCAGTGGAAGATCACAAAAGATCTTCCTTATATGATGACAATCGATAGAGACCTACCCAATGAAGGGCATAAAGATGAAGACCTTGAAGCCAAGCAGGTCAGTTAGTTCCTAGAGACAGACCACGTTTATAATACAAACTGAAAACATCAGGTCTCATGGAGCGTTTAACTTTACCATCATCTCAAGCACAACGATAAATTCAACTGGAAAAAGAACAGAAAGCTACAAGAGGAGGCTCCAAGGACTTTCCTCTTTTAGGGGGAAGATTTATGAAATTTTTCATTCTCTTGACTACTTATATAAGTTATATTATGTTGCTTTTTTTCTTTGCAGCCTGCCTGTTGATACATGCCATGTCCCATAACAATAAGATTTAATTGCCACTTGGCCACAAAATTAGATGAGTTTCATAATGAAGGTAGGAATTGAAAGTAAGCAAGCATGTTTACCTGGAATCAGTGAAATGTTCTCTGCATAAAGTAAGGCTCAACAAGCTGGGGCTTCAGTCTGTTGGAGTTTATGTTTCAGCAGTCATATAATCTAATGTCCTTCCATGCCTCATATCTCTTGCCTATCATTCTGTTCCTTCTGGAAGCAGGACTGGTCTATGGCTGTCCGGTGTCATAAATCAGGACATCTAAGGCATATAAAGAATAATTTTTGGCACTGGGTTTCAGATTCTCCTTGTCACCATTGCTTCTCCCAGAGTCCCCCCCCGCCCCATTCCTATGACCTGTCCATGGCCACAAGCCTCGGCCCCAGTCCCACCTCTCAGGAAGATTGTCAGGATGTAAGTTCAGGCTAAGAGAGTGGTTGGGAGCTTCCCAAAGGGATTCAACACACATGGAAACCTTCCCCTGACATCTGAGAACATTTTGATGTTATCAGTATGGCCCGTGTCTCCTCTCCCACTGAAATAAAGTATAATGGGAAAAGTTAAGTATTCCCAATAGACCTTGATGGGGACCAGGGAGGAAAGTAAGGCCTATGTGTGATGCAGCCCATGAAGCAGAGGCCAAAGCTCCCTTCTTGAGCTAAACATCTCCTCTTCCTTGTTGACACCTTAGTAAAATAATGGCTGAAAATCGTGTACTTGGTTAGGACAACTCAAGTGTCCATACAATTGTTTAATAGTTGGCCTATAATTGCCCTTCCTATTTTCCCTGGGAGTTGGAATGACGGTGTCTGTACAGGAAGCACGTGCATATGTGCAGTTTCACCTCCAATTCCTTACGTATACTCCTGTTTACAACATATGCACACTCATGTCTTATGCAGGCTGCCTGTCCACACTCATACAGACAGGAAAACACACCTTGTCTATAATGACTGTGATGATCTCAAGGACATGATTGGGCTTTGATCTCTGATATTCATTACTCCCAGGTTTCCAGAGTCTTATCTACAGAAACTGTATTCGCTCTGGGCTCCCACCTCTCTTCTCCGGGAGTTAAAGGTCAAGGTGACAGAGCTGGGCTGGGGAAGCTGGGTTTATCCTTTCCCGGCGAATGGAGTCACTGTGTCTACAGAACAGATGTGGGATGGGCAGGAGCGGAGTAAACCTATCCCCTCTCCTACTGGAAATCACATTTAATTCTGACCCAAGGGGCCTCCGTGTTGCAAATGGAGAGGTAATTAAGCCTCCAGACTCAGAGCCTTTTGGGGTGAGAGGGCTTAGTTTTTCATATCTGCATTGAGTATATTTTTGAAGAGCAGAGGGTGGGGGTCAGGGAGGCTTAGGAAGCCTTGATGAGAATGGAAACAAGATGACAGGTGTTGGGGGTATTGCTGTTAGGTGGCATGGATAAACGGAACACATATTTAAAAATTCATTTCAGTTTTAAAGAGCTCAAAGAATTCTACCAGCGTCCTGGGTGGTGTGATGGAGGAGTGGGAACACTGACCTACCTGGGAAGGGTTCATGGGAAGGTGTAGGGACTGGAATGCTCCTCCTGCTTTCATTATTATTTAAAAAAATTTTTTTTTCGAAGTGGAAAAGTTTCACCTGCAGAGACCAGATGTGAGACCTCGAAGGACAAGAGCCCTCCGCTGGTAACCACACTTGGTTGTTAACCAACACAGCCAAGGATGGAGCCCAGCGACCTAGAGGGAGATGGCTGAGGTAACCAATTCCCAGGAGCGGTCCCCCCGAGGAGTGTCGGTCCCACTTCAGCCACTGCTGGCAAGGAAGATTCCACTTGCTGTGGCTGCTCTGTGTTGATTCAGCCAATCCCTCCTGGGTGTGTGGCTGCTGTGAAGCTTGGAAAATCTGAAGCAACCAAGAGGACTTGAGATTTCCATTTAGGAATGTTGACACCTTCATGGGATGCAGAGAACATATGTGTGTGTGTGTGTATGTTGGGTTTGTACAGAGTTGGGGTCACTCCCTCACTCCCCCCCAGCTGTGTTAGCACTGGTGAAGTGGAAGTTGCCCCTGTATACTGCAAAACCCTCCCCTCTCACCACCCACTTCAGGAACTAAGCAGAGAGAACTCTCTAGCATGGGCACCCTTGGTTTTTTTTTTTTTTTTTTTTTGATGGGCCAAGCTTACAGTTTTCAAAGTGCTATGACAGGATGGTTGCAAAAATAAAAAGCTAGTGAAAGCTTAGTCACAATATTTCTATAGCTGGCAATCAAAAGATCATATTGCATGCAACTGGCAAAATCATCACAGAGAAATTATGCATTTTCCAGAATACCTTATTCCCTTCTGTGTATTAAACATTACTTTAATATTCTGGTGACAATGTTTTATAATTAATCTAAATGTAAGGGAATGAGCACACCAGAGATTATGTCTCCACGCAAAGAGGTGAAAAAGCCTTTTTTGTAGTGGCAGACTGGATTACCGACTCAACTCCTTCCACTTAGGAGCAGCCACAGATATCACTATGGCTGATATCCCGCCCCTTCCTCCAGTGAATGCAAACATTCTGTACACTTTGGAGAGTAAAATCCTTTCACTTATAAGGGTGTTAATGTTAACACAGAAGAAAAGCATTTTAAAAATTGCATTACTTCATAGACTTACATTGAACTCATGAGGGGGAATCTAGCCCCAGAGAGATAAAAACTAAAGAGCTGAGCTATAAACCAGTATGATAACATCCTTATTAGAAGATGCAAATTGAGGGACCCAATTCACTAAAACACATGTTACTGGTATTTAATTTTGCTTGTGGGAATATATCAGAAGTTGGCCTATGCCTTTTGCACAGTCTACTTAAAAGGAGGGTGAGTAACTTCAGCTATTTTAAAAAAAAAAGTGATAAAGAAGCACAGGGCAAGCCAGGATTGAAAGATAATTGCAAGGATCTAATTTAAGTGTCAGTATACACAGCTTTCCTTTCCAGGTTTGGACTTAGAGGTACCACATTGGCAAGGGAAGGCCAGCGGGGCTTGCTCCTGCGTGGGATGCCTGGGTCCTCCAGCAGGGGAGCAGAACGGGCCAGCCAAGCCAGTGGGGAGGGAACTCTGGTGGGTGGGAGCCAGAAGAGGCAGGCCCACACCCAGTGGTCATCGCAGGAACTTCACTTGAACTAGTAAGGTTGTGAGCCTGTGGTTTGGAGCAGAGAAGATGCACTTCCCCATGAGAAAAAGGTCAGTTCCTCTTTCCTTGGGTGGCACAAACAGCCTGCAGGGTGTTCTTGGACTTCCTGCCACTGCTGCCGCTACCACCCCCGCCTTGAATAGGTGAACTATGCTTCCCTCTCAAGCTGACATGGCAAGGTTGTACCCTGCGTCTTCCAGGTAGCCATTCCTGTGGGACTAGACAGATGGGAAAACTGGTCCTTAGCTTTCCCTTCCTCTCACCACTTTCCTCACCTGGGGACTCTGCAGGTACGGAGCTCTCCCCTCAAGACTCAAAGTACTATCTGTGGATCAGAGTGCTGTTACAGAGACTGGGCATCACCTCGAGCCTGGAGGAAATCTACAACCTGCAGCCCTGCCCCAGAGAGACCGAGTCATAGACTGCAATGACTTTTGAGAAGTACGGCCAACCCCATGCTGCAATCTACAGCATGAGCCCCCCATCTTACCTCTACTATGCTGGATTTGTATAACCAAGAAAGAGTCCTCCAAACATCCAATTGCTTTTTTTTTTTTTTTTTTGATGGGGCTTCCCAGGTGGTGCTAGTCATAAAGAACACGCCTGCCAATGCAAGAGATGTAAGAGACATGGGTTTGATTCCTGGGTTGGGAAAATCCCCTGGAAGAGGATATGGCAACCCACTCCAGCATTTTTGCCTGGAGAACCCCATGGACAGAGGAGCCTGGCAGGCTACAGTCCATGGGGTCGCAAAGAATTGGACAGGACTGAAGTGACTTAACATACATATATGGAAAGAGTCAAATCTTTATGACTAGAGGGAAGAAAATATCTTAGGAAGCATAGGGATACATTGGATGTGTCAGGGCACAAGCATAATACACTGTTCATCACTATCTTAGATACTAGCAAGGTTGCCTGGATGTTGAGTAGGGAGGAAAGAAGCATCCAGCCCATTGGAGCACAAAGGGGTTGGCTGAAGCTCTAGAAGAAGCTTTGAACATAAGGGTGGTCTGGCCCTGCCTGGCCTTCTCCAGAAATAGGCTGCCAGTAACCTCCTTGAGAGTGGAAGTTAGGGAGACAGGGAGGAGAGGAAAAGGGTGGAGGGCAGGGAAGCCTGGGCCACCATAAATGATTAAATTTGCCGACCTGGAAGCTGGCTGGGTAAGCCTTCAGTGATTTCAGGGGCTTCTTGGACTAACTCTGCTCCGACTAGCCTGCCAACACCTCAAATTCCTTTAATAAGATGAAAATCCTTTCATAACACAATTAGGAAAGAAAATGCTTACATGGCAAAGGTTGGGTTGAGGTAACACTGAACAAGTTAAAGAATAACCACCCAGGGACTTCCCTGGGGGTCCAGTGGCCAAGACTCCATGGAGGTTCCATCCCTGGTCAGGGAGCTAGATCCCCCACGCCGCAATAAAAGATTCTGTGTGCCACAACTAAGACCCAGCACAGCCAAGTAAAGAAAAAAAAAAAAAAAAAAAGACTGACCAGCCAATCAATCCTCAAGTCTGGACAGGTGAGGAGATGGGCCTGGCTTGTTTGGCTGGGCCAACAGACTCAACTAAACTCAGCTAAGTTAGAGAAGAGGGCTGGCTGCTGAACATGGATTTTGAAGACTCCACTCTTAGCTATGAGTGGGGCCCAGTTTACTCCACCCTGAGCAAGAGGAATAAAGCCTGTGAGGAAGTATTTTAGTCCTGCAGCTGCAAAGGCCACAGCTCAACTTTGCATTATTCAACAATGGTTTTGTTTTTTGTTTTTAAACCCAGATTATTTCATATACCAGGAGTTTGTCTCCTAGGGCTTTATTAAATGGAACATTGTATTTAAATGTCTTGTTTCTCCACCTTTGCCTGTCCCGCACTTTGTGACTTTCCCTGAAGCAAGCACAGTGCCTCCATACCTTTCTCTGTAGAGACGCCCAGACGTAAGCAGCCTGTTTGAAGGGCCGAGAAGACCTATGGTGGAATAACTTCCTCTCCCAGGATGGATTTTCCACATGGTGTTATCCACGTGTATCCAGGTCTCTGGAGTGAGTACCTTACTTATGTGTTTCTTTTATTTTTTAAAAGCAAAGAGGATATGTTTCATGAGGCTCTCAAAGTTCAGATTACACCATCAGACTGATGGACAGGGGACTGAGGAAGAAGCAGGGATGGGATCATTAATTAATGCTTTCAAATATGTGGATTAAAGCGCTCATGTTTTCCCAATAGTTCAGACCCAAGTTCTAGCTTCAGTTCATGTGTGGCCTTTGAGGACCCACCTCTCCAGGTGCTTCCTTTGGGAGGGAGAGCCCTGGGTGACTCTGTCACGGGGAATCAGAAGGAACGATTCCTGGGCACTTGAGAGAAATGCTTAAATGATAGCACTGACTCTCTGGAGAGGCAGCCTCAGGTTTTTGGAGGAGGCACGTGTAGTTTATGGAGGTCTGTAATTCAGTTTAGACTCCCAGTCATTTTCTTATTACTGTTACCGCTACATTTGTGTAATTATTGGCCTACAAAACAGTTCACAAGCTTTCTCTCATTTGATGCTCAAAGCAGCATTGTAGCATGATGCAAGCTGGACAGGTGGTGTAACCTCCGTTTTACTGACAGGGAAACTGAGGCTTAGTGCACTTTGGGGAGCTTATCTGAGATCACAGTTAGTTAGAAGTCAAGTCCCAGGGTAGACGTTTCAGTACTTTGTGAAGATGGCATATAGCAAGATCTGTAGCCCACTGTTTCTTTGACAAGTTCACGTTCTTTGCTTTGCTTCTTCCTGCCTCCAAGGTAATAAGTTGCTTCAGTGCCCTCTCCTGGGGCAAACTTTGGAAGCATCTCATCAGTGCTAGGTAGCTACTATCTGGTCCAGCTTTCTACTCCTATGTATACATCCAGAAGAATGGAAAGCAGGAGCTCAAACAGATATCTGTATACTCACATTCACAACAGCATTACTCACCATAGCTAAAAAGTGGAAACAACCCAAGTGTCCCTCCCAGATGAACTGATAAACAAATGTGTTATAAACACACAATGGAATACTATTCAACCATAGAAAGAAATGAAGTTTTGACGCACGCTACAATGTGGATGGACCTTGAAAACATTTTGCTTAGTGAAACAAGGCAGTTACAGAAGGACAAATGTTGTACAATTTCCCTTATATGAAGTACCTACAATAGGCAAAATCATAGAGACAGAAAGCAGAATTCAAGTTGCCAGGGGCTGGTGGGAGGGGAGAAGAGAGTAGTTTAATGGGCACAGAGTTTAGATTGGAGATGATGAACAAATTCTAGAGATGGAAGGTGGTGATGGGCACACAGAATTGTGAATGTAGTTAATGCCACCGAATTGTACACTTACACATGGTTAAAATGAGAAATATTAAATATTATGTTATATACTTGAGAGTTGGACTGTGAAGAGGGCTGAGCACTGAAGAACTGATGCGTTTGAACTGTGGTGTTGGAGAAGACTCTTGAGAGTCCCTTGGACTGCAAGGAGATCCAACCAGTCCATTCTGAAGGAGATCAACTCTGGGATTTCTTTGGAAGGAATGATGCTAAAGCTGAAACTCCAGTACTTTGGATACCTCATGTGAAGAGTTGACACATTGGAAAAGACTTTGATGCTGGGAGGGATTGGGGGCAGGAGAAGAAGGGGACGACCGAAGATGAGATGGCTGGATGGCATCACGGACTCGATGGACGTGAGTTTTGAGTGAACTCCGGGAGTTGGTGATGGACAGGGAGGCCTGGCGTGCTGTGATTCATGGGGTTGCAAAGAGTTGGACACGACTGAGTGACTGAACTGAACTGAAAAAATTGTTTTTAAAAAAGCAGGCAAACAAAACTCAAATATAAAACAACAACAAAATAAGAAGAAATAAAAGAGGGGGCAAAGCAAGCAGAGAAAGCACAGGGTAAAGGGTAGGGCTAGTGTGGGAGAGACAAAGGCATGGAAATGAAAGCAAGCAGAGGGAAAGGAAAGGGCCTGGAAACAGGTGCTGGGCCCGGGGGCTCTGCAGCCTGCATGGGTGCAGAAGGGCATCTTGGGAGGGAGTGCTGAGGCTACTGCAGGTCAACATCCCAGACAGGTTCAGTCAGAGAAAGGTGGGTTTTCTTTTACTGCAAGAGGGTACTTAGAGCACCTCCTTGGGGTGGGAGATGTGTCCATTTCCGATTTATTTGTTTTATCCCAGGAGTGGGATAAACGGCTGTGAAGCTGAGCTGATATGTATGTCCATTTTGTTGTTAGGTGTACTTTCTAGATGTCAGTACTTTCTCAGAGCCATTTGCTTTTGTAGAAGATTTCTGTTGGAGAGGAGACTGGGAAAAAGCCTTACATTTCCTGTTCACTGCTCCCTCTAATTATATTTTTACCTCTGAGTAATTTCTGAAAATTAAAGAAACATAAGAAATGGGGCCCCTTCAACTTATGGGGACATTCCAAATACAGGCAAAATGTACCCTACAGGGGCCAAGCTCTTTATTAGTTTGTGAAATCTGCTTTTATCATTTAAAAAGTTTCACGTTGCCCACACTGCCTGTTAGGAAAAGTGGAGATTAGGCTTTCAAACATGTGCTTGGGCTGGATCCTGGAAGACAGATTTTAAATAATGCCTGGTCTGTCAATTTGTGTGGTTATTTCTTGTTTGTTTAGAATTCTCTCTCTCTCTTTTTAAACTGCGTTTAAACCACAGGTAGAATAATCACAGCCTTTGCTTGAAGAATTCCCTGCCTGTCAGACCCTGAAGGCTCAAGTCTGTGGACAGAAGATGTGTGAGTAGTGAGCTAAAACAGAGAATAGGCAAGAGTTTTGTCTGTTCACCACTGGGATTTAAGAACCTGAAGGCCAAGAACTAGCCTCAAAAGCAAAGGAGTGGTGATCATTTTGTAATGTATAAAAATATCAAGTCACTATGTTTTGCACCTGTTAAAAAAAGAAAAAAGATGAGGCAAAGTCAATATATGCTTTAAAAATATATATAAAATACACAGGTATACACACACACTTATGCATGTGTGCTAAATTGCTTCAGTTGTGTCTGATTATTTGTGACCCTATGGACTGTAGCCCACCAGGCTCCTCTGTCCATGGGATTCTCCAGGCAAGAATACTGGAGTGGATTGCCATGCCCTCCTGCAGGAAATCTTCCCAACCCAAGGATTGAATGCATGTCTCTTAGTCTCTTGCATTGGCAGGTGGGTTCTTTACCAGTAGTACCACCTGGGATATTATGCATATATATATATATGATATATAAAATAATTCCTTCTCACATCTGAGAGTCTCTCTCACACACACACAAAGCAAAGGAATTGAGGCTTGATGTTACATTCTGAGACCAAGGCAAAGGACCCCACACTCTGGGATCTTGCTGTGACCTGCTTACAAGAAAGTAGGCAGCATGTTTTTGCTTGGTGATGGAGGCAGATGACTGCAATTCAGTTTTCACCAAATGATTTTGTTGTCTGACTCCTGGTCAAATCTTCCCTTTTTATCTTATTTATAAAAACATCAATTGGTGCAGACTGAGCTTAACTGCAAGAGAATTTAAGCAGGAGGAGAGGAGCTTGTAATTCATACAAGCTACTTGTGAATCGGGGATTTCCCAGAAAGGAGTCCAAATTTGTATTTGTCTAGGAGGAGGGCAAGGAAGTAATTTTATTATTACTAATAACATAATGAGATAATCATACCTTTGAAAAATGTTTTTCCCTTTGTTGAAGAGTTTTTCTTCATCTGTCCCCATTAAGCTTCATTTCTCCAGTGAGTTAATGGAGGCCCAGAGAAGTCAGGCAGTTTGTTAGGGTCCACAGAACTGGCTGGGAGAACAGGCAGGGATTAGGACCTATGCTGTGGCATTTCCTTGGGATTTTTCATACTGCTTTTTCTGGATGTGCCCACTCCTGGTGCACAGTGGGAGACTCATGCTCAGTGCTTGATGGGAGGGTATTGGATGCAGTGCGTTAAGTGTGGGGTAGCAGGTGGCTTGGGCTTCCCAGGTGTCACAGCAGTAAAGAATCTGCCTGCAATGCAAGAGACATAGGAGATGCGAGTTTGATCCCTGGTTTGGGAAGATCCTCTGGAGAAGGAAACCGACTCCAGTATTCTTGTCTGGAAAATCCATGGGCAGAGGAGCCTGGTGGGGTATAGTCCATGGGGTTGCAAAGAGTTGGACACAACTGAGCACAGCACAGAGAGCAGGTGGCTCTTGAACGTGCTCATGTGGGTAGGTTGCTGTGGCAAGGCGGTGGGAATCGAGGGCAGACCCTTTGCTAGAAGGAAGAAGTGTGAGCTCTGGGGTCACAGTACTAATTTGTGGTTCTCAGTGATTTCATTTGTTACTGGCCCTTTCCAGCTGGGTCCCAATAAGGGTCCTCCTGCCAGGTGTCAGTGCAGCCAGTAGAATGAGACCCAGTTTGGCTCAGGAGTTTTGTTGATTGGAGAAGGGAGAGGTGTGAGGCAGGCTCTAGAGCACAGGTTCTTCCCATTAAGTGAGGCTGCACTGTAGGGACAGGGATCTCATCCGAGGGGAGGGGGCTGAGTTCTCGCAGGGCTGGCACAGCTGTGCTGCTCATGGCTGCAGAATCCAGGGCCAGAAGCAGCGTCTCTGCACACAGCCCACTGCCGGCATCTTGGACTGTGTCATGCCCAGTGCTTTTGCACATGGCCTGCTGAGCTGAGGCATTGCAGCCATTCCCTACCTGGAGCTCTGGTCTGAAGAGCCCACTACAAGGCCTCTACACTCAACCCTCTTTGAGCAAGTGAAACTAGACAAAGAACAAAGGAAACCCAGGTTAGACTTTATTTTTTTATCTAGATTCTAGAATTGTTAATGGACTTTGCTGGGGACACATTCAGGCTGAGAGAGCAGGTGGATTTACCTACCATTTGCCTCTTGGCTCCTTCTGGGCCTGGCCAGCTCCTACCTCTTACTCTTAGTGGGGCAGGCAGCTGATTCCATCACCCAGAGATCAAATACCTTCTTTTAAAGTTACTGTACAGGTTGAGACAGCAAAGCCATTTCCTTCTGAAGGCCTTTGTTTAACATTCTCAGATTATCTGGGAGGAGTCATTAGTCTCCTTTCCCCAGATAGATTGGTTTGTTGGATTTTGTACATCTCACTTTATTCCAGAAGCAAGGAGTCTGACCTTGAGGAGACAAGGTGCAGGAGAGTAAGCTGAGGCAAACCTGGCGGCTGCAGGGCAGTGGGCAGGAGGGTGGCCTATCTGGGCAGACAGCTTGGAGGCCAGGCTGGCAGCCCCAAAGGCAGCCTCCCTGGACCTCACCAGGTGATCTGACTGGAAAGTGTGCTGGGAGAGGGGCCACAGAGGACACCTTCGGGCTAGGTGCCTGATGACTTGGCACTGGATTCAGAGCTAAGACACCTGGGCTCTAGCCCCGGCTTTTTCAGTTCATTTTCTTCTCTGGGTCTTAGTTTTATTTTCTGTAAAATGACTAGATGAATTCCAAAGTCACTTCGGCCTCTAAGGTTCTATGTGATTCTCTCTGGAGGGGGAACCTGCGAGGGTAACTTCAGAGGATGCAGCTTCTCGGTGGCCAGGTAGGAAGTGACCTGGCATAGCCATAGGAAGAATCCGTGAATGGCCGAGTTACAACTGTGAGCAAGCCGTGGTGAGAGGAGTAGGTTCAGACCAGTCAGGGAAGGAAGCTGATTTGAAAATGCCAGGAAAGTTATAGAAGAAGGTTTTGCCTAAATGATGGACAAGTAGGTGCTAGTAGCAAATAATCCAGCTCAGGGTCTCAACTTGGTCAGGAATGGAATCCTCTTTTTTTTTTTTTTTTTTTAAGGAAACGAATCCAATTGGGTCTTTTATCTTGTTTAGAGATCATAAATTTAACGTGTATTGGGGTTAGTAGACCAATTCAGGGGCTGTTTGGGGGCATGAGTTCAAAAGAGTGGAGTATTTATGAGACAAGGTTTAAAGGCCGCCATTCAACAATCCTTGGCCCAGGGCTGTTTGGGCTGCAGCTTTGGGCGATCTTTTGGAATTGTGTTTTCCTGAAATGTAGTTTAGAACACAGAGAATTAAATGGCTTTGAAAACATTTCTCTCCCACCCCAACTAGTTAAGTTCCCAACACTTTGCAACCATGGCTATAGTTCAGTTTATAAACACAGATGACGTGCTTACGTGTCTTTCTATGTGCAGAAAACAGTATGAGGTGTTTCAAGGAAAATAGCAATGAGCTACAGTAGGGCCACTGCAGGTGCTGCAAACACTTTCCAAACTGTAATAAGTTTGGGGAATTTTCCCGCTTGTATTTGAAGGCACATCAGCACATACCTACACTGTAACTTCCATGTGTCTTTGTAAAAAGCTACAGACCTCAATCTTGGTTTCTGGAAATGTTTTCACAATTGATAGGCCATACTTTGTCCTAATCAAAATATGGCAGAACACTGTTTAAAATATGTTGTTAATTCTGTTTAAAAAAGAAAGGTTCTGGAATACAAACTGGTTAAGAGAATAAATGAATGCTATCTCACTGGACACTTGGCAAAGGTAAGGGACATGCTCTGTTTTTGAACATCTGTGTGTATTTCATTTGCTCCTCTGAGCCATGTAGTATGTAGTACGTAGCCATGTAGAATGAGCCTCTGCCATTCTCCAGATAAAGAAACTGATGCTTGAACTTGTTAAGTGACTTGATAAAGGTCATCTAGCTAGTAAGAGATAAAACCAGGTCTTTCTGATTCCAAAAGCCAAGCTCTTATTTCCTCATTCATTCAACAAATACTGAGCATTTCCCACTAACATGCTGCCTTCACATGGGGTAATCTGCACACTCAACTCTTGAAATAAAACATGGTATTAATACATTTTTCAGTTAAGTGCTACTTTAAGAGCTACCTGATTTCAGGAAAGGGAGAAACGATGTGGGTTGGAGAGGCTTGGCAAGATGTCTCATGGAGACTCTTAGGCTGGGTCTCAGAGCATGGAAAAGATTTGCAGGGACAGAGAATAGAGAGGAGAGTTAGAAGAAGTTGTGTCTTGGGAGAGAATAATCAGGAATAGATGGTTTAACTTTGCAATGTTACAGCCTTTTGGGTTGAAATATATCTACTCAAAATGGCCTTTCACTCTCCCAGTACCAGAGTGGGTAGAAGTAACCTGCCTTGTGTTACTCCCATCTGTCTTAATAGTGCTTGTTTCCAAGTCCAGAAAGAGAACTTAGAGGGATGAGAATATAAATAATTACTTTTTGGCAATTTCCACATGCTTCCTAAAATGATACCCAACCCAAATTACCTTTCTGCAGGTATATATAGACAGCTGAGGCTTAATAAATCTGAAATAATAATGGGAAAAACAGTGAGAGTAATGATTTTAAAAGCTCTATGTTCCCTTGGGGAGTGTGTTACCAGCTGCACAGACTCCTTTCTGTGTGATCAAAACCTTTTTGTTTCTTTTAAAAGTAAGACACTTGTAAGAAAGTGCTTCATTGGTTGAAGAAGTAGTTGCTTGGCTGCTGGCTTGATTTTTGAAGACAAACATGAAGTTTCGGGGTGTCAACCTGAGCAAGGTATTTTGTTCACCTTCTCAGAAGTTGCCAATAAATTTAAAAGAGAGATTCTCAGGGAGTCGGTTGTGGTGATTGACTTATTACTCCCCATGCTTACCTCATCGCCCTCTTTTCCCCTCTTCACCAGCCCTGAATAACCCAGAGGAGTTAGGATGGGAAGAGAGTTCTGTGGGGCTCTAATGTTGATCGGGAGAGGTTGGAGCCTGGGGTTGGAGCCCCAGAAGGACAAGGAAGCTCAAGGTGTGTCGCCTCTTATCTACCACACTCCTGCCCAGGGGACAGCTGCAGCCACCATCTTCTCCTTTGTCACTGGTGGTGACTATTGGGAACATTTCTCATGGGTTTGGGAGGAATGTCCAGGTTCATCTCTTGAGACCCATTAATTCAGTTGCTTGGATGTTCTAGTGATGAGTTGGAACATTCATGCAGTGTGGTAGAGAGAGTGTCAGCTTGCAAAAACAGCCTTAGCCCCAGGCTGTTCTACTGTGTAGGCTTAGTGAGTTCTTCAAGATTTCTCTATCTCCATTTCCTTCTGTGCCATCTAAGATGGTTATACTGCATAACCTTCATGCTCCCTCCCAAGTCTGTGACTAGAGGCTAAAGTTGTAAACCCTGTCACCCCTTCTCAGGGAACAGATGCTGCTGCTCTGTGCTTGAGTCACAGACAGTGGCCCTCACCTGCCCTTATCCACACTCCTCTAGGTCAGGATGTCCTAGAGGTGGTTCAGTCCAAACTGTTCGTCCTTTTAGGTAAAACAGCTCCTGCTTGATGGAGTCAACAGAATTGTGAGGAAGAACTAGGGTGACAAAGTGTGCTGGTTTGCCTGAGGCTGAGACAGTTTTAAAGCTGGCAAAGTCCTGGGGAAACTGGGACGGGGTGGTCATCCTGAGAAGGACAGTGTTTACCAACTTTGTGTGAAGGTGCTGCTCAACCAGGGCCACTGAAGGTATCGCTAAGAGATATGGAAACATTTTAGAAAACTCCAGTTTCTCTTGGCAATTAAGGATTCCCTGGAAGTCTCTTCAGGGCTCTGTTAGACAAATGTTGAAATTTATTTATTTATTTTTGATTTAATGGTCTTATTTAAAAATGTGAATCTTTTTATATGCCAGGAATTATATCCTTGAAACAATGTTTATTTATTTATTGGAGTATAATTGCTTTACAATGTTGTGTTAGTTTCTGCTGTACAATGAAGTGAATCAGCTAGATGTGCATATATATCCCCTCCTCTTGGACTCCCCTCCTACCCCCGCAACCCCATTCCACCCCTCTAGGTCATCACAGACCACCAAGCTGAGCTCCCTGTACTATACAGAAGCTTCCCACTAGCTAGCTATTTTCCTCATACTAATGTATATATGTCAATCCTAATTTTAAGTGATGAAATGTTTTCTCCGCTCCATTTCCAGAGCTGTGTAATAAGACCCTTCCCATCCCAGAGACTAGTTTGGCTCTGGCCTAATAGATCTTGCACCAGATGTCCCTGAAACAGTCTCTGGCTCATCAGTCTCCTCATCCAGTATTCACCTGTCCAGTGCAGGAGTCATGATCCGTGTGAGTCTGATATGACCGTGGTTAGCGCCTGCACCAGTCCTCACATATCTGCCCATCCCTCACCCTAGAAATGAGTAACCTCCCTTCCAAAACTGATGCCCTGCCGGCTACCATAAGAGCAACATGTGACCATAAGAAAGCAGGAGCCTTAAGAGATGAGTGTGCCTAGGATCCAAGATATCCTGATTTAGGTGATTTATTCTTAGAGGGAGGGTTCTGAGAGTGCCTATAAGAGTCTAAACAAGCTTCGGTTGGCACACTTATTCCCTATAGCCAATAGCTACTCTGTAGGGATCTGACAACTTCTCTCTGGGGCTTGGACTCATCTTCCCGTTTCTTCTAAAGTTCTTTTGAGTTGAAGAGCCATGTAAGTGGTTCCCTCATGTTTCTTCCCTTTTATTTAATTCTACTTCTACTCTTAGTTTTTCTAACTTGAGCCTTCCTTCTCTCTATGCTCTGGTGGCACAGAACTCTGAGCAGCCATTTTATAATTTCTAAAATCTATTTGAATCACATAATTTATATAGTTATTTTTAGTTGTTATAAAAATTCAAATTTTGTCAGTTAGATGAATGAGAATGGTATGGGCTTGGTTTAGTTCACATTTCCTGGGGTCTCTGAATGACAGCGTGGGGTAGGCCCCCTCCATCTGCCACCCTCTGGATGACCTGTGTTAAACTGTGATATAAGTGAGAAATACTGTTCTATTGTGTTAGGTCACCGATTCTGGGGTTGTTTGCTCCCACAGTTGGTCTACCCTGACCAATATAAGGCATTTCAAATAATGGCAGAGTACCAAAATCTTCTTGGCCTCTTAAAACCATACCAGCCACGCTCTGCCCTTCCTGGTCTGTATGTGAAGCTGAATTCCATTTCTTAAGACCCAGCTTAATAGGTTTGAAAACCCAAGTAACTAAATAGAATTAAAATAGCCTTTCCCCCTCCTCTGTTTCTGTCTCTCTCCCTTAGCCATCCTTTCCCCATTGTCTTTGTGAATAGTCTTTTCCTTTCTCTCTCCCAATTTACAAAAGCAAAATGGAAATGTTCAAAGGTTAAAATAGGCCAGTGATTCTTTGGCTATGTCAACGCATAACAAATTGGGGTGGAGAATTTTAACAATTAAAAACATTTCTTTTTCTGAGTCTTCTTTTGGCCTTGAGTACTATCTAGATAATTAATGCCACTGTGCTATCTTTTCTTCTCTCTTTGGGTGACTAAATATTTGCACCTCAGCTCCCTCCTTTTTGTGTATGTGTATAGAAATAATTTCAATGCCCTCGCTTAAGATCTGGCAGAGAAAAATATCCTTATCCCCTTGGAGAAGGTCATCCAATTCTGGAAAAGCTGCCTCAAGAAAGGACCATATACATGTTTTGTAAAAGCATGATTATTAAGTTTCAGGTTTATTATCATGCAAATGCTTCCATTTCCCCTCTTACTCCACCCAATCCCCTCCTATAACTGTGAATGAAATGACATCTGGGACGTTGGGAATTTAACCAGCCAGTCAGGAAGGCAGAACGGTGTTTCCTCAGCCAGGGGTTCACAGGGATTTTCAGAGGGCCTTTGCAGGGAACTTAAGGAGTTGTTCCTTTAAACAAGGTGCTGGCTTATTTCACATTTTAAAACTCCCTTTGCTTTCAAAGTTAAGTGTTTATCTCCTCAGGAATGTGAATCGGTACAACCCTTTGGGAAAGCAATTTGGCAACATGCATCAAGAGCCTTAAAAACATTTGCTTATTTGACCCTGTAGCCCCACTTCTAGGGCCTTATCCTAAGGAAATAATTGGAGATGTAACCACAGATGTATGTACATGGATGCTTATCACAGTATAATTTATGATAGCAAAACACATGAAAACAGCCTAAATGCTGAATAGTAAGGGTAGGACAAGTCTACTGAATAATGGAATATTATGCTGCCTTTAAAAATAATGTTTCTCCACAAAAACTTAAGGACCTGGGAAAATGTTCACGATAAAGTTAAGGGGAAAAAAGTATACAAAACAAATTCTCACCTTATTAAAAAATAGTTTATTGAGGCACACAGGCATGAAAGTCAAGGAATACATACAAGCAAGAAGAGTTTGCTTCTAACCTCAACGCTGATACGTCCTAACTGCTTAGCATGGAAAACCTCAACACTGATACGTCCTAACTGCTTAGCATGGAACAAGTGATTTAAACCCTCTGAATTTTTTTGCAAGGTTGTGGTGAGGATCTGAAAGAATGCTTTGCAAATTTCCTCGCATGTAGTGGTTGCTCAATAAATGGTAGTAGCTGTTACCATAATGATTCTTATCACTGCTTTTTATTAGTGGTTAGAGTCTGTCAGTGACAAAGTTCAAGGCTGTGGGGACAGCCTTCCTGTTACTCTCAGCTCACTTCCCACTATTGTCTACCTACTATCTTCTGTGAGGTGGTACTGCCCACACTCCAAATAAAACAAACCCCAAGCCCTAAAATGGAAATTGTCACAGGGATAAAACCTCCTGGAAAATCCATGGATGGGGACATTTGGAAGAGAGCAGAACTTCCTCTGTGTGTTCAGACAAAGCGAGTCAAGCACTGAAGAAAACGACTTACTTATTGGGTTGAAAACAAATGATAATATATAGTCTGTGTGGTGCTTCATTATTTAAGGTCCTATTACCTCAGAGGAGGAAGCATTCCTGTGAAGTAGTTCACACAGTTTGATTGCCTGTATTATTTATCCATTACTATGTAACAGATCACTCCAACACATTGCGCTTACATCAATTATCTCGCAGTTTCTATGGGTTAAGAATCTGGGTGCAGCTTAGCTGGGCTGAGGATCATCATGGCCTGCAGCCAGGTAAGGACAGATCTGCAGTCTTCTGGAGGCTCAACTGGGCAAGCTCCCTCCGTGGCTGTTGGTAGGATTCAGTTCCTCATGAGTTGTTGGACTGAGGGCCTCGGTTCCTCACTGGCTATTGGCTGGAGGCCACCTTAAATTTCTTGCTATGTTGGGCCTCTACTGAGCAGCTTATAGCGGTGAGGCAGCCAGCTCCATCAGGGTAAGTAAGTTAAGAGAGGGAAGAGAAAAGTCACAGTGTTTTGTGATCTAATCTTGGAATTGACATCCTATTACTTTTGCCGTATTCTTTTTGTCAGAAGCATCCCTGGGTCTAACCTGCACTCAAGAGGGTGGGAGTTACACAAGAGGCATGGATACCAGAAAGTTGGGACATTTGGGTCATTTTAGAAGGTAGTCTACCACATCCCCTTTTTACAGGAGAGGGAACTAGAGCTTAGCAAGGATGTGTGACTTTCCCTAAATCATCCATGAAAGTGAAAATGAAGTCATTCAGTCATGTCTGACTCTTTGCGACCTCATGGACAGTAGCCCGCCAGGCTCCTCCATCCATGGGATTTTCCAGGCAAGACTACTGGAGTGGGTTGCCATTTCCTTCTGCAGAGAGTCTTCCCCTACCTAGGGGTCGAACCCAGGTCTCCTGCATTGCAGGCAGACTCTTTACTGTCTGAGCCACCGGGAAATCCACGAAGGCAGACTCAAACTAGAGTCTTTTTGGTTTCCAAAGCCTCTACTCTGTCCACTCAGGCAAACCTCTACTCATCCCAGCGTAATCCTCATGCATGAAGTCATGCATGGTGTGCATTTACTGAGTGCTCAAGGATTTTCATATAATAAAAATATGCTAAGAAACCTACAACAGTCTATGGTAGTCTAAGTCAGGGGCGCATTTTAGAGACAGAAAAATTTAATGATAATTAGAAAAATATACAGAAGCTCCATTACCTACATATGCCATCCAGAATTTTCACTTTCGAAGGCCTGGAAAATAGTTCTTTAGGCCATCCAGGGTAGCAGAGATGATTAATTCCAAGCTGTTAAAGCATTTTATTATGCAAATACTCCAGCAACTCAACCGAGGAGAAAGTCCAGGCACCGCCCCCCACTCCATTCACTCTGGACACTCAATTTGCATGGAAATGTGGCACTCTCACTAGGAGAGGAGACAGTTTGGTTTTCCTTGGTGGGGAGGGGAGTTTTAGGAGGTGGGGGGAGGATGTGGCTGGAGGGAGACCTAGCTATCCATTAGTGACATTGATCATTTTAACATCATTTGTGGTTAGAAAAACAATGATATTACCTTAATTTAGTAATTAAATTGCTCCAAGCAGGAGAGATAAGCAAAACCTAGGGTCAATTTCAGATGCACTGAGTTTGGGGCCTTCCAGGAATGAGAGTTGAATCCTGCATCACCAGGAAGGAGACCAGTGTTCAGTCTCAGTGGAGATGGGGATCTTCTTTCTGGGGAGAGAAGAGCAAACAAAAGGAGCAGGTTGCTGGGGGCTGGATGGAGTTTAATCTGGGAGTATTTAGAATGGTCAGTGCTTGGTATCAAGGAGGTAATTACTGAGGATGTTATGGCTCTTCCCCAGTAAATAATACTTGGAGGGTGGGGGACGCTCAAAATTGTTCAGTGAGTAAACAACCTCAGTTTAGGCATGGTGGGCTTATGGGGTATTTAGCTTTGGGTTGTCTGAGGCAGCTGCTGAGGAGGCAAACAGAGGCCTCTTGAGAGATGGGCCAGGACACTGGACAGACTTGGGAGGTGGGGTAGAGTGGCTTCAAGTTGAAGACTTGAGCTGCACAATTACTTGGAAGTGGGAGGGGACCCCAAAACCAGAGCAAAGGTGAGTTCAAATATCTCTGGGAAAGACCTCTTTCAGAAGGAAACAGGGAGATAGGGAGATGGGCAGAGAGTTGGAGGTCTGCTCTCCCCAACCCCCAAACCTGTACACGTTTTTGAGAATAAAAGAACCAAATCAGGTTTTCCCACAGTGGGGAGGGAGCTCAATGGAGGGAAGGTAGTGTGCATGCAGGACAAGCCCCTAAACCTCCTTTGTAATTCCTGCTTCTGGCAATCAGTCTACAGAAAAAGCGTGTGTTATCTCCATTCCTAAATCTTCCACGGTATGCCACCTTCTAGGGTATTTCTGCTCTATTTTCTCTGTATCCTCACACAGCCTTCAAACAGATAGACAGGCTGTTATCATCCTCACTTAACAGAGGAGAAAAACTGTGGCTTAGAAAAGTTCAGGGATTGGTGAGTTTGGAGTAGGCAGTCCAGAGACCAGGTCTCCTGACTTCAGACCCTGTTGCATTTTACCAAAGTGCCTGGGAAAGCCAAAGCTGATTTGAAGGCAGAGAAAGGGAGCTTGCTCCAATGGGGATTTTAAGGAGAAGCCACTAAGGTTTCTTGAAAATGGTTTCTGCTGATGTGTGGACAGAGAGGGAGAGGCACTGGGGAGAGCTATAGACCAGCCCTGAATCTCTGGAACAGTTTTGAGCTGATTAACTGTTTAACTTCTTAGAGCTCCAGTTCTGGAAGCAAAATGGTTCTGTTAGCTGACAGGAAAGGATATACAGTGCCAAAAAAAACAGAGAGGCTGAGATATAGTAGAAAGTTCATTGACCTAGGGGACAGAGGACCTGCATTGTTTTCTAGTTTTAGTTGTGCTACTAATTTACTATTTAGTTCCGTGACCTCAATCTCTCCAGTTCTTGTTTTGTTCACTTGTAAAACACAAACTTGATGATCTCTAAGACCTTTCCAACTCTTTCTAGGGGAAATCAGATAGAAAAGCAATCAACTTCCATTCCATTTCTCTGTGATTGATCACCAGATTCCACCCTCCAGGAAACCTATTTTCTCCCTCTAGATGTTCCAAGTTCTAAGCATCTTGGAACTTTTCCTGATTGTGAAACACAGTGATGTACATAATGAGGGAAACCTTTTCCTCTTTCTATTCACCACTTTCCTATCCACTCCTCCAGTGACACACTAGTAGTAACAATAGTCACTCTTGATACCACATGAGTTCCCATTCAGTCTGCATGTCTGTATTTGATTCCACACCTTTCCTTGCCTGTGTTCTTTCAGCTCTACTTCTGTATCCCTTGCCCCTAATCATAGTCACATTTCTCCAGAGAGGCAGCTGAATGACCATTACTCAGGAGCTATGCAGAAATGTAAGATAAGTTCCTTGTTTTCCAAGAGCTTAAAACGTAACAGGGGGTGGGGAGAAATTGATCAATAGATCAGTAAGCTTTTTTGTTGAAATTGACAAATTGGTTCTAAAATTTATATAAAAATTCAAATACCTAGAATAGTCCAAACAATTTTAAAAGAGAAAAATCAAGTTGGAGGATGTTATGTTGTTGTTGTTGAGTCACTAGGTTGTGACTTACTCTTTGCAACTCTGTGGACTGCAGCATACCAGGCTCCTCTGTCCTTCACTAGCTTCCAGGAGTTTGCTCAAATTCATGTCCATTGAGTTGGTGATGCTATCTAACCATCTCATCCTCTGCCACCCCCTTCTCCTTTTGCCTTCAACCTTTTTCAGCATCAAGGTCTTCTCCAATGAGTCAGTATTTTGCATCAGGTGGCTGAAGTATTGGAGCTTCAGCTTCAGCATCAGTCCTTCCAACGAATATTCAAGGTTAATTTCCTTTAGGATTGATAGGTTTGATCTCCTTGCTGTCCAAGGAACTCTCAAGAGCCTTCTCCAGCTCCACAATTGAAAGCATCAATTCTTTGGCACTCAACCTTCTATGTGATCCAGGTTTCATATCTGTATCTGACTACTAGAAAACCATTGCTTTGACTATATGGAGTTTTGTCAGCAAAATGGTGTCTGATTTTGTTATAACTTTCCTTCCAAGGAGCAAGCATCTTCTAATTTCATGGCTGGAGTCACCGTCCTCAGTGATTTAGGAGTCCAAGAAAATCTATCACTATTTCCACTTTTTCCCCTTCTATTTGCCATGAAGTATTAGGACCAGATGCCATGATCTTAGTTTTTTTAATGTTGAGGTTTCTAGCCAGCTTTTTCACTCTCCTCTTTCACTCTCATCAAGAGGTTTTTTTAGTTCCTCTTCACTTTCTGCCTTTAGAGTGGTATCATCTGCATATATGAGGTTATTGAAATTTCTCCCTGCAATCTTGATTCCAGCTTGTGATCCATTCAGCTCAACATTTCACATGATGTACTCTGCATAAAAGTTCAATAAGCAGGGTGACAATATACAGCCTATTGTATTCCTTTCCCAATTTTGAACCATTTTGTTGTTCCATGTCCAGGTCTAATTGTTGCTTCTTGACCTGCATACAGATTTCTCAGGAGACAGGTAATGTGGTCTGGCATTCCCATCTCTAAGAATTTTCTACAGTTTGTTGTGATCCACACAAAGTCTTTAGTAAATGAAGCAGAAGTAGATGTTTTTCTGGAATTCCTTTGCTTTCTCAGTGATCCAGAGATTGTTGGCAATTTGATCACTGGTTCCTTTGCCTTTTCTAAACTCAGCTTGTACATCTGGAAGTTCTTGGTTCACATACTGCTGAAGCCTAGCTTGAAGGATTTTGAGCATAACCTTACTAGCATGTGAAATGAGCACAATTGTACAGTAGCTTGAATATTCTTTGGTATTGCCCTTCTTTGGGATTGGAATAAAAATTGATCTTTTCCAGTCCTGTGGCCACTGCTGAGTTTTACAAATTTGCTAACATGTTGAGTGCAGTACTTTAACAGTATCATATTTTAGAATTTGAAATAGCTCAACTGGAATTCCTACTACCTGATTTTGAGACTCAATGTAAAGTTAGAATAATCAAGACATTGTAGTGTTGGTGTACAGATATGTGGATCAAAAGAGAATAGAGTCTAGAAATACAACTACATATTCATGATAAGCTGAATTTTTACAAAGATGCAAAGATTTATGAAAAAAATCTTTTCATCAAATGAACTGGAGTAATTAGAATCCATGTACAAAAAAAGTACTTCAATCTCCATCTCACACCGTAGATAAAAATTAATTTTAAATGGCTCATAGACCCAAATGTAGAAGCTAAAACAATTTAAAAAATGAGAGAAAATCTGTGACCTTGGGTTAGACAAATACTTTTTAAATAGGACCCACATGTACTAAACTATAAAATACATTGATCAATTGAGCCTTGTGAAAATTGAAAACTTTTGCTTTTCAAAAGATGCTTAACAAAATGCAAAGACAAGACATAGACTGCGGGAAAATATTTGCAAAAATATTCCATACTTTATATCAGATTAAGGACTTTTATCTGAAATTAAGAATTCTTACAACTTAATGAGAAAACAGACAACTCAAAATGTGCAAAAGGTTTGAACCAACAAACAGTTCATCAAAGGAGATATGCAAAGGGCAAATAAACACATAGAAATATGCTTAACATCATTAGTCATTAGGGAAATGCAAATTAAACCTTAAGGAGATATCACTATCTACATGCTCAAATGAGTAAAATTAAAAAGATAATAAATATTAAAATTTGGCAAAGATGTGGAACAACCATATGTGAATGAATGTGAACATCCCTCATTCATAGGAACGCAAGATGGTACGGTCACTTTGGAAAAGAGCTTGGCAATTTCTTATAATGGTAAAGACACACTGATCCAGCAACTTTTCGAGAGAAATGAGAGCATACATCCATTAAAGCTCTGTACTCCAGTATTCACAGCAGCATTATTAGTGATAGTGAAAAGTTGAAAAAAACTGTAATCAACTAATGACTAGGCAAACAAATTGCCGTGTAGGTGCACAGTGAAATACTACTCAGTAATATAAAGAGCGGAATTACTGATGCCTGCAATAATATGGATACTTCTCAAAGGTACTATGCTAAGTGAAAGAAGCCAGACCAAAGGGTACTTGCAGAATGATTCCATTTCAATGAAATTCTAGAAAAGACAAAACAG
The DNA here is from genome assembly GCF_014754425.2 of Oryx dammah. NCBI lineage: Eukaryota > Metazoa > Chordata > Mammalia > Artiodactyla > Bovidae > Oryx > Oryx dammah. The sequence continues at coordinate 42,459,957 of NW_024070209.1, read as the reverse complement.
TTGTGAGAGAAAACAGAACACAGAATGCCCAGAGACAGGTCAATTGGATAGGAGGTTGGCTGCGAAAGAGTGAGAGAGAATGTGAGTGTTCATGCATGATGGTGGTGATGATGTGACTGCGTGCATTTGTCAGAAATCCCTGAACTGTACACTGAAAACTGACGAAGTTTTATTTATGTAAAATTACCCTTCAATAAAGTTGATTAAAGAAAATACAGTGAAGAGAGGGCTTCCGTGGTGGCTCAGGGGTAAAGAATCTGCCTGCCAATGCAAGAAACGTGGGTTTAAGCCTTGGTCTGGGAAGATCCCACATGCTGTGGAGCAGCTAAGCCCGTAAGTCACAACTACTGAGCCTGCGCCCTAGACCTCCGGAATCACAACCAGTGAGTCCACAAGCAGCAACTATGGAAGCCGTCGTAGCCTAGAGCCTGTGCTCCACAACAGGATAAGCCACCACAACGAGAAACCAGCACACCGCAAGGAAGGGCAGCCCCCGCTCTCCACAACTAGACAGAAGCCAGCACAGCAACAAAGACTCAGCACAGCCAAAAAAAGAATATACAGTGAGGGGGGCAGAAGCACATTGGCTTGAAATGAATAATGTCAGGGAGAGTAGGAGAGAAAGCCTGAAGTACAAGGGCAGAAGAAGCACTAGAGATGCATAGGAGACTAGATCCTGGGAGAAGATCGGAAGCCCACCACAGAAGCCCTGTCCTCATTGCATTTTCTTTAATCAACTTTATTGAGGGGTGAAGTTGCTCAGCCGTGTCCGACTCTTTGTGACCCCACGGACTGTAGCCTACCAGGCTCTGAGGAACCTCTCAGTCCATGGAATTTTCCAGGCAAGAGTACTGGAGTGGGTTGCCATTTCCTTCTCCAGGGGATCTTCCCAACCCAGGAATCGAACCCGGGTCTCCCACACTGCAGGCAGACGCTTTACCATCTGAGCTACCAGGGAAGCCTTATTGAGGGGTAATTTTACATAAATAAAGCTTTCCTCAATTTTCAGTGTACAATTCAGTGAGTTCTGACAAATGCATGCAGTCACATGGGAGAAGATCCTGGGAAGGTGGGAGAAAGGAGACTCTTAGGATGGGCCCTGCAGGCTGGGTCAGGCTGGCACAGGAGGGGAAGAAGGACAGAACCCCGGGGAATGCCAGCTTCTAAAGGGCAGGGGGGGAGGCGGTTCTAGCCACTGTGGTTTTGGTCAGCCCTTTACAGTAAGCTGTGGGGAAGTGTGGAGGTACTCGAGTGTGGTGGCACTGTTGGACACGAGCCCCACGTGCGGGTCACTTTCATCAGAACAGGAAAACGAAACAGGCTGCCCTGAATGATTTATGGGAGGGCTTGTATTTTGGGGGTGTGATGCTGCAATTTGTGCCATGGGATCAGGACATCTGTTTCCAGGGAGGTGTGTTCTCTTACCCCGAGTCTTTCCCACCGGGGACCTCTTATCCCCTCAGATAGTTACACACTTTGTCTGGGTTGCTTGTTAGCATACCGGGGACTCTGGTAAAAGTGGCCTCAATGGTGCAGAAACATGAGTGGTGTGGGAGCCCAATGGGAGATGAGCAGGAACTGCCTGGGTCCCACCCTGTCCCTCAGATGGTGTCCAGCAGTGCAGTAAGCTGTAGGATTAGGGAGTGTGCCATCTGTCAGATGGCATAGGCAGCCTCCCACTTAACAGTTGAGTTTTAGCCATTTATTTGATTAAATTCCAGTTGTGCTGTCTCCCTGCGGATTCCTGCCCCTTGCTGGGGAACTCTACTGCCAGCAGATCTTGGCCTACAACCCTTTCTCTCCAAGAGGCACATTCCCTGGGGCAGGTCTGAAGCAAGATGGCATGGGATCATCTAATATTCTGACTAGAGGGACTTGGGCAAGCTTTGTGTTCAGCTCTGCATGTCACTGGTGGTCACAGGGAGCCAGTCGGGAAGGGACTTGCTCAGTGTCACACAGCCTGTTACGTGTTGAGCCGGACCTGGTGCCTCCGGCCTGGAGGTTCTTTCTAGGTCATGCGGCCTCATTCCTCTTGGTTTATAAGGAGTGTGGGCTGGCCAGGCATGTGTGTAAACAGAAACGTGCTGTATGCTTATGGTGGACAGGTACTCCCTCTTTTAGCTCTTTTCAGAAGGGGAATGTGGGAAGTTTTGCTGGTGCCCACCTTTCCCTGTCAGCCTGGTTCAGGAAAAGAGCCCTCCAGGATAAATTCAACTTGGAAGGGAGGCTCAGTACACATCTTTTCTTTTTTTTTTCTCTACCCCATTTGCTTTTAAAAGGAACTATGAATTCTCAATTCTTTTTAAAACTTATTTTGTATTGGAGTATAGCCAATGAACAATGTTGTGATAATTTCAGGTGGACAGCAAAGGGACTCAGCCATACATATACGCGTATCCATTCTCCCCCATATTCTCCTCCCATCCAGGCTGCTACATAATATTTAGCAGAGTTCCCTGTGCTATATAGTAGGAACTTGTTGGTTATCCATTGTAAATATAGCAGTGTGTACATGTTGATCCCAAACTCCTTAACTATCCCTCTCTTCCCCTCATTCTTCCGCCGTGGCAACTGTAAGTTCTTTCTCTAAGTTTGTGAGTTTTTCTCTTTCATAAAAGTTCATACAGGTCATTAATTCTTAGTGGGAAAGATCTTGTCTCCTTTATATCTCAGAGATTTTGTTTTGTCCAAAGAGTGTTTGTGATTCTGGAAGCCCCACCTCACCCAGTTTTTTCCCACTAATCTTACCTGAGGCTATGTCCATGGTCTCCTAGCCTGTCTGGGTGAATCCTCCCAGCGCCCACCCTGAAAACCTCCTATAACCCGTGAGCTCCGGGAGCATATTATGCATGAATGTATGTGTGCAAGGACCTCCCCCTACCCTGTGTGTGGGATCGAATATTCATTGTATAAGTCAAATTAAAATGTATTAACTTTCCTTCCAGATGCCCCCTGATAGCAAGTTTAATTACTCTGGACATAATTAAATGAGTTTAGGAGATTAGAAATATAAGGGGGTGGTGAAGAACATCAATTTGTGGGGGAAAAAAGGAGAATTTAATTCTGGAGTCTTTTGTCATTTGGTGGGTAGAGTGCTGGGGACCCAGAAGGATGGAGGAAGTACTGGGGTAGAGGCAGAGGGAGGAGGGTTTTGGGACATTGAACCAGTATTAGGATGTATCAGTCTCACGCCCCGCAAATGTAGAAATGCATTTTCCTCCTGAATCAGGGCAGTCTTCTCCTGCAGAACTTGGGGCAACACACTTGAGGCAGATAGATCAACCAAGGAGCTGGCAAGCAGAGAGTTGTACTGAGTCCTGCCCTCTGTTCTGCTTCGTTCTGGGGCATGGCCTGCTCTCCTGTGATAGGCGTTCCCTCCTGAGGCAGGCTTTTTCAGGGACGCAGGGTCAAGTCCATGAAAGTCCCAATCTTGTCCAAGGAACGAGGGGAGGAGGGCAGATTCCAGTGGAGTCAATAGACCCCTAGTCCTGCAGATTAATCAGCTGTTTCTCCATTAAAAACCTACACGCATACTAATACATGGATTCACACTGACACACACACTCTCACATTCACATGCATGTACTTATATGAACCCAAACTCCTGTACATTCATAGACTCACTCATAATTTACATACATGGACACATACCAGTACATATACACATACTTACATATATATACTCCCACACATACACATTTACTCACACACTTGCACACACATGTATGCACACTTGCACATACTTAGTTCACTCTACATATACTTTTTTACTTATTTACATTCACCCAAAACATATTCATGCATACACATGTCTACATACTCACACACACACAACTAGATACTCAGAACTCAAAGGTGAATGCTTTGGAGAAAGCATCCTTTTTGTGATTAATCTTATAGGTTCTTTTCTTCAGAACTCAGTTTTTCAGCTGGAGCAAGTATCTTGCTTGAGTGATAGAGGCAGTTGTGGTTTGTTAAATTTTTTAGCCGCACAGGGCGGAAGGATATTCTTCCTCATGGTTTAGAATTACATTCTAGAAAGTTGCAAACAGATTTCCACACCCTTTCTGAAGGTGCTTTCTCCTCACTGTGGCTGTTTTCAGAGGATTGGCCAAAGCTCTAGATCGGGTCCCAGTGTTATTTTATGAAAGCAAAAAAGAAAGCACCACGACCCCAAATGAATAATGAAAGTGAAGGCAGAAGAAGCCCAAGGAGATAAAGTGAAAACTCTCTTACGTTTGAGCCCGAGGTTGAGGGCGGGGGTTGGGGACTGGCAACTGCTAGAAGGGTGTTTAGAAATAAAGAGTCTGTGTTATGTCTAGTGGCCCTAGTCTCTTGTGTTACCCTGACCCCAGCATTGTATCAGTTCAATGCAGTCGGGTGTGCAGACGTTAGGTTCTGATCCATGGAAGGTATTTTGTATTCAAGCCAAATCTACACTTCAGATTTGAAATGGAGGGGGGTGATAGATGAGGGGAGAAGGGGTGGGGCTGAATGGGGGCAAAGGTCAGTGTTTGCAGGTCTGAGACCATGTTTAATATCACATGACACCTTTGTCAAACAGTGTCACCCCCGCCCCTCCGTACACACAGGCCGTCTGGGTTTCTGTACCTAAGGGACCTTCCTCTGTGTTGTCTTCCTGCCCAAACTCTCAGACTTGCTTTCTGTAAACCAGATGACATGAATGAAATTTGACCTGTCACATTTTTTTTTTTTTTTTTTAATGTGGTGGCATGGGAAGCCCTGGAGGGTCATGTGCTCCCTTCTCTCGCCGGTCAGGCCTGTCTGCATCCCCCTCCTGGCCTCCTGTGGGCTGTCTGAGGCCTCGGGGATTGACTGGAGGCCAGCGGGGAGGGAGCAGTTTTATGTTTCATACCCATGACCTTAAAGGTGAGCCTCGGGTCTGCAGCCCAGGGTCGGGTCATCTTTTGAAACCTCAAAGGAAGTGAATGAAACCTGGGCAGTCAGATGCATTCAAAGCAGCCTCAGACAGCGGTGATTATGGCTGTCTGCTGCCCTGCTCTAGTAATGGGGGGAACAGGGGAGTGTGGGCTAATAGCCTACCATTCCCCTTGTGAACCAGATTTCACCTCTGGCTTTAATCTTCACCTAAGCCCCGTGGATGTCTGGCCCTATCACTGGCCCCTGAGTAAGCACTGCTGCTCTTGATGATACCTGGGCTGGGACGGTGCAGTGACACACCTCTCTGTGTCTAGGGTCTCTGGGTATCTCCAGGGATGTTCTGTAATATCCTAATTGCCTCCCTCCTTCACCTTTCAGACTAGAGAGAGGTTTGAAGACCAGGGAGAAGGAGAAAGCATCACCAGAAATAGCAGTTTCCCAATGAAATTTTATCTGAACTTTATGAAAAAGAGAGCGCTCCCCTAATGACCATAGGTCAGCAAAGGCAGGAGAACTTTGGAGGCACAAGACCTGGTTCAAATCCCATGTCAGCTGAAGCTGTCCCTTCTCTGAGATCCTTCTTTCCTCATCTTGGAAATGGGGATAATAATCACTCGGCTGTGAGGTTACTGTGAGTGCTGATGAGTTATTGTACTCAAAGTGCCTTGTGTGGCTTTGCCTCTCAATCTATTCTAGTCATTAGTCACTTCTTAAGATTTCTATCAGGCTCTTATTTATAAGTGTTCGAGGTAGTCTGTGCACATATCCATGGGGCAAAGGCATTTGGAGAGGGGAAGGGATCATGCTCAAGAATGAAGTTTGAATTCTTTGATCAACCAATACTCTTGACAAAAATTATGATTTACCTTATTTTGGGAGCTGGAGAAGTCTCTACTCAGTGCACTGTGGTGGGAAGAATCCACGCAGAAGCCAAGTGGTACCCTGAGGATAGGCATGAAGCCTTAGTGTCTTTAGTGAAGTTGCTCAGTCGTGTCCGACTCTTTGCGACTCCATGGACTGTAGCCTACCAAGCTCCTCTGTCCATGGGATTTTCCAGGCAATAGTACTGGAGTGGATTACCATTTTCTTCTCCAGGGAATCTTCCCGACCCAGGGATCGAACCTGGGTCTCTCACATTGTAGACAGACGCTTTACTGTCTGAGCCACCGGGGAAGTCCTTAGTGCCTTTAGACCAGTTGTAGTTTTGAGAGCTGCTCTCAAATGGATCAGATCAGCTTTACTTGCTTAATGAAGTGTTTGCTGCCTCCCGCGTCCTCTCTCCTGCTCCCATCTCCAGACTACAAAGGTTACTCTTTAAATAAGATATAATCTTTGCAATTATGCCTGAGACATCACAGATTACACACAGCCAGCCATTAGTTCCTATCTTATGAGCTTCTTTGTTAAAAATTCAGTCTCTTTCAGTGTGGGAGATATCTGCTTACTGCCAATTTTGAAAGTCTTAAAAATCAAGGAAAAAGCAAGAAAAACTGGGCAGAGGGAAATCTTATAATATGGAAGGAGACTAAGGACTGGATATCTTCTCTGGTCCTGACACTGCTGCTGCTGCTGCTAAGTTGCTTTGGTCGTGTCTGACTCTGTGCAACCCCATAGATGGCAGCTCACCAGGCTCCTGTCCCTGGGATTCTCCAGGCAAGAACACTGGAGTGGGTTGCCATTTCCTTCTCCAGTACATGAAAGAGAAAAGTCAAAGTGAAGTCGCTCAGCCATGTCCGACTCTTAGCGACCCCATGGACTGCAGCCTACCAGGTTCCTCCATCCATGGGATTTTCCAGGCAAGAGTACTGGAGTGGGGTGCCATTGCCTTTTCCAGGTCCTGACACTAATTAACCACAGTTAGCCTTGCATCTTGAGCAGGTATATCTCCTTGCCCCCAGCCCTCTCAGTTTTTTGATCTGAAGATGGAGTGATGGTTTCTGCTCCCTTCTAGCTTTGTTGCGATATGCACTGAGATAGTGGATAGTAAGAAAAACATCTATTTCTGCTTTATTGACTATGCCAAAGCCTTTGACTGTGTGGATCAAAATAAACTGTGGAAAATTCTGAAAGAGATGGGAATACCAGACCATCTGACCTGCCTCTTGAGAAATCTGTATGCAGGCCAGGAAGCAACAGTTAGAACTGGACATGGAACAACAGACTGGTTCCAAATAGGAAAAGAAGTACGTCAAGGCTGTATATTGTCACCCTGCTTATTTAACTTATATGCAGAGTACATCATGAGAAACGCTGGACTGGAAGAAACACAAGCTGGAATCAAGATTTCCCAGAGAAATATCAATCACCTCAGATATGCAGATGACACCACCCTTATGGCAGAAAGTGAAGAGGAACTCAAAAGCTTCTTGATGAAAGTCAAAGAGGAGAGTGAAAAAGTTGGCTTAAAGCTCAACATTCAGAAAACGAAGATCATGGCATCTGGTACCGTCTCTTCATGGGAAATAGATGGGGAAACAGTGGTAACAGTGTCAGACTTTATTTTTGGGGGCTCCAAAATCACTGCAGTTGGTGACTGCAGCCATGAAATTAAAAGACGCTTACTCCTTGGAAGAAAAGTTATGATCAACCTAGATAGCATATTCAAAAGCAGAGACATTACTTTGCCAACTAAGGTTTGTCTAGTCAAGGCTATGGTTTTTCCTGTGGTCATGTATGGATGTGAGAGTTGGACTGTGAAGAAGGCTGAGCACCGAAGAATTGATGCTTTTGAACTGTGGTGTTGGAGAAGACTCTTGAGAGTCCCTTGGACTGCAAGGAGATCCAACCAGTCCATTCTGAAGGAGATCAACCCTGGGATTTCTTTGGAAGGAATGATGCTAAAGCTGAAACTCCAGCACTTTGGCCACCTCATGCAAACAGTTGACTCATTGGGAAAGACTCTGATGCTGGGAGGGATTGGGGCAGGAGGAGAAGGGGACGACAGAGGATGAGATGGCTGGATGGCATCACAGACTCGATGGACGTGAGTCTGAGTGAACTCCGGGAGTTGGTGATGGACAGGGAGGCCTGGCGTGCTGCGATTCATGGGGTCGCAAAGAGTTGGACACGACTGAGCGACTGAACTGAACTGAACTGAACTGAAGGGAACAAAGTGCTGTGTGTATTTTTTGTTCCCTAACCTGTGATTTCTTCCTTGAAGAAGCTAAACCCAGCTTCCCATGGCCAGTTAGCCTGGAGTTGGGACTTACCATAGTCCCCTTATATTATTAGCAAAAGTTACCCCAAATCCTAACAATATCCAACTTGCTCAATCCTGTGGCTGTCTGGAGGACTTGACAAACTGGTGACCATGTCCAGGACTTCAGTCCTCCTTGACACCGTAGTTTGGAAGATGGCAAGATCTTCAGAGATGGCCCTGTGATGCTCAAAAGAAGTCACAGGATGAAGCATTTGTTGATATAGAGCAGGGGCTGGCAAACTACAGCCTAGGGGGCCAAACCTGGAGCACCACCTTCTTTTGTAAACAGTGTTTTGTTGGAACACAGGTGAAATTCTTTTGTCCATCTATGTCTGCCTAAGTCAACGGCTACCTTCAATAGCAGATTTGAATAGTTGTCATGGACACTGACCCTCAAAACCAGAAATATTTACTACCTGGCTCTTTGCAGGAAAAATCTACTGACCTCTGGTATAGACTAGAGATCAAAATAGGCTGTCACACAAGCTTCCTATGAGTGTGTGACCTCCTTAGTTATTGTGCTTATTTACTAATGAATTCTTATTTGTATCAAGGAGTTAATACTGATTTTGGGCTCAATGGGGAAACAATAAAGTATCATTTTCTTTTTTTTTTTCCCTATTTGGGAAGTTTCTTCCCTTAAGAGACAGAAGAAAATTAACCATCTATGTGCCAGACTCTTTAATTATGCCATTACCTTTACTTTCTGTGGTAAACCAGTGAGTTAAATACTTTATACATGGAGGAACTGACCTTCAGAGAGGTTAACTCGGTCAAGATCACACAGCTAATATGGGGTGAAACCAGGATTTCAATCCAGGCCTGTCAACACTGGTCTCTTCCCATTAGAGGTTGCTGTCTCCTTTCCCTCTGCCTCTCTCTCGGAAAGATACTCTTGAGATCAGATCTAGACATTCTCTAGACCTTGGAGGCATGAACTAAAGCCAGTGGGTTACCTCTTGGGGCATTTTATAGCCTCAGTTCCAACTGTGGAGTAAAAGGCTTTCTAATTTACAGAAGGGATTTTAGGCATCAAATTGAAAGTCGAGAAATATTACAGGGGTGAGGGGATTAGGAAAGTGGTGTTCCTCCCTGAGCCCTAAAATCACCTTAAGAGGTGACTATCTCACCACCCATGTGAAGCGCAGGTTAGAACTGTTGCTAATTTATATGAATTTGTCTATGCAACTACTACTAAATGAATTACGCAGTTTTACTACATTAGCAACACTCTACATACCCACATGCTCTCAAGTAAGGAGTAGAGATCTAATAAATGTCAACTTGGAGGATCCTATAACTTTGATCTCATCCCGTAAACATTTGTCCATACACCTATAAACATTTGTCCTAAAACCTCTCAGCCTCTCCATGTATAGTGGAGCTAGTGCCCGTGATGGCCTGGCTGTCTTGGGTGTTGGTGATGGCCCTGATTTTGAAGGTAGCAGGAGAGTTCCTGGATCCTAGAACCAGCCTGGACACGGAAAATGTCTGTGCTGGCTGAGCTGAGGTTCTGGACTGAAGCCAGCCTGGGAGAAGAGGCATCCTATCTGTGATAAGGACGAGAGGCCAAAGGCGGCTACAGTTGCCCTCGTCCTGGCCCTTTTGCTTAATATATGGTCAATCTTCTGATGAAAGGGCTGGGGGTTAAAGGTTGGCTCTGAGTTGACTGTTAATATACCTGCCCTCCTCTTGCTCTCTGGGGGAGGGTTTTATTCTGTAAGGTTAATTCAGGGTAAATACATTTTAGGGAGAAGCAGGAATGATAAAGACATTAAAGAATTTCTTTTTAAAGGGGAAAAGTCAATGATTAATCTGTTATACTCTGAGCTGCCGATCTTAGTGGTGCACACGTCTAATTCTTTAAAGGCTCAAAGCTCCTAGGCTTATGAAGGGATGATAAATAAGAAATAGTAATTAAATTAAGGATGTGCTCACTGGCCCCTCTAAATTCCAGGAAGTTTGAAAATGGACTCACACTTTGTCATAATTAAGACCTTCACTTAGGGTGTTCTGGTGGTACTGAGCTGAAGGACGCATCATGGGAGCTCCCCAGAAAGAGAAAGCCTGGGCAGGGGCAAGGGGAAGGGGGGCGAGGTGGCAGTGAGAGGGAGAGGCTAGGCTGTAGGGGAGTCAGACAGAAGTTTATGGGGTGGGCTTGGAGCTGTTGGATCCTGGGTCCTCGGGGTCCATATTAGATCTCTACCCTAACCTGAGAGAAATGTGAGCATAGTGATGATTACTAATGCACTGATTTCTCTGAGGCTGGAGTGGTATTCTGGAAGGTGAAAGTGAAGTGAAAGTCACTCAGTCGTGTCCGACGCTTCGTGACCCCTTGGAATATACAGTCTTCACCAGCTGAGCCGCCAGGGAAGGTCTTCTGAAAAAGTCGGTGTAAGAGCTGCGTTGGCTCCTCTGGAACAACAGCTCCACAGAAGGAGGCTGCAGCAGTGGCTGCGGGGTGGGGTGGGGTAGTCTCATATGGAGACCTTGAGCCCCTCACTTTCCCAGGGCCATCCCATCCAGAGTGGTGCTGAGGAGCCAGACTGCAGCTCCAGGCACAGTCAGTGATGGCCGCTGCAGCTCGTAACTCAGGCTATGTGATTTTGGGGAAATCTGAAACATTGAGATAATAACTCCTGGAGGGAGGAGATCCTGGCAGCCAGACATGTGAGGGTCAGTCTTCATGGAAGAGAAGGATCAGGGGCATCGATAGTGTCTGGATGGGTGTGAGTGAGGAGGGACAGAGTCCTGGGAAAGTCTGTCTCCTACAGTCACTCGTGGAGCTGAGGGAATTGGTGTGTGTGTGGGCTGAGGTGGGAAGGGCTGAGCCTCTGACCTCTGGGTTAAGGAAATGCCATTTTCTTTTTTTCCTTAAAGAAAAAACCATACACACACAGACACACACACACACACACACCAAAAAAGAAAAAAATTCCAACAGTTTATGGTCCTGTTTATTCTCAGACAGGGAGTGGACGGCCTTTTGGAGGTGTCCGACTGTGCCGTCCAGCCAGACTGACATCTGTGGGAGCTCAGGGTTTTAAATGTTTAGTCTGCACGAGACCCTCAGGCCCCAGCGGGCTCAACTCCTGATATGCCTTAACTTAGCCATCTCCCCCCCACCTCCTCCCGTGAAATGGAAACGTAGGGGTTTGTATGAAGGAAGCTGGCTCCTCCTGAAGTCTAAGGGGGAGGACTGTGTGCAGGGCTGTCATCACAGTTGTTGGGAACCTTAGCCTGGGGACCTCCTTATGGCTATAGGTCAGCATCTGCCCACCCCTCCCCTTCTCCCTTACAGCCAGCCGACATTTCTTCCTCTGATGGGCATGGCCAGGGCTGGGCTCTCTTCACTTAGCCCTTCACACTTACTGCTTTTGCTGCACTTACACACGGCCCTGAGATTGTTTGTTAGCATGTCTGTGTGCCCCTAGTAGTTTTGTTCTTTTAAGTCTCCAGCTCCTAGAACAGTGCCTGACACAGAGCTTTCTTGTTCAGTAAAAACTTCTGGAATTGTCCTGAACTGAACTCAGCTGAATATGCTTGTCAAAAGTCCCCTGGACTTGGTGGAGTCTGTTGCCACACTGGACCAGTTGTGGCATCTGCCTGTCATTGCAGGAGATGCAACTGTCATTGCAGGTTGGATCCCTGGGTTGGGAAGATCCCCTGGAGAAGGAAATGGCAAACCCACTCCAGTATTCTTGCCTGCAGAATCCCATGGACAGAGGAGCCTGGTGGGCTACAGTCCATCACAGAGTCAGACACAACTGAGCATGCGCTGGCACTGGACGGGAGTGAGAGCTTTGCAGATCTCTGAGTCTGTATCTGTAGGGTTCCTGGGCCATGGTCCTGGAGTAACCAGTGGGCAGGGGTGGCCCTCTGAAACCTGCACTCATTTGTGAAAGTTGGCCCATTTAGTGACAAGAGGGACAACTGGGGTCTGTGGGACAGGGAGGGGAGATGGAGGGGCTGACTCTTGTGCTGCAGGTGTGCACTGAGGTCACTGCTTTTCTGTCTGGAGGTTCTATGGGGCCTGGCAGAGGGGACACCCTGGGAGTGACATCAGGCCGGGTCTAACAGTCACCTACTTAGTTCTTACCTGAGTAGCAGCAGGCAGATCACAATTAAATAAGCCTGGTTTAAAAATATGTTATTGCTAAACATATACCTTTTAACCGGTTTATGTAATACTTTGTTCCTCATGGCTCCCAGGGACTAAAGGGCATGAAGATGTATAAGGCAAAACAAACAAGTTCAGTTGGCAGATTATTTACATTGATAAACATAATTTATACTAAATTAGCAGAATATGAGTTGTAAAAGAAAAACACCCCCAAAACATTGGTTTGAACTGTGTATTAAAATAGTGGCTTATGTTTTGCACCAAATGCCTCATTTAGAGGTCACCTCCAGGAAGAGTCCTTGTCCTCCTGGGGTCTCTTTTTTGGCAGCTCCTGCAGTTTGGCCAGTTGTTCTTCGACTGCAGGAGCTTTGGATTTGGAGATTCTTTACATGCCAAGGACAATTCAGGGGATAAGCTTAGCCATGCTGTTCTTCAGCCTACACCGCCTGCTCTGATGTTCATCCGTGTATCTGCCTCTTGTTCCATTTCACATTTATAGTGAGCCTACTATGTACATTACCTGTTCCCAGGTGACTTAGTGGTAAAGAATCTGCCTGCCAATGCAAGATACTTGGATTCGATCCCTGGGTCCGGAAGATCCCCTGGAGCAGTAAATGGCAACCTGCTCCAGTATTCTTGCCTGGAAATCTCATGGACAGAGGAACCTCGTGGGCTATAGTCCGTGGGGTTACAAAGAGTCAGACCCCGCTGAATGAGTTTGCACACACATTACTATGGCTATTAGGTAGCACTGTGATATTGCAAGGGTGATTCCAAAGAGATGGAGTATTCTGAGGAGCTCACTATCTAATTCAGGATTTGTCAACCTCCATACTGTTGACACTTTGGCTCAGAAAATTCGCTGTTGTCAGTGGCCGTCCTGTTTACCACAGGATGTTGAGCAGCGTTCCTGGCCTCTGCCCACTAGATACAAGTGGCTCCCCCTCCACTCACCTCACCCTGAGTTGTGACAATAAAAAATGTCTACAGACACTGTCCCCTGGAGGGCAAAATCACTTCCTGTTGAGAACTGCTGGACTAATTGAAGACAGACACGACTGACACAGAGCGATGTGCTTTAATGGATGTGTGTTCCACGGGTTATGGGATAGGAAAGGAGGGACCGGGGGACATTTGGGTTGCACCTTGAGTAGTGTGTGGAAGTTTGCCAAGCACAGCAGAGAGGAAAGGGCTCTGTATGCAGAAGGAGAGTGAGCAAGGTACAAAGGCATCACAGAGCATCGTGGGCTCAGGGAACTGAAGGAGTTGGATGTGGCTGGTGTGTGGGCTGAATTATGGTGGGGGAGGAGGAGGCAGGAGAGGGGACTGATACAGTAGGCTGGAGTGGGTAGGAAGGCACCCTGAGGGCAGTGATACACTTGGACTACACTCTTTTCTGACATTGGAACCAATGAAGACCTACTTAGTCAAACTTGGGGTAGAGTGGGCAGCTGAGATACCACTCATGTGCTAACCAGTCAATCAGATTAAATCAAATGAAGGTAAGTGAATTACATTTAACCTTCTTCTTCCATCACCTACTCAACCTTAAATAGAAACTAGAAGTAAAGCGAGCTGAACTCATATATAAGCCAAGATTTTTCCTGGGAGCATAGGCGTGAACTGTGCCCCTTCCAGGCCATGGTGGTCCTACTTTCCTCTCCTCTTTCACCAGTCCTAGGGGAATGAAGCTTCAGAGCATGTCAGAGACACAAGACAGAGGACCCTGGGCCCTGTGTGGGAGAGAGCTTCTCGTAGACCAGAGCACCCTTCCAAGAGCTCACACAAGCAAGAAGTAAACTTCCGTGGTGTTAAGACACTGCATTTTGGATGACTGCATCTTACATTTTCCTAACAAACACAGAGATTGCTAATCCAGTCCCAGAGCACAGATGTCTACTCTGTTGCCAGCACTGAACTGGATATGAGGCTGAAAACTGCATTTGAAATGATGATGTTTCAGAGGAGAGCTGTGGGGAGAGTGAGGTTCTGGCTTGATCCTCCTTCCCAGAGCTTGCAGTAATATTTGCAGAGGGTAGCTGCCCTCTGTGTTTTACCTAGACAGTGTATTAAAAAGCAGAGATATCACTTTGCCGACAAAGGTCTTTATATTAGTCAAAGCTATGGTTTTACCAGTAGCCTTGTACGGATGTGAGAGTTGGACCATAAATGAGGCTGTGCGCTGAAGAACTGATGCTTTTGAACTGTGGTGCTGGAGAAGACTCTTGAGAGTCCCTTGGACTGCAAGGAGATCCAACCAGTCAGTCCTAAAGGAAATCAACCCTGAATATTCATTGGAAAGACTGGTGCTGAAGCTGAAGCTCCAATTCTTAGTCCACCTTATGAGAAGAGTCAACTCACTGGAAAAGACCCTGATGCTAGGAAAGATTGAAGGCAAAAAGAGAAGGGGATGGCAGAGGATGAGACGGTTAGATAGCATCACTGATTCAATGGATATGAATCTGCGCAAACTCTGGGGAGATTGTAGAGGCCAGAGGAGCCTGGTTTGCTGCAGTCCATGGAGTCACAAAGAGTCGGACATGACTTAGAAACTGATGAACAAGAAAAAGCTGCCCTCTGCACTTTTATTCCTTCCTCTCCCCACCCACCATCCCCCCTTATCCCCCGCTATCCTCTTCATCCCCTTTCCCTACCGGTTACAAAACCTTCCTGTGAAAAGCTGGAGGAACCAGCCTTTTGCTTTCTGTTAAAGCACCAGGCAGAGAGCTCACTGGAGTTCTCAGGAAGGTACAGTGTCCATTGCTTCTCTTTTTGTGGCTGGGCAGTAGCACTCCAGTCCAGCTGAATCATCTGGTCCAGTTGGCTACATTTAAACAGCAGATCCTATCTCCTGCTCCTGAAAACAAGAGGGTTGTCCCATGTGTGTATGTGTGTGAGTGTCTGTGGGCTGTGGGCCTGGTTAAATACAGCTAGTGAAGTTTCATACATTTACACATGGGGATTGGAGAACTGGATATGGGGAGTTCCTAGAGCATACATGTGGTTACCTTTTACCCTTAGTCTGGTTGGGGAAAATGAACTCTGGGATTTTAACAGGAGCTTCATATGTGCACTTTGGTGACTATTGGCAACAAGATAGCAGCAAGAAAGGCATTGTTTTCTGAACTCCCTTTCCCAAATAACCCCTTTCAACCCAATATGCCTTAACTCCTTGTGTCCTGTTCGATGGAAAAGGAAAAGGGGGAGGGGAGGAGGAGGAGGGGAGGAGGAGGAGGAAGGTGAGGAGGAGGAGAGAGAGGAGGGGAAGTGAGTATGGTGGTGAAAAATAGAAGGGAAACTTGAGTGTGCCTTTTCTTTCTCTTTCTCCACCCTCAGCCATCATTAACAGAAAAATATTTTTAAAAGATCCCTTGATGGCATCCCCAAATGCAGAGCCTGACATTTTCTTAGCTGATGGCCTCCTCCGTGAAGGTATTTTGTGTCCTCCCAGCATGCCTGCTGGATCCCTGGTTTGCTGCGGTTGCTAAGGTAAATACTCTTTCCATTAAGCACCACAGCCCAGGAGTGGCCTAAAGCTCAAATAAATGACCAAGGAGCAAGTTAAACATTCCCTGGGGTGATTTTAACCTATGCAATGGCTTTTTGGGAAAATTGCCTATTTTTTTTTCAAGTTTTTTCAAGTGTCTCTTATTCCCTTCTTTTTTCTTTCTTTTTTAGCTGAGTACATCTTTTCTTTCCTTTGTTTATGCATTGGATGAAGGGTGGAAGCTGGATTAATAAATCAAAAAGGACTGCCCCCCAACCCCCGCTGCCCTGCAGCCCCAGCCTCTTATTTGCAAGGAAAGCCAAGCAGGATACATGCATTATGTTAACTTTGGGGGGACCCGGGCCATGTAGCCAATTCATGCAAAGGCTCCACTTCCCTTTCCTGTGAAAATACCACAACACAACAGGCATTGGAGAACCATGTCCTTCTGGAAGCCTTCTCTGGCAGGAGGAGAATTCAGCGATCCTGGTCCACTATTACATTTCCAGATGAGTGTGCCCAGAGATTTGCACATGGCTTAGTTGTGCTTGCTCTCCTTTGCCTCAAGAAGGATGTGTTCACCGGCCTCAGGAAGAAAAGTGTCCTGACAGTTGTCATGTTTTGTTGTTTGACTAAGACACCTTAGGACAGTCTTATCTTCTTTTAATCTTTCATGGTGGAGGAGCCTGGATTGCCTGGCAGAAGGCAGTGTTGGAAAGGAAATCATGAATGAGCAGCAGCCCCTTGATGCTGTCTGGACCCCTGAGGAAGAAAATCTCTCTCTGAAAGTCACTCTCAATTCTGCCCTGACTACCCTCTCTGGGAGTTTGCTTCTTCTCTGGGTGCTTTATCTCCCTGCTAGATGATCCATTTCCTGCTTCTCCTGTCTCTTTCTTCCACACTCCCTCGTGTCTGCTATGCCCAGGATTCTCAGTGGACGGTCCAAATGCACCTCTCATCACAGAAGTCAAATGCTGGGGAGACTGAAGACCATGATCATAAACCCCCAGGTTGGTGGTTTTCAAACCACGCTTCTCAGCTTCCAGAACAAAGAGAGGCCTTGGGTGTGAACAGTGGTTCCTTGGCCAGCATGATCTTTTTAGAAATGTGAATCCGATCATGTTACTCCACTCACTGAACTTTGAGCAAAACTGCGTCCCAGGAGTTTGGCTTTGTGTGACCTCACCTTTCCCACTGCATTTTACCTTCTAGGGGGCAACAGACCCCTCAGCTCCCTCTGCAGTTTCAGCCTCCATGGCTCTTCCCCTGTGCGTTACCTGGCTACTCCCATGTGTCCTTCCTTTGGGTTCCACTTAAACACCTGTTCTCTGAGAAGCCTTCCCTGAACCACAGACAAAGTCAGTGTCCCCAAGGGCATATTCATAGAGCCTGGTGGTGCCTTTTCTCCATTGCATGAGGCCCAACTGAAATTACTTAAGAATTTGGTGCATTTATTTCCTTAATGTCTGTCTTCCCCACTGAACCGTAAGAACCACAGGAGCAGTCCTGTTCCATTTGCAGATGTATTTCTAGCCTGTGTCTACGGCGGGCTTCCCTGGTGGCTCAGACAGTAAAAGAGTCTGACTGCAATGTGGAAGACTTGGGTTCAATTCCTTGGTCGAGAAGATCCCCTGGAGAAGGGAATGGCAATCTACTCCAGTATTTTTGCCTGGAGAATCCCACGGACAAAGGAGCCTGGTTGGCTACAAGTGCATGGGGTCCGCGAAGAGTTGGACACCACTGAGCAACTAACACTATGGCTATAGTAGGTGCTCAATAAATGAATGTTTAATGAACAAGAGAATGAGTGACCTTTCCTCTCCCTATGGCATCTGGCCTCCTTTTTATTGTTTTCCCTGCTCTTCAAGTTGTCTGTCCACTGTTTAACAGAGCAGATTAAAAGAATTCCACCAGAACTCTTTTATAAAATGGAGGGTTGAGTGGGGTTTTTAAAACACCTTCTTTAAGCAGCCCTCAAAGAATATAGTCTTTCTTTCCTTTCCTGGAGTGGGAAATCAGAACTCCTGGTCAGTACACACAGGGTCTGGATTCTGGAGATCTTGGAAGTGACCTAGATACCCTGGAGGCTGTCCAGGGCCTGGAACCAGTTGAAGGGGCCCCACTACCCATCGCTGAGGCCTGAACTCCTTGTCCAAGCAACCTCTTTGCCAAACCGCCTCAGGCTACAGCACCAGGCTCCAGAGCAAGACTTGGATGGAGATATTAGAGAATAGTTCTGACACCCACCTCCTTTTCCTTCTGAAAAAGCCCGGCTTTATGGCCCTTTCAGGAAATGTGGGAGGGGACAGCCCAGAATGTAACTGGGGCAGGAGTAGGGGTGGGGGCGGGATGGAGGAGAATTCTTATGTTTTTCGTTCTTGACGCTAAGTCAGTCTGTTTTTGTACTTGTGTCTTTTAAGCTTTTCCACATGTGCCCCAAGGGCCCATCGGTGAGTGTGTTTTATAAACTGGAAAAATGAATAAAAATAAAACCCAGAAGGGAAACACCAGAAGGAGTGTGAAGGGAAAAGTGTTAGTTCCTCTGTACCTCCCAGCTAGGCCTGCTTGCATTTGCGGGAGTCCCAGGGTCAGGTTTATTTGGCTTTATGGATAAAATGTGGAGTCTTCGCTCAGAAAAAGCCTCATCGGTTTTGTATTTGGCCTGCTCCATTCAGCATTAATTAACTTCAGGAAAGTAAAAAGTGATCCCTTTTTATTTGGCTATCTGGCTCCACAAACCTTGCTGGCTTCCTGTCCCATAGGTGTTGGATTGATGGGACTGCAAATGTGTAAAGTCTTGTACAGGAAGCCCCCCGGCTCGGCCATTCAGAGGCTCTCACCTCCTGCTGGACCCTAAACACAAGCAGCCAGGAGGCCCAGGCCCCATCTCTCAGTTTGTGCCTTAGGAAATGGTACCTGAAAGAAAACTTCATTTTCTTTTCTTTCCATGCCTGGGCCAAAACAAGAGCCCAGGAAAGGGGATACTTGGAAAATAAGTTTTCCATATTGCCTGAAAAATCAACCACAACCAAAACCCCAAATATTTAGAAAAGCAGCATATTTAGGGAGTTTGAAGAACTTTGAAATAACTCAAGAAGGTTTATGTTGACCCCAGGATGGTCTCTGCCATGTGACCTAAGGCTTTTTTCTTCTGAAAAAGCCCAGCTATTAAGGCTTTGTTTTCTGAATTCTGCTTGAATCACTTTATGAGCAAAAGCATTTCTGAGAACACACAACTAACATATATATATATATACATATATATATATTTTAATTGTAATAAATGTGTACATACTTTTATACTCGTGGCTGCAGTCACTGACTCAGCGGACATGAATTCGAGCAAATTCTGGGAGGTAGTTGAGGACAGAGGAGCCTGGTGTGCTGCAGTCCATGGGGTTGCAAAGAGTTGGACATAACTTAGCAACTGAACAATAACTTTGTATTCATGTATCACATATATTTAAAAATAAACCCCTAAATAAAACTTAAGAATTGTTACAGGTAAAACAAATATTTAAAAATAATGATTTTAATCTATTAACAATACACAAATTTTTTTTTTTTTCTTGCTAAGGTATATGATTAATGACTATATTTTTAGTAAGAGCAAAGGGACTGGATAGGCTCACTGTTTTTGAACATATAATGCTTTGTGACACAGTGAGTTAAAAGTCTGATTCTAGGTTTAGTTTTTCAAAACCTAGGCTGTAATAGCTAAAAAAGATATGTTTTTATGTATCTCTAAAAAGGGATACATAAGTCCAAATGGAAGAAGGGAACTGGGGCTCTCATTTCTGAATCCCAGCCTCTGTGAAGGCATACACTTCAATTTGTCCCTGATTCTGAGAAAGATTGAGGGCAAGAGGAGAAGGGGGCGACGGAGGATGAGATGGTTGGGTAGCATCACTGACTCAAAGGACATGAGTTCGAGCAAGCTCCGTGAGATAGTGAAGGACAGGGAAGCCTGGCGTGATACAGTTCATGGGGTTGCAAAGAGTTGGACATGACTTAGTGACTGAACAATGTGTCATAGCAAACAGAGTGCTGATGCCAATCCCTCTTGGTATGGGATACCCCCATTTCCCTCAAGACACATCCGGTGCCATATATGATAGAGATCCTTTGTAACGTGGCAACAACCTGCCAAATATCAGCAAAACTTATTCCTTTATTATTGTGTAGGAAGAATGTTTTCCAAAGGTGTTCATGCCTAACCCTTGGAAACTATGAACATGTGACCTTATGTGGCAGAGGGGTCTTTGCAGATAGAATTAAGGTTAAAGACCTTAAAATAGAGAAAATATTCTGGAATATCCAGGTGCACCCAATCTAATTCCTGAGACCTTAAAAGTAGAGAACTTTTTCTGGCTGGAATCAGAGAGATGTAACAAAAGGGGAGATCAGCTCAGAGTAATTTGAAGTGTGAAAGGGAGTTGGCCCACAGTGACTGGCCCACATGGGAAGCTTAAGTAGCAGTGCAGATAGCCTCTCAGAATAAGATAGCTGGCCCCCAACTGACAGCCAGCAAGGAAACAGTGACTTCAGTCCTGCAACCACAAGGAACTGAATTCTGCCAGCAACCTGAATCAGCTTGGAAATAGATCCTTCCCCAGGGTCTTCAATAAGGAACGTGTCCTTGCCCACAGTTTGGTTTTGACTTTGTGAGACACAAAGAACCCAGTCCAATCCAGCTGGACTTTTGACCTACAGAAACTGTGAGATCATACATTTGTGTTGTTTCAAGCTTCTAAGTTTGTGGTAATTTGTTTTGGCAGCAATGGAAAACTAATGCAATTATATATTATAAATACTGTAAGCAGGAGCTCTAATATTTTCTTCTCACACTCAGTGGTTCATCTTGTGCATCCCTTGGGGTGTGGGAAAACCACTTGAAATCGCTATCATCCAGGATTCTAGTTCCTACCTGGGAAAAGACCCAGATATAAGTTTTAGTCTGTATTTCTGAGCCATTTACAACAAACTTAGAGAGAAGCAGTGTCCTGCCCAAGTGTCAAGTAGTGTGACAGTAAATTTTGAATGTAACAACTTTAACAATTGTATCAGCTCTCCAAGTGTCTTCATGACAATGAGAGAGAAGTAGTGATGAAGCCCAGGATTCCAGCTGTTGGGGTACTGTGGCTGGAGCCTGGACTTTCAGTGGAATATCATTCTTGCTCATGGCCTGATTACATCCTTTCATATTTTATAGCTGGTTATGCTTCTCATGTTTGCTTGGCAACTTTCTGTGAGCGCAGAATGTTTTGGTGGCACTGGTCTGCAGGACCCTTTCCTACTTACAGCAAATCAGTGTGGGTTGTCTCTTGGATATTTACAACAGTTAGATGAGTGAGTGCATCAGCACCAAATAAGCTCATAGAGGTTAAATGATCTGCCCAAGGCAATAAGGCAGCAAGCTATAGACTCAACATACTTGAGGTGCCTGGCTCCAGCAGGGATCTGGATGAGGGAACAGGGCTTACATCACCAGGACACTGAGGAAGGGAGTGCATTGACACAAGGAGTAATGAGCACCCCCGGCAGGCCTGACCTTAGGATGTGTGCAGCTGTGTTACTGTGAGTCAAGGAGCCTGCGGCCCTAGGCCTTTCTCAGCGCTAATGTCTTACTCATTTTCACCACCAGAAGTCTGCTTGTCCCAGTCTGTATGTTTGGGATCCCTCTGCTGCTTTCTCTCAGCCTCACTATCCTTCAAAGAGCCATCCTGAAATACCCCTCCCAGGCTTCCCCTAGTATTTCTTTATTTCCTTCAATTCCATCATGTTAATTGTTCAAAAGACTAATTTGAACAATTAGTTTTATTGTTCAAGTAAGACTGGAACTTATCATATGCTGCTTTGTATTGCTATTACAAAACAGCTGCTGTCTTGACTGTTGAGATAGATCTTACATGCCATGCTTTATACACTGCTGTGGCCCTGCTATACATGGTACAATGGGGGCTTTAAAAATATATATGTGTGTGTGTGTGTGTGTGTGTGTGTATGTTGAATGAATAAGTGAGATGTTTTGATTTCCTTTGTTCTTTCTTTCCCTCTGGTTGTATGCCTCAACTGTCCCCTTTAATAACAATAATTATTTGACTTATATATAGATTAATGTGGCAAATATAAGCTCCTGCAGTCCCAGGTGGAGGAATAATAGTATATCTATCTCTGCTTGAACCAGAAATGCTGAATCTGTTTAAAGGAACTGTGTAAAGAGGGCAGGCTGGATTCGATTTGGCTCAGCCTTGGAAAGAGTCACAACACCAACACGGTAGTTTCCGTGTTGTGTCTGATTTCAGACAATAACTTTGTGTATTTTCCCCCTGTAACCTGGACTGGATAGTGGAATGTGTTACTTAAAAGGCCCACTCTTAGCCTGATTCCCAGTAGACCCTCTAGAGGTCCAGTCTAGCTGCTGAGTGATGGCAGCTTTCGACCCAAAACCTGCATATACAGGCTAGTTCTGAAGACTCTCTTTGGGCTGTGAGGTTGCCAGCGTTGGACCCAGTCCCTGACATGCCCTGACCTTGTCTCTGGAGTGGCTCCATCTGCTCTCTAGCCAACACTGAATAGAACCGGCTGAGTTAATATCCCAGCAGGCAGCCTCCACCTTTCTCAAAGGGACTAACCTTTCCTGGACTCCCCGTGCCCAGCAAGTCAAGCTCTATACCCTCTGCCTGGCATTGAAAGCCTGCCAAAAGGCCTTTGCAAATTTTTTCTCTCTTTCCTCTACTGTACATCTCCTGTGCCCCAGCTAGGCTGGACTCCTGGATTTCCCCTGCATACACCATCATCCCTGACCTGACCTGAACTACTTTGTCATCCTTTTCTTTACAAGCATCCATTTTCTCTGTGTCCCTCCCAGCTTCAAATCCTGCTTTAAAAAAAAGCCATTCCTGATAACTCTGACCCAGTGACCCATTTCCCTCCTTGATCACCCACAAGGCCCATTGTTTGTCCTACACATTTTGCCCTTGATAATCTTTTTGAATTAAATTAAAAATATTTATTTCTAAACACATAGAAAAAAACACTTTAGAACTTACTAGTATGTTCTCTGCCTGATACTTGAGAGGGATCCAGAAGAACATGGGGTGAGGTGACTGGACACTTAATAGGTGTCTGGTGTGATGCTGAGTTCTCTACAATTCTGGCTTTAAGTGATCATGGTTAACAAGCACCCCACAACCAGGCAATTCAACTTGGAGAAGCAACCCTAGGAAAAACCTGGTGCATGTGCATGGGAGATGAATGTCAGGGTTTCTGCAGCCTTATCTGATAACAGTAAAGAGACAGGACAGCCTGAATGTCCATCAAGATATATAAGCTGTGTTAAATTTGTATAGTGAAAGCTTATAATAAATTATGGTAAATTCATATAATGAAATCCCATACAGCAGTAAAAATAAAGTTACATGTAACAACTTGGACAAATCTTAGCAAACATAACCTAAGAAAAGAGTGACCAGTTGTGGAAGCAAATGGACTATATAATACCATACATATGGAATTAAGACACACCAAACAACACCCTATTTGGATAGACACATATAGAGCTGTGGTGTGAAAATGTGCCTGGGGATGATATAGACCAGGGGTTGACAAACTGTATTGCCTTACCACGTCTAGCTGCCACTTTTTCTTTTGTGTATAACCTGTGGACTAAGAATGGTTTTTGTACTTTTCTGTAGTTGATAAAAATGATGTGTCAATTATATCTCAATAAAGTGGGAAAAGTAGGAAAAAATAGCTGATAAAAAAAATCAAAAGAACAATATTTTATGACACCTGAAAATTATATGAAATTCAAATTTTGGTGTCCACAAATAAAACTTATTGGAACACCGCCACACTCATTCCTGCCTCTGTGCTCCACGGGCCTGGTTAAATACTTGCGACAGGGACCATCTGGCCTACAAAGTTGAAAATATTCACTGTCTGGCCCTTTGCAGAAAAAGTTTGCCAACTCTGGCTCTACATTAAATTCAGGGGAATGCTTACCTCCGGTAAGGGAGGAAGAGGAAGGGATGGGGGGTGGGTATGAGAGGGGTGTCAATTATGATACTTTCTCTTTTAAGCTCCTGATGATTACATAACTTACATTTTCAATATCTAAACTATTTCATAATAGTCCAAGAGGTAAAATACAACCGTTCTACTCTCCAAAATCCCCTCCTATAATTGGTCCCATTATCCTTCCTAGTTTATGGATGAGAAAGAAAGGCTTGGAGCTGGCACAGAAGAGGAGTGAACTCCGGGATGTCTGTCTTGGATGTCCGTGTTGCGCACCAGGGTCTGCAGGCCAACTAGGGAGAAGGAACCTAAAGTAGAGCTGGTCTGGAGTGAATATTCGCCCCCGGGGGACAGCTGTTTTTTGAAATCTCCCACCCACATCATTGGCATCTTCTGAGGTGAGAGGAGTGAGGCGGACAGGCCACCATCTGCGACGTCAACTGAGACTGGGTTGCCTAAATAGTCACAATACCTGATATTTTAGAGAGCTTTCTATTTCTCTAGACTGTTACTGTAGACTCGCTCAAAAACCCTGGTTGGAAGCAAAGGCCATTGTTCTTGCCTGCATTATGGAGATGCTGAAAAGGACATTCTGAGCAGGGTTCAGTTCTTTCACATTCTTGAGGCTCAGTCAGGAGTTGGATGCTGGGGTCTGACTCCAGACACCTATAGTCACCCAGCTGAGTGAGCTTGGACAAGTCCTGCAGTCTCTCCAAGTCTCAAATTTGTTGTTTAGTTGTTAAGTCATGCCTGACTCTTTAGCGACTCCATGGACTATAGCCCATCAAGCTCCTCTGTCTGGGGATTTCTCAGGCAAGACTACTGGATTGGGTTGCCATTTCCTTCCTAAGAGGATCTTCCTGACCCAGGGATTGAACCTGAGTCTCCCGCATTGCAGGCAGATTCTTTACTGATGAGCCACTGGAGAAGCCCAAGCCTCAAGAGGAGCATGTATAAAACAGAGACAATCATTAGCTCCTATTGCATAGGCCTGTTGTGAGGCATAAATGAGATAATACATGTCAAGTGCTTAGCCCTGTTTTGGAATGTGATGAAACTCCCTACATGCTGACTACTGTATTGTTTTTGTTTTCTTATTAATCAAATCCAGCCTAGAATTCTTACCCACAGTTCAGTTTATCATTGTTTAGACTTGGCTTGGAATGAGTTGTTGTTGTTGTTCAGTAGCTAAATCATGTCTGACTCTTTGTGACCTCAAGAACTGCAGCACGCCAGGCTTCTCTGTTCTTTAGTATCTCCCAAGTTTGCTCAAATTCATGTCTATTGAGTCGGTGATGCCATCCAACCATCTCATTCTCTGTTACCCCATTCTCCTCCTGTTTTCAATCTTTTGCAGCATCAGGGTCTTTTCCAGTGAGTCAGTTCTTTGCATCAGGTGGCCAAAGTATTGGAGCTTCAGCTTCAGCATTAGTCCTTCCAGTGAATATTCAGGACTGATTTCCTTTAGGATTGACTGGTTTGATTTCCTTGCAGTCCAAGGGACTCTCAAGAGTCTTTTCCAACACCATAGTTCAAAAGCATCGTTTCTTCAGTGCTCAGCCTTCTTTATGGTACAACTTTAACACCCATACCTGACTACTGGGAAACTCACAGCTTTGACTCTACAGACCTTGTTGGCAAAGTGATGTGTCTGTGAGTGGTCTTTGATAAAGCCCTGGTGGTCAGGGAACCAAGTCTTGGAGAGGAACTGTGCCTTTGCATTGTGTGTGAAAATGAGTGTCCCATGGTCCAGGCACTGGTACCTGTCTGCTTTTACTCTGTAAACATCAAAAACCCGAGTGTCCCGACCAATAGGGACAACCATTACTAAGCGGCAGTTGCTGAGGATTTTTCAAAGAGGGTATGGTTCCCTTTCACGTGGTCCACAATACATGGCAGTTGTTCTTTTTTTGAAGGGATGGTACTTTTCTTTCCCTGGTGAGGTGCTTCTTCAGAGATAACTGGGGGAGGCACTGGAATGAAGGGTTGATGGTGGGTGCTGGGGAGTGAGATGGGATTGGCATGGTTCAGAGGCTGACAGGTCAGACCAAAGGGGCTGGCAAAGAGAGGTAGGAGAGGCACTGAGAGATGAAGTACTTGCTGTGCTCAGGTGGTCCAGGAGTTTTTCTTTTCAGTTGTTAGACTTCAAATGGAGCAAGGAGATTGGTGTTCAAAGCAGTGACTGCAGGTTCTCTGAAGTACCTTGACCTTGGCTGGGATTTGCAGGCAGGCCACTTCAGGTTGCAAGTGACAAAAACTCAGCTCAAACTAGTCATGATAAAGGGCAATTATTGGCTCATGTACCTGGAACTGCAGAGGAACATGGGATGCAGGTATCGCTGGATCTGGGTGTTTTACAAAGTTGTCAGGATTCTGTCTCACTCTCCATCTCTCAGACATTTCCCTGAAGAGGGCAGCCCCAAACTCACAAACTATCAGCTGAGATGGGAAGATACAGTCTTTCTATATAATGCCAGTAGAATCTATAGGGGTTGGGCTGACTGGGCCTAGGTCACTGGCCCTCCCTGTTAGGAGAGGAGATACTTACTCCACAGTACAGGGAAGCACTGCCCTTTTCATATGCTGTCCTTTTCATTATAGGGGACTGGATTGCAAAAGTAGGAAGTCAAGAAATACTTAGAATAACAGGCAAATTTAGCTTTGAATAACAGAATGAAGTAGGGCAAAGGCTAATAGAGTTTTGCCAAGAGAACGCACTGGTCATAGCAAACACCCTCTTCCAACAACACAAGAGAAGACTCTATACATCGACATCACAAGATGGTCAATACCAAAATCAGATTGATTATATTCTTTGCAGCCAAAGATGGAGAAACTCTATACAGTCAGAAAAACAAGACCAGGAGCTGACTGTGGCTCAGGTCATGAACTCCTTATTGCCAAATTCAGACTTAAATTGAAGAAAGTAGGGAAAACCATTAGATCATTCAGGTGTGACCTAAATCAAATCCCTTATGATTTGTGCAAGTAGATTCAAGGGATTAGATCTGATAGACAGAGTGCCTGAAGAACTATGGATGGAAATTCATGACATCGTACAGGAGGCAGTGGTCAAGACTATCCCCAAGAAAAAGAAATGCAAAAAGGCAAAATGGTTGTCTGAGGAGGCCTTACAAATACCTATGAAAAGAAGAGAAGAGAAAAGCAAGGAGAAAAGGAAAGATATATCCACTGGAATATGAGTTCCAAAGAAAAGTAAGGAGAGATAAGAAAGACTTCCTCAGCAATCAATGCAAAGAAATAGAGGAAAACAATAGAATGGGAAAGACTAGAGATCTCTTCAAAAAAATTAGAGATACCAAGGGAACATTTCATGCAAAGATGGGCACAATAAAGGACAGAAATGGTATGGACCTAACATAAGCAGAAGATATTAAGAAGAGGTGGCAAGAATACACAGAAGAACTATACAAAAAAGATCTTCATCACCCAGATAACCATGATGGTATGATCACTCACCTAGAGCCAGACATCCTAGAATATGAAATCAAGGAGGCCTTGGAAGCATCATTACGAACAAAGCTAGTGGAGGTGATGGAATTCCAGGTGAGCTATTTCAAATCCTAAAAGATGATGCTGTGAAAGTACTGCACTCATGTACACCTGTGGTGGATTCATGTCAATCTATGCCAAAACCAATACAGAATTGTAAAGTAAAAATTAAAAATAAATAAAAAAATTAAAAAAAAAAAAAAAAAAAAAAAGAAAGTACTGCACTCAATATGCCAGCAATTTTGGAAAGCTCAGCAATGGCCACAGGACTGGAAAAGGTCAGTTTTCATTCCAATCCCCCAAAAAAGGAAGTGCCAAAGAATGCTCAAACTACTACACAATTGCACTCATCTCACATGCTAGCAAAGTAATGAGCAAAATTCTCCAAGCCAGGCTTCAACAGAACGTGAACCAGAGATCAAATTGCCAACATCTGTTGGATCATCAAAAAAGCAAGGGAGCTCCAGGAAAACATATACTTCTGCTTTACTGACTATGCCAAAACCTTTGACTGTGTGGATCACCACAAACTGTGGAAAATTCTTCAAGAGGTGGGAATACCATACCACCTGACCTGCCTCCTGAGAAATCTGTGTGCAGGTCAAGAAGCAACAGTAATAACTGGACATGGAATTATAGACTGGTTCCAAATCAGGAAAGGAGTAAGTCAAGGCTGTATATTGTCACCCTGCTTATTTAACTTATATGCAGAATACATCATGAGAAATGCTGGGTTGAATGAAGCACAAGCTGGATCAAGATTTCTGGGAGAAATATCAATAATCTTATATATGCAGATGACACCACACTTATGACAGAAAGCAAAGAAGAACTAAAGAGCCTCTTGGTGAAAGTGAAAGTGGAGAGTGAAAAAGTTGGCTTAAAGCTCAACATTCAGAAAACGAAGATCATGGCATCTGGTCCCATCACTTCATGGCAAATAGATGGGGAAACAACAGAACAGTGACAGACTTTATTTTTCTTGGGCTCCAAAATCACTGCAGATGGTGACTGCAGCCATGAAATTAAAAGACACTTGCTCCTTGGAAGGAAAGCTATGACCAACCTAGACATCATATTAAAAAGTAGAGACATTACTCTGCCAACAAAAGTCCATCTAGTCAAAGCTATTGTTTTTCCAGTGGTCATGTATGGATGTGAGAGTTGGCCTATAAAGAAAGCTATGCACCGAAGAATTGATGCTTTTGAACTGTGGTGTTGGAGAAGACTCTTGAGAGTCCCTTGGACTGCAAGGAGATCCAACCAGTCCATCCTAAAGATCAGTCCTGGGTATTCATTGGAAAGACTGATGTTGAAGCTGAAACTCCAATACTTTGGCTGCCTGATATGAAGAACTGACTCATCTGAAAAGACCCTGATACTGGGAAAGACTGAGGGCAGGAGGAGAAGGGGACGACAGAGGATGAGATGGTTGGATGGCAATACCGATTCAATGGACATGAGTTTGAGTAAACTCTGGAAGTTGGTGATGGACAGGGAGGTCTGGCGTGCTGCAGTCCATGGGGTCACAAAGAGTCAGACACGACTGAGTGACTGAACTGAAGTAAACTGACAGGACAGCATAAGCCTCAGGTCCATTTTTTTCCCCGTCCATGAAACCGAGGATGATTTTGGTGGTTAACACATTTGCTCTTATTTTGCCTTAATCTCATCTACATAAACTAGAAAATGTAAACATGTATGTATTTTAAAGTTGTTTTTAAAGATAGAAATGGGCAGAATCTGTAACACTGGAAACTTAGAACAAGAAAATCTTCTGTGTCCTGCAGGAGGTACACTTATACTAACTCAGGTATTCTGTGAGGCCTTCTTGTCCTGCTGTCTCTTTTTGGCTGAATTTTGAGGATGAGTTCTAATTTTGTTTTTTCTTGTGAATGTGGAATAAGTCTGACCTTCCACCCCTAGTACATCAGGGCTGTGCCCACCGGGACCTAGACAATGTATGGTTCTCCCTAGAGCCCGAAGCCACATTCCCTGGGGACAGCTTGGCTCTCTAGGCCCTGAAGAGAAACCCAAATTCACTTGGCGGTGTAGATGGGGCTACTCTGGGGAAAAGCTCTGGCCATCCTCTGGTAAATCCTCTTCTTTCCTTCTTTTTCCTTCAGCAGGGGATGGAGCTGGTTCTTTGCATGAATATGAAAGATACTAAACTAGGGTTCAAGAATTGACTTCTGGGGGTCTTTAGTTACAGAGTAGAGTCCACATATGTGGCTCAAGTCATGCTGGCTACCCCAGTTTGGAGGACCCAGGATCAACAGGCAAATCCATTTGTTTTCTGGAAAAATGTCATGCAGAATCTCTGCGTGGCACATATGCCTGGAGACCCCTTGGAACCAGATAGAAGTGTTTTCCTTTACAGGCCAGCCTCCTCAGCTTCCTCATCTCCTACGTGATGGCTAATACAGCTCTTCCCTTTTCTAGAGAGCTGCTTAGCAGAGTCCTAGCTCCTCACATGGTGGCTGCAAGGACTCGTCATCCTCAGTGCTCCCATCCATCCCCCAGCCCCATTCTTTCCTTCTCCCTTCTGCCCTTGCAAATCCTTCCTGTCCTTTACAGCTTCAAGTGTGACTGGTTTCATAATCTGAACTTCAAAAGCATTTCTGATCTGAACTGTCTGAGTCTTATTTTTTCACATTGTTCTCAGTCTATGTGCACACTCCTTCTCCCATCCATGTGTTCTTACCCCTGTGGTGGGGGATGGGGGTGGACAGGGATCACGGTTTCTCCTTCCCCTGCCTTCCCCATACTAGAACTTACCCTAATGTTGGGCCCACAGTAGGAATTGAGGGGGTCCTTGTTGGCTGAGATTAAAAAGAAAAAATGCAACAGAATTCTTTATTCAATGGAGTCTTAAGTGGAATCTATAACATGTAAAAAGAACAAGCACAGGGTTTTTGGTAGAATGCAGAGTCCCACCAGCTTGACCCTCTTCCTACCTTTGTTACTGGCTCCCTCCCCATCTAGCCCCAGAGTAGCTTGTGGAAGTCTTGGGGACTGGTCCACAGTCATGCTCACTATTTACCTGTTGATTTACTGGATTGATGTTGATATTCATGGCACATAATTTCTGTGGCTTGAGTCACTGGCATTGAGCAATCTGTTCCACTGAGTAGAGTCCCTAATTGTGGTGAGGTGTCCTCCTTGCCTGCTAAGTCACTCTAGACCAAGGGTTGGCAAACTTCTACAAAGGGCCAATGTTTAGACTTTTGGGGCTGTAAATCTTTGTCACAGCTTCTCAACTTTGCAATTGTAGGGAGAAAGCAGCCAGAGATCATTAAACAAATGAGTGTGGTCACATTCTAGTACAACTATATTTATGAAACAGATGGCAGGCCAGGTTTGACCCATGAGCCACAGTTTTCTGATCCCTGGTATAGACCAAAGATTTAGTTGGCTTGAGAGAGAGCTCTTTATGATGATCAGAAGAAGGAGATTAATAAGTAGGTGTTACTTTGAAGGTGTTACCAGCATTGGCTATCTGTGCTGAATGCTTTATCCTTTAAGGCTTAGAAAGGCAAATGAGGGTCATTTAACCTCCATCAGAGGACTGGTCATTCTCTGCTGTCCCTACAAGCCACTTTTTGGGAACTTTCTTGTTTCTGTATAAATTAGATGCTTCCAGCTTAAGGAAAGCTTCCATAATCCCATCACTTTAGGAGATGAAGGATTATTGGCAGAACACACAAGGAGATGAGCAAGAACAGAAAATCTTCAGAGAGATCACAGAGCAGACTTCACTGAGAACCAGAGCATCACTTGTGACCACGTGGTGGGATTTAACAAGAGGGTCGTAACCTTCCTGAATGAAATCTCATTTTCCATAATCAAATAGCCAAGTTAAAGTTCCAGCTCTGCTATTTACCAGCTGTGTCACTTCCCTAGCCTCAGTTTCCCCATCTGCAAAAATAATGATGATAATAGCACTGATCACAAAGGGTCTCTGCGTAGATTCAGTGTGGTTACGTGTGTAAGGGCTTAGCAGTGCCTGGCACAAAGTCTTGCCCACTGAGTATGTCTGCTGTTGACAGTGGCTCCATTGATCATCCTGTTATTGATACTTGTCATTAGTAGGTTCTACTGACAGGTAGATATCCATGATTATCTATTCCAGTATTGGGTAGTTGGAGTGATTCAGTAACATTTTTCTGTTCTGCGGCATCTACCATTACTTGCCGATGGTGGCTTCCCATAATGAACAGATGTCTCAAGAAATCTGTAGGCTCTGCCAGATGTTATCCAGGACAGGGCAGTTCTTCTGGGAAGTTTTCATAATAGACCATATCATTGACCTCCTGGCAGCCTATGAACAAATCCCTTGTTCAGTTACAGGTGGCCAGGACAACCCATGACTTAGGACCCCACTCAGACTGTGGGCAGGAAGACTTCTTGCAGTGCTTATCCAGTGTGACACTCTGGGGACCCCCATACCCATTGTGATCCCTGCCAGGATTATATGAGGGCACTTGTGCTCTGCCAGCAAGGGCCCCAGCTCCATCTCACACCATAAGCATCCCTCCCTGCCTCTGCTGGGCTTCCATTTTAACTTTTCCTCTCACATGTTCTCAGCTTAAAACAAAAATTAAATATCTATGTTTGAAGCTAGAAATGCTGGGTCTCAAAACAAATTCTTCAGAGAATTCCCCCGTAGAGCAATGTCCCTAGATTAAGGAGATAAAGACAGAGAGGTGACTTGACACATTCCCTAGGGTGGCCCAGGTCCCTTAACTGAGAGTCCTTGCCTGAGATGGCCCATCCCTCATGGAAACAGGAATTGCAGGTGCAAGGGGGTGCTTGGCATAACTTTAGAAGTCTGTAGGCTCTCTGAAAACTTGCCTAAGTGAATGGGCAGGGAGGGGGGAAGCTGTCTCATTTTTTCTGGGCTGGCTTCTTTGAGACCTTTTGGGGGTTGTCTCTGGAAAATTTGCTCTTAGGCTCTTGGTAGATTTGAGGTAGACTGTTGAAGCATCAGAATCTCCTTTCTCTGATTCCTTCAGCGAAGTCCCAGGCTGTTGACCTTTGGGTCCCAGTGCTGAGCCTGGCTCTGGATTTATCTACCCAACTGGGGCTAAATGCCTGTCTTGTGAGCCATGCTGAATGGTTTTATTTGTTTTCATTGTGCATTTTTATCATTTTTGTTCATGTGTCTGAAGGTTTTCCTTAGAAAATGATGGATGCATTTTCATAAATCAAAAAATAGATGAGAAAGGATATTAAGGCAAGAAATAGACCCAAGTCTGGAATTTGCCACTCTAGGGTGGAAGGAGCTGCTAGCTATTTCCCAATGAGAATACACTTTTTGATTTTACAAGGTCAGATCCTGACTTTTTTCACAGAGAACAGTTTTCAGAACATTTCCTAATAGTAACAGTGATGATGATGATAGTAATTCCAACTGTGCTTTGTACTGTGCTAAGTGCTTTACGTACATGATCACATTTAACTCTCAAGAATCCTATGAGCCAGATTCCACTCCTATTAGACAGATGAGTAAAGAGAGGTTCAAATGGCTTTGTTGTTGAAACAAGGCCTCATAGTTGGTAAGGAGAGGAATTAAAATGCAGATGTCCCTAATATAGATCTCCTGTACTTGACGGCTACAGTGAACTCCTTTTTGCACTTGCTGGAGGTGCTGAGGGGTTATAGATTCTCCTGCCACCTCTGCGGGAAGGCAGGTGGCTGGGAGAGATATGGCTGCTCCCAGTTGGAGGGGTTCACGGAGAAAATCTGGTGTTACTGGCTCTCTTCCTGGAGTGTCTCAGAGCCAGAACATCAGCCTCGCTGGGTACCATATTGGGACAGTCCCTCACAATTTTTTCTCCATGATGTTTTTGGACAATGTCACTATCACCACCAGCAGAAATCCCTCCCTGCTCCACATTCCTGTATCATCAACCTACAGCCAAGGTGCCCTCTTCCCCAAGGGTCTCCTCTAGGACCTAGACACATGACTGGGGTCTGATACAAACCAGAAAGCAACTGGGGAGCATCCACATGATTCCTGTACTAGTTATG
This sequence comes from Oryx dammah, assembly GCF_014754425.2. Taxonomy (NCBI): domain Eukaryota; kingdom Metazoa; phylum Chordata; class Mammalia; order Artiodactyla; family Bovidae; genus Oryx; species Oryx dammah. The sequence continues at coordinate 42,426,681 of NW_024070209.1, read as the reverse complement.
AGTCCTCTGGTTGTAACAGAATCACCACTGGGATCATCTTGAGAAGAAAGGACATATGGGATATTTAGTGGTTCATGTGACCAGGGTAGAAAATGGTTCTTATTTCTCTTGGGAATGAACACTGATTTCCCTTGTCCAATCCATGCTGATCCTTGGACCAATAAAAGGGATGGGGAAACTGATTGGCTCAATCCTAGTCATGAGTCCACTTCTCCAGAAGAGGATAAATGACTGTGCTGGGCTGCTGGAACCACAGAACCAAAGTGGAGGTGGATGAGGCCCACAGAAAAGAAAATTGTTGTTCTTGCAGACAATTTGGTAAATGTTCAGGACTTTCCTATTGCTGTTTTTCTATTTCATGCCTCCCTCCTTTGTCTGAACTACATACAATATGTCCAGCCCAAGTCAAAATTGTGGCATAAATCTCTGGTAAACTTGTGAACCATCCCATTTGTTTTTTCCATGCTCAGAACAATCCTGGGTACTCCATCCCACAGGGGGTGTCTTTTGTGGTCCATGTCCGTATTCTATCTTAGGACTTCTGACATCAAACCCTCTTCTTTGCTCAGGCTTGGACATGTCAACTGATGTCACTAGAAACAGTGCAGGATTGAAGAGAGACTTAAGCCCATAGTTTCTAACTGACCACATTTGGGATTTTCCATTTAGCAGAACTTAACCTTTGTGAACATCTGGTAGGACCTGAATCCTATCCTGATTTTGTGGATTTTTTTTTAAATATTTGGACAGTAACCACATCTGTAGTTTTGTAAAAGGTCCTTTCACAATTTTATGAGTGTGTGTATATCAGTTAATTCGCCCAATCACTTGTATTTCTTCATCTGTGTGGCACCACTGGGCCTAGGAGCCTGTCATCCCTTTTGAGCTCTAGGCAGTGAGACAGGGCAAACAATGACCTTGACAAGACTCATAATAAGGAATTTCAAGACCCTGCTCTGGATTTTTAGCAAGGAAATCCCCTCCTTCTTAATGGGCAAGGATGAAGGTTTGGGGACTTTTTAAGCAAAATCTTTTAAAGCAACTTAAAAAAAACAAAACAAAGAAACTTCCAAAAGCTGTCATGTATGTTTGTAATGAATGATTCTCTCTCTGCCTCCTACCTGGTGACCCTGTTACACATAGCCTATCAGCTGCTCTATTCCACCCCAATCCCCTCTTGTATTGTTCCCATTTGTTTTTCAAGTTTGATCTTGTTTCTTCAAAGATGTCATAAGATCTCTGAGGACAGGAAGCCTAGCTACTGTTTCTTCTCCCAGGCACGTGGTAGGCACTTGATAAGGCTTCCCTGGCTGAGGAATTGTACTTGTGTGTGTGTGTTTTGGGGTGGGGGTCAGGGTGCATGTTAGTTCTCTAGGGCTTCCAAAACAAAATATCACAGACTGGGAGGCCTAAAGAACAGAAATGTATTTAGAATTCTAAGACACAGGTGCTCTCAGAGCTCATTTCCTGTGAGACCTCTCTTCCTGGACTGCTATATGCCTTTTCTCTGTGACATCACACGGTTTGTTCTCTGTGCATATGTGGAGTAAAAGAGATCGCTTGTTCTTATAAGGACATCAATCCTATCAGATTAAGGCCCCATATGTATGACCTCATTGAACTTTAATTACCTTCATAAAGGTCCTGCCTCCAGATACAGTCACACTGGGGGCGGGGCCTTTAACACATGGCAATTCAGTCCCTAATAGGGTGGCAGCTACAAGCAAGTGCCCTGTGACCCCTGTGGCCCTGATCTGTAATTTAAGTGTCACTTAAATTACATGTGTTGTTTTTGTTGTTTAGTCACACAGTCATCTTTGCGACCCCATGGATTTCAGCGCACCAGGCTTCCCTATCCTTTGCAGTCTCCCAGAGTTTGCTCAAATTCATGTCCATTGAGTCGGTGATGCCATCCAACCATCTTATCCTCTGTCATCCCCTTTTCCTCCTGCCTTCAATCTTTCCAGGCATCAGGGGCTTTTCCAATGAGTTGGCTATTCACATCAGATGGCCAAAGTATTACAGCTTCAGCTTCAGAATCAGTCTTTCCAGTGAGTATTCAGGTTGATTTCCTTGCTGTCCAAGGGACTCTCAAGAGTCTTCTCCAGCACCACAGTCTGAATTACATATATGGAGGTTTTAATTTTGGGGAAGGGTAGGTGCTGTTTCTTAACTGTGCAGACTTCCAACTGCCCCCTCCCATCATTGCCTGGTCAATGAAAGCTCTGAATTGTGCATTGGAAATGAGACTGTTTTCCATACCAGTTATGTATTAAATATTTACTTGGCACAGGACTGAGGCCAAACAGTGCTGGCAGCTTTTCAGAGCCTCCTTACCAGTAACCTCCCAAAGATAAAGGCCAATCACATACCTGACCTGAAGCTCTGGCTCCTCTAAAGCCAGATTCCAGCTTGGATTGACTTTCTGTTCATCTGAAATAGATCTATATGGGCAGTAATTAGGTGTATGTCCTACAGCAGGGTGTGCGGGGAGAGTGGCGTGAGTCAGAAGGGAAGAAGGCATCTCTGTCCTGACAGTGCTACTGTCTGCTTTCTTCTGATGAGTCTATATGGCTTTACAGGATTTGATGTGGCCACGTGAAAACATGCCTCAGGAAAAGCAAAATGTCAGTCGTCTTTTGAGGCCTTTCCGTTGGGGCTGGTGGGAAAGCGGTGGTCACTGTGTGCTCTCCTTAGACCAGGCGGGGGAAAGGGAAGTATTGTGAGTTTCTGATAACCCTCTTCTCTTTCTTCCCCTCGCTTTGGTTCTTCAATAAATCACCCAGGACAATCTGCTTCTCTTTAGTGGTGTGTTTTCCTAGGGTTCAGTCTTTGTTTGAAATTCTAGAACAACAGAGTTGCCGTAAACATGGTCAACCTATGTGTAATTACGCTGGTATGTCAACTTTGCCCCTCAGAGTTGGGTCTGCTCTGGTTAACCAGAGGCCCTCCCTGACTCAGAAACGGGACCTCCTGCAGGACCCTGTGGAGGGCCGACCCCGAGCCCTGCTTCTGAAGGGGGTAAGCGAGCCCATAATTATGCTCATTGTTTAGGTCGGGGCACAGCAGGGTTTACATTAAAGACCTCAGCTGGCACACACGGCGTGCTTATGGAAAAAACGAAGGGGCTCCTCCGCTCGTTCCTCAGTCCCACATTGCCTGTCCAAGGGCTTGGGTTTCACAGATGCCTTCTGTGACTCTGCTTCTGACCACTCCTGATTAGAAGCTTGGATTCCCCCAGTTCCAAGAGGCATCTCATCACTGAGGTCTGGAAATTGAGCCGTGAGATGCCTTTTCAGAATCTCAGAATTTAGATCTTGGGAAGGACCTAGATATGGTCTCAGCTGGTATATCTCAAACTTTACTGTTCACTTGAATCACCTCAAGATCTTGTTAAAAGTGCAGAATCGAATACAGCAGTCCTGGCCCAGGGTTGGAATGTCTGCCTAAACAACTCCTTGGTAATGCCCTGGGGCTGGTTACTGGACTGCACTTGGAGTAGCTTGCTAAGTCTTATGAAGGGTGAAAGGGAGGCCCAGAGACCTGAAGGAGCTTGTCAAGGCAGAGTAGAGTCTTGATTCTTTTTGTCTTTAGTGTGGTCATGGCCCTGCACCCGTTCTGCTGGCAGGGCTGGGGTGGGTCTTAGTTGAGAATACCCTCCTGCGACTATACTTGGCCTTCTGGGGCAAAGTATCTTTCCCAGATGCTCTGGGTGGATGGGGACCCCAGAACTCTTGACAGAAGCTTATGTGGCTCATCAGCTAGGAGTCTGGATGGGAGCAGATCACTGGGTATTCCTTCTGCTTCAAAGAGGCATGTGGGAAGGGAGGGCATTTTTGAGCATGTTGTCTACTGAGAGACGTGGGCACTCCCTGATGCCAGGTTACTGAGGGAAAGATCAGATAGTGCCAATGGGATAGGGAGGGGAGTCCATGGCATCAGCGGGGAATGAGTGTTTTTAGTAGAAATCAGAGGATGTGAGATTGTTTCTGTCCACACCACCATGAGATCTTGAATGAGGGTGTAAACCTCTCTAGACCTCAGCAGTAAAATAGGTGCAGTGACCTACCTGAACCGAGAGGCTAGGTCATGTGCTCTTTTAAAGTTTATTTTGACTCTAAAATTGAAATTATAGATTAGCTCTCTCATACATATCTCTCTCCCTCATCTTTTTCTGCCTCCATCTTTGGCAAGGTACTTTGGAATGGTATGTGTAGTTAAGTAATGAAGAATTAACCTTTCCTAAAGAGAGTCCTGGCCTTTGTCCTCAGCTTCTGGAGGGTGATCTCTAGGCCCCTGGAATGTCCTTCCTTTATAGGAATGTCTTTGTCTGGGGGCTTTGACCCCTGGACTGCCTGACCATGTGATTTATGGTGGGATATTGGGACTAACCTGGAAAGGAAGCAGAGAATCAAGGTGTTGGTCTGGAACTCCAGGGAAGTTTGGAGACTAAAGGGTAACCATGTGGGCAGTATGTGATTCAGCGCCCCCAAAAAACTGTGGACAGTAAAGGCTTGAGTGAGCCTCCCTAGTTGGCAGTACTCTGCTCATACTGTCACAAACCATGGTTGGGAAGAGGTCACATCATCCATGACTCCATGGGGAGAGGAAAATCACAAGCTTTGCATTTAAACCCCACCTGGACTCTGTCCTATGTCCCTCTTCCCTTGGCTGATTTAAATTTGTATCCTTTCACAATAATAAAACTGTCATTTTAGGTATAGCATTTTTCTGAGGTCTCTGAGTCATTTACTAAATTATTGAATCTGAGAATGTTTGCAGGGACTTCCAATTTATAGCCAGCCAATCTGAAGCAAGGATAGTTTTGGATACACTTGAACTTACAGCTAGTGTGAGGGCAGTCTTATGTACGCTCTTCCCTCACACTTGGCAGTTGGGTGAAATTTCACAACAGCAATAGGACAAGTTAGCAAATATTTGGGAAAAACAAAGAAATAATTGTGGCTCAGACAGTAAAGTGTCTGCCTACAATGCAGGAGACCCAGGTTTGATCAGTGAGTGGGTCGGGAAGATCCCCTGGAGAAGGAAATGGCAACCCGCTCCAGTACTCTTGCCTAGAAAATCCCATGGACGGAGGAGTCTGGTAGGCTACATTCCATGGGGTTGCAAAGAGTCAGACACGACTGAGAAACTTCACTTTCTTTTTTTCTTTCAAGAAAGCTTGTCTGGTTGTAGAATTTATCAAGGAGTCTAGGATATTAGTAAGGAGCATGGACTTTGGAGACAGACAGACGTGTGGGTGGAGCTGGGCATCTCTATTTTTTGGTTGATGTGGACACATGACTTAATGCTGTAAAGCCTTGCTTTTCCCATCTGTAAAATATATCAATACTTACCTTGAAGGTATGTTGAGAAGATGAAATGCAATCAGTTATGGAAAGTACAGGGCATATAGGAAGCACTTCATACATGGCTATTGTGATTATTGCTATTATTATTACTCTGCCTTTATTGATGGTGTGATTTTGTTATCTACTCACATTTTTTTTTTAAAGAGAAATCTGTGCCTTCATGGGCCAAGGAGTCTACTTGAGGAGAGGTGAAGCAGGAGTGAGTGGTCCCCAGCTGGGCATCACAGGCTTGTAGGTGATTGAGAGCTTGCTCAGGTGGTGGCCAATATCTTGGGTTTGATTTCTCCCTGATTGAAGGTCATGCAATTGTACATGCTCATCATGCTAGCCACCATCAAAGGCAGAAGGATCGTGACCTCCAGGGATAGGTGTTCACCACCCCTGGTTTCTCCTTGGGTGCAACCTCCTTCTGGGCCTTGCAGAGCTGCTCCCGCAGAAATGCTGCTTCCTCTACAGGTCTTTCTTCTGCCTCTGAGGCTGCCATGTGCTGTGCAGTATATCACCTGCTGATAGGACATGTTCAGGGTCTGACTGAGGTCCACGCAGTAGGTGAACTTGCAGAATATCTGCTTCTTCTGTTCTACTTCCACCATCTTGTTGGTTCTTTGGAAGCCTTATTTACTTTTATACTTACTAATATCTTGCCTTGTTCAAAAAAATATCCCAGTGGCTCACATACATGGAAATAAGATAGCCTGATAAAATAAGCTACCAAGAAGTAGAAAAAGAAGTATTGGGTAATTGGCAGCAGCAGCTGAAAATGTGAGATGCTCTTTTTGTGAGGGTCTCCAGGAAGACCACATCTGGCAAGATTGGGCCTGTCCATCTAAGATTGGGAGAGCTGCCACTGGAAACATGGTGACATGTCTTTATATCAGCTCAGTTCAGTTGCTCAGTCGTGTTCGACTCTGTAATCCCATGGACTGTAGTAGCACACCAGGCCTCCCTGTCCATCACCAACTTAAGGAGTTTACTCAAACTCATGTCCATTAAGTCAGTGATGCCATACAATCATCTCATCTTCTGTCATTCCCTTCTCCTCCTACCTTCAATCTTTCCCAGCATCAGGATCTTTTCAAATGAGTCAGTTCTTCACATCAGGTGGTCAAAGTATTGGAGTTTCACCTTCAACATCAGTCCTTCCAATGAATATTCAGGACTGATTTCCTTTAGGATGGACTGGTTGGATCTCCTTGCAGTACAAGGGACTCTCAAGAGCCTTCTTCAACACCACAGTTCAAAAGCATCAATTCTTGGGTGCTCAGCTTTCTTTATAGTCCAACTCTCACATCCATACATGACTACTGGAAAAAACCATAGCTTTGACTAGATGGACCTTTGTTGGCAGAGTAATGTCTCTGTTTTTTAATATGCTGTCTAAGTTGGTCAAGCATGTTGAAAAGCAGAGACATTACTTTGCCAACAAAGGTCCGTCTAGTCAAGACTATGGTTTTCCAGTAGTCATGTATGGGTGTGAGAGTTGAACTGTGAAGAAGGCTGAGCACCGAAGAATTGATGCTTTTGAACTGTGGTGTGGAGAAGACTCTTGAGAGTCCCTTGGACTGCAAGGAGATCCAACTAGTCCATTCTGAAGGAGATCAGCCCTGGAATTTCTTTGGAGGGAATGATGCTGAAGCTGAAACTCCAGTACTTTGGCGACCTCATGTGAAGAGTTGACTCATTGGGAAAGACTCTGATGCTGGGAGGGATTGGGGGCAGGAGGAGAAGGGGACAACAGAGGATGAGATGGCTGGATGGCATCACCGACTCGATGGACGTGAGTCTGAGTGAACTCCGGGAGTTGGTGATGGACAGGGAGGCCTGGCGTGCTGCGATTTATGGGGTCGCAAAGAGTCAGACATGACTGAGCGACTGAACTGAGCTGAGTGAAGTTGGTCATAACTTTTCTTCCAAGGAGTAAGCGTCTTTTAATTCCATGGCTGCAGTCACCATCTGTAGTGATTTTGGAGCCCAGAAATAAAGTCTGTCACTCTTCCATTGTTTCCCCAACTATTTCCCATGAAGTGATGGGACCAGATGCCATGATCTTTGTTTTCTGAATGTTGAACTTTGAGCCAACTTTTTCACTCTCCTCTTTCACTTTCATCAAGAGGCTCTTTAGTTCTTCTTCACTTTCTGTCATAAGTGTCATGTCATCTGCACATCTGAGGTTATTGATATTTCTCCCAGGAATCTTGAACCCAGCTTTTGCTTCCTACAGCCAGCATTTCTCATGATATACTCTGCATATAAGTTAAATAAGCAGGGTAACCATATACAGCTTTGATTTACTCTGTTTCTGATTTGGAACAAATCTCTCGTTCCATGTCCAGTTCTAACTGTGGTTTCTTGACCTGCATACAGATTTTTCAGGAGGCAGGTCAAGTGGTCTTCTATTCCCATCTCTTGAAGAATTTCCCACAGTTTGTGGTGATCCACACAGTCAAAGGCTTTGGCATAGTCAATAAAGCAGAAGTATATATTTTTCTGGAACTCTGTTGCTTTTTTGATGACCCAACGGATGTTGGCCATTTGATCTCTGGTTCCTCTGCCTTTTCTAAATCCAGCTTGAACATTTGGAAGTTCTTGAGCATTACTTTGCTAGTGTTTGATATGAGTGCAATTGTGTGGTAGTTTGAACATCATTTGGCATTGTATTTTTTTGGGATCAGAATGAAAACTGACCTTTTCCACTCCTGTGGCCATTGCTGAGCTTTCAAAATTTGCTGGCATATTGAGTGTAGCACTTTCACAGCATCATCTTTTAGGATTTGAAATAGCTCACCTGGAATTCCATCACCTCCACTAGCTTTGTTTGTAATGCTGCTTCCAAAGGCCCACTTAATTTCACATTCCAGGATGTCTGGCTCTAGGTGAGTGATCATACCATCGTGGTTATCTGGGTGATGAAGACCTTTTTTGTATAGTTCTTCTGTGTATTCTTGCCACCTCTTCTTAATATCTTCTGCTTCTGTTAGGTCCATATCATTTCTGTCCTTTATCGTGCCCATCTTTGCATGAAATGTTCCCTTGGTATCTCTAATTTTCTTGAAGAGATCTCTAGTCTTTCCCATTCTATTGTTTTCCTCTATTTCTTTGCATTGATCACTGAGGAAGTCTTTCTTATCTCTCCTTGCTATTCTTTGGAACTCTGTAGTCCAATGGATATATCTTTCCTTTTCTCCTTTGCTTTTCATTTCTCTTCTTTTCATAGCTATTTGTAAGGCCTCCTCAGACAACCATTTTGCCTTTTTGCATTTCATTTTCTTGGGGATAGTCTTGACCACTGCCTCCTGAACAATGTCATGAACCTCTGTCCATAGTTCTTTGGGCACTCTATCAGATCTAATCCCTTGAACCTATTTGTCACTTCCACTGTATAATTATAAGGGGTTTGATTTAGATCATGCCTCAATGGTCTCATAGATTTCCCTACTTTCTTCAATTTAAGTCTGAATTTGGCAATAAGGAGTTCATGATCTGAGCCACAGTCAGCTCCCAATCTTGTCGTTGCTGACTGTATAGAATTTCTCCATGTTTGGCTGCAAAGAATATAATCAGTCTGATTTTGGTATTGACCATCCCATGATGTTGATATGTAGAGTCTTTTCTTGTGTTGTTGGAAAAGGGTGTTTGCTATGACCAGTGCGTTCTCTTGGCAAAACTCTATTTATTAGCCTTTGCCCTACTTCATTCTATACTCCAAGGCCAACTTTGCCTGTTATTCCAGGTGTTTCTTAACTTCCTACTTTTGCATTCCAGTCCTCTATAATGAAAAGGACATCTTTGTTAGGTATTAGTTTTAGAAGTTATTGCAGGTCTTCATAAAACTGTGCAATGTCAGTTTTTTCAGCATTACTGGTTGGGGTATAGACTTGGAATACTGTGATATTGAATGGCCACCTGATGTGAAGATCTGACTCATTTGAAAAGACCCTGATGCTGGGAAAGATTGAGGGCGGGAGGAGAAGGGGATGACAGAGGATGATATTTGGATGCCATTACCAACTCAATGGACATGAGTCTGAGCAGGCTCCAGGAGTGGGTGATGGACAGCAAAGCCTGGCATGCTGTAGTCCATGGGGTCACAAAGAGTTGGGCATGCCTGAGTGACTGAAATGAACTGAATCACTGGCATCTTGGGGTCCCTAAAAGTTTTCATGGGTGGGCTGGGAGTCCAGCAGAACAGATTCAAAAGGTGGAAATCAGTGTCCTTTTGTGATTCATCAAGTCTGATTCAATTCAGTTCAGTTGCTCAGTCATGTCTGACTCTTTGTGACCCTATGAACTGCAGGATGCCAGGCCTCCCCGTCCTTTACCAACTCCCGGAGTCCACTCAAACCCATGTCCATTGAGTTGGTGATGCCATCCAACCATCTCATCCTTTGTTGTCCTCTTCTCCTTCTGCCCTCAATCTTTCCCATCATCAAGGTCTTTTCAAATGAGTCAGCTCTTTGTACCAGGTGGCCAAAGTATTGGAGTTTCAGCTTCAATGTCAGTCCTTCCAATCAACACCCAGGACTGATCTCCTTTAGGATGGACTGGTTGGACCTCCTTGCAGTCCAAGGGACTCTCAAGAGTCTTCTCCAGCACCATAGTTCAAAAGCATCAATTCTTCAGTGCTCAGCTTTCTTTATAGTCCAACTCTCACATCCATACATGACTACTGGAAAACCATAGCCTTGACTAGACGGACCTTTGTTGGCAAAGTAATGTCTCTGCTTTTTAATATGCTGTCTAGGTTGGTCATAACTTTCCTTCCCAGGAGTAAGCGTCTTTTAATTTCATGGCTGCAATCACCATCTGCAGTGATTTTGGAGCCCATAAAAATAAAGTCAGCCACTGTTTCCACTGTTTCCATATCTATTTGCCATGAAGTGTTGGGACCAGATGCCATGATCTTCGTTTTCTGAATGTTGAGCTTTAAGCCAACTTTTTCACTGTCCTCTTTCACTTTCATCAAGAGGCTCTTCAGTTCTTCTTCACTTTCTGCCATAAGAGTGGTGTCATCTGCATATCTGAGGTTATTGATATTTCTTCCAGCAATCTTGATTCCAGCTTGTGCTTCTTCCAGCCCAGCGTTTCTCATGATGTACTCTACATAGAAGTTAAATAAGCAGGGTGACAATATACAGCCTTGACGTACTCCTTTTCCTATTTGGAACCAGTCTGTTGTTAGCAGTTGGAATGTTCATGTCATGGATACTGTTTGATGAAATAAAGGAAACCAACATTTTTCTCTCTTTGGCAATGATACACTGAGGTGTTGAGGTTGAATAGTCTACAGTTTGATGGCTAATTTAATGCATGCAATGACTTGCTCTGTGGTAGTCATACCATCACAATGGAAATCTCTCTTGTTCTAGAACTGATGGACAAGGTCATACTGATCAGTTAAAATTCTACCTTTTATTTGTAGAGTCCACTTTCCCAAATGCTGAAAGGGAGGCTGTCTGTTCTCTGACCTATTATTTCAAGCTCAGTGCAGATTTTGCCTATTTTGTAGACCATGAGCCTAAAATGCAGAGTCACGTTTACTAGCCATTTTTACCACAAATACTGATAATGGTTGTGCTATTTTGATACTAGTTGTGATAATTTTGGTTACCTCTTACTGAATAGAAATCCTAAGTGAAGGAACTCTGAAGCATTTCATAGGAAATCATGATGGCCTAGGCCTGGTTTGGGAAGAGTTAGTTATTCATTATGACTGTTTGTAGGAAAACACAATGAACATGACTGTTTTGATATAGAATCACCCAAAGAATACCAGTGTTGATGTAGTTAGACTCAAAACTGTCCCAGTTGCCTGGGTCCCAGCTTTGTGTTGGAGCTGGTTCTGCCCTCAGGATATCTGGGTGTCCTTGCTGGGGCTAGAAGGAACAGGAAAGAGCTGGATGAGCAGTATCATCAGGAGCTCTGGATCCATGTGTGCCAAAGTGCTACCTGGAAGAAGGAAGCTGCCTTGCCCAGTCTCACTCCTCCCAAGGGCTCTCTGCACCCAAGGATTAGTTACTGGAAGATAGGAAAGCCTGGCTCCCTTGATTTAACTTGGGGCAAATCAGAAGGGTGCCTCAACTCCCAAGTTCCTCCAGAACTGTCACAAAGGTGACAGCTGCAGCACACAGGTCAACTCTGCCAGCTGTCCATTTCTGTTTCACCCTCTCTCTCATAGGTATTGTTCCCAAGTGGGGTGGGACAGGACTGAATTTGTGCACTAGGATGTTTGCTCCTGGTACAGCAGTGAGGTTTCTAAGAAAGATTTGCATTGCTCTATCTTCCCTCCTAGAATTGCTTTTATGATTGCTCATAAAGAAAAGAGTTGTTTTTTTCTGTTGTTAGTTTTTTTTTTAAATTTCCAAACATATAGGTGAAACTTATCCAGTGGAATTCAGCACTCTAGGCCAAAGAGGAGGGAAATGTCATTGTAGTCATTTTTTATTGGCAACTGTAGTTTGGTCTGGATGTGTGTTATTGTGCAGGGTATGGCATAGTGCAGTTTCTTGGAAATTGTGGGAACGTTAGGTATGAGCCTTGGCATTTCAGATACATGAGCTGTGTCAACATTTGCCACAGGGCTGTGGCATTCTCTTATCTCTTCACTTAGCCAGTTTTAGTCCCTCCTATTTACTCCTCAGCCTTTCTAGAAGAGAATGTTTTAGAACATCCGAGGGTCTTGTAGTGTGTGCTGTGGTGGGCTTCCTAGCTTCTTGCTTCAAAACCCAGAGAGTGTTGGCTCCTGCTGACTCATAGCTGTACTCTTTCTGGAACCAGTCCTGGACAAAGGAAGCTGCCTTGTCCAGTCTCACTCCTCTTAAGGGCTCTCTGCATCAAAGTATTAGTTATTGGAAGATAGGAAAGCCTGGCTCCCCTGCTTTAACTTGGGGCAAATCAGAATGGGGTATCAACTCCCTAGTTCCTCTGGGACTGTCATGAAGGTGACAGCTGCAACACACAGGTCAACTCTCCCACCTGTCCATTTCTGTTTTATCCTCTCTCTCACAGGTATTGTTCCCAAGAGTGGTCACCAATTTGCTCTGCACCCAAATCTCTGTCAAGGTGTCTGTTTCCAGGAAATCTGATCCTTGGGGCCACGGTTAGGGATGAAGTGGTGACATGGTCTCTGATCCTTTTTATCTTTTCCAGAGATGTCCTCTAGTCATTTTTCCTCTCATGATCTTGGAGGCAGGACTTCTGAGCATGTCTAGGCCAATATTATTTACATGGAAAGTCTGGAAGGACACCCACTGAGCTGCCAACAGTAGGAGAGGAAGTGAAGAATAAATTTCTATTTTACCTGTATAAACTTCAATATTGTCTAAACATTAAAATGAAAATACATAATGTATCACTTGTATAATTATTATTTATTATATTTCTTATTTATTAGTTGACTTTAGTATCTGACTGTGACCATTATACCGACCATATGTTTGCCATCCCCGCCTTGTCTGGGTCCCTCCTTCCTTCCCTCCTTTCTCTCTCGGTCTGTTGAGACCTCATGTCACTGGTCGTCTGAATGTTTAGTGGAGGGGCCATGGTAGGGTGGGGGGTGAAGGGTGGGGATGACTCCAAATCGCAGGGGTCAGCTTCCTTTACCTACTTGAGGACACGAGTCAAAGCAGAACAATGCTCTGAACCCTGTACTACAATGATGGAATTCTCTTACCCTAGTATGTGAAGAAGTGTGTTGTTATAAGGGAAAATTCACAGAAAGTATCTAATGTGGCTGGGAAAATGCTTAATAAATGATGATTATTTTACCATTATTATTATTATGTTATTGTTGTTGTAGCTGAGTTTTGTATTAGAGCATTAGCTCTAGAGTTTTTACCAGAAGGGCTCCCCTTCCTGCCCCTGGAATTCCACGTCAAAGCAGGAGAATTTAATGCAGAGTGAGAGCTGCACTGGGACTCTGTCCCTCTGGTTCCTTCATGGGCCAGAAGGTTGTGTCTGGTCCCTGGTCTGCTGAGTGGTTAGGAGGAGGGATGCACAGAAAGCCACCCTTCTTATTGAGAGTTTCCTTTGGCATTTAGGGATACTTCTTTGGCCTTATCTATATAACACAATGTTTCAAAGACTGATCCTTTTCCACTGGAACAAGGATGAGTTATTTCTAGTTTGGGGAGAGTGAAGAAAGGTGAACCCTCCTCATGCTCACTCCCCTCTCTCCGTACATGAGCCCTAGTCTTTTGTGTCTCTCCCCCAGATACGCTGGACACAAGATGTCAAAAAACAAGCAGGCCACAGAAACGGAGCCTGTTAAAATAATTTACCAATTCAACAGTAATCCTAAAATGGAAATCCAGATCCTATGCTTATTGTTTTAAGAAAAGTTACCTCCAGCCCCTTTGCTTCAGTTTACTCATGTGGAACACTGAAGTAGCCAGACAGAGGCTGGAGGGATGGGAGTGAAAGTTTGTGAAGGGAGGCCTGGGGCAAATGCTGCCTTATTACCTGTCTACCCCCATGCCCTCACAATGCTGTTTGGACCTTAATTGGCTAGGCTAATGAATGTGGGCAGATTGTATGTAAATATAAGATGAATGAAAAATATGGTTCATTTGCTTTAAATAAGCTCTTCAAATAAACGTCTTCCTGGAAATCAAATGCTACATACAGTGCAGCTACCATGATAGACAGACATGGGTAAAAAGGGGTAATTTTGTTGCTCTCAGGCAATGTTTCCTAAATGTATTCTGAGGAACCCAAACCAAAAAGATGTTGCTTTGAAAAAAGTCTTTGTATATTTGTCTCTCTGTGTGTATATATATGTATATATTTGTGTGATCAACATGTTTGGGAAACAAAGCATGTAATTTGAAAGGAGAGAAGTTCTAAAAGTGAATTCACAGACAGAAGGAAAAATAAATCAAATCACATAATCATTGAAGGTGGCCCCACACATATTACTCCCTCCATAAACATTTATATACTGAATAAAATAAACTTCCCCCCAAAAAAACAAGAAAAAGAAGTAAAGATTATAAATATTGACAAACATTTCTTGCAAATGAAATGACCATCTCTTTGCAAAGCCCAAGATCCAACCTAAAAACTATCGCAATATGCATAGTCTCCCTCCCTTTGTCCCTTTTTCCTTTGGTAACCATTTGTCTGTTTTGTGTGTCCATGAGTCTATTTCTGTTTTGTAAATAAATTCATTTGTATCATTTTTTAAGATTCCAAATATGTGATGTCGTATGATATTTAAAAACAAAGATCTCATTCACAAAACAATGCTGACAAATGCTACACACGTGACAAAATCTAGAAAACGAACATAATATTTTTCATTAGTTACTTGACATACTTATGTGATACCTTTCTTCCCATATTCTTTGTGTACCTCTATCTATGACAACGATTTTGTAATATTTTTTACAGAGAGAATAGAAAGATAATATAGTCTTTCTCTACCATTTTAGATAGAAATTTGTCTTTTATTATTGATAATTAAGAAAATGTCAGCCTTGTGGCTTATAATTGCTAATGTTATAAATTTATAGGTTGTTAACAAACTTGGGACAATCTCTATCTAGTTTCCTTTGCATATGAGCTGCCAGATTTCCAGATGTTTCAGGTTTTCCGGTGCAGTAGCTCATCTTGCCTACTCTTTACATTGATGATTGTCATTAACCTCCCAGGATCTTGGAAGGACCCCACAGAGAAGGACCCTGATGCTTAAGCATCATTCACTTTGAGGTTAATTTTCCTTTGCATAAGACTCCTTCTCCTAACCCCAAGCATTTATCTGGGAAAATTTTAAACCTAAGGAAAAGTTGAAAGACTAGTATAATAAGCATTTCTATACCATTCACCAAGATTCGCCAGCTGACTTTTTTTCCATTTGCTTTACATTTCTTTCTACATTTGCTACATTTCTTTCTTTCTCAACCTATACCTTTCTGCCTTCCCCATGTAGACACACACACACATACACACACACTTCAGACTACCTCTTCTATTCTAGGAATAAGTGCGTTTTCATACATCGTCATGATATTATTCCCACGCTCAATGAATGTAACATAGATATAACAATATAAAGTTTCCCCCTACAGCTCTTGGGAAGAACAGCTTTGGAGACTGTAGAACACATCTTGAACTAAGGGGAGTTGACAGGTCTAGGCCTGAAGTGGGCAACCAAGTGTGATAACCAGGATTCCTCATGTGGACTTGCTTCCCTGGAGTTACATCATGGAGTTGTTAATAAATTTTGTGAATTTTTTTTTTTAAACTGTCTTTTGGAAGAGTACTAGAGAAGATCTGACTCTGTAAAGGTGATGATATCCAGAACCAGAGAGCCAGACGAGCTAGCAGAGGGGGTGAGGAACCCTGGGCTTGCCATCCCAGCTGTGAACTGAAGAGCCCCAGGAAAGGGCGTAGGGAGGCACTGATGAGGTGGAACTGGAGGTGACCGCTGCTGAGAGCTTCCAGGTGTGGGGACATACAGGAGAAGCCATGCAGCTGCTGTCATGGGTAGGAGCCTACACTGAGACTGAAGACCCTGGCAGGAAGCCCTTTTGTTGGAAGCAGAATTTCCCATCATTCTCCTGCCTGGGCAAGTGGGTAAGGGAGGAAGTTGGAATATCAGTTAACCTTTCTTTAATGAGATTTCCTCCCCTTTAAACCAGGGGACTGGATAAGATGACTGATTTTCATGACTTAAAAAAAAAAAAGAACAAAACTAAGCCTTCTGTGGGAGCCTGATTAGGTAGAAGTACAGCTGCTCTATTTGAAGAGGAAGTTGGGGCCCCAAAGCCTTGCCAGGAACCCCACCCCCTCATTTTCCTCTACCTCTTGATGGCCCCTGAAGGGAGTTCTGGGTTTCTACAAACAGATTCCATCTGGAATTTAAAAACAAACAAAAAACAAAACAAAACAGAGGTCTAAAACATTTTCCTTATTTTAAACATGCAAATGCAGACAGAAAATTGATAAGTTGGAATCTTTCATGGAATGTGAGTGCTGGTCTAGGAGGTACAGAAAGTGCCTCAGGACCATGTGTTTAGATAGCTGGTGGGGAGAGCCAATGAAGGACCCCAGAGTCACTGGGACTGTTGACTTTGATCAGGGCCAAGAGGATCAGATAAACCCCCCATTGAAGGACCCCAGAATCACTGGGACTGTTGACTCTGATCAGGGCTAAGAGGACCAGATGAAGCCCAGTCCTGTGGCTGTGAGTCTTGGCTATACGAAGTCAACAAAGCCTTGGGGTCCAAGTCTGAATGCATCCCAAGTGCCTTATAAAGGCTTTGTCAATTCTGTTCTGCCTGCCACAGGTCTGAGTTGATACTGGGTGCACTGACGTTAGCCTTTAGGTTTCCTAGAAAATATGAGCAATTCTGGTAGTTGGGGAAGCTCTATCCTATCCTATTCTTGTTGTAGAGGAGGATCTGTTCCTTCTATTTTTGCACAAGATCCATGGGGAATACGGGTATACTAGATGGGACCTTATGCGTCCAGAAGGTTTTAATTTTCAGAGAACATTTCATGATCCCATTTGATTCTCACAACAAATAAGAAAAATTAGGCTCATTTTTCAGATGGACAAACAGAAGCCAAAGAGCAGGTAAGTGACTTGTGATTCTGTGTGGCTGACACCTGGTGAAGGTGGGCCTGGATTTTCTGATTCTGCCAGGCCATCCCCAGATGGCCAGTTCTGTCTAGATACTAGATCGAATGCAGGTGCCTAAAAAAGTATTTTGTGGCTGTGGCTTCTGTTGGGAAGGCTAGCCAAAGGCAACTTAAAGGCAGAATTATGACCCCTTGGCACCAAGTACCTGCTCCAGTCTCCAAACTCCACAGCACATGCTGGCATCCCCTGGCGAGAGTAGCGCTCCCTGCTCTTGCCCAGCCTCCGGCTGTAACTGGTTTTCCTCTTACTCCCTGGGGCAGCAGGATGTGGCAAGAAACTACAGACTTTAATATTGCTCCTAACTCCACTGCCAACAGGTTATGTGTCTTGGGCAACTTCTCTGAGCCTCAGAGGATACCGGACTACATCCTTGTTTCTCAAAGCGCCATGCTTGGGCCACCTGTGACAGAGATGTGTGTGTGCGTGCAGGTGCCTGGGTGACTTTCAGGGCCACTGCACTAGAGTCTCTGGGACTGGGCTACAGGCTCCTCTGGCGATTTGGTGGCCGTCACTAAAGAATCCTCAAGTGTCCTTCCAACTCAGTTTCTCCTTTTGGCAGTAACTCTTTGTCTTGACCATGGGCAGGCTGAGGTTTCTGTAGGGAGAAGGTGGCACTTGATTTCTTGATTTAACTGCAGATTTAAGAAGCTGTTTCAGGCAAAGACTTGTGAAAACTTGAGAGTCTAAGGAGGAATTTACCCAACAGGTGGTACAGGTGTGGCACGAGAGGTTCTCTGTGCTTGTTTTCAGAAACGGCTGTAAAGTTCTTAAACTCTGCTTATGCCAAGCAAATGTGTGAGGACTGTCTTGCTTCTCATCAAAGTCAAAATAAATTACACTTCTGGGGAGATGCCTCTTGCTCTCCTCTGCCTCTCTCTCTTAATTCAGGTGCTTTCTGGGGATGGTGCCCAAAGGAAGATTTAAGTTCTTCCTTCCATTTCCTTTGGCAGACATGGATGAAACAACTTACTGTATTGACTAAAGAAGTGAGACCAGAAGTACTGGAATGAGGGAGAAGGCCAGCAGAAGAGTCACATTTAAAAATAGATTCAAAACTTATTATAATTGTAAATATTATAATTGTTTTATGCCCTCTTAGATTTCTCACTTTATAAAGTCTGCCTTCCAAACTGAATATGATATTGCCATGTAATCAGGTTGTATACAGCATCTTGCAGAAAAACCCAAATGAACTTCTTGGCCAACCCAATAGCTATAACAACCTAAAGAGCTAGTTTTAGGATTAGACTCATGAATCAGTGTTAGATAGGTGATGCTTACGAGCTTGAATTTGGATATTTTAATACATTCAGTTCATTTCAGTCACTCAGTCGTGTCCGACTCTTTGTGACCTCATGAATCTCAGCACGCCAGGCCTCCCTGTCCATCACCAACTCCCAGAGTTCACTCAGACTCATGTCCATCGAGTCAGTGATGCCATCCAGCCATCTCATCCTCTGTTGTCCCCTTCTCCTCCTGTCCCCAATCCCTCCCAGCATCAGAGTCTTTTCCAATGAGCCAATTCTTTGCATGAGGTGGCCAAAGTACTGGAGTTTCAGCTTCAGCATCATTCCCTCCAAAGAAATCCCAGGGTTGATCTCCTTCAGAATGGACTGGTTGGATCTCCTAGCAGTCCAAAGGACTCTCAAGAGTCTTCTCCAACACCACAGTTCAAAAGCATCAATTCTTTGGCACTCAGCTTTCTTCATCGACTAAATCTCACATCCATACATGACCACAGGAAAAACCATAGCCTTGACTAGCTGGACCTTTGTTGGCAAAGTAATGTCTCTGCTTTTGAATATGCTATCTAGGTTGGTCATAACTTTCCTTCCAAGGAGTAAGCATCTTTTATTTTCATGGCTGCAGTCACCATCTGCAGTGATTTTGGAGCCCCCCAAAATAAAGTCTGACACTGTTTCCACTGTTTCCCCATCTATTTCCCAGATGGGAAGTGATGGGACCAGATGCCATGATCTTTGTTTTCTGAATGTTGAGCTTTAAGCCAACTTTTCACTCTCCTCTTTCACTTTCATCAAGAGGCCTTTTAGCTCCTCTTCACTTTCTGCCATGAGGGTGGTGTCATCTGCATATCTTAGGTTATTGATATTTCTCCTGGCAATCTTGATTCCAGCGTGTGCTTCTTCCAGCCCAGCATTTCTCATGATGTACTCTGCGTATAAGTTAAATAAGCAGAGTGACAATATACAGCCTTGACATACTCCTTTTCCTATTTGGAACCAGTCTGTTGTTCCATGTCCAGTTCTAACTGTTGCTTCCTGACCTGCATATAGGTTTCTCAAGAGGCAGGTCAGTTGGTCTTGTATGCCCATCTCTCTCAGAATTTTCCACAGTTTATTGTGATCCACACAGTCAAAGGCTTTGGCATAGTCAATAAAGCAGAAATAGATGTTTTTCTGGAACTCTCTTGCTTTTTTGATGATCCAGCGGATGTTGGCAATTTGATCTCTGGTTCCTATGCCTTTTCTAAAACCAGCTTGAATATCTGGAAGTTCACGGTTCACGTATTGCTGAAGCCTGGCTTGGAGAATTTTGCACATTACTTTATTAGTGTGTGAGATGAGTGCAATTGTGCGGTAGTTTGAGCATTCTTTGGCAGTGCCTTTCTTTGGGATTGGAATGAAAACTGACCTTTTCCAGTCCTGTGGCCACTGCTGAGTTTTCCAAATTAGCTGGCATATTGAGTGCAGCACTTTCACAGCATCATCTTTTAGGATTTGAAACAGCTCAACTGGAATTCCATCACCTCCACTAGCTTTGTTCATAGTGATGTTTTCTAAGGCCCACTTGACTTCACATTCCAGGATGTCTGGCTTTGGGTGAGTGATCACACCATCGTGATTATCTTGGTCGTGAAGATCTTTTTTGTACAGTTCTTCTGTGTATTCTTGCCACCTCTTCTTAATATCTTCTGCTTCTGTTAGGTCCATACCATTTAATACATTGGGAGTTGACAAAGTTATCAAAAGTATCATGGCAAGAAGTCAAATCCTAAAGGAAGGCCACTTAAAAAGTCGTTAGTATTTATAGCTTATAAGTCCTATTCACTCAAGACTTCAGAAGTGATGGGTTTTTGATAGAGAAACATGTGACCTGTATGATTTAATGTGAAGTACAAATGTTGACAAGTGAGAGGGACACCTTTCCGGATAAACTTTGGTTATCCATTGTCTCTTTATGTGATTCAGAATTTATCACTGTTAGCTAATGCCTGTAGAGTATTATTAGCTTCTCTTGAGATGAATTTTAGGTCTTCTCTTTTCTGTGGGCTCCAGAACACAGTAGTTTGGAAATGGATTCTGGTCAAGAAGTAGGCACGATTCACTAGAACAATAAGAGGTGCTGTTCAGAGCAAAGAAATAGAATTGGTCCTATCAGAGTTCCTATGCTTTTATTCTCATTCTTTAATTCTTCAACAATCACACACAGAGGTTCCAAGGCCAAAGTTGCAAGTTATTTCAGTATCCTGGGATCTTATTTAGCAGAGCTAAGTAGATTCAGGTTTATTTTAAATTGTTAGGCTCATTCTTCTGAGCTCTTATCTCTCCTATGTGGCCATTCCAGTGTCTACCCCTAAGCAGCTTCCTTGCAGCCAGCCAACTGATCCCTGGCATCTATGGTTTAGCAGACTTCTGAATTCCAGTCTTCAATTTCAGCTGCTGCTGCTTTCTCCTGTCCAGTGATCTTGCTGAAATGAACTGTTCAGGTGGAGTGAAAATATCTAGAGAGAGGTTTGTAAGTCTGAGTCAGTAGATAAGTCTGCAGAAGTGAAGGCTCCCTGAGATGTGTGTTAGTGGTAGGAGCAGCAATGTAGGGTAATGCTCATCCTCCCAGGGCCGTTGTTTCCACATAAAACATCTTAAATTTGAGTTTCATATAGTTAGAACGGGGCTCCCAGGTGGCTTAGCGGTAAAGAATCTGCCTGCAATGCTGGAGACACAGGAGACATGGGCTCGATCCCTGGGTTGGGGAGATCCCCTAAAGAAGGAAATGACACTCCACTCCAGTATTCTTGCCTGGAGAATCCCATGGGTACAGGAGCCTGGTGGGCTATAGTCTACAGGGTTATAAAGGGTTGGACATGACTGGAGCTACAGCATGCACACATATAGACTATTTTGCATTTACTGTTCTAGCTACTTTAAAAAATAATTATTCTTAAAAAGTTGCTTGATTTTCCATTTATTTTTTAAATTATAAAAGATGCATAGCATTGCTGATTGTTTGAGAAGTAAAGATAAGGGAAAATAATCAGCCATAATCCCTAATACAATTATTATTTTTGTTTATTTTCTTCTGGTTTTTTTATACATATGTTTTTATCTAGTTGTAATCACAGTGAAATGCAATATCTAGTCCCTTTCCCACTTAGCATATGTCACTCACGTTTTTCCATGTTGCTGTATGGTCTTTATCCTCCTAATGGCTTCACAGTGGTCCATTGTAGTGTAACATAATTTACTTAACCATCTACCTATTGTTATCATTTTTATTGCTTCCAATTACCTAATGTTATAAAGCATATTGTGATGGGCATCTTTGTGCATATTGTTTTCCCATATTTGGGTTATTTATTGCATTTTTTAAAAAAAGTGTCATTCAAGAACCAAGAGGTTTACTCAACAGTTGAAATTATATTTGAAACTAATGGGGAAATGGGAGCATTTATTAACAATTTGTTGGATCTTCACCATTCCATAAATTGAGGGAAACATGCAGTAGGAAGGTATTAGCATAATCATAAGTGTTTAGACATCTGAAAAGTATCTCTGATTCATTCAGAGCTCCTGGGTGGTGTTAGACTCGTCTGTCCTTAGCGACAAGATTGAGTACTTTGGGGCTGGTCTTCATTGTGCCATTGCAATTTCAATGCCATAAGCAGATACATTATAGGCTATGTGAAAGGGTGAAAAAAATCAGCATGTTCTTTGGTCACCATCCTTCAGAAGGGATACCAGTGATTCCTCTTTATCTAAACTTCTCCTAAAGGTGTGGATTTTGTGGTTGTCATAGCAATGCAGTTTTTGTCATGTTCATAGTCAGTAACATAAACCTTAGTGAGTGTCCAAGTGAAGGCTGTGATCTCTGGCTTAATATTCCTGAGGCACTGAATGGATTGGTCACTCCCATGCCAAGTACAGGCTTGTCATTACAGTGACAGTCTCTATTTTTTTTTTTTCAAGAGTTACAAAGGTTTTTATTTAATGAAATATGCTTAAAACTAGAACATTTTCCTGTCTCTCTTTCTGCCTCTCTTCCTGACTGAACTTCATTCCCTCAGTGTGAATGTGTAAGGGTAAATTTTGGGAGGCAAGGAAGCAGGGTTCACAGTAGTGGGTCTCTGTGAGCTAATAGCAGGGAAGAAGAATAAGCATTGCATTTTTTAAATGAGGGAAAAATCAGGAAAAAGGCACGCATAAAGGATTTATCCTTTCCATGAAAACACTGATGAATGAAATCTAGTATGAACGGGGTGTCACGCCCTTTAAATATTAGGTTTCATTCTTAGTGGATGGTAGACTTCTGAAAGGAGATATTCTGCCCAGCTCTTTACAGACACAAATGTCTCACGCCCTTGCACTGATCAAGGGTGCAAACGCCTCAGGTAACCGAATCACTGGGCAGGGTGAGACATTGTGCTGGACAGATGTGTTGTCAGGAAAGGGCTTTTGCTGATAGAAGGGACAGCTGCCCTCGGGATGGGGTGGTGGAGGGGGGAGAAGGGGAGTCAAGCAAGAGGGAAGGAAGTATGCAAGGGAAGGTGACCCAACCACACGAAGCCAGTCTCTCGAGCCCCCAGCTGGGAAACTCTACCAGCTTGCTAGCTCTTCCGGTTCTAGCAGAGCTGGCCAGACATCTGGCCCCTATTCTAATTAAAGTGGGCAACCAATTTGGTGACTGTAGTGAGGAAAACAGCAGCGAAATCTTGATGCCTGTAAGGTCATAACAGGGCCCCACATAATTCTTCACGACTGAGGCTTTGCCAAATCATATCCATTTCCTAAGGGTCATTTAATTCAACTCCGCTTAGATTTATTGAGTGCCAGTTATATACAAAGCCCGGAGCTGGACCCTCAGGAAACCCTTGTCTTTTGGGGAAGGTAGACAAGGGGACAACAAACTATGTCACAGAGAAGACTGAATGAAAGACCATGATGGAGAGTATTCAGGGTTCTGTAGAAGTGTAGCAGAGAGAGTAATTTATTCTTATTGAGAAAATCTGGGGAGGCTTCCTGGTGGAGTTGACCTTTTCCCTGAACTTGGGGTTTTGAAGTCAGGTTCTAGGCAAACATTCTGCAGGACTGTGGTGGTCAGAGAAACAAATTGTTTGAATGAAATTTCCCACCCGGAATTCTCCTCTCTTCTGGGAATGAGGCAAAAGACTCATTCCAGTGTAGTCACAGAATTGCCCACATTTCCTGGGTAGCAACTCAGGCCCTGAGACCTCTAACTAGGAGTTAAACAGATGCGGCAAACCTGGCTTTCCATAGAATGCCAACTGGTGGAGAAGGATCCTTTTAGTGTCTTGATATCTGGCTTTTGTTTATGCTCCAAACAGTGCATATGGTAACCTGTTACTATCAGGAATAATTAAACCCAATCGACCCAAGTTATCTCCTGCTAGGTAGTTAACCGGACTTGGCTCTGTAGGTGACATTGGCGACAGGCAACGTGAGAGCTTCCCATCTCCATATAAATGGCCAGTGGAGCCGATTTGTTAATTGTTTTCTTTCCCTTCTTGCCCCCTCTGACATTCTTCTCCCCACCTATTCTCGGAGTGCCAGAGGACTGGTTGTCAAGACCGTGCCAGGGATCTGCAAAACTCTGATTTTATCTTTGTTACTGAGGCCGAAAATGACCTGTTATGTATATTTCATAAGAAAATGCATTTTGTTTGTAGCTCAACAGTCAGCCCTCCCTTTCCCCCTCCTAATAAGCTCATGTCAGAGCTCTGAAGTAAGTTTGCCATAATGGTAGCCTAAAGGACATATTTTGTAAAAATGAAAAATGAACATATTATTTATATATCAATAGTGTAAGAAGCATTGATCAATGCAAGCAGCCTGATGTTTTGCTTCTTTATTTTCCTTCCAACCCTCCTCTACCTTCCTCTGCTTCCCCCTCACTTCTTGCCTCAGGTGTCTGTGACACTCCTACCATTTAGAAAGAGAGTTCTAGCCTGTCCTGGTCAGTTTGTGCTGGGATTTGGTCTTTAATGTGGAGCCTTCAACGGCTGAGCCTCCAAAATGACTCTCTGACAGCCAGCCATTAATTACCATCATCCGC
Organism: Oryx dammah; assembly: GCF_014754425.2. Lineage (NCBI taxonomy): Eukaryota > Metazoa > Chordata > Mammalia > Artiodactyla > Bovidae > Oryx > Oryx dammah. The sequence goes on along the minus strand of NW_024070209.1, from coordinate 42,402,360 downwards.
GTCTAATTCATTCATCCCTCTTCCTCTCATGTAGAGGGACAGCTAGGGCTGAGGGCACTCAGGGAAATGTAGGCATGATTCCATGTTCTTTATGCAGAGAGGGCTGTCGGAGACTTTGTTGGATGCAGGGGCTTTAATTGAATTGGCTTGCCAATAAAGCTGTTGTCATTCAGTAAGTGAATTTGTTGTACTACTCGAACCACAGCTGCTGCAGACAGCCCGGAATTTCCTGAAGGCAAGCCAGGCCCTGGGCTTGCCTGGGTTCAGCCTTTTCAACTTATCCTGAAGGCCAGGCAGAGCGTGGCCCCATGGGGGTTGGTTTTGGCACTCATTTGGATGGCCATGAGTTGCAGGGGCAGGCTGGAATCTGATGAGCCAGTGGGGTGTGACCCTGGGGGATTTTGCAGGGAACAGGGAACCCTTAGGAATGTTAGGGGCAGTAAGTGGTGAGCAGAAAAGCCTTGCCCACCACAATTGGGTGTTTTTTTCAGTTCCCAGATGGCTGCTGCCCTTGGCTCCATCTAGCTAGTCATAAGAGGATATCACTTCCCATTGTAAAAAAGAAATTGAGAATATGACAGTTAATATATTTGTAGAGCCTTGTTTAAGAGGTCGAGTGGTATTGAGGAAATACCGCAGCATTAGAACTGGCATTTGTTACTGGGAGATCGTTGGGCCAGAAATACTCTACCTCTCCCCACAGTTTATAAAACATGGCAAGATTGGCAGGTTGTGTGATTTATGATGGCTTTAAAGTAACATCAAGATTGAGGAAAGATTTTCAAGGGACTGCAGGGCCATTTTATTTTCTGCATCTAAGCACATGCATGTAGTTGGCTCAAGTGAATGAGAGCAAGACTGGCAGGTAGATTTTCATGTTTTGGTGTCTTTACAATTTAGATCGGTGGTGATCTCTTGTTGAAATCTTCATTCAAGTTATTTTTCATCCTTGTAATTTGAAATTCTCTGACCGGTGCCCAGACCTTTTCAGGGATCCCACTTTCCCATTGTGAAGAGTTTATCAAACAGGAGGCTCTCTAGGCTGCTTTCAGTTATTCAGGAGCAGAGGACTTTCCAGCCCTTTGTACCTGTTCTCCATCATCTACCTACTTTTTAGCCATTTTGCTGTATCTTTACCAGGAAGTGGGAGGGAAAAAACCCCTCTTCGTCAAATTTCGTTTGACTGAAATTCCAACAACCCAGAAACTCTTTGTTGATCTTACGTATTGGCTCTGTTCTTGACCTGACAAGTGAGAACTGAATTGATATGTCAGATACATGACTGTAAGATTATAAGGGAAAAAGATGGTAGAGCATGGGAAAGAGACCTTGGGATTCTCTATCAACAGGAATACATTTGGAGTGAGAGGAGAGCAAGGTGGAGTGTGTATGTGCTCGTGTGTGTGTGTATGTGTGTAAAAGAGAGATGGAGAGAGAGACAGACATAAATAGAGACACACAGAGATAGATATTGAGAGAGGTTATCTTGATGTGTGACTTTGGGGTGAAACAGATAAAAAAAATGTCCCTAATTCTAGTCAGTGAATGCATTGACTGTAATTTGCTCTAGGTATAATCATGCCTCTATAGACTTTTCTCCTCCCAAATTTAATCATGGTAGAAGATGTAAATATATTAAGTACTGTTTCATTGAAAGAAGGTAGATTGCACTACAGGTAAAATTTAAGGTTCACCTTCAGAAGTTTCAGGCTTAGACTAATTTTTTCCCCCTAATTGGTTAACTTTTAAAGTCAGAGCCAAATTTAATTTATGTGAGTTGAAGGCAAGATCTTTTCTCCTCCTTGCAAATGAGAAGTTTGTCCATCTAAGCCATAGATGTTCTGAAACAATAAGAAAAAGACAAAACAAATGAAAGTTATTCCTCCAAATGGCACAAGCGTTCCTCCTCAGTACAGGATTTTGGTGGCTGCTCTTTTCCATTCCCACCATCTGGCCTCTTCCTTTGTTTTCTGTCCTCTGTCTTCTGGGCTTTACATCCTTCCTACTATTGCCTACTTCTTCTCCCTGACCTCCGTACTTCCTTTTTCTTCCATATGTCTCAATCTTTTTTCCTGTTTATCTCATACCATCCTATATCACATTATCTAAGAATAAGTTTCAAATTTAAAGTGGTCTTACCTCCACACACACAGTTTCCTTAACCTGCTTCCCCAGATGCTTCTTCTTCCTTCCTTCATGTTGAGAGGTTTGCACAGCTGGTACCCACGGAGGAGGCCACCCTGACCCTGGTGATTTGCTCCCAGATGCTGCTTCCCACCAGCTACCGTCTTGGGTGGAGGACTTAGTTGAACTTTCCAAGGTAATAAATTCAAGGAAACCCAGCTGAGACCAGCCCACAGTATTCTTCATTTGGGGTTTCTGCTTTTCATAATGAATGCCTTTCTGTACTTCTCTTTGATATGTGGAATTAATGTCTCCACTTGAACTGGAAATGCTAAACTGATGGTAGTCTCCTGAGGATTTTGCGTTTTGCTCTGACACCTTCAGTGACTTCATCAGAATTTAGGTGTATTAAGGGATTAAGGAGTTTGGCTTCATGTGTATGAAGTTCTCAAGGTGTTCCCAGAGCGTGTTCCTCAGCCAAGTCCTGATGGTCCCTATGGGAGAAAACTTTTCACATGCCAAATGAACACAGTTCAGTGGGAAACCTCATGACAAACCAACATAATACTTGAATTGTTTTCTAGCAGTGGCTATGGTAAATGGTTATGGAAAAAACACAATTGATCTCCCCCTACTTTGTTAAGCATTGTTTTCACTTCTCTTTCCAAGATTCAGAATTCTGCTTTGGTTCCCTTGTTGCTTTTCTTCTCAAATTGAGGTATGTGGGGGTGAGGTGGTGGTATGCTGATCAAACCTTGAGGCTGTAGGATAAATGTGGCGATTTCCCCAGAGCATTTATTTTACTGAAGGGTTTTTGAGGAAATGTTAATTAATGGAAGTATTATTATTACATTATAAATTTGAATACAAAATTTGCATTAGTTTGAAATAAAATCAGGAAACTTCAAAATTTTGCTTGAACATGCTCAATGTTATCCTTTGTCTGGGCCCTCAGAAGTGTGATTTCACTCTTCTTGGTATGAGGAGTGGGAAGTTGCATGACCCTTGAGCTGATCACCCACTAGGTTTCTTATCAGAGCTGAGAAAGATTGATTGTCTGACAGTGGATCTCAGTATCTTTGGAGCATGAATCTTATTGTATATATCTCATCAACTTCAATCACTCATGATATTGATGGATGTATTAGCAGTTGTGTTATATACAAGTGTAGCAAGGTTAAAAGACTTTGGCCAATTTAATCTCTTCATGGTTTATAAGAATATCTCAATGTTCACAGAGGCAATCCACAGTCATTTGTGGACATGACATTTATATGAGGATTATCTCAGCTTCTTAAATTCTAAATTTCCATTTATCTGATTGTTCAGTGGTTGTGATGAATTGGAAAGCTATTTAACCGAGTCCTAAACATCAGCTCTTAGATCAGGCATGAGGGACATAGGCAGAGTGGGCATTCTTGGCCAGGTATCCTATTGATTTCATCAGGGCTTCGGCCCTATGCTCTGATGTAAACTTTTGTTCTTGCTGAAATCTGCACTAGCATGGGTCACAGCTCCTTCTGGCTGAGAGCTTAGCCCCAAAGCAGTCTGGTGATCCCTTTAATACCTTAGCCCCACCCTCTGAGCTCAGTCTTTTAGTATCACCTTTTGAGATGAGAAGTGCACGCCTTCAAGGAAGGGTCAGTGAAGAGGACGTTTCTCTTTAAGGCTGCTGCTGCTGCTGCTGCTAAGTTGCTTCAGTCGTGTCCGACTCTGTGCGACCCCATAGATGGCAGCCCACCAGGCTCCCCTGTCCCTGGGCTAGAGTTGATCTAAGATGCCCACCTTGGCCAACCTACAAAGGTAATGGTCCCAGGTTCAGTGGCATGGGGGTATTAAGAGAGAGGAGTTTGAGTAAATGAGATTTGAAAAAGCACCAGACCCAGGCACTCCACATTTCATCACCTTTCTCTCATCACATGGAGAAGTTTGGGAGTGGGAAAAGGCTCCAAGGCCAGTTAGTGAATAGGATGTGGAGAGAAGTTTAATGGAAGGAGCTATCAGGTTTGTTCTGATTAGTGTGGGACTAACTTTTATCCCTCACCATCATGAGAAACACTGGGCTGGAAGAAGAACAAGCTGGAATCCAGATTGCTGGGAGAAATATCAATAACCTCAGATATGTAGATGATGCTACCCTTATGGCAGAAAGTGAAGAGGAACTAAAAAGCCTCTTGATGAAAGTGAAAGAGGAGGGTGAAAAAGTTGCCTTAAAGCTCAACAATCAGAAAACAAAGATCATGGCATCTGGTCTCATCACTTCATGGGAAATAGATGGGGAAACAGTGGAAACAGTGTCAGACTTTATTTTGGGGGGCTTCAAAATCACTGCAGATGGTGACTGCAGCCATAAAATTAAAAGACGCTTACTCCTTGAAAGGAAAGTTATGACCAACCTAGATAGCATATTCAAAAACAGAGACATTACTTTGCCAACAAAGGTCTGTCTAGTAACGGCTATGGTTTTTCCAGTGATCATGTATGGATGTGAGAGTTGGACTGTGAAAAAAGCTGAGCACCGAAGAATTGATGCTTTTGAACTGTGGTGTTGGAAAAGACTCTTGAGAGTCCCTTGGACTGCAAGGAGATCCAAATAGTCCATCCTAAGGGAGATCAGTCCTGGGTGTTCATTGGAAGGAATGATGCTAAAGCTGAAACTCCAGTATTTTGGCCACCTCATGTGAAGAGTTGACTCATTGGAAAAGACTCTGATGCTGGGAGGGATTGGGGGCAGGAGGAGAAGGGGACGACCGAGGATGAGATGGCTGGATGGCATCACTGACTTGATGGATGTGAGTCTGAGTGAACTCTGGGAGTTGGTGATGGACAGGGAGACCTGGCGTGCTGCGATTCATGGGGTAGCAAAGAGTTGGACACGACTGAGCGACTGAACTGAACTGAACCTTTTATCCCTCCCCATAGGAAGGCTACACCGAGAGAGGGAGTGATATTACATGATGCCTCCTTTAGTTTTTATTTACTTTCCAGGTTCTTAGGTGTGGGAAAATGGCTCCATTGTGGTGGCAAATGCATTGTTCTCTCAAGGTGGCTTTGGATTGTGTGTGGGCCTCACTAGCAGGGCACCTGGTGCTGATGTTTGCATGATCCACGAAGAAAGGGTTTGCTGGGCAGATTAGCTATGGGAAAAAGACTATGAGCGAGATTCTTCCTCTGCCTGAGAACAAAGTGTTTTCTAGCACTTTAGTAGCACCACTGATGAATAATTTTAGTGTGCTAATGGCAAGTGATTATTACTAGTGAGTTCACTTGAAAGAAATAAAATAGGTTTTTCTGTTCCCTAGTTCAGACATCTCACTGAGACTCGCCAGGTACTGGGAACCAGAGAGGTGTGACGGGAATGTTCTCTCAGCTTTTGGGCACTGAGTGTGCATTCAAGCAGGGCTCCTTTCCTTCAGAAGGAAAATAAATGACAACATTCTGTTTTGGGGCTTGAAACCGCATGACTGAAAACATAAAGGTGACAACTGTGATATGCTTTTTAATGAGGGCAGAGATGTCAAGAGAAACCAGCCTCCTAGGAACAAAACAATATTCTGTCAGGTGCTGTGGACTTAAGGCCTTTTTCTCTCTTGGAATAATGTCCTTAAAAATAACCAAATTTTCCATTCAATAGAAAAATGTTCATACCTTCCTCTCCATCAATATGAGTTGTTGTCATCGAGCATGGGGCACTAGCAAGCCATATGGATTTTGGAAATTAAAATGGGAATGTTCAAGAACGTTTTGGAAGAATTATATGGGATTTTAGCCATCTGAATGGCTTTCTGTTTAGGGTCAGTGAGAGTATTCTTGCTAAAATGTAGCCCATTGCTTTAGAAATAGTTTCCTTAATGTCTTTCCTGTCGCCCCTACTGGGTCTGTGCAGGAAATGTAAACCAACATACAATATGTGTGTTTATTTTCATGTCCCATTTTATGGGAAATTGGATGGGGTATTCCAGCGAGGCTTCAGCTATGAACGGTTAACAATATGGGGAGAGCAGGGCGTGCCATTGCTGAAAGAGTTTTCCAGGGAAGAAGGGGCTTCTGAAACCTTTGAGAGCCATGGGGAAGAGCCAGTCATGCCTGCAGGACTTCCGTTACTCAGGGGTGACGAGGGAGGCATGCAGTAATGAAACTGGCTGGTGAGCTGCTGAGCCTTTGAGCAGCATCCTCACTCTCCAGCCCAGTTGCCAGCACAGTAGAGTAGGTTTGCGGTGCCACACCTCATCTTGTGGGATGTTATGTCTGGTACTGTGTGGTCTTCCCTCCCCTGCTAGCCACAGGAAACTCAGGATACCAAACACCCAATCCAAAGCCCATAAGGTGTCATTAACCAGGCAGGGGGCAGAGTTACTCTGAGGACCCCTGCAGAACTGGAGAGGCTATAGATTGTCAGACAAGTCATATCCTGGCCATGTGCAAGTGGTAGTTAAATAGAACCTTTTCCTGGGATCCTACTGGAAAAGCAATTTAAAAAGTGTCTGGGTAGTGTGGGGCCTGGGCAGAGTATGTATGTGTGTCAGTGTGTTTCCTGTAGAATGTTTGAAATCTCAGGGCCAGGCCCATCTGTAAGACAGCAGTAGGTGTCAGTGGGAATGCAAGTTCTTCCTACAGAAGAAAGGAGTTAGTATGTTTGCATTTTAAGCTCATAAACAGCTGTAGCTTGGACCATCTTCACAAGCGCACTGGGGCTGGAGGCACTAAGGGCTGCTGTTTGCCAGTGCACCGTGGCAATTTCCAAGCTGTAGACTGAAATACTTTATAAACTTCCAATTTGATTAGGATTTTGCCTTGTGTTTCTAAACAAGAAAATTGAGGAGTGTCAAATTAATTTTGTAGTCTTGGTCACTTTTTAATTCCAGTTGGCCATCTCAGCCTAGATTTGTGCAAATACTGATTCCAGGAAATAGTCAAAAAGTACTAAACTTGGTAAATAAATGTGTTTATTTTACAAATAGATTCAAGATGAAACACCCAGCACTTCTCCAGGGCATTTCTGTTCCTGCCTGTTCATTTTAGCAGCTTGACCAAATGAATTCCCTTCCCTTAGTATAATATTTAAATGGACTCCTGGCATCTGATGCATTGCTTGCTGCTCCAATTCCTTAAGAAAGTCACTTAAATAAATTTTGACTATCTAGCACCTACTATGGAAGCCAGTCCATTAAAAATCCTGGTCACTTCTCTCTCTTTCTCTCTCTCTAATTTTAGACAAACCATGTGCAATTATTGGCATTTGAGAAAATTCATCTTATCAGAGCTGGAAGTTTTGGATTTAATTTTTAACAATTTTTTCCCCTTTTTTAGCCTTTCTAAATGAACAAAGACAAATAAGAAAAGGTTGCCATGAGAATTCAGCAAACTGTCAATGGAGATTTCACTACTAAATGAAACTCCACTTCACCTTTCAGAGGGAAGATTTACACCACCCTTTCTTCCAATCCTCAGCTTTCCCTCTATTCTGCTCTTTCCATGCCCAATATGAGAAAGGAAAAGAACACTGACAGGTGTCTTGCCTTCCAGGAATTTGCAGTCTGGCTATGGAGACAGGCTCTACCCATTCAGAGGGGTAGCTTGTGTGATCTGGGTTGTTTGCTGAGCATGAAATGAGGGTGCAGAGTGGAGAGGGTAGAAAGATGACTGTGCGCTGATCAGGGACCAGGATGTGGGGGCATTAAGTTTTCTAAAGGAATAGTGAGAAGTGGGAATACAGAGAGTAAGAAAGGAAATACTGGCAGTAGCATAAAGATGCTGACTATAAGGGGAACAGCATCCATAAAAGAAAGAAGTGGAAAGCAAAAGTTCAAATTGGAGGGCAGGGACTTGGCCAGCTTGAATGCATCCCCAGAAAGAAAGGGGATCATGTAGTGAAATTGTTGGAGACAGGGCTAGAAAAGACATGTGGGGCTAGTCTGGGAGAGGCCTTGAGGTCAGGTTAAGGAGTTTGGATTTTCTGGTGTGGCTGGTGCAAGGGGGTTGTGCCAAGAAGCGGTGGACTAGAGTGAATGAAGCCCAAGGTAGAAGCTCCTGCTCTCAGTGTCCTTGGGCCTTGAGCGGTGCATATGTCAAATCACAAAGTGGGTCACTAGAGTGAGAGCATCCTAGAGGCAGAAGGTCAAAGCACTCCTCCATATGGTGGGAGGTAGAGGATGCTGCAGGCGGGAAGGTGTCTAGGAAGAGAGGAGGGTTTTGTGAAGTGGAGGGGGTGGTCCTAGGCAGTACTTAGATTCACCTCTTATCATGGAAAGATGATTATTAAAGCAACACTAGATCCTACCTTGGCAGTCAAAATGTATGAATAAAAATACATTGGTTGCCAAATTTACTTCCTGTTCCCTTTCTTCCCGTTCAAAATAGTAATTGGTGCTTCCCCGCCGACCCCCAAACAGATGTTCTCAATTTTTTAGCACGTTGTGAGGTTGCAGTGTGTGTGTTGGGGGCAGCAGCTGGTGATAACATCTTTTCTTTTTTATTTTCTGGCTGTGGGTTGGAGGTAGATCAGGATTTAGAAATGAGGAAGCCGTGTCTTGTGGTCCTGCATCCTGACATCTCACAATGCATCTCAGGTAGCGGTTATCCTTGTGAGTCAAACCTGCAACCTATTAGCAAAGTAGGTCGCATCTTTATATTATGTGAGTTATACCTGCTTGTGGTAAAAAAGAAAGCAAAACAGGACTTTTTTTTTTTTTTTTTCCAGTATCTCTCTCCAGAGGAAGCCACTGTTAACAATTTGGTATTTATCCTTTGCCTGTTTTGTGGATGATAATACTGATCACAACTAACTTTTAATATGTGCCAAACATTTTTCCAAGTGCTTTACTCATATGAACTCATTCAGCCCAGGCATTAGTCCTATGATGCAGGTGTTATTACTTCTCTCATTGGACAGATAGGGAAACTGAGGCACTGAGGAGTTAAATAATTTGCTTAAGCTTACCTAGGTAGTAGAAGATGAAGCCAGAATTGATACTCAAGCAGTCTGAGTCCTGAATCTATGCTCTTAATTATGAGTTTATGTTGACTCCATGAATGTGTATAATATATATATGCACAATTATATATTTAGTTCTTATTTAAAAAATAAAATCATTGTACATGTTGTTTCACAATTTGCCTTTTTTTCCTGGTAAACAATAAAAATGTGGACATTTTCCCATGTTAGTGCATATAAAGACTCTTCATCCTTTTTAAAATCTGCATACAATCTAACTGATGTACCATCAATTATTTAATGATTCTCTTATTGCTGGCCACTTGTTTTCTTTCCAGATTTTTGCTATTATAAGCAATATTGCAGGGAACAGTCTAACAACAATAGCAATAGCAACAGCTGCCATTAATTCTGAGTAGCATGCTTACTATGGGCAGGGTTCTGTTCTGAGCTCTTTCCATTATGAACTCATTTAAACATCCACCTTTGTCTAGATGAGCAAGTATTTTTACAGGGTAGATGCCTGGAAGTGACAATGCTAGGTTAGAGGCCAAGTGCATTTAAAATGTTGATTTTAGCTGTCAACTTTTCCTCCCCCAAAACGGTGTGTTTATTGAGTGTCAACTTTGTCCTTTTTTTTTTTAAGTTATTTATTTATTTAGCTGTATCAGGTCTTATCTGTGGCACAAAATTCTCCAGCTATGGCTCGAGGGCTTCAATAGTTGTAGGTCCATGGCATGTGGGATCCCAGTTCCCTGACTAGGGACTGAACCTATGTCCCCCACCTTGAAAGGTGGACTCTCACCTACTGGATCACCAGGGAAGTGCTTTGAGTGTCAACTTTCAATTTAACATTCTGTTAGGCACTGTTTTGTATGCACAGGCACATAAGATCGGGGTCATCTTCGAGGTCTACAAGGGTAGAGAGACAAATAGTATCAGTCACCGGCTGATTAAAGCAGACTTTACAGAGGACAAGGCTGCTGGCGCAGCTGGGGAGCAGTACAGGGGTGCAGGTAGAAGGGAGGTTTTGAGTAACAGAAGGTGTCAGCAGTGCTTCCGATGGGCTGAAGGAAGCTTGGAAGATTTGGAAGGGCTGGGTTGGAGAGCGGTTCTGATGAGGGATGGAGAAGAACAAGGCTGGGAGAGGAGGTGATGTCCTTTAAAGAGGAGGCAATGAGTCGGTGGGATTGTGGTTCTGACTGAAGCAGAGTGTTGGAAAACGGCAGGCCAGCCTACTGCCAAGAGAAGAGCAGGATTAGAGTAAAAACCGAAGCTCACTTCTCCCATGTCTAAATGTTTTTGAAGACCCAAACAAAGCTAATAAATTGCTAAAATATGTCCTATTCTTTTGCCTTGACCATGAATCTTCATAATGACATGGAACAGGTTTGAACTGGAAATTCTTAGCTACATGGAACATGGCAATGGAAAGTGTTGTTTTGTGTTTCCAGATCAGCCACAGTTCAGAAAGGGAATAGACTTGGGCTAATCGGGTATATTTGCCTCAGTCACTTTGATTAGATCTTCTCTGCCATCAGTACTGAAGCATATTGGTGGTATAGTTGTTTTCAAGAGCAGATAATCACAACCCAGAAAAAGGTGAGAGGGTGCCCTGGACACACAGAGGTTGAAAACCCCCAATGTCTGGCTTGAATTTGAGAGGTGGGATGGAAGCATCCCTCTTCTTTCTCACCCACTCCCAGCTAACAAAGAAAGACAGGTGCTTGGCTATGACTCTCTGTTCTGCAATGGAAATGGCCCCCATGTTTTTGTTTCACCAGCACAGTTAAGGTCTGATTTCAATGCTACAAAGGAAATGAGGGCAATGGTAAGAAACCCAGAACTTGGATGCAAATCATGAGCCATTTTAAATTTGTTCAGTCTATTCAGGTAGGGGAAATTCTATATTTGAATATAACCAGCCACTTTGAACCAGGTATTGAAGTAGCTATATAAGCTATGTTTGGTGACACATTGCTGAAGTTGTAAAAATTTGTTAACTCTCAAAACAAGGACATTGAAAAGTTTCTCTCAGCAATGCTAACATACCTGCATTGCATTGCTTATGCAATTCTGCATCATAAATAATGGATTTACAGGCTTAACTACTACTTAGGAATATTACACGTGTGGAATGTGGCTGAATTAATGTCACCATGAGACCCTTAGCTTTTGCCAAGGAGATTTCCTCAGCCTTAGGCTAGAGCCAGGTGTGGGTGGGCTGGAGAGGGGCACTGTTGCCTGACTCTGAAACTTTGCCTAATGGGCAAAAACACTGTTTGGGAATAAAGGATTTTGAGTGCTGTAGGCTACAAATCATGGGAAAAGCGGAGTCAAGCATTAAGGTCATCTTCAGATTATTATTGCCCGGAATGGTCTAGAAATTGTAAGGTCTTTCTAAATGTCGGCAGCGACCTCTGTGAGGTCCAGCGACGTGGTGGCGTTTGCTTTTACTACTGCTATTTCTCCATTTCTGGCTTTACTTGCTCAGAACCCTATCAGAGCCAGGGTGGATGAACTGCTCTTGGGCTTTTCCTAGAGCTGGGGGAAGCCCTGGGAGACAGTTGGTGGTGGGTAATGCACGGAGACTGGGGCATGACTTACAATCCAGTCCCTATGAGCCCCATGATCACACCAGTCTCAACTCATTCCACAGGAGGAGTTGGGTGAAAAAAGACTTCAGAGGTAGCAGGCGAAGGGAAGCACATGGACATGTGTGTGTGTGTGTTTGTGTGTGTGTGTGCGTTGTAATGACTGAAGGGAGGTTGGAAGGTGGACTTAATGGTTCCTCGTCCATGTCACCATGCAGCCCACCAAAATGGGTTAACTTTAGATTCTCACACCTTGGAGGCAACTTGCCATGGTGAACTCCTCTCTGCTGAACCTCCTGAGGTGCTGGTGTGGGGCACACTGGTTGTTTTTCCTCTCCTTCAGTGGGAAGAACTGGAATCAGTTGACCAGCAAGTCTCTACTGTGCACCTTTTGTGTGTTCTGTGGGGCTAAGGGCTGTGGAGGATGCTTGGAACCTTTGGTCAGATGATTGCTGATGAATGAACATTCTAAAGAGCAGCACAGGATGTGTCATGGGTGCTCAATTCAGAGGATGGAGATTTTGAGTGTGTGTGTGTGTGTGTGTGTGTGTGTGTGGTGGAGGAGGAGGTGGGATGGGGGACTATAGTCAGGAAAGGCTTCAAGGAAATGGAAGCCCTGAGCTGCTTTCTGGAGGAGTCAGGATTTTAGTCAGGCAGAGAGAAATGTGGTAACTCAGTAAAAGGAGGAAATTCCAGAAGCCCTGAGGGTCTCCAACCCTGGAGGGAACAGGGCTCCTAGTAATAGCTTTCCAGTCTGAGTGGAAGCTTGACTCTTAGTTTTAGTCTGAGTGATGGTCAGCTATAGGACAACACGGTTACTTCACTTTGCTCCCTCTTGTTCTGCTCTTGACAGTAGTGATAAGTTTGTGCCTAACATTGTGCCCTCAGAGGCAGGCAGGCAGGTAGCTGTCCTTTGCCACTGGTGCAGAGAACCGAATCAACCAACCGGGGTTCCCGCCAGAACAGGAAGCTGTGGGGCGTGTCCGCCTGGCTGCACCCTCTGAGACAGTTTCCCACCCTACCCCCAAGAGCAGAGCCTTGATGTGACACCTGCCTCACTGTGGATGTGTGGGCCAGGCCTCCGGAAGGTGGGAGAGAGCCCCGACAGGCTTTCCTGAGATTGGTTGGGTGGCTCATCATTGATGACTGTTCCTCCTCAGGCAGCTGTGAGCTCTGGGTGAGTGACTTCCTCTCCCTGGACTCAGTTTCTGAATCTGTAGACTGAGAGGGTGGACCAGATGGCCTTGGAGGTCCCTTCCAGGTCAGCTCTCTCCTGTCCCTAAAGGCAGATGGAGGCAGGCGGGGAGGGCAGTAGAGCAGAGAGAAATTAAGAGGAATTCCCCAGCTAGGCTCTTGGGAACCACTCAGTTCCCCATTCTGGTGCCACCTGTTCAGAGGGTATGGGTGAGAAGGGTGCTGGCCTTGAAGGCTGCATGGATGGGTAGTTTGACCTCCCCAGATGTGCCCCTAGGTTTCTTGGGGTCCTGTATGTGGACAACCGTGCAGCCCTTACATAGGCCATTCTTGTCTTATCAGAAGTTCTGCTTTGGGTAGACAGCTGCCTGTGGTCCTGGGGAGGAAACTGTTACCTTGAGATGCTCACGCACTGTCTTGTGACTGCAGCAAGGGCTATGTCGTCATAGCCAGGACCAGCAGACCCAGGTCCAGGGGAAGTGCCCCAGGTGCTTCCTATGAACTCCTGGGGGCATTCATGCCCTCACACCCACAGCAGAAGACATCTGCAGAGCCAAGGCTGGAAGACGCTGGCCAAGGACTGCCCTGATGCTGGAAGGCCGTTTGAAGAGTGAGGCCTGGAGAGGACAGAGGGCTTGTCTAGAATTGTGCAGCCACTTGGGGATGCAGCTGCAGCTGACTCTAAGTCTCTGACTCCCAGTCCATTGTGCTTTCTCTTCTACCAGATTGCAAGATGGCAAGAGGCTTGGCATACCACAGGATGAAACTTGCACTGAGCCCCCTGGGGCTCAGACCATGCTCTAAAAATGTGTCAGAGGAAGTGAGAATGCAGGGCCTCTCTTCACATGTTGGAGCTGTAGATGTGGCACGTGCTCTCAGCTCCAGGGCAGAGAAAGTTGTGGAAGGGCAGCCAACCAAGGAGGACTTATTTAAGCATTTGTGTATGCCCAGGCTTGAGCTGAGCATAGTGAGGCTTGGAGGAGCTTTAAGGCACACACCTCCTATGTCAATTTTGCTGCAGCTGGTGAGGCAAATTTACCTCCTAAATAAATTGTCAAAACACCTAAATGCAAGCTCCTGTTTGTGTTATAAAATAGAAGAACATATATTTACATTTGCATAAAGAAAATCTGGAAGGATGCAAAAAACTAATAAAATTGCTTAATGATCAGTCATGTGACAAAAGTAGGGGTTAAGATGTTCTTTGTACTTTTTGATTATAAAAAATATTTTGAACCATGAGAATATATTATCTTTGCAAAAAATTAGATATAAACAATAATACAAGACCAGTCAATTACATGCTTAATTGAATGATTGGTGGCCAAAGGAATTCAGAAAAAGCAGAGCTCAGGGGATCTCCTAGAGCCTTCTCAGGCTCCTGGAAGATTAGAACTAGAAGGGACTCTAGCTGCCATTTTGTCTGACTTCTCATTCAGTGCTGGCATGTCTTATACAACCATCAAGACCTGGCTCTTTCAGTGTCCCTTGCCCAATGTCTAAGTCTCATGACATACACGGACAGTGCTGATCCAGGGATCACAGTGCACAGAGAAGCATCTGTTCTCAACGGCCTTTTGCTCTCAAAGTGTGTCTTTAACTGAAATGCAAGATTTTGAGCCCCAGGGGAATAACCAAGGTGCTAAGGAGCTTGGAAGGAGGGTAAAAATCTGAGAAAGCAGTAGAATTAATATAATATTTGAAATAACAAAGGATGGGTCCCATTTTGACAGTCAGGTGACAAGAATACCAGGTAGAGAAACATGAATTCATAAATTCAGCAGTTCTTGGGACTGGCTAGAGATTAGCCCAGGTGTGGTGGAATAGTGGGATGGAAATTTGGGTTGGGCTTATGTGTGGACTCTACTGAGTGCCAGTCTGAGGTATTTTTTAAAAATTCAATAAAAGTGAGGAAACAATGAAGATTTATGGGCATGTGCTTGAGTTATTTCTGAGATTTTCTAGTGAGTGAGCACTTTTACTTCATCCAAGAATCCATGAGGAGAAGCTTCCTGGAAGCAGTAGGAATTGAACTGGACCTTCAGAGGATCAGTAGAATTTAGACACTATTCTTTCTTGTGGGGCAGAAGAGCGTGAGGCCCGGTGTTGATGGGTAGCACTGAAGGACTCGAGCATGAGAGAGCATGTTGATGCTGTGCACTGGAAAGCCATCTCTGGCTGTGCTGTTTAGAACAGAATGGTAAAGGATTGCCTGATGTGGGGGTGATGGATGAGGTAGCTTTTTCTACAGTCTCAAGGCAAGACACTGAAGGCCTGACTTAGGTGACAGTAATGGAAATGGATAGAAGCAGACACACCAGAAAGGACTTTTCTTCTCCTACCCATAAGGTCCTCTTTGTTGGATTTAACTCATTTGCCAATCCTGAGAGAAGAGATCACTCTTAGCTCAACACTCTAAGCTCCCTGTTTACCAGATGTCTTCTTGGGTTATTTCTCCACTGTCTGTGCCACTGGCAAGGAGTAGAGGCCATGATTAGCCCAGCCTCAGTGTTCATTTGTCACTTTGCTGTAATTTGGGTTGTGCTAAACCACTGCAGATGGTGCTTGCAGCCATGAAATTAAAAGGCGCTTACTCCTTGGAAGAAAAGTTATGACCAACCTAGATGGCATATTCAAAAGCAGAGACATTACTTTGCCGACTAAGGTCCGTCTAGTCAAGGCTATGGTTTTCCCAGTGGTCATGTATGGATGTGAGAGTTGGACTGTGAAGAAGGCTGAGCGCTGAAGAATTGATGCTTTTGAACTGTGGTGTTGGAGAAGACTCTTGAGAGTCCCTTGGACTGCAAGGAGATCCAACCAGTCCATTCTGAAGGAGATCAGCCCTGGGATTTCTTTGGCAAGAATGATGCTAAAGCTGAAACTTCAGTACTTTGGCCACCTCATGCGAAGAGTTGACTCATTGGAAAAGACTCTGATGCTGGGAGGGATTGGGGGCAGGAGAAAGGGACGACAGAGGATGAGATGGCTGGATGGCATCACCAACTCGATGGACGTGAGTTTGAGTGAACTCTGGGAGTTGGTGATGGACAGGGAGGCCTGGCGTGCTGAGCTATTGAACTGAACTGAACTGAATGGTGGGATAAACATTTCCCTCTTGGGCATCTTCTTCCTGGCTGGAAGAAAAGTTGCTCCAAGTCGTAGGCATTTTTTTTTTTTTTTAGTATACCTTACAGTTTCTATTGAATAATGCTAATATTTACTGAGCACCTACTAAGTGTCATGTGCTGTGTTAAAACTTCAATATCATTATTGATCCCCTGATGACCCTATCATTATTCCTGTCTCTTCAGAAGAGAAACAGAAAGTCAGAGAAATGAAGTAACTTTCCCAAGGTCACACAACTAGGAAATTGCCAATCCATAATTTGAATCCAGGTCTCTCTAATTCTAAGGATCAGTTCAGGTATAAGAAATACTCAAAGTTATTTGTTAAAAATAATTGACCTCAATCAAAGTTCTATTTTTGGCATTTACTGTTTGAGAAGATATAGTGAACTCAGTAATACCTTTAGGCGAATTTATATTTGAATCAGGCTTCCCTTGGTGGCTCAGTGGTAAAGAATCTGCCTGAAATGCAGGAGATTGGGGATCAATC
Organism: Oryx dammah; assembly: GCF_014754425.2. Taxonomy (NCBI): domain Eukaryota; kingdom Metazoa; phylum Chordata; class Mammalia; order Artiodactyla; family Bovidae; genus Oryx; species Oryx dammah. The sequence continues at coordinate 42,385,899 of NW_024070209.1, read as the reverse complement.
CCTGAGTCAGGAAGATTCCCTGGAGGAGGAAACTGGCAACCCACTCCAGTATTCTTGCTTGGAGAATTCCATGCACAGAGGAGCCTGGCAGGCTACAGTTCGTATGTCACAATCAGTGTCTACATGTACTTTGGGAAATACATATTTGAAAAATGACAGTAGTATATTTGCAAGACCTGGCAGGAATGAGATTAAGAACTCAGTTGGGTGGAAGTGAGGTGGGAGAAGGTATTGGCTTGCGAAGCATACTAAGGCAAGCGGTCTCACTGAAGTAAAAGAGGATTTTCAGGTCTTTGATGTAGCCTGACCCACCAGCCTGTGGGTGTGATTGGCTCATTATTCCTACCTGTATAACCCATGACCTTGGGTCCTCCTGAAAAATTTCCTACTTGACACGAGTACTCCTGGGACACTCTAAGAGGTATTGTATGTAAACAAATTAGAAACTGCTGATGGACCCTGCCTAGCTGTTATACCTTTGCTACTCTTCTCAGGGCCTGCTCAGTGCCTCTGTGCTCCAATATACTCATGTATCGGAAGTTAGTGATCTGTGGAAGAGTTTGGGAGTAGGGAAGATTTAGACAGGGGAGTGCCTTTCTCTTTTTCAGAGGCATTGTTAGAGATTGCTTGAGGCACTAGCGTGTTACAGAGTTGAGGGACCCATTTCTTTCTAATTTTTGATTGGCTATAATTTATATTCAATAAAGTACACAGGTCTTTAGTATTCATTTCAATGATTATTGACAATTGTACATGCATATGTAATCAACAAAGATATAGAACATCTCAGAAATTGCTCTTGTATCCCTTTAGAATCAATTTTATTGTCCCCAGAGGAAACCGGTTTCTAATTTTTATCATCTTACTTTTAGTTTTAACTTCATATAAATGGAATAATAAATATGTACTCTTTGTGTCTGGCTTCTTCATCTTAAAAGAATGGTTTCAAGATTCACCCATGGTGTTGCATGTATATAAATTTTGTTCATTCTTTATACTGTTAGGCTGTATTCCATTGTATGGATGTGCCACAATTTATTTTTCTATTCTCCTAGAGATGGATATTTGGGCTATTTCCAATTTTTAACTATTATGAATAAAGCTGCTATTCACATTCTTGTAGAAGTCTTTTTGTGGAAGCATGTTTTTATTTCTTTTGTGTAAATACCTGGTTGTGAAATGCTACATCATAGGATAGATGTGTGTTTAACGATATAAGAAATAGCCAAATAGGTCTCCAAAGTGATTGTGCTATTTTATGCATGTACCAAATACTGCTCCACACTGTCTCTAATATTTGGCATTGCTAGTGCTTTTCACTTTAATTGTGCTAGTAGGTGTGAAATTATGGTTTTAATTTGCACTTAAAGATGATGTTGAACAGCTTTTCATGTTTAATTTGCCATATCTTATTTTGTGTGATGCATTTTGCCTATTAAAAAATAGCACTGTTATTTTTTAAAAGCTTAATTTGTAGGTATTCTTTGTGTATAATGATACACATCCTCTGTTAGATATGTGTATTGTAAATACTTTTCCTCAGCCTGTGGATAGCCTATTTATTTTCTTGATGGTGTTTTCTGATGCACAGAATTATTCTTATTTTCATAATGTTACAGATACTATTACTACATAATAAACTATTCTTCATGGAGAAGGAAATGGCAGCCCACTCCAGTGTTCTTGCCTGGGAAATCCTATAGACAGAGGAGCCTTGTAGGCTGCAGTCCATGGGGTTGCAAGAGTCAGACATGACTTAGCAACTTACCACCACCACCAAGCTATTCTCCAATATTTTCAACTTAATGACGGTGTTTATTTTGTTCATGCATCTATAATTTTGGTAGAACTCAGTAGAGATAGCTTTTCTCTGTCCCCTTAGATGTCAGCTGAGGTGGCTTAAAGACTGAGGCTGAAGTCATCTGAAGGCTTGATCACTCACATATCTGGCCATACAGAAAAGGAAAACAGCTGCCATTTGACTCCATCTAGTCAAGGCTATGGTTTTTCCAGTAGTCATGTATGGATGTGAGAGTTGGACCATAAAGAAAGCTGAGCACCGAAGAACTGGTGCTTTTGAACTGTGGTGTTGGAGAAGACTCTTGAGTGTCCTTTGGACTTCAAGGAGATCCAACCAGTCAATCCTAAAGGAAATCAGTCCTGAAAATTCATTGAAAGGACTGATGCTGAAGTTGAAACTCCAATACTTTGGCCACCTGATGTTAAGAACTGACTCATTGGAAAAGACCCTGATGCTGGGAAAGACTGAAGGTGGGAGGAGAAGGGGACAGAGGATGAGATGATTGGATGGCTTCACCGACGCGATGGACATGAGTTTGAACAAATTCTGGGTGTTGGTGATGAACAGAGAAGCCTGGAGTCTCCAGGCTTCTCCCCTCCATGGGGTCACAAAGAGTCAGACATGACTGAGTGACTGAACTGAACTGAACTGTCAGCTTAGATCTTAGATAGGGCTGTTATTAGGAATAAATACTATGACCTCTCCATATGGCTGGGTCCTAAGGATGGCAGCACCCCCAGAAAGAGAGAGAGAGAATTAAACGACAGCTGTCTTCCTTTTCTGATCTAGTTTCAGAAGTCATATGGCATCACTTCTACTTTACTCAGGGCTACCCAGGTGGCTCAGTGGTAAAGAATCTGCCTGCCAATGCAGAAGACAAGTGCTTGACCCCTGGGTGGCGCAGATTCTCTGGAGGAGGAAATAGCAGCTCACTCCAGTATTCTGGCCTGGGATATCCCACAGACAGAGGAGCCTTGTGGGTTACAGTTCAAGGGGTTGCAAAGAGTTGGACATGACTTAGTGACTGATCATGGTTGCATGCTACTTTAAAAATTAAGCAGCTTCCAATTCACCTAGGTTTCAGGGAAGACTTAGTCAACTCAACTTCTTGGTAGGGGAGTGGCAAAGTTTTGGAAGAGCATGTGGGACTGGAAATACTGCTGTAGCCATTTTTGAAAATAAAATTTTCCCCAGACTAATTCTTTTTTTCTTCCCTTTTCCTTTTCTTCACCTATGTCATTGCAGCCTGTGGGATCTTATTTCCCCATCCAAGGATTGAACCCACACCCTCAGCAGTGAAAGTATGGATTCTTAACCACTGTGCCATCAAGGAACTCCTCCCCAGACTAATTCTAATACATGAGTTTATTTTCTATTGGTTAGTGCTTTCTGCAGCCATCCTAAAAGATCTATGCCTATCTCAAGGTTGCAAAGATATTCTGTTTTCTTCCAGAAGCTATATACTTCTATTTTTTACATTTAGGCCTATGATCCATCTTTCTTGAATTAATTATTGTATAAAGATTGAGGTAGGTATTGTTCACCTTATTTTTAACACAGATATCAATCTGACTTAGTGCCATATGTTAGAAAGCCTTTTCTTTGTAACAAAAGTTTAAATCAATTGACCATATATACACACATATGTCACCCCACTATGTATTTGTATATCTCATAGCTCAGTTGGTAAAGAATCCACCTGCAATGCAGGAGACCCTGGTTTGATTCCTGGGTCAGGAAGATCCGTTGGAGAAGGGATAGGCTACCTACACCAGTGTTCTTGGGCTTCCCTTGTGGCTCAGCTGGTAAAGAATCCACCTGCAATGCAGGAGACCTAGGTTCAATCCCTGGGTTGGGAAGATCCCCTGGAGAAAGGAAAGGTAACCCACTGCAGTATTCTGGCCTGGAGAATTCCATGGACTGTACAGTTCATGGAGTCACAGAATAGGACATGACTGAGCGAATTTCACTTTCACTTTCAATGGATTCTCTACCATGTTCTATTGATCTCTTTGCCTATTTTTGCATTAATGTCAAATTATGACTTTATGATAAGGCTTGAAATCATATAGTATAAGTCCACCAAATTTGTTATTCTTTTTCAAATATTTTGGATTTTCTATAGCAATATAACTTTTAGATATAAGTTGTGAATTTTTCAAAAAAGTTGACCAAAATTTTTATTGGGATATCATTGAATATATAGATCCATTTAGACAGAGTGGATGTTTAACAATCTTTTGTCTCCCAATTTATGGGCATGATATCTCTCCATTTATTAATCTCTTTAACTTCTTTCTTCAAAAAGTTTGTGCCTTGCATATTTTAAAATAGTTTTATCACTATTTTGATATTATATGCTTTTGATATATATTTTTTGATATATAATGCTTTTGATATTATAAATAGAATTTAAAAATTATTTTCCAATTTTTCATTAATACTATATAGGAATTAAATTGCTCTTTGTACATTGGCCTTATATCCTATGTCCTTCCTACATTCATGTATTAGTTCCACTAACTCTGTGGTTCCATAGAATTTTCTACCTATGCAATCATATTATAAATAAATAACAATGGTTTTACAATATTCTTGTGTTGCATTTTTTTCTTGTCTTATTGCACTGGCTAGGACTTCTAGTATAATACTGAATATAAGTGGTAAGAATGGATATAAATATGACAAAACAGTAGGTTTCTTGAGATTCCCTTTATCAGATTAAGGAAGTTCCCTTCTCTTCCTATACAGCTAAACTTGTGATGCTAACATTTGCTTAAGGATTTTTGTATTTTATGTTCATGAAGGATATTTGTGTTTCTTTGGTACTATCATTGTAAGATATTGATATTAGAATTTTATGACTCTCATGTGACAAGTTGGGATGTGTCTCCTCTTCTAATTTCTGAAAGCACTTGTGTAAGATTGGCACTAATTCTTCCTTAAATGTTTACATGATTAATTGGTGAAGTCATCTGAGCCTGGGGGTTTCTTTGTTAGTAGGTATGTTGTTGTTGTTGTTTAGTTGCTAAGTTGTGATGGATTCTTTTGCAACCCCATGGACTCTATACCACCAGGCTCTTCTGTCCATGTGGTTTCTCAGGCAGGAATATTGGAGTGGTTTTCCATTTCCTTCTCAGGGGATCTTCCTGACTCAGGAATCAAACCCACACCTCATGCATTGGCAGGTAGAATCTTTACCCCTGAGCCATTAGGGAAGCCAGTAGGTATGTTATTATGAGTTTAATTTCTTTAATAAATACAGGATCCTTTAGATTTTCTATTTGTTCTTATTTCAGTTCTGGTAAGTTTTATTTTTCAAATAAATTTTCCATTTTTATGTACATTATTGTTATTAAATTTGCCATCCATTTGTTCATAGCATCCTCTTATTATTTTTTTAATATTTAAATGATGTCTCCTCTTTTACTCTTTGGTATTTTGTGTTTTCTTTTTTCTTGGCCAGTTTTATTAAAAATTTATGAGCTTCATTAATTTTTCAAATATCCAACTTCTAATTTAAAAATTTTTTTGCCCATTTTCTATTTTATTTATTTATGCTATTATTGGCTGTCTTCTACTTGACTTGGTTTTAGTTTGCCCTTTTTCTTGCTTCTTACGGTAGAAATTTAAGTGTTTGATTTACTCCTTTTTTTTCTACTATAAGCATTTAAATTTGTAAAGTTTCCTCTACACTCAGTTTTATCTGCATCCCACAGATTTTGTTATGTTGTGTTTTCTTTAGTATTTAGTTAGAGATATTTTCTAATTTTCCTTATGATTTCTTTTTTGAGCTATAGGTTATTTAGAAGCGGTAATTTGGTCCAAGATAGCAGGATGGGAAGAACCTGAGATCACTTCCTCCCACAGACATACTGAATTTCACACACATATATAGAGCAATTTCTCTTGAAGAAGAACTGGGGGCTGATTGATATTACCTTCTGCACAAGAAACAATAGAGAGACCATATAGGTGAGGGGGAGACATGGTCTTGGCAACCCACAGAGAGAGGGATATTACTGAGAAGAGTCTGCATGCTCTCTGGAGCACAGAGGAAAAATAGCGGTTTTAAAAGACATCTATTCTGCATGAAGAAAACCCATTTACTAACTGTAGCTGCTGCTGCTAAGTTGCTTCAGTCATGTCCGATTCTGTGCGACCCCATAGACGGCAGCACACCAGGCTCCCCCGTCCCTGGGATTCTCCAGGCAAGAACACTGGAGTGGGTTGCCATTTCCTTCTCCATACTAACTGTAGAGCATCTGCCAAATGAATGGGGAGCTGCTGGAACTCTTTCCAGGCACTGGAGAGCAGCATTCTTTTTTTCATTTCCCCTCCACATTGATAGCATAGGTATGAATACAGTTCAGGTACTCTAGTCAGACTGTCAAAGTTACCTCAGCATGCCCCTGGCCTACACTGACTCTAGCTCTTCTACCAGGGCAACACTAGTGTGGTGTACACTAGGACCCTCTGGCCCATTCCTGCTCCATCTCCAGCTGTCCAGCCAGGGAAGCCCTATTGTAATGAGCTCTGAGGCCCCCATGGCCCCTATCTGCTCCAGCTCTAGTTGGCCTGCCAAATCCACTTGGCACATGCAGTCACAGAGGTAAACAAAATGAGAAGACAGAGAAATATGTTCCAAACAAAGAACAAAATAAAACCCCAGATATAAGCCCAATGAAACTAAGATAAATAGTTTACCTTAATAAGGAGATCAAAGTAATAATCATGAAGATGCTCACTGAACTTGATTGAAGTTAGGAAATATAAGAAAGAATCAATCAGAGCTGAAGAATGCAATAACTAAAATGAAAAATACACTAGAGGGAATCAACAGCAGATTAGATGATAGAGAAGAATGGATCAGTGATATGAAAGGCAGAATGGTGGACATCACCCAAGCAGAAAAGCAAAAAGAAGAAAGAATTAAAAAAAAAAAAGACAGTTTAAGGGACCTCTGGGGTATCATCAAGTATGCCAGCATTTGCATTATAGGGGTCTTAGAAGGAAGAAAGAAAGAGGGGGTAGAAAAGTTATTTGAAGAAATGACTAAAAACTTACATAACTTGGAGAAAGAAACAGTATTTAGGTCCAAGAAGCACAGAGCATTCCCAACAAAATGAACCCAAAGAGATCCACACCAAGAAAATCATAAAATGCTAAAAGTTGAAGATAATGAGAGAATTTTTTAAGGCAATATAAAAAAAATAGTCACATACAAGGAAACCCCCATAATACTACTAGCTGATTTTTCAGCAAAACTTTTGCATGTTAAAAGGAAGTGGCAGGATATATTTGAATTGCTGAACAGAAAAAAGCTTACCACCAAGAATACTCTATCTGGCAAAGCTATGATTCAAACTGAAGAGGATATAAACAGTTTCCCAGACAATAAAAGTTGAATTCATTACCACTTAACTGGCATTATAAGAAATGTTAAAAGGTCTTCTTTAAGCAGAAAAGACTGCAACTAGAAATAAGAAAAAAAAATTAAAGAAAAATATCTCACTGGTAAAGGAAAATAAACAGAATAGTGACTCAACCTTTTAAAAGTTAGCATAAAGGACAAAAGAAAAAATTAGTAAAATCAGCTATAATTAAAATAGTTAAGAAATCTATGAAATAAAAAGAAGTAAAATAAAGTAAAAAGAAGTAAATAAAATGTGATATCAAAAACTTGAAGTGTGTGTGCATGTGTAGTAAAAATGTAGTGCTTTTAGAATGCATTCAAAATTAAATATAACTACATCTATATCATACATGTTATATATATATGAAACTGATGGTAAACACAAACTTACAGTATATACACAAAAAGCAAAGGGAAAGAAACCCAAACCTAACACTGAAGAAAATTATCAAAGTACAAGGGAAGAGACCAAGAAAAGAAGAAAGGATCAGATAAGAACTACAGAACATCAGAAAACAGGTTTTTAAAATAGCATTAAGTACATACCTATCAGTAATCACTTTAAATGTAAACAAACTAAATACTGTCCTCAAAAGACATATGGTGGTTGAATGGATTAAAAAAAAAATAAGGCCCATATATATGCTGCATACAGGAGACTCACTTCGGATATAAAGACACACACAGACTGAAATGGAAGGATGGAAAAGGCTATCCCGTGCAAATAGAAACAGAAAGAAAGCCGGGATGAAACTTTCTTATTATTCTAGTACTCGTATTGGAGTAAACAGACTTTAAAGCAAAGACTGTACCAAGAGAAAAAGACGGGCATTATATAATGATAAATAGGACAATGCAAGAAACAGATACAATATATGTAAATATTTATGCACCCAGTTCAGTTCAGTTCAGTCGCTCAGTCGTGTCCGACTCTTTGTGACCACATGAATCGCAGCTGTTCATCACCAACACCCAGAGTTCACTCAGACTCACGTCCATCGAGTCAGTGATGCCATCCAGCCATCTCATCCTGGGTCGTCCCCTTCTCCTCCTGCCCCCAGTCCCTCCCAGCATCAGAGTCTTTTCCAATGAGTCCACTCTTCACATGAGGTGGCCAAAGGACTGGAGTTTCAGCTTTAGCATCATTCCTTCCAAAGAACACCCAGGACTGATCTCCTTCAGAATGGACTGGTTGGATCTCCTTGCAGTCCAAGGGACTCTCAAGAGTCTTCTCCAACACCACAGTTCAAACGCATGAATTCTTCGGTGCTCAGCCTTCTTCACAGTCCAACTCTCACATCCATACATGACCACAGGAAAAACCATAGCCACATAGAAGCATCTAAATATATAAAGCAAATATTAACAGATATGAAGGAAGAAGTTGACAGAAATACAATAATTGTAGGCAACTTTAACACCCCACTTATACAAATGGGCCTCCCCAATGGTCCAGCAGTAAAGAATCTGCCTGCAATGTAGGAGACACAGGAGATGCATGTTTGATCCCTGTCAGGAAATTCCCCTGGAGGAGGTAATGGTAGCCCATTCCAGTATTCTTGCATGGAAAATCTCATGGACAGAGGAACCTGGTGGGCTAAATTTAATAGGTCATGAAGAGTTGGTTGTGACTGAGTGACTGAGTATGTACATAAATGGATAGATCATCTAGCCAGAAAATCAATAAGGAAACATTGGCTTTAAATGACACATTAGATTAGATGAACTTAATAGATGCATACAGAATATTCTATCTAAAAACTGCAGAATAAACATTCTTTTCAAGTGCACATGGAACATTCTCCAGATCACATGTTAGGCCACAAAATAAGTCTCAATGAATTTAAGAAAATTAAAGCCATATCAAGCATCTTTTCTGGCCACAACAGTATGAAACTGGAAATCAGTTACCAGAAGAACTCTGTAAAAAGCACGGACATGCGATGACTAAACATGTTACAAAACAACCAATGGGTCAATGAAGAAATCAAAGGAGAAAAACAAATTCCTTAAAACAAATGAAAACAGAAACACAACTTTTCAAAATCTGTGAGATGCAGCAAAATACAGTTCTAAGAATGAAGTTCATAGTGATACAGGCCAACCTAAAGAAACAATGTAAAAAAAATCTTAAGTAAACAATTTAACTTTACACCTAAAAGTTGGAAAGGAAGGAAGATTGATTAGGAAAGTTGATTAGGGAAGGAAGAACAAATGGAGAACCAAAATTTGTAGAAGGAAGAAAGTAATAAAGATCAGAGTAGAAATAAATGAAATAACTTAAAAAAATAGAAAAGATCAATGAGACTAACAACTAGTTTTATGAAAAGATGAACAAACTTAAGAACCCTTTAGTCAGACTCATCAAGAAAAAAAAAGGGCCCAAATAAATTAGAAATAAGAAAGGAAAAGTTACAGTTGACATCACAGAAATACAAAGAATCATTAGAGACTACTATGAACAATTGTATGCCTACAAATTGCAGAAACTAGAAGAAATGGGTAAGTTCCTAGAAGCATGTAATCTTCTAAGACTGAATCAAGAAGAATAGCAAATACAAACAGACCAATCCTAGTAATGAAATTGAATCAGTAATCAAAATTTTGCAACAAGAATAAGTTCAGGACCAGATGATTTCATGGGTGAGTCCTACCAAACATACAAAGAAGAGTTAATGTCTAGCCTTTTCAAACTATTCCAAAAAATTAGAGGAGAAAGTGCTTCTAAACTCACTCTACAAGGCCAGTATTGTCCTGTTTCCAAAATTAGTCAAAAACTGAAAAAAAAAAATTACTAATAGCCCTGAGGAACATAGATACAAAAACCCTCAACAAAATATTAGCAACCCTAATTCAACAATATGTTAAAAGGATCATATATCAAGATTTATTGCAGAAATGCAAGGATGGTTCTATATCTGTCAATCAATTAATATGATATACCACATTAACAAAATGAATAAAAATCATATGATTGGCTCCAGTTTCATCTACCTCATTAGAACGGATTTAAATGTATTCTTTTTAATGGCTGAGTAATACTCCATTGTGTATATGTACCACAGCTTTCTTATCCATTCGTCTGCTGATGGACATCTAGGTTGCTTCCATGTCCTGGCTATTATAAACAGTGCTGTGATGAACACTGGGGTACACGTGTCTCTTTCAATTCTGTTTTCCTTGGTGTGTATGCCCAGCAGTGGGATTGCAGGGTCATAAGGCAGTTCAGTTTCCAGCTTTTTAAGGAATCGCCACACTGTTCTCCATAGTGGCTGTACTAGTTTGCAACTGGAGCCGATTATACAGAGTGAAGTAAGCCAGAAAGAAAAACACCAATACTGTATACTAACACATATATATGGAATTTAGAAAGATGGTAATGATAACTCTGTATGCGAGATAGTTAAAGATACACAGATGTATAGAACAGACTTTTAGACTTGTGGGAGAGGGAGAGGGTGGGATGATTTGGGAGAATGGCATTGAAACATGTATACTATCATGTAAGAAATGAATCACCAGTCTATATTCGATACAGGATACAGGATGCTTGAGGCTGGTGCACTGGGATGACCCAGAGAGATGATATGGGGAGAGAGGTGGGAGGGTGGTTCAGGATTGGGAACTCATGTACACCTGTGGCGGATTCATGTCAATGTATGGCAAAACCAATACAGTATTGTAAAGTAAAATAAAAATAAATTTTAAAAAATCATATGATTGTCTCAATAGATGCAGAAAAAGCTTTGGACAGAATTCAACATCTATTTATGATAAAAATTTTTCAACACAATGGGTACTGAAGAAACGTAACTCAACATAAATGTAAAGGCCATATATGACCAACCTATAGTTAACATCAGTCAGTGTTGAAAATCAGAACACTTTTCCTCTAAGATCAGGCACAAGACAAGGACACCCACTCTTACTGCTTTTGTTTAACATAATATTGAAAAGTCCTAGTCACAGGAATCAGACAAGGCCAAAAAAAGGGCATCCAAGTTGGAAGAGAAGAACTAAAACTCTCCTTATTTGCAGGTAATATGATACTATTAATAGATACAGAAAACCTAGAGAAGCCACCAAAAAACTATTAGAACTAATAAAGAAATTCAGTAAAGTTATAGTATATAAAATTAATATACAGAAATCTGTTGCACTTTTATACACTAAACTATCAGAGAAATTAAGAAAACAATTCTACTTAAAATTGTATCACAAAGAATTTACAAACTGGGAATAAATCTAAGGTGGTGAAAGAACTGTACTCTGAAAACTATAGATTCACTGAATCTACAGTGCAATTTGTATAAAAATACCCATAGCATTTTTCTCAGATCTAGAACAAATAATCTTAAAATTTGTATAAAATAACAAAAGACCCCAAATAGTCAAAGCAATCTTGAGAAAGAAGATAAAGCTGTAGACATCCTGCTCCCTGATTTCAATCCATACTATAAAGCTATAATAATAAAAAAAAGTATGGTGCTGGCATAAAAACAGACACATAGATCCATGGAATAGAATGGAGAACCTGGAAGTAAACCCACATTAACTGGACATGGAACAACAGACTGGTTCCAAATAGGAAAAGGAGTACATCAAGGCTGTATATTGTCACCCTGCAATAAAACTTATATGCAGAGTACACCATGGGAAACGCTGGGCTGGAAGAAGCACAAGCTGGAATCAAGATTGCCGGGAGAAATATCAATAACCTCAGATATGCAGATGAGACCACCCTTATGGCAGAAGGTGAAGAGGAACTAAAAAGCCTCTTGATGAAAGTGAAAGAGGAGAGTGAAAAAGTTGGCTTAAAGCTCAACATTCAGAAAACGAAGATCATGGCATCTGGTCCCATAACTTCCCATCTATTTCCCATAGATGGGGAAACAGTGGAAACAGTGTCAGATTTTATTTTTTGGGGCTCCAAAATCACTGCAGGTGGTGATTGCAGCCATGAAATTAAAAGACACTCCTTGGAAGGAAAGTTATGACCAACCTAGATAGCATATTCAAAAGCAGAGACATTACTTTGTTGACAAAGGTCCATCTAGTTAGTGCTGTGGTTTTTCCAGTGGTCATGTATGGGTGTGAGAGTTGGACTGTGAAGAAGGCTGAGTGCCAAAGAACTGATGCTTTTGGACTGTGGTGTTGGAGAAGACTCTTGAGAGTTCCTTGGACTGCAAGGAGATCCAACCAGTCCATTCTGAAGGAGATCAACCCTGGGATTTCTTTGGAAGGAATGATGCTAAAGCTGAAACTCCAGTACTTTGGCCACCTCATGTGAAGAGTTGACTCATTGGAAAAGACTCTGATGCTGGGAGGGATTGGGGGCAGGAGGAGAAGCGGATGACCCAGGATGAGATGGCTGGATGGCATCACTGACTCGATGGACGTGAGTCTGAGTGAACTCTGGGAGTTGGTGATGGACAGGGAGGCCTGGCGTGCTGCGATTCATGGGGTCGCAAAGAGTCAGACACGACTGAGTGACTGAACTGAACTGAGTCTACAACAAAGGAAGCAAGAACATATAATGGGGAAAAGATAGTTTTCAGTAAATGTAGCTTCAGGACAGCTACATGCAACATAATATTAGCCCACTTTCTCACTACATGTACAGAAATAAATTGAAAATGGTTTGAAGACTTAAATGTAAGACCTGAAGCCATTAAACTCCTAGAGAAAAACAGGCAGTAAGCTCTTCAATACTGGTCTTAGCAATACGTTTTTTGGATCTGTCTGGTAAGGCCAGGGTAACAAGACCAAAAATTAAACAAATGAGACTACATCAAAGTAAAAAATCTTTTGCACAAAGGAGGAAAAGAAAAGGTAACCTACTGAATGGGAGAAGATATTTGCAAATGATATATCAAACAAAGGGCTAGTATCCAAAATAGATAAAGAATTCATACAATTCAATACAAGAAATCTGATTTAAAAAGTGAGCAGAGGACCCGAGTAGACATTGTTTCCAAAGAAGACATGCAGATAGCCAACAGGTACATTAATTCATGCTCAGAGAAATGGTCATCAGAGAAATGTGAATCAAAACCACAATGAAATATCACCTTACACCTGTCAGAATCACTATGATCGAAAACATGAGAAATTAACTATCGTTGGCATGGATGCAAAGAAAAAGGAATCCTCATGCACTGTGAGTGGGAGTACCAGTTGGAACAAACGCTATGGAAAACAGTATGGATCTTCCTCAAGGAATTAAAACAGAACTCATGTACAATCCAGCAATTCCACTTCTGAATATTTATCCAAATAAAATGAAAATAATAAATTGAAAAGATTTATGCATCCTAATAAAGAATCCACCTGCAATCCAGGAGACCCTGGTTCAATTCATGGGTCAGGAAGATCTCCTGGAAAAGGGATAGGGTACCAATTCTCGTATTCATGGGCTTCCCTGGTGGCTCAGATGGTAAAGAATCTGCCTGCAATGCAGGGGACCTGGGTTTGATCCCTGGGTTGGGAGAATCCCCTGGAAGAGGGCATGGCAACCCACTCCAGTATTCTTGCCTGGAGAAGCCCATGGGCAAAGGAGCCTGGCAGGCTACAGTCCATGGGGTTGCAAAGAGTCAGACATGACTGAGCGACTAAACACACCCACACATGCACCCCAACATGCATCACAGCATTATTTTCAATGGCCAAGATATGGAAATGACCCAAATATCCACTAAGAGATGAATGGATAAAGAAGATGCAATGTATAAAGACATATACATATATATATATATATATACAATTGACTATTACTCATCCATAAAAAGAATGAAATCTTGCCATTTATGATAACATGGATGGAGCTAGTGGATGTTCCATGAAATAAGACAGAGACAGATAAATATTGTATGATTTCACCTACTTGTGAAATCTAAAACAATAAATGAACAAACATAGTGAGACAAAAACAACTCATAGATACAGAGGAAAAACTGGTGGTTGCCAGAGGGGAGAAGGTGGGGAATAAGTGAAATAGATAAAGGGCATCAAGAGGTAAAAACTCCCCAATATAAAATAGATTTGGGGGTTGTAAGGTATAGGGAGTAATGGAATAACTTTGTATAGTGACAAACAAACTGGGCTTATTTGTGATGTACAGAAATATCAAATCACAGTATTGCACACCTGAAACTAATACTGGATGTCTTCAATAAAAAGTGTGTATTTAAATTTTGAAACATTTCAATATTTTCTAGGTTATCTTATTGTAATTCCTATCTAACTTAATTCTTCTGTGATCACAGAATTGTATTTTGATACTTTGATATGATTCTAAGTCTTTGATAAACTTTTCAGATTTGTTTTATGTCCCAGCATGTAGCCTATCATGGGAAATAGACGGGGAAACAGTGGAAACAGTGTCAGACTCTATTTTCTGGGGCTCCAAAATCACTGCAGATGGTGACTGGCAGCCATGAAATTAAAAGACACTTACTCCTTGGAAGAAAAGTTATGACCAACCTAGATAGCATATTCAAAAGCAGAGACATCACTTTGCCGACTAAGGTCCGTCTAGTCAAGGCTATGTTTTTTCCGGTAGTTATGTATGGATGTTGGATATGTATGGATGTTGGACATGTATGGATGTTGGATGTTCACAGTTGGACTGTGAAGAAGGCTGAGCGCCGAAGAATTGGTGCGTTTGAACTGTGGTGTTGGAGAAGACTCTTGAGAGTCCCTTGGACTGCAAGGAGATCCAAGCAGTACATTCTGAAGGAGATCAGCCCTGGGATTTCTTTGGAAGGAATGATGCTAAAGCTGAAACTAAAGTACTTTGGCCACCTCATGCGAAGAGTTGACTCATTGGAAAAGACTCTGATGCTGGGAGGCAGGAGGAAAGGGGACGACAGAGGATGAGATGGCTGGATGGCATCACTGACTCAATGGACGTGAGTCTGAGTGAACTCTGGGAGTTGGTGATGGATAGGGAGGCCTGGCGTGCTGCAATTCATGGGGTCACAAAGAGTCGGACACGACTGAGTGACTGAACTAAACTGATGTAGCCTATCTTGATAAAGGTTTTAGATGCACCTGAAGTTAATGGACTATTTGTAGGTTTGGGTAGTAGTATTTTATAAATGTCAATTATGTCAAGTTGTGTAAAAGTGGTGTCCAACTCTTATATTCTTACTGATTTTTTGATCTATTTTTTTGTATCAGCAAAAATAGAGAAGGGTGTTAAAATCTCCAACTATACATGTGTATTTCTCTATTTTTTCTTTTTAGTTCTGTCAATTTCTGTGTTGTGAATTTTGAAACCTGTTTTGAGTATGTACACACTTAGGATTATTAGGTGTTCCTGATGAATTGACCCCATTTATCATTATGAGATGCTCTCTTTGTCTGTGGTAAAACATTTTGTCTTAAATTTACTTGGTCTGATTTTAATATAGCACATGAGCTTTTTTATGCTTCCTTTCATTCTATCTGTGTCTTTACATTTAACATATGTTACTTTAAAATAACATATAGGTAAGTCTTACTTTGTTATCCAGTCTGGCAATTTATGCCGTACAGTTGGTGTGTTCAATCTATTTTTATTTAATGTAATTAAATGTATGAGTGGGTTCAGTCTACCATTTTGGTATTTCCACCATATGTTCTTTGTTTCTTTTTTTTTCTTTCTGTATTCTTTCGGGTGAATCAAGTATTTTTTAGTTTTCTGATTTGTCTTCTCTATTGACATTTTAGCTATACTTTTTGTGTAATTTTTTTTTATAACATATGCACTTTAGAAATTAAAGTATGTATCTTTAAGTGATCACAATCTACCTTCAAATACATTCATACATTATGAATAATGTAAGGACCTTACAACAGTGATCCATTTACCTGCCTTTTGCCTTTGTGCTTTTGTTTTCATATATTTTATTTCTATTTGTGCTATAAACCTCATAATGAATCATCATTATTGCAGCTGTATTTTTTAAAATCAGTAGTTTTTTACATATATATATGTATACACTCTCTGCATATTTGTCTCAGTATCTCTCTCTCTTTATGTATACACACACACACACACATACATACATACAAAATATATACATATGTATATATCAGTGTTTGGATAGATCTCTCTCTCTACACATGTACACATGTGCAGAAACAAATATATGTTATACACTTGCACATACACACATATATTGTATATATATAAAGCTTTTTGAAGGGGACATTTCTTGTAGTACTGGTCTGCTGGAGACAAACTGTCTCCATTTTTGTTTCTCTCTGAAAACATTTGTATATTGCCTCTGTTTTTGCAGGATATGAAATATTAAGTTGATAGTTTTTTTCTTTTTCCTTATAGCACTATAAAGAAGTTGTTCCAGTTTTCTGGCTTCATTCTCATTGTTGTTCCCTGTAAGTAATGTATCATTTTTCCTCTGGCTATTTTTATGAATTTCCTCTTTGAGTCTCAGCAGTTTAAGTACAGCTAGGTGTGATTTTCTTTGTATTTATCCTACTTGGGTTCTCTGAGCTTCTTGTATCTATGGGTTTATTTTGGCAAGTCCTTGGTTGTTATTTCTTTAAAAATAATAAAAAACATATTTACCCATTTATTGCTCTCTTTTCCTTCTAGAACTTCAAGTACATGTTTTCTATACCTTTTGTTGTTATCCCAGAGTTCTTTTTATTTTACTTTTTGTTTGGGTAATTTCTATTGATTTATGTTTAAGTTCATTAATCTATTCTTCTGCTATATCAAATTTGATGTTAAGTCCATTAAATAAAATCTACTTTTGATATCATATATTTCATTTCTTTTATTTCCTTTGGGTCTTTTTTTATAGTTTTTTTTCCTCTCTTCTGAAATTACTAATCTATTCATGCATATATTTTTTTCCCACTGGCTTCTTTGAAATATTTATCAATGTTGTTTTAAAGTCTCTGCCTGGGCCATCTCAATATGATTCGGTTGACTATTTCTTCTTTTGAACATGAGTAATATTTCCTTGCTTCTTTGCAGCTTTCATATATTTTGATATATGGGATATTTTGTATAGAACAACAGTAGAAATTAAGTAAATCAGTGCTCCCCAAGCTTTTTTGGGACCAGGGACTGGTTTTGTGGAAGACAATTTTCCCATGAACTGGAGGGTGTGCTGGCAGGTGGTTTCAGGATGATTCAAGCATATCACATTTATTGTGTACTTTATTTCTATTATTTTTACATTGTGATATATAAGAATCTATGAGACTCTAATACTGCGGCTGAAGTGACAGAAGTGGAGCTCAGGTGGTAATGTGAGCAGTGGGGAAGATCTGTAAATGCAGACGAAGCTTCACTCCCTTGCCTGCTGCTCACTTCCTGCTGTGTGGCCTGATTCCTAACAGGCCATGGACCAGTATCAGGCCATGGACCAGTATTGGCCCGTGTCCTGGGGGCTGGGGATCCTTAAAGTAAAAAAAGTCACCTCCAATGAAGGGGATCATCTTTGTTTTCCTGAAAGCACGTGTTGAGAGATGAGTCAATCTCATCTGAGTAGTTCAGCTGAGTCTGGGCTTGATTGCAGCTGAAGTTAGAGTCATTTTACCACTGCCTTAAAACAATGTGTGGAAAGAATCAGAACTCTCTTTATCAGGGTTTGGAATCTGGGCACTGGTGAGATCTGAAAAAATTCTTTATCTTTTAGAAACATAAAATATACATATGAAAGCATTCTCTTTGTGTTCCAATTTTACTCTCAGCTTTCTGCATCTTAAGAGATATCTCTCCATTCAGATGCCTTGTGCACATATTTTGGAGAATGGCTGTAATGCACTTGATAGAGGTCCCAAGTGCCCAGGAGGGATTTTTCTCAAACCTCTGGCTTCAGCCTTGCACTTTGGGAAGGCCCTGGGTACCTCAGAAGGATCTATCTCATCCCTCTTGCCCTTACCCCCAGCCCTCAGCACACTAAACTCATGGTGTAGATGAGGACAACGAGAATGGGTCAATGGGTATGTGGGGGTTCACGGACTGGCACGGGGCATCTCCTAAGTGGAACCCCATAAGACTGCTGGTGTTTGAGCCAAATCAGTATCCCTCTGCCCCTAAGTTATGGCTGTGCATGGTATATTAGAACCCCCTCAGGGTCCTAATCTTTCATGCCAACCCATTCACTGCTATAAGTTTACCAAATGTTTGACAGGTTTCTCCTTAACCCTATCCATGGCAGATTTCTGTTCGTCTGTGTCTTCACCAATGATGAAAGCATCAAGGCTCTCTTTTTGTCAGGAAGGGGTCATTGCTTTCTGAAATTTAGTTTGTTTTCCCTTCTTTGCATCTTCAGTTCTCTGATGATTTTTAAACAATTGTGATTTTTCTCTTAGCTGTCTTGTTCTCATTGTTAGCGTGGTAGCAACAGTCCCTTGTGACTTTATGCACCCTAACTGGAAGTGGAGCACAGTTCTATTTTATTTATTTTCTATATCCAGGACCTAGAGACCTATCCATGTAGCTCGGAGAGGGATAGATTTGATTGACTCCAGCTTAAAACCTCTTATCCTTTTCTGTGCCAAAGGCTTTCTCTTGGACAAAGCACATAATTTCTAGTTCCTTCACTCAGTAGGAGTTGTCTCCCAGAGGTCTCTTCAGATCCTACTAAGTGAGTTTCTGTTGGGCTGCTTCAGTGTATCAGAGATATCTGCTTCTCATTCAAGGTGTGGTAAGCTTTCCCACCCCTCAGCTACCCACTGCATCATATTAAAGTGATAACACCTCAGAGAGGGGTGATACCTTAAGGATATTTTCACACTGGGTGACATCAAAGTCTACAGCCATGAGAGATCTCAGGATATAGGGGAGAGTAGGAAGCTTCTACCTACTAGCATTTACTTGATAGCTACTTTGAGTCACCTTTCTCACAGTTAATCCTGGGGTGTCCCCTTGAGATAGATATTTTTACTTTACATGTAGGGAAGCTGAGATTCAGAGGTTATATAACTTGCCTAAGTGGCAGAGCTTGGATTTGAACTCACTAGTGACTCATTCCAAAACCAAGTTTTTTTTTTTTTTTTTTTTCCTTTACCAATATGGAGGAAGACACAGAAGAAGGCGGTAATGGACAGGCCACTCCTGCAGATGTTGGTCATGGGATCAGAATTAGTCTCAGTGTCTGAGACTCAACTTTTTCCATCAGGACCCTACCATAATCAAACCTGGTAGTTGCTTGGTGACCTTGAGCAGTTCATCTAATATTTTTTTTGAACATCAATATTTTTCTAAAAATCTAAGCTTCTCCAATTCCTTTGGGGAATTCATAGCAGCTCCTCCAGGGGTCCTCTTTTCAGCAGGCTTCTTTCCCAACAAACAGATTTGTAGAAAGGAAAGGAGAGAAAACAGCAGACCCCACACCCACACCAGCCCCCACCCATCCTAATCTGCAGAAGCCTTTGTACTGTGCCAAAGGCCACTTCACACTTGGCCTCTTCTCCCTGGCACGGCAGCAAGCACAGGAAAAGCCAAAGTGTAATTAGTTAATAGCAGAGCTCCTCTGTTAATGGAAAGGGCATTTCAAACTTACTTATGCCAACAGATACTGGGGGATTTGTCAGAAACCATCAGTAGGATGCAACAGAGAGGACTCACAGGTCACTTGTCAAGTGGGGACAACACTTGTCTCATTTAAGCATTGAGACCTAGAATGGCTCTCTGGACCACTGGCTAGCTTAAAGGGAAGAACATTGGGAAAAGAAGCTGGATACCCCTCTTCTGAACATCTTGCCCCTAATAATAGCCATGTGTCAAGACTGTGTTACATACCCAACTGGCATTTTCTCAGCTTTTCCTCTATAAAACCTGATGAAATAGATGCTATTACGGTTCCCATTTTATAGTTGAGGAACTTGAGACTTAGAGAGCCGAGTAACCTCACTTAGTTCCAGCAAGTGCTCAGTGGTGGGCCTGGAATTTGAACCCAGGACACCTGAACGCTCTGGTGGTCCCCCATTCTGCACGGTGTTTCCACACTCAGTAGTTGGGCACACGAACGTCTGAGTTGTTAATAGAAGATGCACTTAGGTCTTATTAAAGCCAGTAATCGATCACTATAACCCCTTTCCCCTCTTCCTGGGCTCACAATCACACTATACATTTCCCAGACTCCTTTGCAGCTGAGTTAGTCATGTGACTGAGTGCTAGCCAACGCAGTGTGAGCAGAAGTCCCAATCTGACCTTCATGCCTTTTTCTCCTTAAAGCTGGCTGGAATGACTCCTGTGGCAATGTTGTTAGCCATGTGACAAACATGGTGGACTCACAAGTTAGAAAGAGCCTGTATCCCTGATTCATCAGTTGGAGAACATTCCTACCAGGAACATGGGTGTCAGATTCATTTATTGTATTAATCCACTCAGAAATGAAGGTTTATCAGATGCAGCAACCCATGTTACCTTGAGCAATACGAGCATAAGCCTCCAGGAAGGGGCTGGGAAGTTACTAAGGAACTGGGCTTTGATCCTATCTATGATTTCTGTGATTAACTTGCCTAGAATGGTGGAGGGTGAGCAAGCTTGGTCTTTGTTGCTATAAAGAGTTAGGCTTCATGATGGGTTAGTTGGGGACCTTGAGTAACTCATTTAATTTTCCTGAACATAATTATTTTTTTTCTGAAAATGAGAATGATGGTTACATCATTCTGTATCAGTTCAGTTCAGTCACTCAGTCGTGTCTGACTCTTTGAGACCCCATGGATTGCAGAATACCAGGCTTCTCTGTCCGTCACCAACTCCTGGAGCTTGCTCAAACTCATGTCCATAGAGTCGGTGATGCCATCCAACCATCTTATCCTCTGTCATCCCCCTTTCCTCCTGCCTTTAATCCTTCCCAGCATCAGGGTCTATTCCAGTGAGTCAGTTCTTTCCATCAGGTGGCCAAAGAATTGGAGTTTCAGCTTCGGCATCAGTCCTTCCAATGCATAATCAGGACTAATCTCCTTTAGGATCTTGCAGTCCAAGGGACTCTCAAGAGTCTTCTCTAATACCACGGTTCAAACACATCAATTCTTCAGCTCTCAGCTTTCTTTATAATCCAACTCTCACATTTTGTATAAACTTAAATTATTCAAAAATTTTTATTGAGCACTTACTTCAGGCCAGTGATTATTCTAGGTGCTGGGAACAAAAGGAAAACATCCTTGCCTTTATTGAACTTACATTCTGGTGGTGGAGGGAGTGGAGAGGGCTGGACAGTAAATTAATAAGCAAGTGTGTTATATGGTGATTAGTGATATAGAGAACTTATAAGTAAGGGGGAATAAGAATACCAGGAGTAAGAGGGTTAGGGGTATGCAGTCAGAGAAGGTATTTCTAATTAAGGATATATGAGCAGAGACCTTAAGGTAGTGAGGGAGTGAGCCCTGTGAATATCTGGGCAAAGAGTGCTTCAGGCAGAAGCACTGGTGGGTGCAGAGACCTGAGGCTAGAGAGTGCTTGGCATGTTGGAGGAGCCACAAGGTGGTTGATGCAGCTGAAGTCCTGAAGGCAGGGGGTAGATGTGGCACTGTTAGAAAAAGCATCCAGCATGGGACCTTTTAATAAATGTTAGACTCCTTCCTTCCTGTGTAATGGCTTTGCAATCACCTTG
This sequence comes from Oryx dammah, assembly GCF_014754425.2. Lineage (NCBI taxonomy): Eukaryota > Metazoa > Chordata > Mammalia > Artiodactyla > Bovidae > Oryx > Oryx dammah. Next base: position 42,364,097 of record NW_024070209.1, on the reverse strand, counting down.
GGAAGTCCTCATTGCAAAAACAAACAAACAAATAAATAAAAATAGAAACAAGTCAAACACAAATTTCCTTTACTGACTGGGCTGATGCTTGGAATTTCACCAGGAGGTCTTGTTCTTTCAGTCTTTGATTCCTGTATCATGCAAATACTTTTAGCTGTTACACTTTAAAGGGGTTGGTTACAAGTTTGACTGAGGTTGGTGGGAGAGAGGAGTTTGAGACAGGAGGTAACTGGGAGTCTGGAAAGAGTCGAAGTAAAAGATCAAGCTAGGACTGGGGAGGGGAGGGATAAGGGAGATTATTGAAGCTTAACTTGGTCTGAGGTCACATTTTGAAGCTTTTCTGTGTTATATAGCTTTAGACGGGCATCAAAGGAACTTATATCTGCAGACATCACTGATTTAAAGGAGAATTCACCTTAGTTTATGAGGTTGCCTTGGGTTGAAAAGCAGGGATAGCCCCTGCCCATATCTCCCCTATATGCCCCAGGAAGGGATGGCCCCTTTTCTCTACCCTGTCACCAGCAGGAAAGGAGAGCACCCCTCACAGAGCATAGACAGCTGTCAAAGTTCTGTGTGCCCCGAGTTCCTGTCCCCTTGGCTTCAGAAATTCCTATTGTCAGTGTTCTTAATTGTAGGCAACAGAAACCACTCTGGCTGTTTCAAGAAGAAAATGTATTTATTAATGATATTTGGTTCCCTCTCACCCCCTTAAAATCATTGAGAGTTGGGGGAGAAGCTTCCCGGAGAAGTGCCCCAACACTGCAGAATTAGTCTGAAGATGAAATCACCATTGCATCTGCTGAGAATTGAATGCCAGGGACCTGTCATCTCAGCTGCATGGACTGCTGTCTCTGGTAGTGCTGTCACTTCTGTGTCTGGAGCTGGACTTAGTGTCCCAAGGCCTGATGCCTCTGCTGCTACTAAGTCTGGCAAAGGGATTCCCTTGGCAGAGCCTGGTTCCTTGAGTAGCTCACTTCCTCATTTCAAGAACAACGTCTTATATGGATGTGTATGATGACAGAGCTGGATCACAGGCCTGCAGCTCAGTTGCAAAAGAAGCTGGGAGTTTAAGTTGTGAGTACAGTGAAGAGGCAGGACTGATATCGTGGGAATAGTTTCAAATATAGGAATGACTGGTAAAGCTGTGGCTAATATTGCTTACAGGCAGTGTCTGCATAAGATCCGACTTAAAATTTAGAATCTTACTTAAAAGGCCTAGGTAACCTTGTTGGGCCCCTGCAAAGAGTGATGCCCAGGAAGGTAGCCTTTCAAATGGAGTAATCACCAAGGATGGCAGCATCCACTAGCCATGGCAGAGGGGTGTACTGGGTGTGGTGTCCTCATGAGCAGGCAAGGACTCCAGAACAAACGTGTCTTCTTGGTCTTTCTGGCTGTACCCTACCCTGCAAAGAGAAAAGGCCTTCATGGAAAATGATGGGAAAGCAAAATATCATCCCAGTTTTGTTTGTGTGGAGACATAATTACTGAGTTATCCCGATGCCTTCATAAACTCACGGCTCAGAAAAATGAAGAACTCTTTCTGATAAAGTTCTGGTAAACAGAAACCCATATGTGTCTAGAGGGATCCAGGGATGTTTTCCATGTATCCTGAGCTGGACAATAAACAGATGAGTTGGTCCAACCCCACCCATTTAGAATGCCTCTTTCTGTCCTGAGTTAGTACATTTCCGGTTTGAAGGAGATGACATCTATCTCCATTTTCTGATCTGACATAATCCCATTTAGAAATTTTGGATAAATATTTAATAAACTGGAATCATGATCACAAGTCAGAACTCCAAGATGACTCAGTAATGAATTCCCCACATAAGTCAGACACTTTGGTGTTTCCCAAAGCACTTTCCCACGAATGGTGAGATTCTGGCACCAGAGTCAGGCCTAGTCAGAAAGGAGAACTTCATCTCCTGCTTCAAAACAAGCTTCCAGCCCTGCTGTCTCTCACCTCCTTGTACACAGTGCTGTATTTTTGTCTTCTGCTTCCCCTCCCAGTCAGACCTGCCATCCTTCAAGGCAGGTCAGGACTTCTTTCTCCAAGAAGCCTCCCTCCCTTGGCAGGCGTCTCTCCAGTAGCTCCTGTCTGACTGTTGTGAGATGAGATACAGTACAGAGATGCTCTGGACGCTCCAGAGGCCAGTTCAGGTCTCACTTTCAGACTCCTGCAAAGCCTGATTCCTGAGGACATTGCATTGACTCATTCAGTCCCTGAGCTTGTCTTGTTTTTAATTTCCCAGCTAAGTTCTTTTCTCCAGCAACATATGACCCCCTTTTTCTACTTCAGTAACCTCAGTGGTAGCTCTCACCACGTTAAACAACGGTCTGATTTGGCATGGAAAAAAGCAGTCAATTGTTTCCTTTAAATCTTAATGTCTTAGGCCCCGGGAACATTTTAAGTAACTATTTAATGAGAAGACTTCTGGTGAAGCATAGGTAAGATCTTAAAGGCTCTAATTGCTCCCTAGAGAAAGCTGTCAGGGTTAAGTAACCTCGTTCAGGTTGTGTACATGGAGCGGGATGAACAAAACAAGGCAGAAGTGAGGCACAGAGGCTACAGGAGAGAAGCCCTAGTCTGGTGGATGAAACTTCCTGGACCAGGAAGATTTCTAGAGCCATGCCTTGAGCTGTCAATAGTGGGTACCTGCTGGTCCATCATTAGACCCCCAAATAGTCAAACAAATGACTTACTTTTTCCTAGGCCTAGCTGCCTTCTAATTTGGAGCCCAAATTATAGTTCTTTCTTCTCCTCTTTCATTTAAATACAAAACAAAACCAAACAAAACTAAACCCCAAACTCTGTTTTCCCTTCTAACCCCCACTTGAACTTTTAATTTGTGCTTCATTAATGTGTTTATTTACTACAAAAATATTTATAAAATATCTCTTGGGTTGCAGGCACTATTCTAAGCACTGGGGATGTACCCAATTATTCCTTGTAGATAGTGGCAATAAAATGAATTTATGAGCAAAGAGGTGAGAGAAAAGACACGTCATGTGCTGGCAGGGGTCATCTCCTAAGTGGAATCCCATAAGACTGCTGGTGTTTGGGGCAAGTCAGTATCTCTCTGCCCCTAAGTTAGGGCTGTGCATGGTATAATGGAGGGGTTCTGTCATGTGAGAATGATAGTCACTGTGTGTGCCTAAGGCAAGGGAGAGTGAGGCACATTGGAAATGGGGCTCAAATCGGCTTCTTACTTAATTGAGACAAAGAGTCTTTTATGCAGTTCTCCCCCCACCCCGCCCCCACTCCAGCCCAACAAAGATGGCCTGCTCACTGCGGGCAGCCCCTGCAGCTGCTTCAGGTAGAAATGCTGCCAGGCCCCCAAAAGCCATGCTGTCTGTGACCATTACGCGGGCCTAAGTGGGTTTGGGAGCTGTTACCCTTGAAATTAAGTGAGAAAAACGGAGGAGAGAGCAGGGCATGTGGTAGCCCAGACAACTCAGTCTTGATGTGAGTGAGACTTAAATTGGGAAGTATTTGGCTGATGGCAAAGGCAGATAAACGTTACGGATTTGATGTAATCCCAGACCTCAGGCCTGAAATGGAGGTTGACCCTTCCCGTTGAGCATGTTTGTGCAATACTACTGGACCTGTAGTAACAAGAAAGGAAGCAGAGGAAGGACATCGGCTCAGCCATATTGCAACTCTGGGGGAGAAGATGACAGGGAGAGCCAGGCTTGAGTTGCTCATGGTGTCAGAAGTCGAAGGAATAAGAGAAAATTCTGTAAAGTCTGAGCTAGTGTATCCTTGAGGAGACAAACTGATGTGAGGGAATGATATTCCACTGTAGGATATGGGAATGGGGGGAACTGGGGATGTCACCTGGTTGTTTAGAAGTCCAAAACAACCATACGACCCGAAGTACAATTTGTAATAATTACAAACTGCACTCATTTGTCCTCATAAACCTAATGATCACTATGCCTACATTTAAAATGGGGTAACTGAGGTACCTGGGTTTACGTGACTTACTCGTTGTTAGTCGCCAGTCATGTCCAGCTCTTTGCGACCCCATGGACTATAGCTTGCAAGGCCCCTCTGTCCATGGAATTCTCTAGGCAAGAACACTGGAGTGGCTTGTCATTCCTTTCTCCAGGGGACCTTCTGGACCCAGAGATCAAACCCAGGTCTTTTGCATCACAGGCAGATTCTTCACCATCTGAGCCATCAGGGAAGCCCCAGTTGGTGGCTGAGTTTTGTATAAAGCGCAGTGTTTGCATCCTTTCCTCCCATAATGATGATGCCCTGGATTTATCAAGGATGTTTGCATTTATCATCTTACTGGACCAGTCTAAAGCTGTAGGGGGTAGAATGGACCAGAGAAAGATTGAGGATGAAATGAAACTATCATTTTTGAATACTTACTATGTGCTCTGTACTTTATGGATGCTGTCTCAGAAATTACTATCTTTTAAAGGTAGGTATCATTCATCTTTGTTTTAAAGATGAGGCTAAATCATGGGAGAGTAAGAAACCTGCCCCAGCCTACCCAACCAATAAATGGTAGACTTGAGATCCAGATCCAGGTGTCTGATGCCAAGGACTGGTCTGTTCCATTATAGCAGATGACTTCCACCCACTCAAACCTCTCCACCATCTGCCTGTAGATGCTCTGCAGCCAATCAGGGCAGAATCGGCCTTAGAACTCCACTTTCTGTACTCCTAACATTTCCATCAAGTAATTCGTGAAATAACAGCTTGGTGGTCAACAACAGAAGTGTGGAGTTGGAGGAGACTGAATTTGAATCTGGGCTCCCCTACATCCTAGTGAAGGATCTAGTGTAATTAGTGCCTCTTAGGTCCAGTTGCCATGTTTGCAAAATAAAGATGAAAACTCTCTCAAGAAGGTTCATGGTGACAGTTAATGAGTGTAAACTGCTTCAGATGACACTGAATGTATGGTGAGTGCCCACAAATGATAGCAGAGGTAGCGTGGGACAGCCAGGCGCCCTTGTTCTGACTTGGTCTGCCTGTGTTCCCTTGTCCTGGCCCCTCCTCATTTCCACAGGCAGGCGCACATTTTTGAAATCTTCCTGTGCTCTCTCTCCCAGACATCTTCTCTCTTTCCTCAATTTCTCCTCTCCTGAGTTCTCATCGTGGTTGTGGAGTGACCTCTTTTTTCACTCATATATGCCAAAGCCAGTGCATAGAGGTGTAGGATGGATCCATCAGTTCTGAGCTTTTCTTGGCTTCAGTCAGGGTTCTTCAGAAAAACAACAAGGAATTGGTTTATGAAGTTGAAGGCCCTGGCGAGTCTGAAATCTGTACGGCTGGCTAGCTGGCTGGAAACTCAGGTAGGAGCTAGTGCTTCAGCCTTGAGGCAGAATTTCTACTTCCTCAGGAAACTTCAGTTTAGCTCTTGTGGACTTTCAACTGACTGGATGAAGCTCATGCTATCTAGGATGATATCTTTTACTTAAAGTCAATTGATTGGAGATACTAACCACATCTATAAAATATGTCCACAGTAACACCTGGATTAGTGTTTGGTTGATTAATTGGGTGCTACAGCCTAGGCAGGTTAACACATAAGATTATTATAGCTTTCAGGGCTGCCCTCAGATGAAGGTTCTTAATAGGCCTCTTTTTTCTTCCTTTATCTGATGGGCAGGCTCCTTTTTTCCTCTGTCTGCCCTCTAAATATTACTGATCTTCAAGGTTGCTTTGTTGGTACTTCGCTCATTCTAGATGCTCCCCTGGGGGCAGTCTTATTTCCTCACAGCAGCTGACCCTCTCTCCCTGCACACTGGCAATGCCTTGTTCTATTTCCAGCAGTCCATTTCTGACTGGGCACTGAACACCTCCGCTGGATGCCCACCTCCACTTCCACCTGATTCCCCACTCCACCCTGGCCATCCTGCTGAATTCTGCCTTCCCCACTCACCTCGTCAGCCCAAACATAATTCTGGTCACCATTCTTCCTTTTTTTTTTAATTGTTTGTTTATTTTTGGCTACATTGGGTCTTTGCTGCTGCACTTGGACTTTCTCTAGTGGTGAGCGGGGGCTACTCTCCCTTGTGGTGCTCGGGCTTCTCATTGCAGTGGCCTCTCTTGTTTTGTAACACAGGCTCTTGGTTCTTAGGCTTCAGTAGTATGGCACGTGTGCTTAGTTGCTCTGCGGCATGTAGAATCTTCCCCGGACCTGGGATCGAACCCATGTCCCTCTCATTGGCAGGCTGATTCTTAACCACTGGACCACCAGGGAAGTCGTGGTCACCGTTCTTGACTCTTCCCTGTGGCTCTCTCTTTCCCTTCAACTGGTGACCAAGTCCTGCTGATTTTTACCTACTGAATATCTCACTCAAGAAAATATTTGTTGGTTACCTATCTACACTTGACACCAAGCTAGATTCTAGAGCAGTGTTTCTCAATCTTGGCACGATTGACATTTTGGGGTCAGATAATTCTTTGTTGTGGAGAACGTCCCATGCATTTTATGAAATCTAGCCAGCATCCCTGTTCCCTAAGGCTGCCATAATAAAATGTCAGAGTAGGGGGACTGTGCAGTAGAAATTTACTTTCTTTCCATTCTGGAGGCTGGAAGTCCAAGAACAAGGTGTTGGGGGTGTTGGCTTCACTTGAGGCCTCTCCCCTTGGCTTGCAGATGGCTGCTTTCTCCTTGTGTCTTCACATGGCCTTTTCTCTGTGCATTTGTATTCCTGGTATCTCTCTTTTTCTTATAAAAACAGCAGTCATACTGGACTTAGGCCTATGGTAATGGCTTCATTTTAACCTAAGTATCTCTTTTATGACCTTTCCTTCATGCTGTGTGCTAACTTGCTTTAGTCATGTATGACTCTTTGCAACCCTGTGGACTGTAGCCTGCCAAGATCCTTCATCCATGGAATTCTCCAGGCAAGAATTTTGGAGCAAGTTGCTCTGCCCTCCTCCAGGGGATCTTCCCAACCCAGGGATTGAACACACATCTCTTAATGTTTCCTGAAATGGCAGGTGGATTCTTTACCACTAGCACCACCTGGGAAGCCAAGTACTGTTAAATTCTAAGATATTGGGAGTTGTAACTTTAACTTTCAGAGTGACAAATTCCACCCATGAAACCCGGCCCCCACCCATTAGACACCAATAGAATCCTTCAATTCAGATTGGGATGCAAATCAAAAATGTCTCCAGATATTGTCGAATATACCCTCGGGGCAAAATTGCCCAGGTTGAGAATTACTGTTGTACACAGAAGTAGTTTTAACACTGGCTTCACATTAGAATCACTTGAAGAAATTTTAAAAAAAAGAACAAAACAACTAACATCTGCAGAAATGCTGTTTTAGTATTTGGGGGGTGGAGCCCAGGCAGGGGTATTTTATAAAAGTGTTCCAGATTATTCTAACATGCATTCAGAGGTGAGAACATTCTAGCAGTGTGAGAGGAACAAAACAGACACTAAATAACAAATTTCATGATTGAAAACCTAAAGCACCAGTACAGTTGTATTCTGCATGCTCTTTTGTAACATTTTCCTTAGCAATGCATCTTGGACATTTTCTTGTGTCATCAGGTTACATGCTGACTAATCCATTTCAGTCGTGTCCAATTCTTTGCGACCATATGAACTACATATAGCCTACTGCCAGGCTTCTCTGTCCATGGGATTCTCTAGGAAAGAATAGTGGAGTGGGCTGCCATTTTCTTCTCCAGTCATTAGATTCAGTTCAGTTCAGTTCAGTTCAGCTCAGTTCAGTTCAGTTGCTCAGTCATGTTTGACTCTTTGCAACTCCGTGAACTGCAGCACGCCAGGCTTCCCTGTCCATCACCAACTCCTGGAGCTTGCTCAAACTCATGTTCGTTGAATCAGTGATGCCATCCAACTATCTCATCCTCTAACGTCCCCTTCTCCTCCTGCTTTCAATCTTTCCCAGCATCAGGGTCTTTTCCAATGAGTCAGTTCTTCGCATCAGGTGGCCAAAGTATTGAAACTTTTGCTTCAGCATCAGTGCTTCCAGTGAACACTCATGACTGATTTCCTTTAGGATGGACTAGTTGGATCTCCTTGCAGTCTAAGGGACTCTCAAGAGCCTTCTCCAAGTCCACAGTTCAAACGCATCAATTCTTTGGCGCTCAGCTTTCTTTATGGTCCAACTCTCACATCTGTACATGACTGCTGAAAAAACCATAGCTTTGACTAGATGGACCTTTGTTGGCAGAGTAATGTCTCTGCTTTTTAATATGCTGTCTAGGGTGATCATCACTTTGCTTCCAAGGGGCAAGCATCTTTTAACTTCATGGCTGCAGTCACCATCTGCAGTGATTTTGGGGCCCAAAAAAATAAAGTCTCTCACTGTTTCCATTGTTTCCCCATCTATTTGTCATGAAGTGATGGGACCAGATGCCATGATCTTCTTTTTTTTTTTTTTTGAATATTGAATTCTAAGCCAGCTTTCTTATTCTCCTCTTTCACTTTCCTCAAGAGGCTCTTTAGTGCCTCTTCACTTTCTGCCATAAGGGTGGTATCATCTGCATATCTGAGGTTATTGATATTTCTCCTGGCAATCTTGTTTCCAGCTTGTGCTTCATCCAGCCTGGCATTTCACATGATGTACTCTGCATATAAGTTAAAGAAGCAAGGTGACAGTACACAGCCTCGACGTACTCCTTTCCCAATTTGGAATCAGTCTGTTGTTCCATGTCAGGTTCTAACTGTTTAAGTCATTAGATTATATATAGATAAAATATTAATGAGTTTGCATGTGGATATTCTGTAAGTCATTTAATCAGGGCCTGAGTATATATTTTGGAGGATTCAAACTCTGCTCTGTTGAAGTCATACTGAAGAGAATATGCTTGTATGCATATCTTTGTAAGCAACTTTGTTCATTTTCTTTGGGTAAAACTGGAGAGGTGGAAATCCTGGGTTAAAGTGGTGAATATCTGTGTAGTTTTTTACACATATCACTAAATTGTTCCTCAGAATTGCATTAACTTACAACTCTGCCAACAAAATATGTTTAAGAAAGTCATTACCCTGTATCCTCACCAGCCTTGGGTATTTCAATTTTTGAAATTAAATGAAATATGGTGCTCGGTTTACCTTGAATTTATTTGGTTATTACTGAAGCTAACCATTTCAAATACTTCTGTATTATTTTTGTTTTTTCCTTTTCTGAATTGCTTGTCCATCTCATTTGCTTATTTTTAGCAATATTTTAGTTTTTCCTATAGATTTGCAAGAGCTGATTATATAAATATTAATTCTTTATCTGTTTCATGTTGTAAAGTTTTTATGAGGTTGATATTTGCCTTCAGTGCTTGTTTATGTCATTTTTATGTCTAGAATTAGCTTTCATGTAGTTAAATCTGTAATATTTCCTCCCTCCCTTCCCTCCTCCTTCCTCCCTCCTTAATTTTATTCATAGAAAATTTTTATGTACACACCATCGATCAAAGTTCATCTACATTTTTGTTCTTTCATTATTTTTTTGACATTTTGTTTTAAAAATCCATTTGGAATTTTGGCATGCCATATAAGGTAAGGATTGAATTTTACATTTTATTTCAAATAGTTGTCCTACAACTCATTCTTAAACATTTTATCTTTCCTGTTCATTTGAAATGTCCTACATTTCCTAGACTACATTTTTATCTGGTTGGGCCTGTTTTGGTTCTTATTGTTGTGTCCTGTATTATTTTATTTACTAGATTTTTAACTTCTTTTGGCAGCTGAAGTTCAACTGGTCATTATGCTTGATTCTTCAAAACAACTTTTGAAATTCAAAACCACTTCTTTTTTCAAATTTTCACTGTGATTTTGAGTAAAAGTCCGTTAACTCGGGGAGAATTTATCGCTTTCCATTATTAAGTCTCACCTTTCAGACACAATATATAACACACCTTCTATATTCAACTATTCAAGGATTTTTATAAAGCATATCATTGGCTTTATAAAGATCCTGCACAATTTTCATTAAATTTATTCCAAGATACTTTGTATTTTTGTTGCTATTAGAAATAAAACTCTTTACTCATTATATTTACTGAGTGGTTGTTGCTGTTATTTTAAGAAGTTATTGTTGTACATATATGTGTTAATTTTGTAACTGTCTAGTTTACTGGGTGATTTGTTTTGGTGGCTTACTACCCTTGAGTTTTCTGGATTGGTGACTATCAGTTTATGCAGATAATGCCAATATGGTCTCCTTTTCACTGTTTGCATTTCTTATTTCTTCCTGTCTTACTGTATTGGCTAAATGTCTAGAAAAAATTTTCAATTACAGTGGGAATAATGAGTGTACTTAACCCACCCTTGAAGAGTTTTGATTTTTTCACTTCTACTAATATGAGATTGTCCAAAGTTTTGTTAGACTGTTTATTGTGCTGTTTTGTCTTTGTCAGATTTTTATATTGGAGTTATGCTAACTTCACAAAATAAACAAGGAAGATTTAAAAAATTATATGGTCTGGAGCATTTTATATAGCAATAGAATAGTTAATTTCTTGAAAGTTTGAAAGAATTTGCCCATAAAGTCAGCTGGGTTTAATCCCTTCGCAGACTTTTCCAATTTCTTCCATGGCATTTATTTGTTTAACTTTCCTACTTCTTTTGCATACACTTTTGGAAATCTGTATTTTCTTATAAAATTCTCTATTTTACAAAGATTTTATTTTTATTTGTTATACTCTGTCACATGAAATTCTTAAATGAGTAAACGTATTTTCAAGTCAGTGGATTATATATTTTTCTCCTAATTTTGAATGTTTATATGTTTTATCTTCAACTTATAAGACAGACTCTTTTCTAATATATTAATTTCTGTTAATAATTAAAATTTTTTTCTAAGTCATTTGATTTGAAATTTTCAGTTTATGTATTTTTATCCTTTTACAAATTACTGATGAAAACATTTAAGGGTATATATTTGCTCTCTGAGGGGCTTCCCTGGTGGCTTAGATGGTAAAGAATCTGCCTGCAATGCAGGTGACCTGGTTCGATCCCTGGGTTGGTAAGGGAGCCATCCCTGGAGAAGGGAATGGCTACCTACTCCAGTATTCTTGCTTGGGAGATCCCATGAACAGAGGAGCCTGGTGGGCTGCAGCCCATGGAGTTGCAAAGAGTCAGACATGACAGTGAATTTCACACTTGCTCTCTGACTATAGAATTTGAGAGCATGTCATATGTTCATGTTTATAATTTTCTGTGTACTTTTTTCTCCCACTTCTAAAATTATTTATGACTGAATTAAAAAAATCAAGGAACTGAAGGTATTGGGGGGGATATCATTTTTGTTAATAATTTTCATATTAGTTCTCTGGTGAATTGAGGATGTAGTTTAAACAATTTCCACTTTTTCAAAGTAATTATAGTTTTTTGTTAGAAGGGTATCCACTTTGTACATGCCCCTAGTTCAGACGTACGTTTTTTTATAGTTATGTGTCCACATGTCCATCATTCCATTAGCCAATGAGCCCAGTGTGACCTTGGTCATTTTTGTATTTTTAGTGTTGAGAGCAGTTTGTGGTAAATACCAGGCATCAATAAATGTTGGCTGAATTGACCTTGAATGATAGATGGGAGCATGACAAGCTCAATTGGCTAAGGGGGCTGAGATTGTTAAGCACCATTTTCAGATGTATCAGTTTAATTTAGTGATCTACAGCAAAAGGCTAGGTACAAGGGAGTATTTGTAAAGGAGAGTAAAGTATGGGTTCCATATTGGGAACAAACTAGTGTCATTATTGACAGGATTAGATATAACTTTTTGTGGTGCTACCACATAGGAGTGTACCTAGTTCCAGAGTTCTAAGGAGAAGAAATCTAGATAGTAGAGAATAGCTATTTGTAGAGCTGTGTGGGGGGCGCTCCACAGAAAGAGAGAGGCAGTGGAACTTCCTGGTCCCGAGGACAGGTGAGCCTGCTGTCTGCCAACCCAGCCCCTCCGTGAGCGAGAGACAATCAGATGCAACAGGGGTTCTGTCTGAGCAGTTCTGCTTTATTGCCGTAATCAAGAGAGCCAATCAAAAGTTTTGACAAACAACATAGACCACGCCCCTATCTCTTCCGCCAGGCACCATCTTAGTTTCTGACCGCAAAGCTAGCCCTTCTCTTTTTTTTAAGGTTTCCCATTTAGGGCCCCACAGAGCTGCATCTAGCCAGAGGTCAGACCATGATTAGCTTGGGCAAGTTCTATAAGCTCTCAGGACCTGAGCTTCCATGTCTGTCAAGGGAGGACACTGGACAGAGTGATTTCTAATGATTAAAAAAAAAAAAAAAAAGTCTTTGGTGAGTGGAAAGAAAAAGCATGACTGACAACACCAAAAGAAACTTTGTTAAGGTACATGAGAAACATTTTTTATATTTTAGAGTTAATTTAAAAAATTCCTTAGATCTCTGAAATAGAGTGCAGAATTTTGTGTTTGTGTGTCATACGTGTGTGTGTATATACATATATTTTTTCTTTTTTTTTTTCCTGCAGAGAGGGTCTAGCTAGGCTTTAAAACTGTCCATGATCCAGGAAAGCTAAGAACCATCTCCTTAGAAGGGTTCTAGATCTGAGGGTCAGAAATCCTAGTGATACATGGGAGAAGTTTTAATTCCTTTTCCTTCCAAATCTCCCCATTACATCATCCCCTCATCTGTCAGTCAATCAAATATTTATAGAGAGGCTCCCATGTTGAAAACATTTTGCTCTTCCAATGAAGAGAAGTAAAAAAACAGGCATAATCCTGGCCCTGCCTTTTAGAGTTTTAAGGTGTGACAGGGGAGAGAGGATAAATAAATGTGGAAGGTTAGCAAATAAGACTTCTGGTACAGGGCAAATATATTGACCGCAGGCTAAAGCTTCTCCCTTTTACCTTGAACACTTACAGATGATGGGAAAAAAGTTTTAACAAGTACCCAATCAATGCTTAAATCAAGAGTAGAAATTTCCACAGTTATAAATGGAGAGGTTTCCATAAAATGATTTAATACATGGTTCTCACTGAAATATGGAGGCCTTACCTGTTAAACTTGTGTGGACTAGGAAGGGACTGGCTAATCACTAGGCTCAGGTTGGGATCCCATTTTACTGAATGCTGGAGGCTTGAGTTATACAGCCTATATAAAGCTAAGGCCTGGTATCAGATTCTCTGCATTAAATGTGGGAGGCTGTCAGCAGAAAACCCCTGCTTTCCTTTCTGAGGGGTTTTCTCCTTTCTCCCTTCCGAGGGTTGTGGCTAAGGTCCTGAGAAGTACCACCCAGCATTACAGCATCTTGGGACCATCTTGTGTGCTCAGGGCCAGGGTGAGTAAGCAGATTACTATGAGCTGAGAAGCCTAAACCTGGTTATCAATTTCTCCTTAAATCTTCCCTGGGTTTTCTGGATGGTGATAGGAAGAAATATTTATAAAAGATAATTTCACAAATAAAAATTACATAGCGCCCAGGAAATCCAACACCATGAATGATAAATAACAAACTGAGCAAATGGAGGTATCAATATTCAAAGAAAGGAGGCTATAGAACAATAAAAAAGTTTAAAAATGAATAATTTAAATGTTTTTGAAGATAAGGGAGAACATAGAAACGATTAAAAACGGCAATGAAACAAGAACAGGTGGTTATGGAAAAATTAGAAACTTTAAGAATGAAGAAATAGTTGGTAGAACTAAACAATCGAGTCTATGGGTGGATTAGTTAAAAATCATGGCAAAATTTAGTAGCTTAAACAAACATTTGTTGTCTCACAGTTGCTTTGGGCCAGGAATTCAGGAACGGCTTAGCTGGCTGGTTTTAGTTTAAGGTCTATCATGAGGTTATAGTGAAGATATCAGCAAGATCTGCCATCATTTAAAGGCCTGACTGAGGCTGGAGGTAAGATGGCTCCTTCTTGGGCCTGTTAGCAGATGACCTCAGTTCCTCCCCATGTGGGGCTCTTGCAATGTTCTTTGACTGTCCTTATGATGTGGCCGCTGGTTTCTCCAAGAGCGAGTGAGAGCGAATATAGAGGAAGAAAGCAACAATGCTTTTTATGACCAAGTCTTAGAAGTTATACATTGTCAGTTACACCATATTCTATTCACTAGATGAGAGTCATTAAAACTAGCCCTAACTCAAGCAGAGAGGAGTTAGACTCCACTTCTTGAAGGAAAAGCTATCAAAGGATTTGCCAGTATATTTTAAACCCTACACAATAGACCAAATAGCATGTTGCACACAGCAAAAAAAAAAAAAAAGAAGAAGAAAAAATAAATTATGAAACGAAACCTGAGCTGAGGAAATGCCCCAAATGTGGAATAAAGACCCAGTCAAATGGGAAACATGAAAAAAAAGTTAAGAAATCTGAATAACAGCGCAAAAGCCCCCACCATATGTTTAAAAGGAGTCCCAAGAGGAGAAAACAGAGGAAAAGATGTGGAAACAGTATTTGAGGGCTGAGAATTTCCTGAGACTAGAGATACTATTTCCCAGATTATAAAATATCATTAGGACTGAACATTATAACTGAAAGTTAGCCAACTCTACAAGGCAGTTACAAGGCAAGAGAGGGTGAAAAAAGCTACTTCAAAGAGAGCTAGAGATTGAAAGAGCTGGAGTAGCCAGGAAAGTCTTTATAGGGGGTAGTAGAAAGGCTAGGAAATTCTGCCAGGTCTGGGGGAGTGGAGAGAATTTTGGGCTCAGAGGACAGAAAGGGACCAGGTGTGGATCTGCCATGATAGAGCCCTTGTGCCTTTTACTGTCCTTTTACTGACTATGGGACAAATTCCTCCCCACCTCTGCCACTATCAAAATGCTGATAGAGATGATTGATGCAGCCCTGGGACTCTGAGGCTCAAGTACAATGGCAAGGCCAGAAGACCCTGTCCTTCTCCTGAGCAGGGAAAAGGCTGCTTTCTGCCCCAAGATCCCCTCTCCAGCTCTTGGGCCTCAAACATCAAATGCTGCAGCCAAATGAAAACACTTCTCTTCTGCACCAAGGCCTCAACTCCCATTTATTTCCCCCACCCCAGCCCCCCCAAAAGCTGTAATTAGTAGTCAGACTTGGTTTTCCCTGCAGACTTTGAGACAAGAGTAAGTGTTAATTTGAACATTTGCAAGTAACAAATGTCTTCCAATTGGCCATGCGTCATCCGGCAGTTTTGAGAGATGCTAAGTCTCCGGAGGAGGTGGGCAGGGAGAGGGGTGGGTGGTGGGAGGTCCCAGGGAGGTGGGAGCTGGTGCAGTCCAGCCCTGGTTGCGTAGCCCATCATCAGGCTGAGACTTGGAGATGTGGCAGCTTTAAAGGAAAAAAATGATGGGAAAAGGCAGGAGGAAGACACCTATAGCCAAACCCCAAAGAGACAAACATCACTCCTCTTGGAAGGGAGTTAAAGATTTGGCTGGGAAAATCAGTCACTTGAAGAGAGAAAACAATATCAGAGGAAAAAAAATCCCTCGGGCCAGGCAGTGTGATCCGACCCCATGAGAAATTTCTCTTAGGGTCAAACCTTTGCCCTTTGTGTCCTGGTCTTCTGATTTGGTCTGAGACTGCTGGATATATGTCTCTATGCTGAGATCACTATTGTCTGAGGCTCCGTAAAGCAGGGCCTAAGGGAACAAGTTTGAGGGAGAAAAGAGAAAAAATTATTGACAGGGAGAAATCAGAGTCATAAAACCACAACAATCTGATGGCCACATGAGCTTTCACAGTCAGTTCTTAGTCCAGCTGCTGTCTTTTCCTCTGCCTGTTGCTGTTGTTTTCCCTGGCCTGCATTTTCTCCCCAGCTCTACGCAGGTTATTTAAACATTGGATAGAGAGAAGGTATTATCTGCTTTCCCTCCCCTCAAGGAAAAAAAAGTTTCCATCATCGCCAACCACGATGGCGATTTATTCATTGTGGTTTAATTCTAATCTCCAGGAACATTAAGGAAAGGAGGGCACCTCCTTTGTCTTCCCTGCCTCTTTGTCTCCCTGTCACTCATCCTGTCTCCCTCCCTCACTTGGTCTCCTTCTAGGCCTTTTTCCTGTCTCTCTCTCTGTGTATTTGGGTCTTTCTTTTCAGTTAGATTCTCCCTAGAGCCAAGTTGTGCCCAGTATATCAGCAAGCCGTTCAGCACCCTCTGCCAGCTGCAGTCTCACATGCCACGCAGCCATTACATACCAAGCGGTATTTTCAACCTTGTTTGGGCACCCCTAGGTGGAGTACACACTGTGAAACTGGTTCTTTCAGCTCTCTGGATGGTCTTTTATTTTGGTGACTCTGGAAAGACCACAGACTAAGCTCAGGCTGCAGATTGAGACCTGACCTCTTTTTATGTAGTTATATCGAAAGGGGCATCTGTGGGATAGCCAAATTTTCAGGCCAGTAGTTTTGGGATGGTTGTGTGTGTGAGGAGTGTGTGTGCCATTTACTTGGGGGATGCTATTTAATTTTTGAATTCCTATGAAGTACCTTGAAAGCTTTCCCCCCCCCTGTTTTTATGAGAGAAGAAAAATTGGCAATAATTCTAGCTATGGAGGAAAAGAGTGAGGCTTCTTATAGTGGAGGTAGTGCCAAAGTTTATGTCATGATGCAGGTAGAGGGTCAAAGGAACTGGGGCGGAGGAAAGAGATAGTGACTCTGTCAGGGCTAGAAATAGCACGATGGCAGGGAGGCTGCGGGACACAAGCTCTGGGATGATTCAGATGCAAGGTGGCTCTTCTGTGCCTCAAGGACTCTGATTCTGAATGCCAGGGGGAAAGCATGACATGTGGTTTGAATGAAAGTCGTGGCTTTCTTGGCTTCTGTAGTGACTGAGGATGGAGGTCAAGGTTTCAATAAATTTGAATAGCACACCAGAGTTTTAGGGAAATTTTTTTTTTTACAAATTGGTGTCTGTTTTCCGGTGAACAGGGTACTGGTTGACCTGTTTGGGCTCCTGGCATTACACAGATACGTGGGAAGCCCTGGGGAAGAAGGGCTTCCTTGATATGAGCCTGGTTCAATTTCTGGGTCAGGAAGATCTGTTTGAGAAGGGATAGGCTACCCACTCCAGTATTCTTGGGCTTCCCTTGTGGCTCAGCTGGTAAAGAATCCTCCTGCAATGTGGGAGGCCTGGGTTCGATCCCTGGGTTGAGAAGATCCCCTGGAGAAGGGAAAGGCTACCCACTCCTGTATTCAGGCCTGGAGAAATCTGTAGACTGTATAATCCATGGGGTTGCAAAGAGTCGGACACGACTGAGCAACTCACTTTCACTGGGGAAGAAGGAGGAGGCAAGTTGCCTGGATAGAGACCAGGGGGAGTTTCTTTATGGGTCCAAATATGGGAGGGCCCTGGAGTTTTGCACTGAGGCCTGGTACTGGAACTCAGGCTTACTGGTAGCTGAGCAGAGATTTTTGCCAGTTTCTTGCCCCTTATAAATATAATAGTAACTCGGAATCTTGACATTTAACCCTATGGGTATTTGCATGATCATCTCTTCATTACCAGCACTAATCTTTAGCAAAATTGCAAAGTAGGTGAGTCCTGCCTCTGTGGCTTTAGCTTCTGCACATTCCTCCTTCCGCCCACCCCCCTCACTTCCTTCTTCCCTTTCAACTTTGTCCTGCGTGCCTTTCACTCAAAATCCCATAGAAAACACAGACCTTAGCCACTTCTTTCTTAGTTATCTTTCCCCAGACTCTTTGTGTCTCTCATTGTCTTTTGAAAGGCTTCATCCTTTTGAAGGGATAGAATGGAAGTTCCACGGGGACAGATACCTTTGTCAGCTTTATTCACTGTTGTATCTCCAGTAGTGACTTAGCACAGTGCCTGGAATATAGCAGACGAATGATACATTCTATTGAATGGATGAATCGACTAAGCGAATTCAAATTTTGGTCAGCGCTTAGGGACAGCTCTTCCTTGTTGGGGTGTTGAGGCAGGTTTACTGGGGGAAACAAAGGCCCAATGTCTGTCTGTGATGTTTCTGGGGCTTCATATTCAGGCTCCCACCTCCTTGGTGCCCCCTTAAATAACGTGCAAAGATGTAGCTTTCTTTTCGACAGGCTGTCTGGGATTCTAAAATCCACTGCTTTTGTTCCTGGCAAACTTTCCATACTTTCAGGGCAAAGATGGTTTCCTTTTCCACTCTCCCAGGCCCTGGGCTTCATTACCGTGACCTCTTCCAGTGCAGTGGTCAGTGCCTAAATGTTCATGCGTCCCTGGGGGATTGCAACGCTGCGCATGCACTGCCTACCTCTGTCCTCATGGCACTGGGAATGGAACAGTGTCTTCCCTTCCACGGACCTTCAGTGCCTGCATCTCCTTTGTATGGCTGCTTACTAGGAACATTGATCTGCTTCTGGGCAGGGGCTTGAGGCCTGGTTACTTGGCCTTCAAGTCATACCTGCAAAGGACAACTGCCCTAAGCTGTCCCTCTCGGAGGACTGCCCCTTGTTAAGGTGTGAGATGGAAAACTGACAATGGAATGAAAATATTTGGGGCTGTTTGGAGAGCTATTTTTAAGATGTGCAGGGGATGTAGTATTCCTTGTTTAGGCCATTTTCAGTTTGCCAGGGAGCTCTGTGAAAGGAAAATGTGAGCCAAGGACCTAAGGTGGGAAAAGGGAATATAAACGCAGGGGCATTTGCGATCTGGAAAATTCACTGGCTGTTCCGAGCTGCTGGGTGTTTGAGTTCTGCGTGTATTAAGGAGGGCTCTTCTTTTGTTTCTAGATATTCTTTCTTCATCCCTTCACCTGGTGCGTAAATACCCATCAGCATCCTGGTCTGCAGGACCATCCCAGCCAGCCGTACCATCCACAGAGTATTGTATACATAATGCCACACCATTAACTATGATGCTGTCACCTGGCAGAGAGCACTTGGGAAGTGCTGGGAGGAAAGTAGGAAGCTGCTGACCGCCCAGCTTTCTCTTATATAATTATAAACTCAAATCCGCATTTCTCTGAAAGCAAGACAAATCATCCAACCACCTTTTGATTACACTTTTACACAAATTAATGTCATTTTCCTTTCCAACCGTATTGACTACAGGATTCAATTTGGTCCAGCAGGCCCTGGGTAACAGGAAGGCGGCTAAGGGCCTCTGTGTTAACAGCATCCCTCTTGAGAATGGATTCTTTGAGGAGGCCAAGAGGAAAGAGGAAGATGAGGAAGACAAGGGGGAAGAAACAACTTGCACACACACACACACACACACACACACACACATCTTCTCCCTGTGTGCTGTGACTGCTGCCGCCACGGCGGCTGCTTCGATGCGTCTAAGATGGCACCTTGGTGCCCTGCCACATTCGGTCTCCTTGGTACCGAAGCGGCGCTCAGCTTCTTGTCACTGAGTGGATGGTGATTATCTGCACCAGGGTCTCAAGGGTGCTCAAGCTTTGCTGGCGATTGGAGCTGAGATGCTTCAGCTGAAGGATTTTAAAAGCTGTACAAGGCCAAAGAACCATTACCAGTCACTTGCTGTGTGATGCCTGTTGAAGAGGGGGTGGGTGTGGGAAGGAGGTGCTGGGGGCGCAGGGGAAGGCATATGAGATCTTTATTCCCTTCCGTCCTGCTCTCTCACCACTCCTGCCACCTTCCAGCCTCCTCACGCCTTTTTAGCCACTGTACCCTTGCAGAGTCACTGCAAGGGTATGTCCTTGTGGTCTGAGAATCTATTGATCATGGCCATCAAAGATCTTTGCAGGAGTTTAGGGATTTGGGACTTTGCATAACACCCCACTCATCTGGGTTAACTCCTCCCATCCCGGCCTCGGCTCCCGTCATCTCAGAGCTGAGCTGTTGGCAAAACTTGCTAATTTCTGTGGCAGCTGCTTTCAGAACTATACTTATAAGGCTGTCCAAATTGTTGTAATTGCTATTATAATAGAGCTCAATTGCATGACCTGGGCAGTAAAGAATGGGAGGGATTGGACCAGACATAACAAAGGGAAAAAAAAAAAAAAAAACCTAGAGATGTTACCACCCCCCACAGATGTGTGTGTGCGCACACACACACATGCACACACACTTGTGTACATGCACAGATTCATGCATGTGTTTGCCTTGTTTTCCTTCCCTTGACGGACTGCAAAAGAACGGCTCGATAGGCAGAAAGTTTCAGGTTGATCTCCTATTCCAGCGAGTTTTCTTTTAGTCTGTGAAAAATAAAAGAAATGACAGAAGGCACAGAGATACATGCTTGCATTCTTCAGCATATAAAACTTTTCAATAAATGCTTATTGAGTGTATAGTGACAGCCGGCTGTTCTAGGTACTGGGCCAAAGCAGGATACAAAACAAAGTCCCTGCCTGCATGGAGTTGACAGTCTTGACACACTGCTCGAAAACATTCCAGATGCCTGTCTTCAAAATCTATGAGCAAGTGAGACACGTGCTCCCCACTCCCCTCTGCCCTGTAACCAAGAGATGACTGCATCACGGTTTCCCTCAGTGTGACTTGCACAAACACACACACTCAGGCACACACTCACTCATAATCTTCATAGGGCTTAGTAATGCAAGGGTGAGAAAATATCTGGGTCTTATAAAAGTAATAAAAAAGGAATATGTCCCAAACCCATGAGCCTTGGAGAAAAATGGTGGTAGCTTTCAGTCTGAATGACCACCGTGCTGTGGGAGGCCTTCATGTGAGCCAGACTCTGTCCACTCGGAAGGACAATCAGAGGGGCTACAGTGCATGGCAAAGCCCATTTCTTACAGCGAGAGGTGCCATCTCACTGGAAGGTACTTTGACGGGCTGTACTTGTGGGGACCTGACCACAGTTTACCCAGGATAGGGAGGAGAGGGTGGATATAGACACGAGTGTGGCTGGAGTGGTCCTGGACAGGAGGCTGAATCAGGATGTAGAGAAGAGGCCAGGGCTCGATGGCAACATTGTACTGAGCAAAAAGCACCAGGAACCCTCCTGGGATGCAGGTCATCATCACATCCAAGATGGTGACCCTTGGCATCCCATCCTGGGTGGGTCAGATTGCCCAGATGCCCCAGGAACAGGACACACTCAGCCTGGTCAGGGGACACCTGCAGGCTTCTGGCCACAGCTGGCAGCGGAGAAGCCTCTGCCTGTTCCTCTCTCCTCTAGCACTGGGTGTCACTGCAGCGAACAAACGAACGGACGTGCATCCCTTCAGAGACTGTCTTGGAGCTTGGAATTAATCACCTGGCTGAGGAGGGGTGGGGTGGAGGCTGGAGGGAGAACAAGTCAAGAGGATGAGAGAGGTGCCACCCCAGTTCAGCAGTTCCCAGACCCCTCAGAATCTGACACTTCATCCCGTGCTGTCCTAGAGCCTCATTTGTGCAGACAGCTGCCCTGCCTCGGCCGAATCCAGACATTTCATGCATTAGTGTGTGGCCTTTGGATGTGCTGGGGGCTCTATAGTTTGAAATCCCAGGCACTCATGTTTACAGAGTCCTCCTTTGGGAGGTGGTAGCATTTGTGTCATTGTTGGAGGCAAGGGGATGCTGGGTCTGTGCTCTACATGGTAATGGGGGGGCACTTGGCAACCTCACGGTCCAACCTGAAGCCCCAGTCCCCAAACTCCTGTCTGGATGGGAGCTGGCAGAGGGTCACTGCAGCACAGAGAACAGCCTGAAGCTGAGGGGGCAGCGCGGGGAGGGGGGCCCAGAGAAGAGAGCTGCTTTCCTCTCTCCTTTTTGTTTCTTCTTTTCTCTTCTCTTCTCAGTCTTCAGAATTGTGGGGCTGAATTTTGGGCGGTTCTCAAAAGGCATCTTGTTGTGGTTAAGCTTGTCCCTCCCATGTTGTTGAATCACACAATGATTTTATTCACGAGGTCACCTCTTTCAAGGCAGTTGATCAGGGAATGTGGAGTCCAGCTCCACAGTGAAACCATTACCAGCCAAGCCCAAACCAGGGGCACAAGCAGAAGAAGTTGACATCTTCCTCCAAAAAGGATTTGTTTTGAAGAAATGAGAAGATAAGTCACGTGTGACTGTGAGTGTGTGTGTGTGTGCATCACTCACAGCCTGTATCACAGCATAACTGGGTGAGCTTGGTAAGCAGCTTGAACTTGGTCTTTGTGGTCCCCTGTATTTTTATAAGTAAACTGAAACACAAAAACAGTCGCTAAACTGCAGCCCCACCTCCAGAAGGCTCCTCCTTCTTGTAGTCGCCCCCCGCTTCCCCCTCTCCCCTCCCCTCCTTGCACCTCCCTTCTCTCTCCTTCTTGTCAGGCGATTTCACTTCTGTCATGCTTTATCATTTCTCCTTTAGGTTTTCTTGCCTTTCTGAATACCTTTGTAGTGAGGAGTGGGCTTCCTCCCCACCTCTTCTCACTTCTGCCGTTTTTTTTTTTTTTTTTTTTTTTTTGTGATCTTGCCGTTTTAATGAGAGCACAGTCAATAACTATGGAGAGGTGCTGACGACATTACAAAGGAACTCACCCTTAACAAGTCAACTGTAGATGAGGTGCCAACGGAATGGACAAGAGGATTAAAGTATTTATGCCAAAATATTAGAAGCACATGCAGAATTAGTTCTCCCGTGTTAGATATTTTACTTTTGGCAAGTCTGTATTTAAAAATCTTTTATCCTTGTTTTGCTTAAAGTATTACAATAAGCCCCGGATTTTTCACAGTTACACTTGTATATTTTCACAGCTGTTTTAATCAGAAAAAATTAATGTGCTTTTGATAGCTCAGAAATCTATCACTAGCAAGAGCTTTGCAAAAAAAAAAAAAAAAAGTGCTACAGAGCAGAGTGGAATCCTCAACATTATATATTTTGCTGGCTATTTGAAATTCATAGAATTTCCTCTAAATATTTCCTTTTGCAATTCTTGCCTAAATTAATCTAACAGCTCAGGCTGACTTCTTTGATAATCTCTTTTGTTATGAATGCAGGGATTGCTATTGTTAACATTCTTTGGGAGCCAAACATGAACTATCTGTTACCGGAGGAAAATACAGTTGCTATTTTTGCTCGTATCGGAAGTATTTACTCAAATAAAATATACAACATAATGAAAAGGCAGGATTGGCAGTCTCCTTGATGGCTTTATGGCCACTGATTTAGCTTACAGGGCTCCCCTGGATTTCCATGAGTTGCACAGAAAAGAACTTGACTTTTGCTTCTCCAGGTCTGGGATACTTACAGATCCTCAGAGGCACTCTTGAGTGTTCAGCATGATGAGTGTGCAAGGTCTTGGATTCAAATGCTAGGCACACATCTTGCACAGAGCAAGAGAGGAAACTACCAGGAGCAAAGTTCTGTGGGTGCATATCAGTGATAATAAGAACATCCACAATAATTGAAAAAAAAACTAAAATAAAAATCTTGCAACAAGGGAAGGAAGAGATGGGAAAGGAACAAAAGAGACAAACAAAAGTCTTGGTTGCCCCGTCTGCCTGGCAAAGAAGAGGCTGATTTCCAGGGAAGGGAGAATCAGTGGATTAATGCGAACTTTAATACTGAAGCAGTGTGTATTTATTGCTGGTGACCACAAGACATAAATCTTGCAAGCACAATATACAATACGATGCAGCCCCCGTTTTTTGTTTTTTTTTTTCCTTCTCCAGTCTCAATTTGTGTGTAAGTGTGTGTTAAGTGCTGTTGAAAAATAGTGACCTTTAATAAAGGATTGTATCCTGCAACTATTTTCCCAGACACACAGTGACCTTTCAAACCAGACTGAGGTGAGGGGGTGTGGAGTTTGGACTTTGAACCGGCCAGACCCCGCTGTGCTCCTCTGTTAGCCTGGCCACTTTTTATTGTGTCACCAGGGAGCGTTCTGTATGCAAAGCAGGCCAGGCTGGCAGCCTGAACCTTTGCAAATCAATTTGTCTGTGAAGGCGAGTCCACTGGAGTGAAAGATGGTCTAACAGGGCACACTGCCCCCTCTCTTTGTGACATCATCGCCTGTGGTACTCTTGTCAGTCATGCCTGCCCAAAGGACTGTTGGAAGGAGGGGGAATGCCGGAGTGGGGGGTGGGAGGGGTTAATCCTCATGGCCAACTGCAGCCTGAGAGACAGGGGTGTTTTTAATAGGACAGAGCTGGGGAGTAGTCTGCCTGGCTGGGAGGGTGATGAAGGAGGGCACTGTTTAGACCCCATATTGTTGCCTGGCTGTGGTCACCAATGCTACTTATTGCCTCTCTCTCCTGATCTCAACATGTTACAGGACCAGATTACTAGATTACTATCCCTTGGACCAGGAGAGAGCTTGGATCCTGGGGAAACGTTAAAGATCACAGTAGCATGGAAGTCTGTGAACTCTTACCTTTGGCTATTTTCCATCAAAGACTCTCGGTTACAATTCTTTCTCATAGCAAACCTTTTCATAAGGGTTAATATTATTATTGATTTCCAGAATTCTTTTCAACACTGAGGACTCTGTATTAATCAGTAGATGAAAATGCCAGGAAAGATGGAAAAATTCAATTACTTTGCTCTCTAATTCAAATTTCTTGGAGAAGTTCCTTTAAAGATATGGAAATCCTGCATTTTCCATAAAATAATGGTTAGATCAATTTCTGTATAAGCAATTAATCATCTTTATACTCCATAAAAGATGGGGAGCAAAGCTTGACTTACTCCAGCACTGCTGACTGATGAGTCTCCTGGTGAGTAGCCTGGTGGGAGGACCTCAAACTCCCCAGCCTTGTATTGGTTTAAAACGTAACCCTCTATGAACCCTTCAAGAGGATGAGCACATGAGGACAGGCAAACGATGGGCTCTGGAGCGGATGAGCTTGAGTTCTAATTCCCACTGTTGCTTGCCAAATTACGGGAACTTTGGCAAGCTACCAATTCCCTTTAAGCCTTGGTTTCCTCATCTGTCAAATGAGAATGATAAGAATAGTTACTTTGTTTGGTTTTGATAAGAATGAAAAGTTAAGGCAGGTATGCTGCTTAGTACAGTGCTGGCACATGGTTAGTGCTCAGTTAAGTGTTAGCCCTGGTAATAACAGCATATGTGATGATTACTGAAGTTAAGTACTAAATAGGATATAATTGTACACATGGATGAAGTACCACTAGCATTTTGAATAGCTTCTCCAAGCTAGGCTTCAACAATATGTGAACTGAGAACTTCCAGATGTTCAAGCTGGATTTAGAAAAGGCAGAGGAACCTGAGATCAAATTGCCAACATCCATTGAATCATAGAAAAAGCAATTCCAGAGGAACATCTACTTCTGTTTAATTGACTATGCTAAAGCCTTTGACTATGTGGATCAGAGCAAACTGTGGAAAATTCTTAAAGAGATGGGAATACCAGACCACCTAAGGTCCGCCTAGTCAAGGCTATGGTTTTTCCTGTGGTCATGTATGGATGTGAGAGTTGGACTGTGAAGAAGGCTGAGCACCAAAGAATTGATGCATTTGAACTGTGGTGTTGGAGAAGACTCTTGAGAGTCCCTTGGACTGCAAGGAGATCCAACCAGTCCGTTCTAAAGGCGATCAACCCTGGGATTTCTTTGGAAAGAATGATGCGAAAGCTGAAGCTCCAGTACTTTGGCCACCTCTTGCGAAGAGTTGACTCACTGGAAAAGACTCTGACGCTGGGAGGGATTGGGGGCAGGAGGAGAAGGGTCCGACCCAGGATGAGATGGCTGGATGGCATCATGGACTTGATGGACGTGAGTCTGAGTGAACTCCAGGAGATGGTGATAAACAGGGAGGCCTGGCATGCTGCGATTCATGGGGTCTCAAAGAGTCGGACACGACTGAGAGACTGAACTGAACTGAACTTGTCTCCTGAGAAACCTGTATGCAGGTCAAGAAGCAACAGTTAGAACTGGACATGGAACAACAGACTTGTTCCAGATTGGGAAAGGAGTACGTCAAGGCTGTATATTGTCATCCTGCTTATTAAACTTATATGCATAGCACAACATGTGAAATATCAATAACCTCAGATATGGAGATGAAACCACCCTTTATGGCAGAAAATGAAGAGGAACTAAAGAGCCTCTTGATGAAAGTGAAAGAGGAGAGTGAAAATCCTGGCTTAGAACTCAACATTCAAAAAATGAAGATCATGGCATCTAGTCCCATCACTTCATGGCAAATGGATGGGGAAACAATGGAAACAGTGACAGACTTTATTTTTTTGGGCTCCAAAATCACTGCAGATGGTGACTGCAGCCATGAAATTAAAAGATGCTTTCTGCTTGGATAAAAAGCTATGACAAACCTACACAGCAGTCCAGGGGGTCGCTAAGAGTTGGACACGACTGAGCGACTTCATTTTCACTTTTCACTTTCATGCATTGGAAAAGGAAATGGCAACCCACTCCAGTGTTCTTGACTGGAGAATCCCAGGGATGGGGGAGCCTGGTGGGCTCCCGTCTATGGGGTTGCACAGAGTCAGACATGACTGAAGAGACTTAGAAGCAGCAGCAGCAGACAGCATATTAGAAAGCAGAGACATTACTTTGCTGACAAAAGTCCATCTAGTCAAAGCTATGGTTTTTCCAGTAGTCATGTATGAATATGAAGGTGCTCAGCACTCAGTCCTGTCCAACTCTTTGCAACCCCATGGACTTCTTTGCAGCCTGTCAGGCTCCTCTGTCCATGGATATGAATGTTGGACCAAAAAGAAGGCTGAGTGTGGATGAATCTATGCTTTTGAACTGTGGTGTTGGAGAAAACTGTTGAGAGTCCCTTGGACAGCAAGGAGATCAAACCAGTCAGTCCTAAAGGAAATCAGTCTTGAATATTCATTGGAAGCACTGATGCTAAAGCTGAAGCTCCAGTACTTTGGCCACCTGATACAAAGAATCAACTCATTTGAAAAAAGCCTGATGCTGGGAAAGACTGAAGGCAGGAGAAGGGAATGAGAGAGGTTGAAATGGTTGGATGACATCTCTGACTCAATGGACATGAGTTTGAGCAAGCTCTGTGAGATGGGGAAGGACAGGGAAGCCTAGCATGCTGCAGTCCATGGGGTCGCAAAGAGTTGGACATAACTGAGTGACCGAACAACAATCATTCATGAGACACTTGCTTCACTTTAAAGATCTTTAGATGTTCAGGCAGAAGTTGTGTTTCCTTTTGCAGATTATCACGTTTGGTTTAAAGCTATTGACATATGCACTATTATATATATATATATATATATATATATATATATATAATATTTGTGTTATACACACATCATTTTTTTTTCTGACTACCAATCTGTTTGCAGTTATAACCCCCAAGTGTAGGACACTACAATTTATTTATGTACCATGTCCTTTCTACGTGGGATCACAGGATGATTTACAGAGTCAGTGGTGAGCGGACAGGGAGAAAATGTTTGGGGGAAGGATTAGAGAGGGAAAGTCAGTGTGAGGGAAGACTAGCATCCATTTGTAAAGAGCACAGACATGATTGCCTTGGGCTCAAGTCTGAAAGAAAAATTCCAAAACAATACGGTTTTAAGTTGAGTTTCACTATAAAAATGGTGAAGGGGAATTGATTGAATGTACATCATTTTGAGGGGAAAATATTTGGAAGAGTAATGGGGGATTTGAGAAGGATTATGGACACAGGGAGGGATTTCAGAGAGGCCCAAAGTTAGATGTAACGTTCTAGGTGATGAAAAGGAAGTATTAGAGGCAAAAAGCTAGTAATGAAGTCAGATATAAGATACTGGAACCAAAGTTAGGATCCTAGGATCTCTTAAAAACAGTAATACAATACAACAAACAACCAACATCCCAAACAGATAAATACAGAAACAATACTCTTAGCCACAAATTAGTGGTGTAAAATAAAGATATTGAAAGTGAAAGCAAAAAAAAAAAAAAAAAAGAAAACAAACAAAAAACCTCTTATATCAAGCATCAGTTATGAAGCATTGCTTACTTTGGGATTAAAAGCAGATATAATGTTTAGTATGGAAGCAATTAGTTATATATTCCGGAAAATGAAGAAAGGATGATTATAAATAGGACATGCAAGTTCAGCAGGTTCTTGTTTTCTCATTGCTGAATTCAGTTACCCGGAGATAACTGGATGAAAAAACTAGGTGTTTCCAAAGCCTAACCCAACAAAATCAGCACCTGAGGTGGGCAGCTTTCCAGTCCCTCAGCTTACCAAGAGTTCATCGCACTCCCTAAGTGAGAGCTGAATCAAGATCACTGTAACCAAGCCCAGACAAGGCCAGGATAAGAAGCAAGGGAGGGTGGGTGAGGCAGCTAACTTATTGGGGAAAAAGAGGAGCACAGACTGTTCTTAGGAAGGCTGGCAGTGTTGATACCTTGAAAAGTGCTTAAGCATGATGCTTCCAGTGTACCCAGGGCTGAGCTGGAAAAAGTGATATGGAAAGCTGGAAGTAGTGTGACCTCTGTGAGCTTGTTAGATTCTGCTTGGTTTTTCTTAGACCTTGGAAAACCCTTGTTGAATTGTCTCTTTCAGCTGCTTATGAATAAAAGGGATTACATTATCTCCAAGGCCTCTTGTACAGTGAGAGAAAGTTGATGACTATTATCAACTGGAATTATGGAGAAAAATGAGAAGAGATTAGGAATCCATAATGAGACAAAAGAAGGAGCATTCGTCACCTAGGGCAGGGCAGCCATCGCCAGACGGAAGTGAAAGTCTGGGTGAAAGTGATGTGGGAGGAGGTGATTGGTAGGATCACAGACCTTTAATACGGAAAGGAAACTCAGACACCGTCTTTCTCCCTCTGTCCACAAAGGAGCAATCACAGAGAAATTTTCTGCTATTCTTGGGCCATGGCATGTGGTCTGACAGGCGCCATGTTTTGGCACCCAGTCCAGTTTGGGACTCCAAACATCCCTGAGGCATGAACATCTTAATCAGTTTAAGGCAGTGTGTATGAGGAAAGTAAGAAATGGAAAAGAGCAGGATCTCTTATCCTAACAGTCTCAGATTGGTGATTTTAATTACTCATCAAATGAGAAGCCAGCGTCTCCTTTGGCATCTCTAATAGTGGGGTGGGAGCTTCCTGGTGGTTTCCCGTTGCTTAGGCAGAATGCTTGTGATTTTTGGACAAGGTGCCGGGTGCATCATATGAGGTCCTCTCTGGGAATATAGCTAGCATAGTGCCCACTAGTGGAGTGTCTCACTACACTCTGACGCTAAATTGTATATGTTCCTTTCAGTTATGGTGTGATGCCTTGAGGGCAGGGCCCATATCTCTATAGTGAAGTGAAGTGAAGTGGCTCAGTCCTGTCCGACTCTTTGCGACCCCATGGACTATAGCCTATCAGGCTCCTCCATCCATGGGATTTTCCAGGCAAGAGTACTGGAGTAGGTTGCCATTTCCTTCGCCAGGGGATCTTTTCCCTACCCAGGGATCGAGCCCGGGTCTCCCACATTGTGAGCAGACGCTTTATCCTTTAAGCCACCAGGGAAGCGGCCAGAAACTCGGCAAGTGGGATAACCTTGTCACGTAGGTACTGAAGGGGTAGGGGAAGGAGGAGAAGAGGCTGGAGAAGAGATCCCCCAACTGTTGGGAAGGAAAGGCGGTGTGTGGGTGGTGGAAAAGGACATATGGGTGGTTAATAACTTTTTTTCTGAATCCTTATAAACTTTATATAAATGTCTTTTCTGCTTAGAGCTTATCTGATCTCCACAGGGGTCATGGAAAGCTGCTTGGTCTGGGTGCTTGTCTGGATTTATAGCTGTGGATACCAATGTTCCAGGACAGTGCATGTCCTAAGTAAGGCAGGGGTTGGAATGGACAACTGAGGCACTTTGCTCTGTGTAGCACTCTGTCATTTCACAAGTGTCTTCATAAAGTGGATCTTCAGGTAGAGTTGCCAGATAGAATATAAAATACTCAGTGCTATTTGAATTTCAGATAAATAACCAATAATCTTTTAATATGTATCTGCCCAGAATATTGCATGGGACATACTTAGACTAAAAAATTGTCATTTATCTGAAATTCAAATATAGTTGGGTGTCCTATCTTTTCTATTTTTTCCCCTTAAATCTGACAGTACTATCTCTAGGTAGAAGATTGGCATGATGGTTAAAGTCCAAACACTGTTAATATGGATGCTGTTTGTACTCCAAGCTCTGTAACTTACTAGCTTTCTGTCTTTGGGTAAAGTTTCTTTTTTAAAATGCAACCAGAGTTTTCCAGTGTGTGCCAGGCCATGTGGTGAGGTTATAAGGAGAGAATGCCAGTACATAGCGGCTGAGGAAGTTGCAGTAACTGGTGGTGGCCTGGTAATAGACAGCCAGGCATTTCTCTACCCATGTAGCAGAGCTGTCTCAAGCTTCGACTCTGAGTTCAGCTTTTCCTATTAGGTTGGTTGTACTTGGCTTTTGTTTTGCTGCTCTCTTGACTTGGTAAAGCAGATTCTGCTGCAGATTCGCTTGGTGCTCCCTGTCTTCTTAGAGCAGGGAGAACAGGCCTGGCCCTCACACATGCAGCCAGTCAGTTCACTTGTTCAGTCGTGTCCAACTCTTTGCAACCCCATGGACTGCAGTACACCAGGCCTCTCTGTCCATCACCAACTCCTGGAGTTTACACAAACTCATGTCCATTGAGTTGGTGATGCCATCAACCATCTCATCCTCTGTTGTCTCCTTCTCCTCCCGCCTTCAATCTTTCCCAGCATCGAGGTCTTTTCCAACAAGTCAGTTCTTTGCATCAGGTGGCCAAAGTATTGGAGTTTCAGCTTCAGCATCAGTCCTTCCAATGAATATTCAGGACTGATTTCCCTTAGGATGGACTGGTTGGATCTCCTTGCAGTCCAAGGGACTCTCAAGAGTCAGGAGGAGCCAGGAGGCAGGCAAATCCCTTTGCCCATCAGCACCTGCACCCAATGGGGAAGAAAGGGGCATTTTTTTCCCCCCAAGGATTTGGGTCATAAGCCTTTGATGCTGCAGGCTATGACCCAAGTCACAGTAGGCTGAGAAGCACTTCCTGACACCTCCCTTCCCATAACCACCAGAGGCCCTGCCCTAGAGGAATCCTTGGCTCAATTCTTGCCACCCACTTATGCAGGACAGCCTAACCCATACTTATTCCTGGGCTAATTTACATATTACTAATTGTTCCTCCTGGGAAGTAGGTATGTTAGGAGGACACAGTGAGTGCAAGCCAATAGAAACCTGACTTAAGCAAAAGGGAGATCTGGGCTCCCATAACCCAATCTCAGCAGAGCAGCGGGGACTGCCTTAGGGATCACTGTAGCCACCTCTAACCACAAATGCTTTCTCTCTTCTGAAAGGGAACAGGCAGCTCCTGACTTTTATGCTTATAACTTCACAATCAGAGAGGGAGGAGTTCCTCTCTCCCAGTTCTCGATAGGGAAATGTATGGGGAAGGATCTTATTGGCCCAGCTTGGGTCATCCCTGAACAAATCATTGTGACCAGAGAAATGGGCAGCTCAGCTTTGTGGCTATCCTTGGACAAGTCATTGTAGCCAGAGGGGTGAGCTACTTGGCCCTCATCAGAACCATTGGTTACGCTGCAAAAAGAGCAGTTTCCAAAGTGTTGGCTGAGGGAGTGCTATTATCAGAAGGAGGAAGGGTTGATGTCTGAGTACTCTTGTAAATGAAGAGCTCAGGGCAAGGAGTGGCTGGATTGGGTTGGACTGGTTGGATCCTCTTCTTGAGGTGGGAGGTTACCTGGGTCATGGAGATGGGATAACTGACATGTAGTTCAGTCTCTGCTGGACCATACATCATTTTGATTTGATCTGGGCAGTGGGATGGGGCTGGTGGTAACTTCTAAAGGAAAAACAGAGGTATGCTTATGGCTTTTAGTACTTAAGAGGGTAGTTACATCTACGGACATTCTACTAGGCATTTACCTGATGTCTAGTAAAGTATTAGGGTGTCGCAGTTGGCCCAATGGTAAAGAATCCGCTTGCCAATGCAGGAGATGTAGGTTGATCCCTGGGCTGGGAAGATCCCCTGGAGAAGGGAATGGTAATGCACTCCTGTATCCTTGCCTGGAAAATCCCATGGACAGAGGAGCCTCGCGGGGTTCAGTCCATGGGGTTCAAAACAGTCGGACACGACCGAGAACATAGTATAAAGTACTAAGCAATTTAGGAGTTTCAGAATCAATAGAAGACAAGATCTCATCCTTTGAGGAATGGGAATTCTTAAGGAATTTATAATCTTCTTAGGTTGACAAGATATTCACAGGTAAAACACTTAAAAAAAGCTTTATTTTTTACTTTAAATTGTGTATTTATTTATTTTCGGCTGCTCTGGGTCTTCTTGGCGGCATGTGGGCTTCTCATTATGGTGGCTTCTTGTTGTGGAATGTGGGCTCTGGGGTTGGTGGGCTTTAGTGGTTGCAGTGCATGGGCTCAGCTGGCCCACAGCATGTGGGATCTACCTGGACCAGGGATCAAACTGGTGTCCCCTGCATTGGCAGGCAGATTCTTAACTACTGGACTACTAGGGAAGTCCTAGAAAACTCTTTAAGGAAGTCCCAGATGGTATCTGAGCTCTGAGTTCTGTGACACATCAGGGCATGGGGATCAGGTCCGTGGGCTGAAAGAAATGGGGAGGCTGCCTAGGGTGATGTGAGCTGGGGCTTGGAGAACAAAGTGCAGGGTGAATGCTGAGGCTGAACTCACAAATAATAAAGGTTTTTAAAATTTTTAGTGTGCTTGAGGATAGATAAATGAAAATTGGGTATTGTGAAGTATGTAGCCTGGGTGGATGCTGCCTTAGGATGAAGACTCAGGTTTCTTGTCCCCCAAAATATGAAAATAAATGTGTTTTTTGTTTGTTTGTTTATTTTTACCATACTAAAACTTAGGGTTTGGCAAAGGGCAATTTGATTTCTATGGATATCTCTGCTTTGCTAATGTTCCAGGAGGTACTTAGCTATTGGTGTTTATTCGCTAAGTCATGTCCAACTCTTTTGCAACACCATGGACTGTAGCCCTCCAGGCTTCTCTGTCTGTGGGATTTCCCAGACAAGAATACTGGAGTGGGTTTCCATTTCCTCCTCCAGGGGATCTTCCCAGCCCAGGGATCAAACCCACATCTCCTGCATTGGCAGGCAGATTCTTTACCACTGAGTCACCAGGGAAGCTGTGGATCCTGTAGATGAGGGGAAAATCACTGATCCTTTTTATCTTAAGCAAGCTAAAACTTGTTTATGAATGAATAAATGGGGAATGTTAAGAGAGAAACATTAAAAAAAAAGACACAGTTGGCAAATCAGGCAAGTCTTCATAAATATTGTGAGGATACAGGAAGAAGCAGATGTGCAAGGAAGGACAGGAT
Source organism: Oryx dammah (assembly GCF_014754425.2). Lineage (NCBI taxonomy): Eukaryota > Metazoa > Chordata > Mammalia > Artiodactyla > Bovidae > Oryx > Oryx dammah. The sequence continues at coordinate 42,330,999 of NW_024070209.1, read as the reverse complement.
TTTTAAAGTCTAGAGGATCCTGGTTTGAATTTTATCTCTGAAGCTTACTAAGAAGCATGAGCCTGCATAATAAAAGAGGAATGAGGGTGGTACTTCAGAGGATTTTATTTTTGAGGATACAACAGATTATCTGTGCAAATACTTAGGGTGGTACTTGGCAAGTAGTAGAGACTTAATAAATGGTTGTCATTATCGTTGACATAAAATATAAATATGTATGGGTAGTGGAGGCAGGAACCATTATGGTTTAACACCTATTATGTGCTGGACACTGGACTATGTATGCATTTTACATGAATGATTAAATGCCATTGCCACGAAAGATATGTGAGGAAGATGCTGTGATTTTCATTTTAGAGATGAGACTCTGCCCCAAGGAGGTTAAGGGGCCCCACCCAGGTCAGTTTGAACCAGGGTGTGTCTGACTCCAGAGTCTTGCTCTCTTTTCCTTAGAGGGCAGATCAAACGTAGCTGGTGAGGACTGGCAGGCAATTTCCTGGTCAGGGCGCTGCACTGTAGACTTTTTTTCAGATGTTTTGGGAGGGACCCAGAAAGTTGGGGGTGAGGGGCAGTGATGCAAACCCAGTAGAAATGGTTGGTAAAGGCAAGATATAGGTGGGAAATCTCTTCTTGAGCCAAACTCCATAATAAGCTCCTAAAGCAGCATTTCCCCAGGAATGCCAGAATCATACAGAGAGAGAGAGAGAGAGCCTAGGAACTGATTTCCTGAGGAGGTTTGCTAAGCAAAGATGGTGGATTCTTCTGGCAAGATGGTAGAGTAAAAGGATGTGTGTTCATTTTCTCCTGTAAGAACTCCAAAATTACAATATGCTGCTGCACAACCATCGACAGGAGAATGTCGGATCCCATGAAAAAAGATACCCCACGTCCAGGGGCAAAGGAGAAGGCCCAGCAAGACGGTAGAAGGGGTGAAATCACATTTAGAATCAAACTCCATACCCACCATAGATGCTTGGAGGGCTCAAATAAAACGTTATGCACACCAGGACCCAGAGACCCCACAGAGACTGAACCAGACCCATGTTTGAGACCCGTGTTTGACCCATACCTGTGGAGGTATGGGTCAGCAGTGGCCTGCTGCAGGGGCAGGGGCTCTGGGTGCAGCTACCTGATCATACAGACTGTCTTGGAGGTCTCCATTAACCCCACCATAGAGCCATCAAGCAGACAGCCCACAAACTGCAGAACAATTATGCCAAAGATATTCTCACACTGTTAAGAAAGTTCTAGGACCCACAACAGATTTTCCAGCCTAGGGATCTGGCAAAGGGACTGAGAAATCCCAGGGAATTTGACTTTGGAGGCCAGTGGGATTTTTACAGAACTTACATAGGACTGGGGAAACAGATACTTTGAGGGCACAAACAAAACCTTGTGAGCACCAGGAGCCAGGAGAAAAGAGCAGTGACCCCACAAAAGACAGGCCCAGACTTGCCTGTGAGTGTCCAGGAGTCTTTGGGGGTGGCGTGGGTCAGCAGCAGCCTGCTGCAGGGTTAGGGGCACTAAGTGTGACAGGGCATGCAGGGGACCTTTTGAAGGAGGTTGCCATTATCTTCATTACCTCCGCCATAGTTTGGTCCCAGGTCAAATAACAGGGAGGGAACAGAGCCCCACCCATCAACAGAAAATTGGATTAAAGATTTACTGAGCAGGGCCCCCTCCATCAGAATAAGACCTAGTTTCCCCCACAGTCAGTCTTTCCCATCAGGGAGCTTCCATAAACCTCTTATCTTTACTAGACAGAATGAAAACCACAATCACAGAAAACTAATCAAACTGATCACATGGACCACAGCCTTGTCTAACTCAGTGAAACTATGAGCCATGCCATGTAGGACCAACCAAGATGGACGGGTCAAGGTGGAGAGTTCTGACAAAACGTGTTCCATTGGAGAAGAGAATGGCAAACCACCTCAGAATTCTTGCCTTGAGAACCCGGTGAACAGTATGAAAAGGCAAAAGGATCGGACACTGAAAGATAAACACCCCAGGTCAGTAGGTGCCCAATATGCTACTGGAGATCAGTGGAGAAGTAACTCAAGAAAGAATGAAGAGGCAGAGCCAAAGTGAAAACAATGCCCAGTTGTGGATGTGACTGGTGATGGAAGTAAAGTCTGATCCTTTAAAGAGCAGTATTGCATGGGAACCTGGAATGTTAGGTCCATGAATCAAGGTAAATTAAAAGTGGTCAAACAGGAGATGGCAAGAGTGAACATTGACATTTTAGGAATCAGCGAACTAAAATGGACTGGAATGTGTGAATTTAACTCAGATGGCCATTATATCTACTACTGTGGGCAAGAATCCCTTAGAAGAAACGGAGTAGCCATCATTGTCAACAAAAGAGTCTGAAATGCAGTACTTGGATGCAATCTCAAAAGCGACGGAATGGTCTCTGTTCATTTCCAAGTAAAACCATTCAATATCACAGTTATCCAGGTCTATGCACTGACCAGTAATACTGAAAGAGCTGAAATTGAACAATTCTATGAAGATCTACAAGACCTTCTAGAACTAATACCCAAAAAAGATGTCCTTTTCATCATAGGGGACTGGAATACAAAAGTAGGAATTCAAGAGATACCTGGAGTAACAGGTAAATTTGGCCTTGGAGTACACAATGAAGTAGGGCAAAGGCTAATAGGGTTTTGCCAAGAGAACACACTGGTCATAGCAAATACCCTCTTCCAACAACACAAGAAAAGACTCTATACGTGGACGTTAACAGATGGTCAATACTGAAATCAGCTTGATTATATTCTTTGCAGCCAAAGACGGAGAAGCTCTGTACAGTCAGCAAAAACAAGACTAGGAGCTGACCGTGGCTCAGATCATGAACTCCTTATTGCCAAATTCAGACTTATATTGAAGAAAATAGGGAAAACCACTAGACCATTCAGGTATGATCTAAATCAAATCCCTTACAATTATACAGTGAAAGTGACACATAGATTCAAGGGATTAGATCTGATAGAGTGCCTGAAGAACTATAGATGGAGGTTCATGACATTGTACAGGAGGCAGTGATTAAGACCATCCCCAAGAAAAAGAAATGCAAAAAGGCAAAATGGTTGTCTGAGGAGGTCTTACAAATAGCTGAGAAAAGAGAAGCTAAAGACAAAGAAGAAAAGGAAAGATATATACACTGGACTACAGAGTTCCAAAGAATAGCAAGGAGAGATAAGAAAGCCTTCTTCAGTGATCAATGCAAAAAAAAGAAAAAGTAAAATAACAGAATGGGAAAGACTAGAAATCTCTTCAAGAAAATTAGAGATACCAAGGGAACATTTCATGCAAAGATGGGCACAATAAAGGACAGAAATGGTATGGACCTAACAGAAACAGAAGATATTAAGAAGAGGTGGCAAGAATACAGAAGAACTATACAAAAAAGATCATCATGACCCAGATAACCATGATGGTGTGATCACTCATCTAGAGCCAGGCATCCTGGAATGTGAAGTCAAGTAGGCTTTAGGGAGCATCACTACGAACAAAGCTAATGGAGGTAATGGAATTCCAGCTGAACTATTTCGAATCCTAAAAGATGATGCTGTGAAAGTGCTGCACTCAATATGCCAACAAATCTGGAAAATTCAGCAGTGGCCACAGGATTGGAGAAGATCAGTTTTCATTCCAATCCAAAAGAAGGGAAATGCCAAAGAATGTTCAAACTACTGCACAATTGCTGTTATCTCACACACTAGCAAAATAATGCTAAAAATTCTCCAAGCCGGCTTCAACAGTACATGAATCATGAACTTCCAGGTGTTCAACTGGATTTAGAAAAGGCAGAGGAACCAGAGCTCAAATTGCCAACATCCATTGGGGCATAGTAAAAGCAAGAGAGTTCCAGAAAAACATCTACTTCTGCTTTATTGATTATGCCATAGCCTTTGACTGTGTGGATCAGAAAGTGAAAGTGAAGTCGCTCAGTCATGCCCGACTCTTTGCAGCCCCATGGACTGTAGTCTACCACACTCCTCCGTCCATGGGATTTTCCAGGCAAGGGTACTGGAGTGGGTTGCCATTTCCTTCTCCAGACGATCTTCCCAACCCAGGGATCGAACCCAGGTCTCCTGCATTGTAGGCAGATGCTTTACCATCTGAGCCACCAGGGAAGTGTGGATCAGAAGAAACCAGCAAATTCTTCAAGAGATGGGAATACCAGACCACCTGACCTGCCTCCTGAGAAATCTGTAAGCAGGCCAGGAAGCAACAGTTAGAACTGGACATGGAACAACAGACTGGTTCCAAATAGGAAAAGGAGCATGTCAAGGCTGTATATCGTTACCCTGCTTATTTAACTTATATGCAGAGTACATCATGCAAAATGCTGGGCTGGATGAAGCACAGCTGGAATCAAGATTTCTGGGAGAAATATCAGTAACCTCAGATATGCAGATGACACCATCCTTATGGCAGAGAATGAAGAGGAACTAAAGAGCTTCTTGATGAAAGTGAAAGAGGAGAGTGAAAACCTGGCTTAAAACTCAACATTCAAAAAACTAAGATCATGGCATCTAGTCCCATCATTCCATGGCAAATAGATGGAGAAAAATGGAAACAGTGTCAGACTTTATTTTGGGGGGCTCCCAAATCGCTGCAGCTGGTGATTGCAGCCATGAAATTAAAAGACGCTTACTCCTTGGAAGGAAAGTTATGACCAACCTAGATAGCATATTCAAAAGCAGAGACATTACTTTACCAACAAAAGTCCATTTAGCCAAAGCTATGGCATTTCCAGTAGTCATGTATGGATGTGAGAGTTGGACTATAAAGAAAGCTGAGTGCCAAAGAATTGATGCTTTTGAACTGTGGTGTTGGAGAAGACTCTTGAGAGTCCCTTGGACTTCAAGGAAATCAAACCAGTTAATCCCAAAGGAAATCAGTCCTGAATATTCACTGGAAGGACTGATGCTGATGCTTAAGCTCCAGTACTTTGGCCACCTGATGTGAAGAACTGACTCATTTGAAAAGACCTTAATGCTGGGAAAGACTGAAGGCGGGAGGAGAAGGGGACATTAGAGGATGAGATGGTTGGATGGCATCACTGACTTGATGGACATGAGTTTGAGCAAGCTCCAGGATTTGGTGATGGACAGGGAAGCCTGGCACACTACAGACCATGGGGTGGAAAAGAGTTGGTCATGACTGAGCAACTGAACTGAACTTTGCTAAACAAGTGTGACCTTTCCCTTCCCTTGGGTCAGTTCCTCCTCTCTTAGGGATGCCTGGAGCCCTTGGGAGCCCTTTTGCTTCTGTCACCCCTCTCCACACCATGGAGGAAGGAGGTTGGCTTGAGTTCCCTGAGTTGGGGTGGCAGTGGCCCCTGCCTTGGCCATAACTCCCATCTAATGAAAACTTTTGCAAGATGGACAAGGCTTAAAGCAAAGCAGAGCCACTGATGTGTGGGCAGGTGTAGGCAAAAAAAAAAAAAAAAATGTGGGGGGGGGGGGGGTGGTTAGCATGCAAAGTTGAATTGCTGAGATACAGGATATCTTAATAGCATGGGAAAAGGGGATTGTGAGATCAAAGGCCAAGATAAGAGGGTGATTACTTCATCAGGACTCTTCTGAGGAGGACAGTCATATACAGAGAGCAGACACCCACCCCCCCACCCCCCCACCCCCGTTTCTTTGATTTCAAAGTCTGAAACACTCAACCCAACCCCAAACAGCTTGGCCCTCTTCCCTAACTCCCCACACCCCCTTGGCTGACTCTGCCCTGGTGTTATTGGCTGATGGAATGCCTGACTTTCAGTGCCCACTGCATTTGCTCTTGTGTGATTTTATTTTTATTTCCAGCTCATATTTTTATTTCTTCAAAGCTAAATAATTTTCTCTGTGGAGCATCCTGGTTTTTGCTTGAAGTCTTGCCTATATTCTTTACTTGGTTGTAACCACTGGGAGTTGATTTGGAGGCTTTTTAAACAAAATTATTGAATTTTAAGAAAGACAAACCACTTTACCAGCATTATTTCTAGTCCTTAAAATTCAAAGCAGTTTTTTAGAGACTGTTCTTTGCTTTTGGAGATGGAGCCGATTTCAGTTTATAGCTCGTTGTCTTCACACCCATCTCGGTGACTAATACTGTAAGATGGATTTCCTTTTTTTTTTTTCTCCTTCCTTGAAGTGGGTTTCAAATCCTCAAAGAATTTCTGGGAGGGGAAGAAAAATCCTTTAATTGAAAGCAAGAGAAAACAAAACAAAAAAGCATAAGAGAGCTGACAAAAATCTCATGTTTAATGAAACCAAGTTCCATTCCTGCAGATGGCTGTGGAGGCACAGAATGACCTAAAGATAGAAAAACGGGTTTTCTTTATGTGCCTTGTAAAGGGTGGTTTCTCTTTTGAATGTCACACAGTGACTGGCCAGTGCCTCGCAGAACCCGTGGGTGAGCAGGTAGGAGTCCAGCTACCCTTCAGGCTGTATAGGGTCCTGTGCTGAAGTGGCTTGTGTGGGCGTCCTGGGCTCTGCTCTCCACTGACCACTAGAGCACGGGCCGCGTGTTCCACGTTGTTCTGCACTGGGTCAGACGCCTTCAAGTCTAGACTCAGCCACTTAGCAGCTGTGTGACTTCAGGCAAGGGACTTAACCTCCCTGGGCCTCAGTTTTCTCCTTTGTAAGAGTCAGACAGGACTGAGCAACTGAACTGAATTGAACTGAAGCTGACAGGAATCATATCTACCTGCATGGTTACCTGGGAGGATTACTTAAGATTCAGAGTGGAATGTTCTTGGCACAATGTCTGACTCTTAAGAAAGGGTGCTGGTTTTCCTGTGGCCTGATCTGCCCCTCTGTGTGTGCAACCAATTGTAATCTCCGTGAGGAGGGGCTGGGCCTTGCACACCTGAGGAGCTTCTCTGGTGCCGGAGACCAAGGAGACCCTTACAGTCCGCGGGGGCTGAATGAATAACGGAATTACTGAGGCAGATTTCTTAAAATAACCCAAAAAAGTACCAGTCTTGCTGAACTTCCCTCTTAAACAAATTAAACAAAACCCATAAAGAAATAAGCACATTTAAAAACTCCACAAGTTTGAAATTAACTTTATTTCATTAGGAATTAATGACTTTGAACATTTTCCCATTCTGCTGTCAATTCTTGCATCTCTAGTGACTTTTCATTTTCCACCTTCTGTCTATGAAATTACTGTCCTTCAGACTCAGAGAACTTGGGCAGTTTTAGCGGCTGGAAATGGACTTGACCTTTTTCCATTAGGGAAGGGTGTTGTGGTTGTAAGCGTGGCGGATTCATGTTGATGTGTGGCAAAACCAATACAATATTGTAAAGTAAAAAAAATAATAAATTAAAAAAAAAAGAATGGTGTATGGACCTCTGGTCCATGAGACTCCAAGGTAGGAAAGGTGTAGTTTATTTTGGAATCTTCTTTGCTAGAGAACCGGGGAAGCTGTGTATCTCAGATCCCCTCTTTCTACCTTCTTCTTCACACACACTGTCTCCGCCCAGCCCGGGGCTATTTCGCACCCTCGACTGGAGTCTCAGACTTCCTCCAGTGCCCCTAGCCTGTATGCGTTTTTCTTGACTTCACTCCTTTTCTCCTGCTTGCCCCCTGTTCAGTTAACAACTTCTGTCTTTGGTTTTCCAGCACACCAGTTCATCTCTCTGCATGCTGTTTGCTCATCTCTGTCCCTTTTAAGATGAGCACGGACATCTTCATTCATTGCATTGAGTTTGCTGACCCCGCGCGGGGGTTGGGGGGGCATTGTCTCCCACTTTCCCCCTTTTCCTATTCGTTTTCTTTCTCTCCCTTAGTTTCAGTCCATGTACCTGGTAGCTACATTTCTGACTGGAGTTTCATACTTTAATGCATTCAGAAACCCCCTTTTTCTGTCCTTTACTTGATAAAAATTCCATATCATACCTACCAACCCAAATTGGCCCAAAAGATAAATAGCAGCTACTTTTTCTTTTTCAAATTACAAAAGGTTTCCCTCTAGGAACAATAGCTGGTACACTGACAAGTGAATCCATTTATTAAAACGATTTATAGTTCACTGTTATGAAATATGTCTATTCTGTAATTTGAGGCAAACCTGTGTTCCTTTATGGGTTTTTTACCCCATCATTTTCTCACTCTATCTCTTCCCTGCCCCATCCTAGCTGTGGCTAGTTTGGTAGCAACTTAGCAGCATATGTACCTTAATACAGTCACCTGGTAAATCAAGTCTAGATCTCTTTGATTTGCATCCTTCCCTTGCTTTGTCAGGGCAAGATGGCAGGGATGGTGGTGAGGGTGCAAGATCGAATTGAAGGGACTGACAGTCACTTGGGCAGCATACCCTTCCCTTTGGCTTTGTTTTTGTTCAGAGGCTTTTAAGCCTGTTAAGTCACACCTTGTCTCTCAATCATTGCCTCCTCCATATTAAAGTCTATCGCTCCCTTCAATAGAGATGGAGTGAAAACTGGGAAATTTAGACGCAAACCACAGGTTTTCACTCAGCAGTAAGATTCATCTGGGCATGAAAGTGTGGTGTGAAGTGACCAAGGAAGGGAAGGCAGGCAGGGGGCTGGAAAGCACCTCACTTCCCATGGGGCCTGTGGGTTCTGAATGCATGGAGCCTGTAGATCCTGACCAGTAGAGGCACCTGTGTTTGGGGGACTGGTTTATAATGGCCCCTGCTTGTTTGGTGTGATATTTGGGTTCCATATTTTAAAAATTTATTTCTTTCAAATAGCTGCAAACTGTCTTACTGTTTCTCCTCTGCCAATGCCAAGAGAGCAGCATGGGTTAAATCTAGTTGGCGGTGCTTGTGGATAATTTCTGTCTCTCTGTCTCTCTCTCTGTCTCCCTGTGTCTCTGGACTTGATTGGTTTAATTTCCATTATGAAAGGTGAAGTCCTGGTAGGAAGTTGGGGGATTGGGTTTGAGAGCAAATCTAACAGCACATGGTTGGAACACTGTGCCTGAAATACCCAGCCCCCCACCCCCCACCCCCACCCCCCCGCCCACCCCCCCCCCCTTTTTTTTTCTTTAAGGGCAATAAGGTGACTGAGTCTAAGTGCAGTCAGGACACCCCCAGGAGAGCCTTGTACACTGCAGACAGGCTGTTTTTGCCCCCTTTTCTTGTCACCCGATCTCTTTCCATGTGCTGCTTTTAGAACTTCCTGCTGCTCAGGCCTGGCCTCGCAAAAGGGAACAGCCATTCAAGTCCAGACACATTGCAGACTTCTGGCAAAATAGCCGGAGCTCACGAAAATTTACACTTTTCCTGGCACCTGGCCGACAGAATGAGCCGGACTTGGCTTGGGTTTGCTTTCAGTTAGCAAAGCCCTTTGGGGTGGGGGGGGGGGCGTGGAGAGTTGGGGGTAGGGTGGCAGCAAGATTCTCGAGAAGGGTCAGAGCTGCTGAAATAAATATCAGCTCGGCTAGAGAGCGCAATTCCTATAATTATATCTGCCTGATGACTTATAATCCGCATTCTTAGCAGAGTCTGTAACTTTCATGTCTTCTCCTCCTGTGTGCACTGATGGTGGGGTTGCCGAGGGGCGGGCTAAAAAAGTGGTGTCACTGGTGGTTGTTGCTGTTAACGTGAACACCGTTTCCACTGAAGATTACCTTTGAAATAGTGCCAGTGGGGCATTTGCTTGGTGAAAGGGTCTGAGGACTGTGTCCTATTTTTCACTAGGGAGAATCCTGTGTATATAGACATTTAAAAGAGCAAAACAAAGCTGAGTGTGTGAACATAGCTCAGAATTGTCATGCTGGTCCTGTCTTCCAAGCAAGGGTCCATTTTGGATCCTCACCTAACGTAGCCCATTCTCCATCTCCCCTCTTTGAAAAACTTGAGAGAAACCAGTCGTCTGCCAGTCCACAGGCTGTGTGTCATTTCCTTCCTTCTCCAAGCCTCACTCTTTCCACAGAGGAGACTTTTCAAATTAACGTTTTCAGTTCATTAAAGACCTTTGCGCAAACATTTCATTCTGGTAAAGGCAGCATTTCATCTGGAAATGGTCAGGCTCATGTTGGCACAGAATGGAGTGAAAAACGAAAAAAAAAAAAAAAATCAAATCTCTTTTCATCAAGTGGACAGTGTGCAGCAAGCCTCAAATGGGTCTTCCCGAGAAGCTGGGGAGGTTTCTTTGGAAGGAAAAAACAAAGTCAATGAATGAAAATCATTTGCTCTTGTTTGTTTTGCAAAACTAGCAAGGGAATAGGGGAGCTGGGCTTTCATTCCCTTAAAAAAAAAAAAAAAAAAGGATTCTCTGGGAAGAGACAGCTTGCAATTGTGTCCCTTTGTCTTGCTTCTGCTAACATCCACAGCAGCCTCTCCAGGGCTCACTCTGTGTCTGGGGAGAGTGTATAAAAAGCCTTCTACTGCCAGATGAAAATATGGCCTTCTCTTCCCTGCCTGGCTTGAACCAGACACTCTGAGAGTCTCATGCAAATGGTCGGCTTCCCCAGAACAGACCAGTGGAGCAGAGAAACAGTACCTTGACAAGCTTGAGTGCTTGGGGCTTGCTGGACAAAATTACAGAAAATCTTTAGTTGACGCAGGACTGGAGATAGGCAGGCAGAGCATGAGTTTCTGCTGCTGTTGTTGCCCCAGCCTGGGAGAAAAGAACCCAAGCATCTTCCAGGAAGGAACCTGAGCAATGAGCTAGTCTGTGTGGTGCTTGCTTGCTTGTTGTTACTGTGTTTTGCAGACAAGCTTAGCATCAGCTCTCCTTTATCTGTTTCATACGGTGGAGTTTGGCATAAGACTTCCACTAAGCCTCAAGTTTCTTGAGGCCTGGGCCACATTTGTGCTGTTCATGTTACTTACACAAAGTCAGCTTTAGGTAAATATTTGTTAGTGAATAATGTAACTTAAAAGGAGTTTGAAAATATGGAACCAGTTCTTTTGCCCTCCCCTGCTCTTACCCATTTTATGTCATGGCCAGAGAAGCTTGGTGATTTTCCCAATGTACTCTACCCAGTTGGTCACTGGCAGGGCCAGCCTATTCAGGTCTAGTTCAGAGCTAGTGTCTTAGTATTCCCTCTACCAGTGGGACCCAAACAACTCACAGATGTCAGTTTCTTGGGGGCACCGTTCAAGTAGAGACACTGTTCCCCATTCACTATCCAACTACTGGGCATGACTAGCTGGGGTATTTATGACTGTAATGTGCATAAGAGCAGAGAGTATGTCTGTTTGTCCATCACTGTGTTCTGTGTGCCTCGCACAGTGGCTGACAATCACTGCTCCATCATTGTAATGTTTGTTGAATGAAGGAACACAAACACAACTCCAGCCCAAGTTCCATTCTCTTGAATAATCTAGAGACAGAAGATAATGCTTAGTCCCGTGTTTATCCTCGAGAACTCTGGGGTCACGAAGGTCTTTGGGTCTTAATTGAAACATCAGCACCAAAAGAAGTTCACTCTGAGCTGCATCCAGCCTCTGTAGTCATGATCAGCAGCAGCAGGCAGATAGGAGTCTGTACAGGGAAATAAGCAGTTCTCGCCTTGTTTTAACATGGCTGCCAGCAGTTCTTACCCCTATAATCTTCTCACTCTTGTCCCATGTAAATTATAGACTTCTACAGCCTGAATTCATGGGTGATGCAAAGAGCACTGGACTCCTGAATTAGCAGATTTGGGCACAAGAGTTGGCTCCTCAACTTCCTGGTTGTGTAACCTGTGCATGTTCCTTGTCCTATCTGACCTTCAGTTTCTGCATCTGTCAGAAAGGAAAACAAACCATGTGGATTTGCTACTTAGCAGCTAAGTGACATTGGTCAAGGTACTTCATCTTAGGTCTAAGCCTTAGCGTTCTCAGTTGTAAAATGGGTCAAAACCGTCTGCACTTCTCAGGGTTGATGTAAGGAACATGAGTTAATGTATGCAAAGTGCTTGGTACAGTAAGTGCTCAATCTATAGTGATCCTTGTTCTCATCTTATAGGAATTATAAAACTCATAAGGAATGGCTCATTCTACAGAAGAATACTATATATAAGGGGTGTTATTGAAATTTTAGCTATTTTCTCTGTGCATCCAATTACCTACTAGTGTTCATACTTAGCTGTTTTACAGAAATACCAAAGGTAAATTCCTCCAAATGAAAGTCATGACCTTAGCTCATTTCTAGGGCTCTCCCAACCCCCTCTTCCTGCCCCCAACTCATCTTCTCTTCCTGTGTTTCCTGTTTCACAATGATGTCAACATCTTTGTAGTTGTCCAGACTAACAGTTGGGAAGAAGTCAATTTCTACCTCATCTTCAAAACCAAACAATTAACCAAATCCTTTCAATTTCCTCAGTTGGGGAACCCTCTCCTATAGCTGGATATGCATCTCTCTTAGCACTGGTCTTCCCGCTGTCTCTCCTTTATTCGGCATAGCACGCTGGACTGTCTCTCACAGAGCCTGTATCTAGTCTTGGGCAGCTGTCTCACAGTGGTCTCTCTCTCTATCATCATATGTTTTTGTCTTCCCATTTTAGCCTCTGGCTTTTATGCTAGCTACTCCTCTTTCTCTCACCTGGACAACCCTTCAGAATTTAGCTTAGATAATTCCTACAGGAAATCCTCTTTGACTACCTTTCTGCAGTCTGAATGAGAAGTTCGTTCTGGGGGCATCTTAGATATACTGTCCTGAGCATACCACTGTCGTATTTATCATCAGACTATATTAAAATTTTTAGAGACTTTAAACTTGAAATGGATTAAGGTGTCTTTGTTTCAATATGCAATCTAAAATAAAAACAATACCAAACTATAGAAATAACAGCTAACACTTACTGAGTTCTTGTTAGGTATCATGCTCCAGTGCTTTTTGTATGTTAAAATTAGTGGTGAGTATCTACTTATAAAATAATTCTGATTATCTGGGGGAGGTCAGCAAGGGCCTGGTGTTCTTCTAAGGAGGAAGGTCTCCAGCTGTTCTTGGCACCAGGGACTCAGGGAAAGACATGGTGAAAGAAACTTTTGAGTGTTCCAGGAAAGATGAGCTCTTTCATTATGGCCAGTCAACGTGACCTTGTGCAGCTCACTTAAGTCTGGTTTGTCTTGCTTTCTGCACCTGTCAAATGGGGCTTAATGGTGATTATTTTATTTACTTCATGGGTACAAGGAATGCCTAAGCTTTTAGATGCAGCGTAAATTACTACATCACTAATGGAAATGGACCCTTTATTTTGGCATAGCACACTGGACTGTTTATTCTGGCATAGTACATTGGAGCTGTATCACATGGGTTTGGGAGTCCAGGCCTTGGAATCCATGCTTGGGCACTTTTAGCAGGAAGCAGAGAACTCATCTCCCAACCAGACCCCTCTCCTCTTTTTAGCAAGGAAGCCCTTTGAATAAGTTCTCAGATGGTTTAGGCTTTCCCTAGATGCTGTTCTGAGGCGGCTACTGTTGTCAGTAGCTCAGTGGGATGCGAAAGCATGACTGAAGTCAATGTGGGATGTTTATGTACAGGCTGGTTCATCATAGCTGGGAACGAGTATCTAGGTAAAAACCGAGAGGAGAAAATGATTGAACACGGATTTCTCCTCAATGACTTCAGTATCTCGACTCAGGTGAATAAACAGAATGTGTCACATGCATAGTAAGACATATAATTCACAGTGCATCTGAGAGTTTACAACGTGCCTTTTCATGCACATTATCTCATCCATGTATATATTATCTCCCTGTGGGCAAAAATAGGGAAAAGGCCATTTTTTTCTCAATACACATCCGGGAAGGTGCACAGTTTGCAGAAGGGGTGAATGAACAACCAAATCCAGCTCACACCCTGCCTCCTGCATGTAGGTATCCTTGACCATTTGGGCAACACCATTTCCTTTGCTTTTCACTCTGCTCCATGAAAAATGCTCATTTAGCATTTTTATCATTGGTGCTTATTTTGAACTTGGTAGTTTTTTTTCCTAAATTATTTTTTTAAATTGGCAGATAATTAAACTGTTGTTCACAGGACAGTTGCATTGTAAGCTCCATGAATGGAGAGATTTTTGTTTTTGTTGTTGCTGTTCATTGTTTTGTTCACAGTATCAAGAATATTGCATGTAATAGGTGCTCAAGGAATCTTTATTGTATGAATACGTGAATTGTTGTTCTTCATAGCTCAGTCATATCTCCTCAACTAGATTCTAATAGCTATGAAGGCAGGGACTGTCTCTTCATTTCTCTGGTCCCCCTGGAGTAACTGGCATGCTGCTAAAGAACTTGAATATTAGTGGTGTCATTTATATGTAAATGACCCACACTTGCACATGGAAATGTGCCTTGGATCAGTAGATGTGGCCACTTTTAGGACCTTCAGAGGCTGAAGGCATCTTTATTTTTGGAAGCTGCACCCAACATTATATTAATCTTTAATATGCATGTACTTTCCACTATATATGTGTGTCTGTGTGTATGTACACACACATAATTTTGCTGTTAAATGTAAGTAACTTTTGTAATTTGTTTTGTTATTTATTACTTCAATTACCATGTTGATTTCACAGTTTCAGTTTTGTAATTTGAAGCCAAAATGTTTTTCTCATCTCAAACATTTTCTTGGCCCTGGACAAGCCCCCAGGCCCCAGGCCTTGTGGATGTACCCAACGGTTTTGCCTGTGAATACTTCCAGAACAAGAGTGGCTGACCTAAGAGGAAAGAGACAATGCATTAAAATCGCCCTCATCATCCCAGCGAAACTCTTCTCCATCCCTCTTTATCTCGTTCCTAGGTCTTCTCTTCTGCCCTGCCCCATCTGCCAGATTCCAGGCCTGCGCGGAGAGAGGATGAGCTCTGAGTTTTATGGTATCCCTAGTTGTCCCCCAAGTGTAAGCGTCTAATTAGGCTTGACACTACCGAGGCGTTTCCCTGACATTTATGTCACTGTCTTTCAATCTTTAGCAGCATTCGGTCTTGTGGGAAGCACAACAAACAATGTCAGAAACAACATAAAATTCCCCATTAGAGGGGGCCCTCAGAAACCTAGCTGCTGTTTATTAGCCACACTCAAAGGGAAGGCCGAAGGGTGGGGCAGGTGTGTGGATTCCGGGCTAGGAGGAAGAAATAAAACGGCTCATTTAAATTCTGAAGAACTGCATAGGAGGCAGAAGACACAATGAGTATCTTAGAGAAGAAAGGCCATCAGTTGAACAAACTAATCACATGGTAATCAAAGGGAGTGAATCGCTGCCTACTGAGAAGTGCTTTAGAAGAAGTTCCAGGCAGGGAGAGTAAAGACCTATCGAATGACAGCTTTCATGAATTATAGATTTTTAAAAATTGCACAAAGGAATGTGTAATAACATGTGAAATAGATTTAGAAACAAAAAGTGCCCAAAGCATCTGAGAAAGGCCAGAGAACAAGAAAGCTTGAGTGAGGAGGGGTGTGACAGCTTTCGCGGGAAGCCCCGCCCCACACTAGCCCCGCCCCTCACAAACCCCGCCCCCCTCCGAGTCTCCTGGAGTGGACCTAGAGACACCCTATGCGTTGTGTTTGCTGTCCAGATTTGGACTCTTGGAGTCTCACTCTACCTAACAAGGAGCTGCAGGACTCGGTCTGGCTTCGGCACTGTGGCCGGTCTGCCAGCCAGGCAGTGATGATGGGCTCCCGCCTTTGCAACCAGCAGACCTTTCCACCGCAGCTTCCTTGAGTCTCTCCTTTCTCTGGTGAGTGCCAGCCAGTTCCATACGCCCTGTTAGCGGATAATAACTAAGGTGGTAACCGAAAATGCCTCAGATGCGACTCTACTCAGGAATTTCTGTCTTTTGAAAAGGTGATTTGAGAAGTTGGGGAGTCATGACAAGTTAGAAGTGTTAGGATGAGGTGCTCTTTCCAGCTGTGTGATTTGGGGACCTTAGCCTTTTGGGGTTATATTTACAACGGAGAGAAGATTCATACCTTCTTCTGAGTTGCGATGAGAGGCTCAAATGAGGTCCTGAATGTAAAGTGCCCAGAACATAGCCCAGCGCAGAGTTAAGTGTTCATTAGTGCCAGTCATTGTGCCTCTCTGGTCTCCCTGAGCATGGTGGTGGACGCAGAGACAGATCTGGGTGGGTTTACTTTTCTTCTGGCCTCCTAGAGGAGCTGGAGTGGAGAAATGTTGTCCCAGGTGCCTTACTAACGCTGCCTCCAAGGAAGCAGAAAGCTCCTCCTCTCACTGCTCACCCAGTTAGGGAGTGACAGTTGACCGAAAGACTTTTTAAAGTTTATGATGCCAAGGGGGCTTTACTGCTGTTTCCCCCATTCTCCCTTTTTTAAACAGCTCTTGTGTGGTAAATCGCTTCAGTCCTGTCAGACTCTTTGCTACCCCATGGACTGTAGCCTGCCAGACTCCTCTGTCCATGGGATTCTCCGGGCAAGGAGTGGATTGCCATTTCCTTCTCCAGGGGATCTTCCCAATCCAAGGATCAAACTGTATTGTTTACGTACCCTGCATTGGCAGGTGGGTTCTTTACCACTAGCATCACCTGGGTTCTTAGGTGATCCTAATGTTCAGCCAGGGCTTAGAACCACTCCTCCAGGGGAGGCAGAGGCAGAGGGAGTGCTTGGGCTAGTTATTTGTATAAAGGAGCCCTGTGTTAGGGTAATTATGCTAGCTGATGTAACACATGACCCCCAGATCTCAGTGGCAGACCACAGTAAAGCTTTATTTTTAGCTCATGTCACAGCCCTGTGTAGATTGGTTATGGGGAGGAGGTCTTACTGATCCGTGCTGTCATTCAGGGACCCAAGCTCCTTCCATGTAAAGGCTTCATCATCTTCAGTGTGCAATAGCATCCCTGGAATTGTCCAGCTGGCAGGCTGAGGAGGATAGAGGATAGGGAACTTGTGCCTCCCGCTAACTGCCTCTGACTGGAAGGACCACATCACTTCTGTCATGCCCCTTTGTAAGAATCTGTCACACATCCCCACGAATGTGCAAGGGCACTGGGACATGTAGTTTTAGCTGTGAGACCAGAAGAGAAAACAGGCTTGATGAGAATCTAGCTGTCCCTTAAATAGACTCTAAAATGGTACAGGATAGCTCAAAAATTGGACCTGAGGTTTTTAACTTTAGATCCTTGAATTTCTGAAGGGTTCATGCACTTCATGAAATTGGATGCAAAATGTTGTATATATGAGCTTTTAAACTTTTATTCTGTTCTCAAAGGCTGGGAGGCTAAAGTCCTGCTCCTGCTTGGGCTAGAGTAGTATTATAGTACCTACTTTATGATTCTGATATTCTCTGAAAAAAATGATATGGCTGGGTCAGGAGTTCTGTCCTCTTGTCTCTTTCCTTTCCTTCTTCCCCTCTAGTGGGGAAAGAAGGATGGATAAGAGGCAGAGGGCTGTGGGCACCGTATCCTGAGGCAGTGCTGCTATTGAGAGGCTGTCAACATGAGCGGGAGGAGGGTTCACGTGGCCATGAGGGATCTGAGAGTCTGCAATGGGCAGGGTAAAGACCCAGCCTTGCCCTTCCAGAATGACCAGTAACAGCGGTCATTCAGACCTTGCCAGTTCTTAGTTTGCAGTGGGGGAGTGAGAATAGAGAGGGAGATCAGAGGAAAGGGACTCCCAGATACCATCTGAGAGAGCCTCTGTAAGGAATGAAAGGTGACTCGATGAGAACACTGACATTTTGCACCATTGTCTCAATGCCGCATCTGCCTGTGATGGGTTCAGCGTGCCGTTGTTTTTTCCCTCGTAATGGGCTCCACCTGAAAGCCCTTCCAGACGTTGAGGGCATGGCTGAGGGATTACAAACGGTTCTGTGGCTTGGAAAGAAAAGTTGGGAAACCACTAGTGTAACCTAACAATGGGGCATTGTGCTCTAGCCTGACACTGCCCACCGGAAGGCCTTTTGTTTCCCACAGTTTCTGGCACTGGACTTCAGGAGGCCAGCGACACTGCTTCTCTCTTAAGGTCAGAACTACTTGCAGCTGGCATTTTGTTTTCTCCCATCTCCTTAATTCCAGGGATCGCCCCTCCTCTGAGGCCATGGCTGAACAGGAGTGGCCTGCTCTCTCTCCTCTGTTTGTATGGCAGGGCAGGAGACAATGCTCAGGCCAGCCGGGAGCGCCGGCTGTCTGGAGGAGTGCAACGCCAGCTGTCAGCCTGGGAGAGGTCAGACAGAGGCCGCTCTGGTCCCAGGTGGGCAGGGGTCACCCAGGTGACCAGACTGCACCGGAGGTCCAAAGAGTGTGCAGGAGCATGAATTGTTGGCCTCCTCTGCGGGAGAGGAGCTACAAGCACTGATGGGAACGAACTGCAGACTCTGGCCAGGGGGCAGACGTTCCAGGTGCTGCAGCCATCCCTTCAGGAAGTTTGGGCCCTCAACTGAGCTTCTACGTCTGCAACCTGAACACAGGGGCTATACTGGCAGGGCTGCCTGTTCCCGTTAATAGTTTTATCATCTGCTGGCGTGTGTTAGGTGTGTGTGTGTGTGTTAGGTGTGTGTGTGTGTGTGTTAGGTGTGTGTGTGTGTGTTAGGTGTGTGTGTGTGTGTGTTGTGGGGGGTGCATAAAGCCCTCTTTCTGACTTTGGAGGCAGTAAAGCGTAATGATTAAGGATGAACATTCTGGAGCCAGACAACCTGTGTTCAAATTCTTCTCAACCTGGTAGCTCGGTGACTTTGGGCAAGGGACTCATTTTGTTCATCTATAAGTAGGCCTAGGGAATTCTCTGGTGGTCCAGTGGTTAGCACTCTGCACTTCCAATGCAGGGGGTCTGTCAGGTTTGATCCCTGGTCAGGGAGCTAAAATCCTGCAGGCCTTGCAGTGTGGCCAAAAAAAAAAAAAAAAAAAGAGGCCTAATGAACATACATACTTATTTCATAGTGTTGGTGTCAGTGTGAATGAGTTGCTGGTTATAACACACTTAGAACAGTGCCTTGTAAACAGTAAGCAGTCAGTTAATGTCAGTTTTTATTAACAGCAAAAAGTACTCAGTCTATGAGCAGACTTCTAGAGGAAAGGCAACTTCCCACTTGTGACAATGCAAGGGCTCTGTGAATGGTGTTTATGTCCATCCATCATCATCCTTGAGAAGCCTTCTCTGATCACTCAAACCCTCAGGAGTTGTCCTTTGTTTTAACTGCCCTGTTATTTGTTTTCTGGTACCTTCTTATCTATATGATTTCTTTAGATTGGGGTCCTTGCCTTATTTATGTATACAATTCTCCCAACTACTGATAGAGTGAATTCATATTAAATATTCTTTTTGGTAGGATTATACACTTAAAAATGAACTTGTTCTCTTTGTATAAATATACTTCATGGAAGGAAAAATCTCTAATCTAGAATAAGGTCCTGATAGTTTTGTGTACTTTGTGAACTTCAGTTTCATAAAAACACAACACTCTACCAGATAAAAAATATATTGTAAAACTATGGCAATAAAACAGTATGGTACTAATTCAGGAAAAAGATAAAGCAATGGAACAAAATAGAAAGTTCAGCTATACATCCAGAAATGTATGAGCTATTAAATTATGAAGATGACATTGCAAAGTAATAGGTAATTGATAAACTGTTATTCAGTAAATAATGTTGAGACAGCTGGCAAGTCATTTGGAAAAATAAATAAACCTGAATTCCTAATTGTAAAAAGAAAAAGTAAACTGTAAAAGTATAATCACAAAAAAGGAAACATTTAATGATATTCAAGTAGGACAGACATTTCTCAGTAAGACATGAAGCCATGGGAGCTATTAAAAAAACCCAACTAGTTTGATAATATAAAGTCTGAAACTTCCACATAGCAGAATATTATAAAAATAGAAAATAAAACATGGCTAATTGATTCTACATAGCCAAAATACCATAACAAAAAACTAATTGGAGAAAATCTTTCTGTATTTCCTTAATATGCAAAGTGAAAATGAAAGTTGTTCAGTTGTGTCCAATTCTTTGCAACCCCATGGACTATACAGTCCATGGAATTCTCCAGGCCAGAATACTGGAGTTGGTGCCATTCCCTTCTTCAGGGGATCTTCTCACCCCAGGGATTGAACTCAAGTCTCCTGAAATGCAGGTGGACTCTTTACCAGCTGAGCCATAAGGAAAGCCCCAAAATACTGGAGTGGGTAGCCTATTCCTTCTCCAGCGGATCTTCCTGACCCAGGAATCGAACTGGGGTCCCCTGCATTGAAGATTCTTTACCAGCTGAGCTATCAGGGAAGCCATAATATGGAAGATCTCTTCCAAATCAATAAAATCAATAGTTCAGTTGCTCAGTCGTGTCCGACTCTTTGCGACCCCATGGACTGTAGCATGCCAGGCCTCCCTGTTCATTACCAACTCCTGGAATTTACTCAAACACATGTCCATTGAGTCGGTGATGCCATCCAGGCATCTCATCCTCTGTCTGTCCCCTTTTCCTCCTGCCTTCAATCTTTCCCAGCATCAGGATCTTTTCAGATGAGTCAGTTCTTTGCATCAGATGGCCAAAGTATTGGAGTTTCAGCTTCAACATCAGCCCTTCCAATGAACCTTCAGGACTGATTTCCTTTAGGATGGACTGGTTGGATCTCCTTTCAGTCCAAGGGACTCTCAAGAATCTTCTCCAACACCACAGTTCAAAAGCATCAATTCTTCGGTGCTCAGCTTTCTTCATAGTCCAACTCTCACATCCATACATGACCACTGGAAAAACCATAGCCTTGACTAGATGGACCTTTGTTGACAAAATCATGTCTCTGCTTTTGAATATGCTGTCTAGGTTGGTCATAACTTTCCTTCCAAGGAGTAAGCGTCTTTTAATTTCATGGCTGCAGTCACAATCTGCAGTGATTTTGGAGCCCCCCAAAATAAAGTCTGTCACTGTTTCTATTGTTTCTCCATCTATTTGCCATAAAGTGATGGGACCAGATGCCATGATCTCCTCTTTCACTTTCATCAAGAGGCCCTTTGGTTCTTCTTCACTTTCTGCCATAAGGGTGATGTCATCTGCGTATCTGAGGTTATATTTCTCCCGGTAATCTTGATTCCAGCTTGTGCTTCATCCAGCCCAGCGTTTCTCATGATGTACTCTGCATAGAAGTTAAATAAGCAGGGTGACAATATACAGCCTTGACATACTCCTTTCCCGATTTGGAACCAGTCTGTTGTTCCATGTCCGGTTCTAACTGTTGCTTCCTGACCTGCATACAAATTTCTCAGGAGGCAGGTCAGGTGGTGTGGTATTCCCATTTCTTTAAGAATTTTCCACACTTTGTGGTGATTCACACAGTCAATGGCTTTAGCATAGTCAATAAGGCAGAAATAGATAAAATCAATAGGGTGATATGCAAAACTCATGAATAGATATTTCAAAGAAAAAGGCATATTAAAGGCCAATAAATACACAAAAGATTAGCTTATAATTAAAAAAAAGTCTCATAGGTAGTTTCAAGTATTATATTTTCAAGAGTCTCATAATGCCTAATATTTCCAGGTGTTAGATAATATACTCTCAAACAGTATTGGTGAACATGTATTGGCACTATGTTTTAAAAAGGCAGTTTGGTAATATCTATCAAAATTCAAAATGTTTATTCCTGTTGACACAGACATTCCATTTCTAGTATTTTATCATATATACACTTGTGTATATGTGTACACATTTATGTCTCTATGCATATAGAAATGAACATTTAATGTGAAGTGTTGCTTATAATAGCAAAAATTGGAAATAACCCAAATTATCATTGTAGGGGGATGGTTAAATAAATCATGGTGCTTTGATAGAAACATTCTGTACAGCTGCTGAAAAGAATCAAATAAGTCTCTGTATTTTCATAGAAACATGTCCAAAATATGTTACGAGAAAGAAAAAAACTAATAAAATAGTATATAGCATTACCTCATTTGTAAAAATGTTTGCATGTAATATATTCTTGTGTGTGTATAATAGTTTTAGAAGTATATACATACAAGGAAGAGTTAACAGTGCTTACCTGTGAGAATAGGACTGGAGGAGTGCTGGTGAGGGAGGAGGGGTGCTTTAACTTTATGCCCATCTACACTCTTTTCGTTTTGTTTATAATGAATTGATATTATCTTTAAAATATAAATATTCTAAAATTAAAAAAACTTTATTGAGATCAACACAATAGCAATATCAATAGTGATGGATTTCAGAAAATATTTTAATAGTCACCACATCTATTTGCACCCCTATAAGGTGGTTCAGATGGTAAAGAATCTGCTGCAATACAGGAGACACAGGTTCATATCCTGGATCAGGAAGATCCCCTGGAGGAGGGCATGGCAGCCCACTCCAGTATTCTTGCCTGGAGAACCCCATGGACAGAGGAGTCTGGTGGGCTACAGTCCATGGGGTTGCAAAGAGTCAGACACCACTGAGCGACCAAGCACATTTTTTTTATGTCTAGTTGCAGCGGTTCTTGATTCTATAAATCCAGAGGGCACTATTCACAGAAGTAATCTGCACAGCCATGCATATATGCTGTGCATATGTGCTTTAAAATTTTCTTTGAGATTCACCACTTCTTTTTATTTGATCAACAGGTGTAAAGTCTTTGATCTCTGTAGTACTCTCTGTTGTTGGTTGTTGTTGTTTAGTGGCTAAGTCAACCCAGGGATTGAACTCACATCTGCTGCATTGGCAGGCAGATTCATTACCACTGAGCCACCAGGAAAGCCCAATACTTTCTGTCAGGGCAGGCCTCATCAAAATAAAAAACAAACTTTAGGGTCAATCTTAAAAACCAAATAGCAAATGAACATGGCACAGCTTCTAAACCAAGCCCACAGGATCTGTGGGTACAAGATGAAGTTTGAAATACAGTAGATACCGATTGCAATAGGTGAGAGTGGAGATGGTGAAGTGGAATAGGTGAAGAGAGGATGAAAAGATTAAATGAGGGGGTGTGGGAGGACTGATGATAATGTGTAGCCTGAACTGGGGTCTAAGAGTAACTCAACTCTGGACACCTGTCATGTCCTCATTACCTACCCTAGACTCCAGCTCTACCTAGCATGCTTTGAAGGAGGATATTAGCATGGTAGCTCAGCTGGTAAAGAATCTGCCTGCAATGCAGGACACCCTGGTTCAATTTCTGGGTCAGGAAGATCCCCTGGAGAAGGGATAGGCTACCCACTCCAGTTTTCTTGGGCTTCCCTGGTGGCTCAGATGGTAAAGAATCTGCTTACAATGTGGGAGAACTGGCTTCAATCCCTGGGTCAGGAAGATCCCCGGGAGAAGGGCATGGCAACCCTCTCCATTATTCTTGCCTGGAGAATCCCCATGGACAGAGGAGCCTGGCGGGCTACAGTCCATGGGGTCACAAAAAGTCAGACATGACTGATCCACTAAGTACAACACAGCACAGAATTGGCATGGAAGGCCCCTCACACATCCCCACCACCCTTCCTTTTCTTCTGCATGCCCTTGCTAAGGGCTGCCCAACAGCCTGGTAGAGAACAATATAATCAGGCTTCCTATTTGTGTCATCTGTCTCTTTTTATTTCCATTTCAGGTGACTTCCCATCTGCCTGGCCTTTCCCTGGCCCGGTGCTGGTGACATGTTTTCAGATCTGAAGAGGTGGTGCAGAGCTCTCTCTCTGCATTCCCTATGCTCTCCCACGCCATCTCTGGTCTGCTACTCAGGAGACCACCTTGGGCACACTTGATCTTCAGGGCTCATCTCTGAGTCCAAAGACAACTTTTCCCTTCTGGAAGGTCTGCTTTCTTGTTAAAATGTTCTTGTTATCAAGCTTACCTCACATTAATTGTGGTCAGCATCTTCACTTCATTAACAGAGATGCATGTGAATGTTTAAAAGCATAAATGACCAAAATGAACTTTCAGCAATTTTGGTAACATTCAGTTCAGTTCAGTCGCTCAGTTGTGTCCAACGCTTTGTGACCCCATGGACTGCAGCACGCCAGGCTTCCCTGTCCATCACCAACTCCTGGAGCTTGCTCAAACATGGCCGCTCTTATCTCAACTAGGCTTTAGCATCCTTAGAAATAACTTGCCTATGGTAGTGAAACTTGTAACTGGTTAGTGCCTCTTAATTGCACCTGTTATTCAGATACAGAATGACTCTTGCCACTGGGCAAGGAAATCAGGAAATTGACTGCCTCTGGCCCTGCCAGGGCAATGAGTATATTCTCAAAGTTCATCAGCTAAGAAGCTGTGGTGTGTTTGCTCACTGTGATTTTTCTTTCTGAATCTTCAAAGATGAGGAAAGGAGTCAGGAACTTGAATAAGCAAATCCTGGGGTTTTGAGTCAGATCTATAATGGGGAAACATTAAAATATTTTCATCTGGATTAATGCCCTGCTGGTAATAGCTCTCTGTAACCATCCAGTGATAAAGTCCAAATGGAATAATAGTATTAAAAAAAAAATCCCAATCAAGCCTCCAAAGATTCTATCCTCAGCAGAAACTTGGCAGTGTCATTCTGGGGTGGTTTTGTGTCGCCCTTTGAGAAGCAGTATGGCCTGGAAAAGTGCACCTCTACAGCTTTCCTGTCCAAACTTGGATTCCAGGATGAAGATAGTCTGTGCTATTTTTCCACCTCTTGGTTTTGTACACATGATTTACATTTTCATCTTGTATTTTCCCTTTCTGAAACTTTAACTGATGTATCAGTATGGCAATAGATGAGACTTCTGAAAAGGATTCTTTTGAGTGGAAGTGATGGTAGAGGGAAAAAAAATTGAAAAGATGTGGAAGCTGGCACAAATAGGCATCGTGGGGTTAAGGGTTACCATTTGGCAGAGCCTGTCTGCAGGAACCACTGGTAGAGAGGCTTCTCTGGCTCTAGAAGTTTCCACAGGATGTCTTCCTTTGTCTACTATTGTGAGAGAATCTGGGGGTGGGGACTGAGACCAGGAGCATTCACCTTGATCTTTCAATGTCTTCTTGCTTTTATCAGAGATTTACTAGATCCGTCCTGCTATAATGGAGGTCTTGCAAGTTTCTGTGGTTTGAAACAACCTTCCTTTTTATTAGTGGTGGCATCTGGGATGCATAAGAAATGATGTTACCCAGACTGAGATTCATGTTAGTAGTGAGGGGAGAAAGGGACCTGGTGCTAGAATCAGTATAGAGTTTGGAGCCAGTTATTTTGGCTAATTATCTTTCATTATGCTAGTGAACGAACTTTCCAGGTGGCTCTAGTGGTAAAGAACCTGTCTGCCAGTGTAGGAGATATGAGAAATGTGGGTTTGATTCCTGGGTTGGGAAGATCCCCTGGAGGAGAGCATGGCAACCCCTTCCAGTATTCTTGCCTGGAGAATCCCATGGACAGAGGAGCCTGGCAGGCTACAGTCTCTAGGATCCCAAAGAATTGGATACAACTGAAGCGACTTAACACACACGCATGCTAATAGACAAAGCGTTTGGCTCTCTCTGATTGAGATGAAGACAGTAATTTCTGGTAGGTTCTGATACTACTGCTAGGAAGAGAAGGTGTGGTAATGATGGTGTAGGAGAAACTGGGGACTAGAAATAAGAATGAACTCCCATTTGAATGTGCCTAGACACTTTTCAGAGGAAATGAATGTTTTAAAGCTGGCAATTGTAGCTCAAACTGTTATGCAATGTCTTGGTATCATAGTCTTGAATATATATCTTTCCTATACAAATGTTTTCTCAAATAAAAGATAGTAGTAGGAGAGTGGATGAAATCGGTATTTATTTTTCCTACTGGTAAAAAATTAAAACATGCTGATAAAAAATTTAAAAAACAAACAAACTAGGCTTGCAGGTAAGGACGAATTTTCCAAGGCTCTCCTAAGAAAACCTTTTTTAAAGGGAGGTAGGATTAGGATAGAGGGTCCTAGCATCCAGACACAAGAAGAACAGTAAATCCAAGAGCAGTTTCCTCTTAACTGTGCCCCGTGTCTTTGGCCTTGAAGGGCAGAGACTCAGAATTGGTCCAGTGTGAGATGCTTCATCAGTCATAAAGATTTAATTACAATCCTTATTTGACTAGGATTGTAACAGGAGGCCCGGTTAGTATTTTCTGGGATTTTCTCTCATCACCCCTCACTCTCTCCCCTTCCTGCCCACCTTCCTTGACAACCCCCCCCTTCCCCCCATTAAAAGGATGACCAGTTTTGAATTACGGTAATAGCTGCACTCTTGGTTTAGGACTAACCTCCCTGAAATTTTCAGGACCACTAATTTGTGGTTACTCCAGTGCTAGAATGAACTTGGTGCTCTGGCCTTTAGACTGGCAGTGCAGTAAAAGTTTAAAGTGAAGACTGCCTCAGAGCCAACAGAAGAGAAGAGCTGGAAACCTAAAGGTTATCCTGAAATGCACTTTACTGTTATCTATGAGAACAAATGAGTTAAAAAAATTTCAAATACCAGAATACCCTACAGGGAGGAGATATAACTATTAAAGGGCTGTTATAGCTGCAATAAATGTAGGAACAATAAAAATAAATTGATGAAGTAAATGTCAGCGCTGTTCCCCTGAGCTGCCCCCACACCTTTGTCCAAAAGTAGAACATCTCCAATTACAGAGGGTGGAAACAGCCTTCAATGACAATATGACAAGGACGGAACACAGAACGCTGGCACAGAGAACACAATTATGCACAGCCTTGAAAAATTGTATCATAGCACAATGCATGGGAGAAATCAATTAATGATGCAGGCTTCCACTGCTGTCTAATAATCCTAGAAAAGCAAGGAGGGGGAGAAAAACCCGAACACCCAGTGCATCAAAAAGGTGACCTGTAAGTGGAAGTCTACATAATACCAGAGGTCAGTCTTCAGAGTTTATAGCATCTGAAATATTTTTTTCTTCTCATTTTTTTCCTCTGAGGGGGAAAAAAAAAAATCTAACAGTCTTAAGGAGGCATTTAAGTAAAAGTCACTTCTTCTCTGGTTAAATAGGCTTGCGAAAGAGAGTTCTTTGGTGAAAGGGCAGAGATGAGCAAAGCGTGTGGCTGTCGTTGCGAGTCCACCAGCTGAAAGGGAAAAGGCAAAAGTTAGGCATAAACATAGTGGAAGGTAGAAGGTGATTTATCTTGTGCAATTTACAACAGGTGCTAAACATTACGAAAACCAGAGCTATTAAGCAATCAAATTAAGCTATAATTATAACCGAAGAAAACTGTACAGGAATTCTAATTAATTCAAATCTGAACATGTCCAAGAGGAATGCTCCAGCAACCCCACTTCTGAATAAAACAAAACAAAAATAACCCTTGGATAATGCCTTCAGATTGCACAGGAAATTAAGAAATACTTCTCAGCCGGAGTATTCCAGGCATTCCTTATTAAATGGTGAGAGAAATTACCTGCAGTGTCTGAGCACTTGGCTTTTTAGGTATGGACCATATAAAACATGTAGTTGGGGGGCCCTTCACTTGGCAGTATTCGTCGACGGAGTGGACCAAGGGATTCCACCTTCCATGTAAGTACTTCAGTTAGTCTGAAGGGGTGGCTCCTTCTTCTTTCCTTTGAAGGTTTCTCCTAGGGCATGTGAGGCTTTTAAAGAGCTCTTCACACTCCCCTCATATATTAAAAAAATTTTTTTTTGTGTGTGTCTTTTGGACCAGTTCCATTTTCTTCTTAGCCACTCCCCTTCCAGTTCTTAATCCCAGTCTTTCCATCTGACTTGAGCTTTCTGCTGTTCTTCCATCTCAGGGAACCCTGGAATGTCGGAAGACCAGGGCAGGAATTTCTGTTGGGTATACCCAAATCACGCAAGTGGTGTCCCATTACCACAGTGGCATCCCACTCCAGTTCTCTTGCGTGGAAAATCCCATGGACGGAGGAGCCTCGTAGGCTGCAGTCAGTGGGGTCGCGAAGAGTCAGACACGACTGAGCGACTTCACTTTCACTTTTCACTTTCATGCACTGGAGAAGGAAATGGCAACCCACTCCAGTGTTCTTGCCTGGAGAATCCCAGGGATGGGGAAGCCTGGTGGGCTGCCGTCTGTGGGATCGCACAGAGTCGGACACGAATGAAGTGACTTAGCAATAGCAATAGCAATGGGAAGAAGTGGATGTTTCGCTATTAGAGTAAGATTTCCAACCCCAAAACTGAACCATTTGATTAGGGTACCTGTTTTCCCTAAATCACGATTCTTTCATTTTAACAACTTAAGAACAGGAACAGCAAAAACAACAGCATTGACAGCTAACATTTATCAGAAGCTTATTACGTATCAGATATTTTACTGAATTCTTTACCTGATTTTCTCAATTAATTCTTTCAACCGCTCATTGAAAGAGGGACTCTTATAGTACCCATTTTATGGAAGAAGAATCAAGGCCCACTGTTGATTGTTAAATCAGTTGTTAAACAAAGACCCCTTTTCTGTTATTCACATAAAGTAAGAGAGTTCCAGAAAAACATCTATTTCTGCTTTATTGACTATGCCAAAGCCTTTGACTGTGTGGATCACAATAAACTGTGGAAAATTCTGAAAGAGATGGGCATACCAGACCACCTGACCTGCCTCTTGAGAAACCTATATGCAGGTCAGGAAGCAGCAGTTAGAACTGGACATGAAACAACAGACTGGTTCCAAATAGGAAAAGGAGTATGTCAAGGCTGTATATTGTCACCCTGCTTATTTAACTTCTATGCAGAGTACATCATGAGAAACGCTGGACTGGAAGAAACACAAGCTGGGATCAAGATTGCCAGGAGAAATATCAATCACCTCAGATATGCAGATGACACCACCCTTATGGCAGAAAGTGAAGAGGAACTAAAAAGCCTCTTGATGAAAGTGAAAGAGGAGAGCGAAAAAGTTGGCTTAAAGCTCAACATTCAGAAAACGAAGATCATGGCATCTGGTCCTATCACTTCATGGGAAATAGATGGGGAAACAGTGGAAACAGTGTTAGATTTCATTTTTGGGGGCTCCAAAATCAGTGCAGATAGTGACTGCAGCCATGAAATTAAAAGACGCTTACTCCTTGGAAGGAAAGTTTTGACCAACCTAGATAGCATATTCAAAAGCAGAGACATTACTTTGTCAACAAAGGTCCGTCTAGTCAAGGCTATGGTTTTTCCATTGGTCATGTATGGATGTGAGAGTTGGACTGTGAAGAAAGCTGAGTGCTGAAGAATTGATGCTTTTGAACTGTGGTGTTGGAGAAGATTCTTGAGAGTCCTTTGGACTGCAAGATCCAACCAGTCCATTCTAAAGGAGATCAGTCCTGAGTGTTCTTTGGAAGGAATGATGCTGAAGCTGAAACTCCAGTACTTTGGCCACCTCATGCGAAGAGTTGACTCATTGGAAAAGACTCTGATGCTGGGAGGGACTGGGAGCAGAAGGAGAAGGGCACGACAGAGGATGAGATGGCTGGATGGCATCACCGACTCGATGGATGTGAGTTTGAGTGAACTCCGGGAGTTGGTGATGGACAGGGAGGCCTGGCATGCTGCGATTCATGTTGTCGCAGAATCGGACACTACTGAGTGACTGAACTGAACTGAACTTGCATTTCTAAATAATTTAATGTAAATTCTCTTTGCTTTTATTCTCTCTGGTTAAACTGGCGGGGAGTGTGGTTGGAAGGAGAGTGATTTTCTCAGGATGGGTTTGACTTCTGGACTGGCAGCAACATGGCCCCTGTTGTGAGCAGCTTTGCCCACTATTTGGAATATTTACCTCTGGACACACCCTTGGCTTTTGCTCTGTTTGCTTCCGCTCACATTACACAGTAGTTCTTGTGGGCAGAGATGTGTGAAAAAGCACTGATTTTGTGCATATTTGAATTCATAGGTCTTTGTTAACCATCACTGGAGTTTTTGTTCTAATAGGAATCTCATGCT
Organism: Oryx dammah; assembly: GCF_014754425.2. NCBI lineage: Eukaryota > Metazoa > Chordata > Mammalia > Artiodactyla > Bovidae > Oryx > Oryx dammah. The sequence goes on along the minus strand of NW_024070209.1, from coordinate 42,301,284 downwards.
GACTTTTGATTATGTTGATAATGGGCATGTAATGCTACTTTCCTTCTGTGGTGTGGGTCCCTAGAGCCTTCCTCCAAGGATACATGGCCTTGATTCAGAGGAAAGTGGAGAGTCAATAGCCTCCTAGTTTGGCAAGAATAGTCCACAAGTGTTTGCTGGAATCAATTCTAATTATAGCACTCTGGAGAAATTCTAATTCTCCTGGATAGGTGAGGAAACCAAGAATTAGAGAGTTAGAAGTTGGACCAAGGTCGCATTGCCAGTTGCGTGGTAGATCCGAGAAATGAGCTAGCGTGTAAATGCTCTTCCATGTGTCCACCTGTGCGTGGGCATGGCGCCACCCCACCGTGCTCCTTCTTTGCCCTGTAGCACCCTACAGGAGACACAGAACTCCATGCGGCAACCCTTTCTTTTCCTCTTGATTTCTAGGACATCTGTTCAACTTGGGAGCGAGGGGAGTACAGAAACTGCCTGAAGACTCACTGTAGGTAGGGCTATGCCAACAAAAATGGCTTTTGTGCAGGGTATCCAAGAGTGAGGCCCTCCAGCCTGGAGCCTCCTAAAGGGTAAGTTTAAGGATTCACCAGTCCAGCAGAGGACTTGACACAGTACCTCCTCAGTAGAAAGAAGCTGACATTATTATCATAGCTGAGAGATGTGAAGATGTTGTCATGGGAATATGCACTAGCTGGCCAAAAGCTACACTACACACACATTAAAAAAGTACGTCTTATGTCACCTTCCTTAAGTACTTAGTATGTACCAAGGCCATTGCATACTTGCAATTAGACTCTCATGACAACCCACTAAGGTTGGTACAACTGCTGTCCCCAACCCAAGTCTGAAGAAATTGGATCTTAGAGAAAGTCAGACTTTTATAAGATCTCACAGCTAGTAAAGGGCAGAATGGGGAATCTATTCCTGGCAAGTGGAGACAGGAGTGCAGCTCCTAAGCAACTAGCTGTGCCCATCACAGACTCATAGTGCAAGAGGGGGTTCCAAAGGCAAAATGTGAAGAACTTAGTGAGGAGGGGCTGTGGACCTGGGGTGGGGGTGGTTAGGAAGATACTCTTTTTAGCTGAATCTCACAGATAAGTGGGGTTTGGGAAGGCAGTGGATGATGGAGAATGAGAGAGATATATAGTCCTCACCAAAGGTGTGAGCAGAGGGCAGCTCAGCCAGGGAGCCTGGAGCAGAAGCGCTCACAGGGAGAGAGCCCCTGGTTTCCTTTCACCTCTCTTCTCTCTCAGGGTTCTGCTGGGACCACTTTACAGATGGCCTCAGGTTTAGGCAGACCCCTATCACCCTGAATGTAACCTTGCCCCTGACATACTCTCCTGAGCTTGCTTCTCCTGTGGGGGCAGCAAGTACCCTTGGGACCACCCACCCAGGGAACGACTGGCTGTGGGCTTCATGGTCTGAGGTATAATCCATGCTTCGTGTGTTTTGAGAGCTGTGTGCTAAGGCCTGCAGTGGCCAAGCTCTGCTTGTTGGCCTGGCCTCCTGGGGATTTTCCCAGCCTCTCTCAGCCCCCTACAATCCTGTCCTCCCCTGTGAGGAGCTTCTGGAGTTGAGGAGGCCCTGGAAGTCCTTGTCTTCACTCTGCTTCTGGGTTTTGAAATCCTCCCCAGTTTTTGAGTAATGAGCACTCCTCCCGCCTGTGGCTGAGGCTAATTTTGACCTCATGCAGTGAGATCTGCTTTTAAACTGCCCTGGAGGAGTATAGCTGGAGCCCTGGATGGGCAAACCAGAATGGCAGCCACCCAGGTGCCCTGAGTCCTGCTTGCTCTGTAAAGTTGGACCAGGAGTCCTGTCCAGGATCTGTGTGTGGTGGTGATGAGCTCTGGCTATGGGATCTGACTGGAGTTAAATCCTACATCTCCTATCACCAATAGCATGGCCCTGGACAATTCCCTTAACACCACTCTCTGCAGCATCCTCATTGCACCTCTCTCAGAGCAATGGAAAATTACATGGAAAATACTTAGAAGGGCATGAGGCATATAATAGTTGCTCAGTGAAAGTTAGTTGTATTTTTGTACTGAGTTCCTAGAAGCTCATCCTACCTGCCCACTTTGCTGATGAGAAGTCTGAGGCCCACACAGGTTGTTTACCTGCCTAAGATCAACTACCTGGTATAAGAGCTAGGGTGTTGCTCCAACACACTGGCCTCCTAAGCCAGGGCTTTTCCCACTTAGCATTATGTCCTGGGTTTTGGTCCGTTTCTTGAAGGAGAACACAAGATCCTACTCGTTTTGTTACAAATAGATTCCTGGACCCCAACCTAGACCCATTAAAACATAATTTCTAGAGTGGTGCATGAAAATCTATAATTTAGCCAAGACCATGCTCTTCTCATCTACACTTTCCACTTGATTCTTTGGTACTCTGAAACTTCAGAACTGCTGGCTTTGCTTTGTGTAAATTGGTAAAAATCAGAAGGATCAACCCCCACAAAGTCTCCACATTCTTCAGTCAGCCTGTTTATGTCCTGCCTGCTGTGTGCCCTTCACGCATGTCCTCAGGGACCTTGCAGATCTGTGGCTCAGTGTTTGGGAGGAAAGCGGAAGGTGAGAGGGGGTTCATATGTTCAAGGGGAGGCAGAGATGACTGGTGACACTGATGTTCAGAGAGGGCAAAGGACGATGAGTAGGCAGTCAGGAGGGGCTCAAGTGGGGAGCTTGGAGAAGCAGAGGAGAGAACCAGGGGCAGCTCCACCCAGGCTACCCTCGGGGAGTAGAGCTGCAGGGAGCAGGCATCACTGGGAGCAGCTTCGAGGTGTGGGGTCAGCATGGCCCGACTTCCCAGCTACCAAGGCATCCACCCCCTTCTTTTGATACCATCAGGCTACTCTTTTATGATCGACAAACAGCCTCTCTCCAGAAGCTACTGTCGACTTGAAGTTTATCTTTTTGTATGACTGTGGGGGAGCTGTTTGCCCCTTGATAACTTTGTTCCTACAACCCCCTCAGGGACAGTAGAGGCCAGTGTGGACACAGTGTGGCCCCAGGAGGCATGGGAGCAGCAGGCGGGAGGGGCACGGGGGAGATGATCTGGCCGGGAGGAGTGCCACCCCTGTGGTGCTGGGCAGAGCACCAGCTCCCTGCACCCCATCTGCTCCCTGGTTACCCCCTGTCTGCCCCGGGTTATACCAAATTTGGGGGTGGCAGTGAAAATACCTCCCTGAGCCCTTTAAAGTCAGAGGTCAGGGTGTGTGTGAAGACCAAGCGGCTGCTGCCATCTCAGCTGTCTCCCATTGAGCAGAGGCTCCAGCCACACTCTGGATGGATGAGATGGGCACATGTGATAACTGCTGATATTTCCAAGTGCTGACCATTGACCATTGACCATTCACTGTGATAAGCCCTTTATGTGGAGTAGCACATCAGGATGGGTACCAATATCACCATTTTCCAGGTGAGAAAAACCGAGATCCAGAAAAAATAAGTTAGTCACTCAAGGCTGTACTGTTGCTGCTGCTGCTAAGTCACTTCAGTTGTGTCCGACTCTGTGTGACGCCATAGATGGCAGCCCACCAGGCTCCCCCGTCTCTGGGATTCTCCAGGGAAGAACACTGGAGTGGGTTGCCATTTCCTTCTCCAATGCATGAAAGTGAAAAGTGAAAGTGAAGTTGCTCAGTCGTGTCCAACTCTTAGCGACCCCATGGACTGCAGCCCACCAGTCTCCTCCGTTCATGGGATTTTCCAGGCAGGAGTACTGGAGTCGGGTGCCATTGCCTTCTCCACAAGGCTGCACTGGTGAGTAGTAAATTGAAACTGGAACTGAGGCAGCCTGGCTCCGGAGGTCACACTCAAACCCAGGCCACAGAACACCTGCCTTATTCACTCAGGAGGAAGAGGGACTCTGCATGTATGTTACTAGAGAGGGGCTCTCAGGAGGAAGAGGGGTTAGAGAGACAGCTGATGTGCTTGGCTCTGTTGTGTTTGGATGCTGGCTGAAGTCAGAATTGTTTGTGCTGGGCAGGCTGGCAGTTCCTGGAAGGCAAGGTTGGGGCAGGTTGAGTTGCTCTGCCAAGGCCCCAGCACCTCTGACTTGTGTGTGATGCTGCTGGTCAAGATGAGTCAAACGGTCAAGTGTAGTTGCTGTTGCCCTGCTCAGCACTGATGGAGAAGCACCTTTTTCATTACCAGCAAGATCTCCCCTTCCCATCGCATTTTTGTCTACTAGGTTTAGCATTCATCAGCGGACATTGCCTGCTCTAGTTACTACAGTGTATTTGCTTAATGGTGATTTTCTATTTCTTTAGTTTCTTCCACATTTATTAATTGAAATTCTGCTGTAAGAAATAGATGTCCCTTCTGCTTGTGAAAAGTAAAAGTGTTAGTCACTCGGTCATGTCTGACTCTTTGCAACTTGATGAACTGTAGCCTGCCAGACTCCTCTGTCCATGGAATTCTCCAGGCAAGAATATTGGAATCATTGCTATTCCCTTCTCCAGGGGATCTTCCCAACCCAGGGCTTGAACCGGGGTCTCCTGTGTTGCAAGCAGATTCTTTACTGTCTAAGCCACCAGCGAAGCCCCTTGTGTCATCATTTTTGTTGTTCAGTTGCTCAGTCACATCCGACTCTTTGCAACCCCGTAGACTGCAGCATGCCAGGCTTCCCTGTTCATCACCAACTCCCGGATCTTGCTCAAACGCATGTCATGGAGTTTGGGTGTGATGCCATCCAACCATCTCATCCTCTGTCATCCCCTTCTCCTCCTGCCTTCAGTCTTTCCCGGCAGCAGGGTCTTTTCCAATGAGGCAGTTCTTTGCATCAGGTGGCCAAAGTATTGGAGCTTCAGCATCAGCATCAGTCTTTCCAATGAATATTCAGGGTTGATTTCCTTTAAGATTGACTAGTTTGATCTCCTTACAATCCAAGGGACTCTCAAGAGTCTTCTCTAGCTCCACAGTTTGAAAGCATCAATTCTTCAGAACTCAGCCTTCTTTATGGTCCAGTTCTCATATCCATACATGACTACTGGAAAAACCATAGCTTTGACAATATGGATCTTTGTCAGCATATTAGCATGGACCTGTATCAGCATAGACCATGGCTATTTATTATATTGAACCCGTAAGTCACTTTTAAATTCCATTGCCATATTTGGAAGTTGAGCCTTGCTCCAGTTCTTGCCTGGATCACGATATTAGCCTTCTAACTGGTCTCTTTGCCTCCAACTTCCTTTGAAGCCAAACTTCACATGTCCACCCGAGGTCATGTAATGTCAGTCTGACTATGTCACAACTCTTCAGCTGCTTTCTTTTGCCCATAAATTCCTCTGAATGGTGATATGACAACTAAAATCCACGAGTATTTACTAAATGATTTGCATGCATGTTCTCACTGAATCCTCATGATACTTGGACAGATTGAGTGATATGAGCCTCAACAGCATTCCTCTAGTGCAGATGAAGAAACTGAGGCACAGAAGGATTAACCAACCTTCCCAGGGCTGCTGAGCTGTTATGTGTTGAGCTCATACTCTCAGCCACTGGACTTACCACCTGCTAAATAGACCCTTAATGATCTGACCTTGGCTACTTCTATAGTTGCGTTTTCACCAGCCCTGGCATTCACTGCACTTTCCGTAAATAATACTTGTTATGGAGGTAGGCATTCTCATTCAGTGTTGCTAAGGATCCAGTTGACATTTTGGCTGCAGTGATGGTAGGGACATTGGTAGCAGCAGAAGGAACAGTTTTCTAAGAAGTATAAACAGTGGCCAATGGTCCTATGACTGTACATGAGTCTAAGCCCTTGTGAGTTTCTCGCCTACCTGCCCACACCAGACTGTCTTCCAGGACTTTATTGCTTTTTCTCTTTCTCCTTCACCACTCAGGATAAAGTAAACCTTGCCTGCCGCAGTCTTCCTGAGCATTCAGTCTGCCATGATGCCTTTCTCATCAGATTCCTTCATTAGGCCCGTACCATGTCAATTCTACTTGAGATCTTCAGAATGTTCTGTAAGAACTCTGGTCAAGGACCATGCATTTTAATTACACCCCCTGGAAAGTTGCCATCTGTATAATATGTGTTCAATTTGAGGATTCCCTGATTGATAACTAGATATAAGACACAAAGAGTCGTAACTCTTATGCAAGTGAATGCAGGCCCTGTACTCATTATCTAAAACCCTTTGGATCATATGAGTTTTGGAATACAGAATTTTTCTGATTTTAGCAAGATATTATGGTGTGTATCTAATATAATTAATAATACCCCTTGTGGTATCTGGGAATTATTCCATAGTCAAAGATATTAATATTTTTCTAATAAGATACATGAAAATTCTAGGGGAAGTAAATAAAAATTTTAAATAGCCTCATGGCAAGACTTATCATTACATAAGTTCCATTTTTTTTTCATTTTCAGAGTCTTTTATATTTTGGAATTGTGGATAAGGAATTGTGCATTTGCATTAAGATATTAATAGGTGGTGTAAAGAGGCACCAACATTTTATCCTGGGAGTTGAGATGAAAGACCTCCAGGGATGAGAATGCCAAGGCCACTGCCAGTTGTGGTCAGGGGAGTCCTTTGGCCCCTTGCCTAGTTGAGAATTGAGCCCAAAGGCAGGATGAAGAGGCCAGTGAGGAGCAATGACAGTTGTCCAGGAAAGAAGTCACTGATGTGGGTGCTGGTAACAGGATGGAGAAATAAGACTGTGTGAAATGTTGCAAAGAAATGAGCTGCAGAGCTTGAGGGGGCAGTCGGTCAATCAATGTTCCCAGGCTTTTTGCTCCACAGTTTGGGAGAGTGTGGATGTATTAAATAGCATGAGAGTAGAGGTGAGATGGGCTGAGGAGAAGGTGGATGCATTTGAGCTTTTGGAGTGTACTTTAACCCATTGGGTAGAAATAACTTTTAAGAATAAAAGGGAATGTGAGGGGAGTTTGGAGGAGACTGGATACATGTGTATGTATGGCTGAGTCCATTTGCTGTTCACCTGAAACTATCTTTACATTGTTTATTAATTAGCTATGTTTGCTATTTGTGTGTGTGCTCAGTCATGTCTGACTCCTTTGCGACCCCATGGACTGTAGCCCACCAGGCTCCTCTGTCCATGGGATTTTCCAGGCAAGAATACTGGAGTGGGTTGCCATTTCCTGCTCCAGGGGATCTTCTGGACCCAGGGATTGAACCCGCATCTCTTGAGTCTCCTGCATTAACAGACAGATTCTTTACGCGTTAAGCCATCTGGGAAGCCCAATACAGAACAAAAAGTTAAAAAAAAGAGAAAGAATAAAAGAAAATAGTACGGCACTACTTCTCCAGTGATGTGTGCATCATTGCCAATCTTTAATTATTGTCATCAATTGTTCTATCATTATTATGATGCTATTAGTTTGCATGCATTCTCCTCACCAGCCTGCAATCCTCTGCTGTCCAAGGTCAGGCCCATTCTCAGACCATCTGCCCAGTCCAGTCTGATCTGCTCTTAAGTCTCCGAGGAAACCATCACACGTGTGCTCTGTTGGTTATGTTGATAACCTGTAAGTGGTCACTTATTTATTGCAAAACAACAGGCTTTGTCTCCGAGGGGATGTCTTGATCCCAGTCCTCCCTACAAATGACTAACTGGCCCAGAACCTGTTCTGGAACCTGAGCTGGAAGGAGAGGGGGTGGGACTGGTAGAGATCTCCTCTCTAGAATTCTGCCTGTCTCTCCCAGAGGAGCTCGTGAAGAAACCCTGAAGCAGAGAATTTTCCTGCTCTCCTTATCAAAGAGAAGGATTTCATTTGCTCGTTTATAAATGGGTGCTGTCTAGTAGTTCATTCTGCTTGGGGACTGGGGCGTGGGAGTGTGTTTGAGAGTTTCTTGATAAATATCACGTGGAAATGCTGTTCTGCTTGCATAAGCCAACTCCTGAAAAATGGGTCCTTTAATGTCCTCTCAATGAGACCAGCTACATGACAACTGGCCTGGGGAGTGAAATGCTGGTGAGAAACTGAAGCCATAGATCTGTCTCAGAGTGCGGCCTCATCAGCTGTGATTGTTGTGTTGAGTTGAAGACCCTACAGCCCTCTGGTCTCGCCTGCATGTGATGGATGGCAGCTTGGGCGTTAGTCAAGGTTGGATAGACTGGTGGTGGGGGCTGCTGCTGCCGGGTGCTGATTTGATATGCGTCCCCCTCTGGGACATGCATGGAGGATGCCTCGGGGGAGGAGAGAGACCCAAGAGGGCTGGTGGTTGCATCCGTCTTGGTCCAGCTGGGAAAACAGGAAGCATCTGAGATATTTCACACAGAGGAGATTTAATGCAGAGAATTGGTTACAGAGGTGTTGGAAGAAAGGGCTCGGGGAGCCAAAGGGAATTGGTAGGTAGATGGGGAGAAGATGGGGTAGAAGAAAGAAGAGGCAATACCTAGAGACGAGGAGGCTGCCAATCCCACTGGACTGGGGCCTGCACCTGAACCCAAGCTGTGCTGCTGGAATGACTCAGGAGGTGCGGCCACCACCTTCCTTGAGGCTGAAATCAGAAACACTCCATCCGCTGCCACTATGGCAACTGTGGGCCAGCGCCAGAGCTACCACCCACTTCGGGGAAAACCAGCAGGGAGCTTTCCTCTTTCTCCCACCTTCTCATCTCCCATCAGTGCCTCCCTTTGGCAGAACCAAACCAGATGGCTGGAGAGTTTGTGAAGTGTTCTCCCAGACTCCAAACTCCAGCGGTAAAGAGGAATGGATAGAAGGGTCTGTGCAAACTGAGAGGCAGCAGATGAATAAAGGACACAGAGTTCTGGGGTTGAGGTGTGCAAGTGGAAACTAAGAGAAATTCCTAACTTGGTACGGTGCCCAGGGTGCATTTATGATTTAAAATCCACTGTGCCCTGAGTAGTTTCTTTGTTTTTTTTTTTCCTCCAACAATTCTCTGGAGAAAAGGTGTTAGAGTTGGAAATGATCCGTATTTCACCTTGTGCAGGAATATCTTCTACAGCATTTGGAAGCACCAGAAGATGGTCCTGTAGTTGCTGAAACATCTCCAGTGACAAAGAAGCTTGCTACCTGGATGAGGTAGCCAGTTTATTTCACAGTCAGACAGTTGTAATTACTGGTAAGCACCCCGCGAGTGGAAACCTGTTTTCTAGGAACTTCTGCCCACTGGTCCTTGTTCTGTACACCATGGGCAATATCCTTATTTCACTTACTCTTTACTTTGTGTTATGTAAGAGAAGGTGGGCTTTGGATTCTGTATTGGTCAGAAGTAGATTGGTCCATGAAAGACAGGACTGCCCCCCCTCCAACCTCCGCAAGAATGGCTTAAGTTCAGTTCAGGATCTGGGGGAGGCAGTACAGGGAAAGTTTGGGGTGCTGCCATGTCACGTCCCTTAGAGCCCAGCCTCCTTGCACATTTCTACTCTGCCAGCCCCAAAGTATATGCCCCAACCCCACTGGTGAAGATGGCACTGTGGCCATCTCACCCATGCTCCAAGCAGTAGGATTCATGGAGGTGGGGGGCGGCGGTGGTGAGTGAAATGTTACTTCTCTCTTAAGGAAGTATCCTGGAAGCTGCCGTTAGAAACTTCCCCTTACATTTGATTGGCCAGAACTTGCTTGTTGTTGTTCAGTCACTCAGTCATGTCCAACTCTTTGCCACCTCATGGACTGCAGCATGCCAGGCCTCCCCTGTCCTTCACTATCTCCCGAAGTTTGCTCAAACTCATGAACTTGGTTACATGGTCAAAATCAAGCTGCCAAGAAATCTGGGAAATGTATTCTTTACCTGGATACCTCTTTGCCCAGTCCAAACTTTTTTGACTATGGGAAACAAGGCAGTAGATACTGAGGTCCAGCAAATACTCCAGCAAAAGAGTCAAGTTTTATAGGCCAAGCAATGCACTAGGCCCGTGCTTCTCACATTTAATATGTGAATTTCCTGGGGAGTTTATTAAAGGCAGATGCTGACTTAGTAGGTCTCAGTGAGGGCTGGGATTCTGCATTTCTGTCAGGCTCCTAGCTGACCCCAATATTGCTGGTCCAAGGACCGTACGGTGTACAAAGGGCTGGACATTGTTGAACAAGATGGACAGAGGCTCATCTTGCATCCTGCAAGTGAAGTTAAATCCCAGACTTTTTACTGTAAACCTGCCTTTGGGGGATGCTGTGAGATTACAAGAGCCTGGCTCCCAGGAGGCCCTGAAATGTAGCCTCCTTCCTGCTTTTGGAGTGTCTCCTGCAGGAGGGTGCTGATGGGGGCAGACCACAGGAGCTGTTCAAATTGTGTATCAGCTACAGACTCCAGGAAAGTGAGCAGGTTGGGGGTCACCCAGAAGCAGGCGAGATTTCAGAGGGGGTCCAGCCGGCACGGACGACTGCAGAGAGGAGGCTTCAGGCTGGGCGGGGGCAGTGCAGGAGAGCACTTCCCCCTGTGCCAGGGAGGACTAGGGCCTGCAAGAAACAAGGCCGCCACCGTGGGCCTGCCCAACTCCCCATCTGCTCGGGAGAGAAAGGACACGGAGCAGAGGCAGGAATTCAGGCAATTAATCCTTTATTTAAAGAATAATAAACAGCCAGATTTTACATACTGAAAGAGGGAACAAGGTAAAAGGGGTTAAAAACTAAAAAGCAAGGATGGCAGACACCAATTAACACAATGCTAATTGACAATTTCCCCAAGCTTCCATGAAACATGCCAGGCCGATTTCCCCAATTGCTAATTAAATCAAACCGCACACACAATACTAATTTCCCTAACTTAGGGAACTCAGTAGACAAATAAAATGAGAAACTAACTTAAACATTTTGTCAAAGTATGGGAAGACGGATGAATGAAATCTTAACATGAATAAACTTTGGCTTCGTGTAAATTTGTTAAAGTTCTGACATGTTTAATGAAGTCGTGATATATTCTGTTATCTCTGTTCTGCTCACAATTGCATAAACGTTCTTCGCTAATCACAAAATAATACACAGCAGTCCTCTTACACTTACGCTCTCTCCCTCTGGTGAAGGGTACCCAGTGCATCATGGAAGTGACGTGGAAATTACACCTTTTAAAAATTATAAAATACCTGCTTAATTACAATTAAAAACAAAGAAATAACTTTTTCTTTAAAATAGTCCCCGAGGTCTTTTGAGCTGGAGTCTGGCTTTTTGAAAAAGAGAAGCCAGTCACTTAATCACAGAGTTGAGTGTGGAGGCAGCTCACGTTGGCTGGTGTTCTGGCGACCCCCGCCCCCAGCCCTGCTCTGATCTATCTCAGGGGCCCCGTGGCTCCCTTTCCCACCAGCCCCTGCTGCAGCCTGCTTCGAAGTGTCCCCTTTGCGCTCTTGCCTCTTGCTACACTGAGGGTCTGCTAGATGCATCCCCGTTGAATTTCCCTGTCACAGAACGGGGACGGATCTTTGAGGTCATCTGTCTAATTCGTTCATCTTCCTGTTGAGGAAACTCAGGCCAAGAGATGCGAATGTGCCTGAGATCTGACAGTTGGCCTGAGGCCCCCAGGTTTGTTTGTTTTCTAAATTATGTGAGAATTATATGATTGTCTGAATAACTGTGGCTTATACTTCCATTGTGTTTATTGATACTGTGTTCCAGCCACTGTTGTAAGAGCTCCACACAATTAAGCCAGTTGATCCTTGTAATGATCCTGAGAGGTCAATATCATTATCTCCCCATTTTATAGATAAAGAAACCGAGGCACTGCAGTGTTGAGCAGCTCACCTGAGGTCACATCCCTAAGTGGCAGAACTAGATTTAACTCCGGGAAGACTGGCTCCAGGTCCACGCTCTTAACCACTCCATTAACCTGCTCTTTTGTAGACTAATTAGAAAATACAGAGAGAAATAAAGCAGAAAATGAGAATAAATGTCACGTGTAATAATACTTTTCAGAAAAATATAACCATTATTAGAATTTTGGCCATATCCTAACATAATTTGTCCTCCTTCTTACATATTAAAAAATAGAATTAAACATATCCACGTGCTTTCCTATGATTCACTTGATTTTGCTTTTTTTTCTCAACAGCGTACTGTGAACAACTTTCCAGGGCCTATAAACACACATGTGCAGGATGATCTTCAGTGGTTGCAATGCGTCCCACCGAATGGATGTGCCACAGCTGAGTTAACCTGCGCACTGTGGCTGACATTTAGGTTGTTTCTTCTTTCTCTCTCATAGCATGCCACAGTAGACATCCATATACAGACATCTTTATTTTCTTGTTGCATCTTCCTTATGGTGACCTCTTCATATGGAAACCAGAAGATCTGAAAGGTGAGGGGGAGAGAGTGTTAAGTGGAGGTAGAGGACACCCCTCGATGTGCAGCTCTAGGAAGCTGGACTCCCAACCAGCAATGGAGGAAACCCCCACTCCCTAAGTGAAATATTTCACCACAGGTCCATTCCTGTGCAATTTCTTGTGGATCACTAAGGCAAGGGTCACAGTCCCCCCAAATAATATAATGGACACTCACCATCTGAGGTTGAGTAAACTATTCTTTAGGGGTGATTAACTTCAGACATATGTGTGTGTGTGTAAAGAATTGTTATATTTTAGGGTATTGGCTGCTCAGTGAAGTATATAAAAACTAGGCTGTTGGTGAAACTTGTTTACATAGATTCACATGTTCCACCCACTAGCCAGAGGGGCAAGTGGGTATCTTTGCTCAGCCTGGGATGTAGACATGGGAGATGGCCACGTGCAGCCGCGGAGCTGGGTTCTTTGGCCTCTTTGTCCTGACTGGCATCGGTAATGCATTTGTCAAGAAGGAGGATGCTTATCTGTCCTTGTCCCTTCCTGGGACAAAGGCAGACCTGTCATTGTGAGATCAAGGGAACTCTGGAACCATGTGGAAGGACAGCTGAAAGTCTTTCTTGTTCATTGTGATTTATCATAATCACTGACCCCTCCCCCAGGATGAAATAGAAATGAAATAGTAATGTGATAGGTTAATGCTGATAATTAAAGAGAGTTTAAGACCAGTATGAGACTGAATTGTGTGTGTGGGTGGTTGAAATGGCTGTTTGATGTGAAAGTCAATGATTGAATTATTCAGAGAGAGTGATTTCCAAATGATAATTTTACACTTTACATAACTGGTTTTGATTTATTATAGTGGCACCCAGTTGAGCCGCTTTAGTTCTAAGGGGCTGTCGGCTTTTCCCTCCCCAACCCCACAAAAACCTGCTCATGTCTGAAATTTGACGGCATTGTTGTTATCTCTCTGGCATGAGTATCCCCCCTCGTCCCTCATAAGAGTTTATGGCTTGTTCGGCTTTGCAGTTTATAATCTGGCAGAGGGTGTGTGTGAGAGTGTACAGAAGCGAGTGCACACATGCCTGTGTATGTGTATAGTGAATGGCCCAGATAACCTGATCTCTCCTTCCCTTTCATTGTGGTTTTATGAAAGCTTTGATCTTTTGTCATTTAGCAAGAGGTAGGGCCAGGCTGGGAACAGGACCCCACGGGCAGCTGGAATGAAAATGGTACGGCAGCGGCAGCGGCAAGTTGCAATGCTGCTTCAGAACTGAGAGGAGAGTGAAAAGCTTGGGAGCCCCACTTCCGGATCAACCCAAGAGAAGGAATGTGAAACTTAGAGAACGTATGAACTTATGCCAAGTAAATCCATCTGAAAAACCAGGCCTCCAGAGGCTGCTGTTTCTCATCTGAATCTTTTTTTTTTTTTTTTTTGCTGGAAGTGACGCAAACCAAGGCACAGTTATCCCGCTGATCTTTTCTGAAGCAGCCTAGAATGCAAGTGACACGGGACAGGCCGGCAAGTTATTTATCCTAACAGATCTTCTTGGTTGACACCATGCTCCAACCCTCCCCTCCCAACACTGCAGCCTCCATCCCTCCTTTGGAATTGAGGGTGGCTTATTCTTATGAGTAAAAGCAGTAGCAGGAAGATGATTCGTTTAGTGACAACCCTGAGCACTTACATATGGTGTAATAACGTGGACAGCAGCTAGCATTTGTTGAGTGCTTGCTTTCTGACAGGTACTGTTTTAAGCACATTTACTGTATTAACCCATTTGATTCTCTGTAGAGCCCTCGAAGTATTATATGTGTTTTTGCCTCATTTTATGCATCAGAGGCTGAGGGTCACTAGGTTGCCCCTGAATGTAGCGTCTGTACTCAGAATCCTTTTTCAGCATTGGTCCCAGTGAAAGATGCCACGCTCCATGCTTACTCCTTCAGTAAAGGAGGTCTTTATTTTCTGAAGCCTTTTGGATGGCTGGTTGCATGTCTCTGATCTATGCCTCCAAAATAGGCAGGAATAGAACAGACCCATCAGAGAATATGCTGGAAAATTGTGGGGGAACTCAAGGAGTTTGGAGATGGTGAGGAAAGGCTGGGTGAGTGGAAGCAAGGAAAGGAGTTGGGACACCACCGTAGGGGAAGGGCAGGAGTGGGGAGGGAAAGGGGGCATCAATAGATTCAATAAAGAGGAAGTCTAGACCTTGCCCCTCTGGTTTGGCACTTGGGTCACATTCCCATAATGGCCAGTCCTGAAAGTAGCTTAAATTTCCCTAACCTGTAGAACTGGTCAACTGGACACTGTCTCTCCTCTCTGCTTTGATCTCATTTTAAAAACAGTGTTCAAAATGTGTCAAACTGGGGCTTATTTTTAAATTTAAAAAATTTTTATATTTATTTACTTATTTTACTGTCTTGGGTCTTAGTTGCCACACTCAGGACCTTTCATTGCAGTGTGCAGGCTTCTCTAGCTGCCCTGTGGCATGTGGGATCTTAGTTTCCTGACTAGGAATTGAACCCAAGTCCCCTGCATTGGAAGGTGGATTCTTAACCACTGGACTACCAAGGGGAGTCCCAAGAACTGGGGTTTAGATACTGTGGAGGTACCCAGTATTGCCAAATAAATCTGGGGTATGATTTCAAGGAGGGGAATTTAAATGATTTCATTGGCTAGTAATCAAAATATTACTTTTATAGCAAAATACATCTCAGTAAATTATGAAGTAGAAAACAAAATTCTAATGAATCCTTAAAGCCTGGGATTTCTAAGAACTGAGCTAGGCCCGCAGAGCCCTGGCAGGGTGGATTCACTCTTCTCTGCCCTTTGGGCCTTTTGGGGAGTGAAGTGGAACAGTCTTTATGCACGTGTTCCCCTGGCTTTGCCAGGAATCCCGCCGTGCAGATGAGACCTGGCTCCTACCCAGCCCTGTTTTTGATTGATTCCAGGGGACTTCCATCCTCAGAACTTCTGTGGATAATATTCTGATAAATTTTGGGGTTAGGATACATTTCAAAGGAAGATGGGAACCCCAGAGGCCTTGGAGAAAGAAGAATGGAAACATAACACTCAAAAGCACAAAGTTTGGTGCTTGACAAAAGATGATATAAACCAACTCACAAGACAAATGACCAACGTTTGGGCAAAGATATTTGTATCACATTAAAGGATTAATATTCTTACTATACAAAGAGGTTTTATGAAGCAAAAAGTAAATGACAACAGATAGAAAAAATAGGGGAAAACATACTTTGTATTTTTATAGAAAAAATGACTGATAAACGTTTGAGAAGAAAGCCTTACCAGTTATTAAAGAAATGTTAATTAATCAATAACATACTTTTTTTAACCTGGGAGATTTGAAAAAATGGAGACAATTTGATGCTGGCAAGCATGCTGGGAAATGGGCAGACTCATACAGTGTGGGTGGAAATGGGTGTATTGGTACAGCCTCTCTGGTGAGTGGTTGGACTGAATTTTGTAGAATTTAAAATGATCATATTAAGTACCTAAAAGTGTAATATAGCAGGAGTATTGTGTCTATATAATGATGACTGTATAGTGACATTCTTTATAGTTGGTTATGAAGTAGTTGATTACGATTTAAATGTCCACTGAGAGGGAAAATGGTGAGATTTACAGCTTCATCCACGTGATGGGAAGTTACCTTATGGTGTTGTGCGCTGTGCTATCGTGGCCTACTCTTTATGACCCCATAGACTATAGCCTGCCAGGCTCCTCTGTCCATGGGATTCTCCAGGCAAGAATACTAGAGTAGTTTGCCATTGTCTACTCCAGGAGATCTTCCCGACCCAGAGATGGAACCCGGGTCTCCTGTGTCTCCTGCAGAGCAGGCAGATTCTTTACCACTGTGCCACCTGGGAAACCCTCATTATCTTATAAGTCTTTATATGCAGATGTGAGAGTAAGAACAGTGCAGGCTGACAGTGTCACTCACTTTTTGATTAAAAAAAGATGTATATATTTATTTTTTCTTTTATTTTCTTACGGTAGTTACACCCGTGTAGAGTTCAGCTGGAGCAACTTTATTAAAGGTGACTCACTGAGCTTCCCAGGTGGCGCAGTGGTAAAGAATCCGCCTGCCAATGCACGAGACACAAGAGACTTGGGTTTGATTCCTGGCTCAGGAAGACCCCCTGGAGTAGGAAATGGCAACCCAATCCAGTATTCTTCCCTGGAAAATTCCATGGACAGAGGAACCTGGAGGGCTACAGTCCATGGGGATGCGAAGTCAGACATGTCTGAACAACTAAGCACATTTACACATGGGTGTATGAGAGAAAGGGGTACATCCTTGGAGCAGCAATGAAAACCCAGAGCTGCTAACTATACCTGGCTCTTTTAAGATTTTTTAAAGAATGTATGTTTAAATGTAGTTATGTTGTCTAAACATAGGTACAAATCAAGGAAGAAAAATACCAAGTATTTTGGTACCAAGAGGGCTGTAGTCAGAGATTAGAGATGGTTTTTCTTTTATGTGTTTTGTAGTGTTTCCAGAATTAAAGCAAATGTCCTCCTTCATATCACCTGCTTCCTGTGCACCCTTCACTCAGTATTCAGTATTCACCATTTTGTGTTTCTGATTACCTGTCAAAATGAATATATTCCTCCTCGCCACCCCCCTGCCACCTTACTATACTCAAGGAATCCAAGTTTTCAGTCCTGGAGGTAACCTTGATGTTTCATCTCACCTCCCTACTTTGCAGTGTTTTGCAACTGAGTGTATGAGACTCTGAGGGAACACAGGTTGCCATATCCTTAGGATAGCCCTGATGGGTCTGTTGTGCCAGCGTCCTGTCTGATTAGTTCTCCCTTTCAATCTCAGATGTGTCATGATATGGACGATATATCACATGGCTACCCTGCTTGGAGCAGTCACGTGACAGTTCACATTCATGACATTGGTGAGAGGCGGAGACAGGAGTGAAACCCAGAGCCCCGATTTCACTGGATATGGTCAAAGGCAAGCCTTGCCTTTAGTGAGCTTCTAGTAACCCTGGCAATAAAAGGCATTTTCCTACAAAGACAGGTGGTTCTCTGGGAGAAATATTGGATTTAACTCTTGGTTCTGCCCCTACTGGCCGTTCTCTGAATCTCAGCTCCCTTATCTGTAAAGTGGGGTTACTGTCCCTGTCTCAGAGGGTTGATGTGAGTATTAAATACAGTGCTGAGCATTATGCTTAAAAAATAAACCTCATTTATGAAAAGAGCAGTCAAATATAATGCAAAATTATATAAGGCTCCAAGTGTACTGTTCAGTCATTCAGTTGGGTCCAACTCTTTGACCCCATGGACTGTAGCACGCCAGGCTTCTCTGTCCTTCACCATCTCCCAGAGTTTGGTCAGACTCATGTCTATTGAGTCAGTGATGCCATCCAACCATCTCATCTTCTGTTGTCTCCTTCTCCTGCCTTCAATCTTTCCCAGCATTAGGGTCTTTTCTAATGAGTCAGCTCTTCGCATCAGGTGGCTGAAATATTGGAGCTTCAGCATCAGTCTTGCCAATAAATATTCAGGGTTGATTTCCTTTAAGATTGACTGGTTTGATCTCCTTGCTGTCCAAGGGACTCTCAAGAGTCTTCTCCAGAACCACAGTTCAAAAGCATCAATTCTTTGGCACTCAGCCTTCTTTACGGTCCAGCTCTCACATTCATACATGACTACTGGAAAAACCATAGCTTTGATACATGGATCTTTGTCCCTGATGTAAAAGTGAAAGTTTGATTGTGTACTGGAACTGAAGGACACTAGGTACCTTGGACAAGTCCAGTCTTACTTCATAGGCACACTTTCCAAGTACCCTAGGGCAAATTCTTCTTTAGGGATGCCAGAAGATGGAAAAGTTTTGAGTGCTTGTTAGAAGTTGAGCTCGATGACTGAGTAGGTTGATTCATTTGGGTGAGTGTGGTGGAGCCAGAGGCTCTTGCAGTCAGAAGGGAGCTTGGAAATGACATAGTGCCACTCTGGGCAGAAATTGCTCTGGGAGTCTTTGGAAGCCAGAATCAATGTTGTCTTGCACTAGTCCCACTGGGAGACAAGCACCAAGAGCCCGCTGGACCTCTCCCTTGTCCCTGGCTTTCTTCCTCAAGGAGCCCTTGTGGGGAAGAGACCCTGAAAGGCTCACCGGCCACATCTTGCTTGGACACTGACCGCCTAACTGGTGTCAGAGGCGATCAGTTCTTACCCTCTTCATCCCTGGAAAAAGCTGAATCTGCTACTAAATATTTCCCTTATTTTCTGGTGGGCATAGAAAAGGGCTTTGGGTTTTCACTTCTGAATTAGCAAGAAGAAGGGACAAAGGACCTGGGTGAAACCAATAACACAAAACAACGCTTCGCCTGCACCCCACCCCCCAACTTGATCTGTTTGGAAATTTGAGCCTAAAAGCTCAGTCATTCTGAGAAAGTAGATTATTCCAGGACAATGAAGGCATATTCCAAGGGGCTACATGCTTGAACAGGAGCTAGGATCACTGGACAAAAACTTTAGTCTACTCCTTTGTGCACCACAGCAATAATTTCTAATATTTTGTGAGCATTTACTATGTGCCAGCCACAGGGCTAAGTGTTTTACAAGCATAATCTCATTTAATTCTAACAAGAACCTCTGAGCTTGGTGCTATTATTATCTCCATTATTCAAATACTGAGACTGAGGCTTAAAGAAATTAATTTGCCCAAAGTTCTCAGCTAGAAAAATCCAGAGTATGAAGCCAGACTCTGATGTCAACAATTATGTCTTATTTCTATATGCTATAGTCTCCCTGTTAACATAAAATGTGCCAGGCACTGTCCTAGAGAAGAGCTCTATTATTGGCAGGTTTTGACCATGAAATTTTCATGGCACACTTAAAATATTTGTTATCCTAATTCTGATTGATGCCTCCCTCTTCCTCCAACTCCTCCTTTTTTTCTAGAGGAAGAAAGTCTCAAATACCTACTGGTTGCTGTACCTCCCAGCCTATGTGGTCAATGTTTAATTACATTAACATTTGTTTTCACTAAAAAAGTAATCACATTACTGCCTTTCATGTCACATTAGTGAAAATGGATACCAATATGATACATATTAATAGAATATGATGGGAAATTGCTAATACAATTAGACTTTCACATTTTATTAGTTCTGGAGTGACACCATACACAGAAGAACAGCTCACGTTAGTGGTGATGAGGAATGGCTGAGAGGTAGTAGATGCCTGTCTACCCTGCAAAGGCAGAGCAGACTCTCAGGGAACCCTGGAGCATTCAGGGGGTCTCATGCTAGATTTCTGAGTCCTACTTTCTGTTCCCTCCTGTTACGTGAGCACCTTTGGGCTGGGACAGGAATTCTTCCTTCACAGCCAGACTGTGTTGCCTGAATTGTGGTCATTAAAGTATCATGTGACATGATTCTGCCTGGGTGGCCCCAGATCAGATAGAATTAATATTTCATGATCCCTTCTGTGGCGGGTGCTGGCAGGGAGGGGCACTCAGGCAGGGAAATGTCCCTAGGGCCCATCCCAACACTCTTTAGCAGCTTTATGATGGTCCTCTGCCTTAGGGTCGGGGCCTCTGGAATAACATTTGGTTGCTTTTGCCTCCCAGAGGTTTCCCCACCTTCCATCCTTCTCTTCCTGTTCAGCCCCCGTTTCCCAACTCACCCGAGTGATGGTAGGAAACCCTTCTTGACTGCGTCACTGGTGGACATCTGAAGGGGCATTGTTCATTCTCAGTCCTGGTTAATTACCTCTTGGTGTGTTAGATTTTATTCCTGTGACTTTGTCTCCTTCCCCACTTGAAACACTGTCCAAATCCAATTTGTCTTTTCAGGCCCATTTCAAATCCCATTTCCTGCGTGAAGATATCCCTATATACGCCAAGCTGATGTTACCCCTGAACTCAACACACACCATATACCTGCTTGTGCAGTCTCATGTGACTTTACTAATAAGTGACAGCGGCCACTTCCTGGCCTTGTTTAAAAGAAAAAAAATTTTTGATTAAAAACTCTGAGAGTGAAGCAGACAAAATCTGATAATATTAGACTTGAAAGAAAATGAGGGCTGCCATGGCCTCTGCAGAGCATGAAGCTTATGAGGGGCGTGGTACAGTCTGATATATAAGGACCAGGACTCAGAGAGTGGCAGGGTTCCTGCTGCCTTCCCTCTGCAGGCTTTTTCCTGGCCTTCGATTTTATCTGTCCTTCCCTGGAACAGGATCCAGAATTTGCGACCTTGGACTGAAAGCCTGTGGTGTGACAGTTGTGAAGAAAAACTGTCACAATTAAGGAAGATGTCTATTACCTTGACAAAGGATTCAGTTTAGAGTGGGGAAATAGAGGAAGAGAGAAAAAGGTGAGACGAGGACCACCTGGCCTTTAAATAATAGGTAATTTACTTTGGAGAAAGTTATACACTGTGGAAATACTAAAAAGAGAGCTTATAGCCTCAGAATAGTCAGCGAATGTAAATCAGTATGGCAGCAGGACTTTCATTCACCAGCTCTTTCATGCTCCTTTTTGGGGAGGGCCACCATGGAGGCTCTGGAGAGAATGGGGAGAAGCAGCAGACTGGGAGCTTGCCCTCTAGAAGCTTATGAGGCTGCATGGCCTGGAGGCAATATCTGTGATCTGAGGACGGTGAATCCTCAGTCTGCACTCAGATTCCTCATCTGAAGAACCAAGGGTGCTGCAACTGAGATGATGCATCAGGCTGAATTCTCCTCTAAAATTCTGTAACTCTGCTGAAGGGTGCGTATTGTTGTTGTTCAGTCACTAAGTCTTGTCCGACTCTTTATGACCCCATGGACTGCAGCTCGCCAGCTTTCCCTGATCTTCACTATCTCCTGGGGTTTGCTCAGACTCATGTCCACTGAGTCGGTGATGCCATCCAACCATCTCATCCTCTATGTCCCCCTTCTCTTTTTGCCTTCAATCTTTCCCAGCATCAGGGTCTTTTCCAATGAATATACTCTTCAAATCAGGTGGCCAAAATATTGGAGCTTCAGCTTCAGCACCAGTCCTTCCAATGAATATTCAGGGTTGATTTCCTTTAGAATTGACTGGTTTGATCTCCTTGCTGTTCAAGGGACTCTCAAGAGTCTTCTCCGCCTTCTGGCCCAGAGTTCCATTCACCGCCTCCACTTTCCGACCTGTGCCGGCTGTTGGCGAGACCGTCACTGCATTCCATTGTCTCACGGCCCTTGCGGCGCCTGAGCCTGCAATGTCGGGTCCCAATGGGGACCTGGGCACACCGGTGTAGGCGGGCGCTAGAGGTGAGGAAGACGGCTTTGGAGAAGCAGAATATGCTGGCATCAACTCCATGTTCAGTTCAGTTCAGTCACTCAGTCGTGTCCGACTCTTTGCAATACCATGAATTGCAGCACACCAGGCCTCCCTGTCCATCACCAACTCCTGTAGTTCACTCAAATTCATGTCCATCAAGTCGGTGATGTCATCCAGCCATCTCATCCTCTGTCGTCCCCTTCTCCTGCCCCCAATCCCTCCCAGCATCAGAGTCTTTTCCAATGAGTCAACTCTTCGCATGAGGTGGCCAAAGTACTGGAGTTTCAGCTTCGGCATCATTCCCTCCAAAGAAATCCCAGGGCTGATCTCCTTCAAAGTAGACTGGTTGGATCTCCTTGCAGTCCAAGGGACTCTCAAGAGTCTTCTCCAACACCACAGTTCAAAAGCATCAATTCTTCGGCGCTCAGCTTTCTTCACAGTCCAACTCTCACATCCATACATGACCACAGGAAAAACCATAGCCTTGACTAGATGGACCTTTGTTGACAAAGTAATGTCTCTGCTTTTGAATATGCTATCTAGATTGGTCATAACTTTCCTTCCAAGGAGTAAGTGTCTTTTAATTTCATGGCTGCAGTCACCATCTGCAGTGATTTTGGAGCCCAAAAAAATAACTCCATGTTGGACCAGATCAACTCCTGTCTGGACCACCTGGAGGAGAAGAATGACCACCTCCATGCCCGCCTCCAGGAACTGCTTGAATCCAACTGGCAGATGTGCCTTAAGTTCCAGCAGCAGCTTGGAGAGACCCCCAGCGATGCCAGCCCCTAGGCTCTGGGATCCCCCAGCCAGGCCCCAACCCTGACTTGCTGGGCCAGGCTCTGGCCTGAACACTCACAACCTGGCTTAGATACCTTCTCAAGGGCTGGCTGACAGATCTTCTGGGGGGTCTGCCTGCCTACGCCACCTTTCTGATACTTCCCTTGGTGTGCCTGGGCCAGCCCCCACCTCCCAGCATCTCCTCCTAGAGCCAGGTGTGGGCCAGTGGCTCATCCACCATGCCTGCCTGCCCAACTCCTGGACGTTCCCCACTCTGCCCAGGCCTTGAGTGTCCACATTAAATGGGTCTCCAACACCTAAAAAAAAGAATCTTCTCCAACACCATAGTTCTAAAGCCTCAATTCTTGAGCACTCAGCTTTCTTTATGGTCCAACTCTCACATCCATACATGACTACTGGAAAAACCCATAGCTTTGACTATACAGACCTTTGTTGGCAAAGTGATGTCTCTACTTTTTACACTGTCTAGGTTTGTCATAGCTTTTCTTCCAAGGAGCAAGTGTCTTCTAATTTCATGGCTGTAGTCATCATCCTTAGTGATTTTTGAAGGATACACAGACTGAGAGTCAGATCTGGTGTTGTTGCAAAGGGAGGTGGGTGGATATGGGGCGGACCTGGTAGGATCAAGATGGGTGGAACAGGAGGGCTGGAAAATGGGCACTGTTAAAGGTGGGTGCAGAAATTCTGGTCAGAAGTACTCAGCATGGTGTCCCCACACCATGTGACTAAGAGGATTTCTGTAGGGAGGGTGAACTGCAAGGCTAGGTCCAGGTGGTGGGCAGCATGGGATAGCAGCCTAAAAAGTATGCACTTTGACAATGTAGGTGTAAGGAAGCCAGTGGAAGCAAACCGTTTCTGTTGCCTGGAGCTTGCCCCTCTGTGATGGCTCATGAGGGCCTCCCAGGAATGTCACAAGTTTTGTCCAGTGCATTCTCTAGGCCCTGGAGTGCTGGCAGACCACCCTGCTGTCAAAGCAGAGGGTCCTGTAGGTGGTGGGTGAGAAGGAAGCCCACCTGGAGTGGGGAGATGTTGGATGGATAGATTTACTAATCAATTTTCAAAGTGAAGGAAAGGCTGAGAGTACATTAGATGCCTCTTTTAAAATTCATATTTACTTTGCCTGTTAGTAGGTGCAAGGCTTTAAAAGTTAAGCAGATGAAGTCAGTTCTGCCTCTCCCATCCAGATGTCTCTGTAGGCTTTCTGGCTCTTGCCTTTTAAGAAAACACACATACACACACACACACACATACACACACAGAGCTTGCAGGTGACTGCGGGGGCATGCCTGGCTCAGGCTGAGTCCTGTAACATCCCATCCAAGGTAGAAGTAAAATTGGGGCAGTAGTTAATCATTTAATGAACCCAGAGTCCTGACCCCAGTGTTCCATGCCAAGAGGATTCAGGCCACCAAATGTCCCCCAAAGTGGGACGTTTCATTAATGTCAGCATTACTGTTGCTGTCACAGGGAGGATAACCCAGCATCAAAACGTGCTGTTGACCAATGTAGTACACCTTTATTTGTTCTCTTCTTTCTAGTGTATTTCCTAAGTGCACAAGTAAAATGGGTATTTGTAAGTTCCGCGGATTGCATATTGAAACCGTTATCACCATGCAGGCCCCTATAACAAACAATACTGATTATAGAGCAGGGATATATTTTGTAATTATAATGCTCTTCAAACTTCTCTGATTGACACACAGTGTATTTAAACAGGATGATCAAAAATTACTTTCACAGCGCAGGCCTTGTCTTCCTCTTGGAAGCACAAAAGCTCTCTTCAGTAGGTAACAGCCACCCGGCTACCTTTGAGCAGCTGTGTCGAGATGGGATTCAGTTTCTTTGGAGGTGGGGTGGGGTGGGGGAGACACCCCGGCTTTTAAATCAAAGACAATTCAGTTTAGAGAAAGATGTACCTTGTGGAAATAAATAGGAGGAGGCACGGTGTCCTGTCAGCTGGCTGTTTTAAATCAATAACGCAGGCGGTCCATCTTGCATGCCCGTTCAGCTCCCCGCTCATCCTGCGTGAGGGGGGAGGACACCTGCCTTCCAGTGGGGTCCTAGAATAAAAGCCCTTGTGGGGAGATGGCCAGGAGTGCAAGTGGATCCAGCTCTGCCCTTCAAGGCCTTTCCAGAGCTGGCCTGGCAATGTGCCTGGCAGAGGTCTGAGGATGTTAATATCTGGTACCTCCAGATCACATCAATCTGCACCCATTATTTTGCCAAGCAGGGACACCTGGATGGGAGGCTGTATTTTCTTTCAGTGGCCCCTGGCTTACAAAACAAAACCAGCAAAGAGCACGCAATTCCTTTGAATCTTCTTCTGGTGTGCCTAATAGGGGTTTCTTAGAGTACCAGGTACTGTGGGAAGACTCTGGGATTTAAAAACAAAATAAAACAAGCAAGCAAGCAAGGCAGCATTTTTTAATCATCTTCTTTGTTTACAAAGTGGTGACATTCAGTCTTGAATCAAAGGGAACAGTTTCCAGGTAGAAAAGTCTCTTGTTTGTTTTTTTGTCAGCTACCAGCTACCAGCATGTCTCTCCTCCAAACTTTGCACAAAATCAGCTTACCTTGATTTAAGCAACAAAGGAAGGGTTGGGGGTTGGGAGGGTGAGAAGGGGGGAAGCTTTTAAAAGATTATCCTTTTGGAGTTTTGATAGATTAAGAGAGTGATCAAACTAGGCAGCATCTTAATAATAGGGCCATGTGAAGTTTGGCTAGATAATGGAAGCTCTTTTGTCAATTTCCTGTAACCTGTACTTGACAGGACTCAGGAAATGGCACGACTGGCCCACCTTTGATACCTAGAAAGGGCTTAATGAGATTTAAAGTTGCAGTACCATGACTGGAGTTTCCCACATTAGGTATAAGTTACACACAAAGTCCTTCTATGCACCAGTTCTTAGCTGGCTTTGTCACCTGTCTGCAGAATTCAGAGTGTGTTTTCTCTATAGAAGTAACAGCTGAAAGTGGGCAGCTGAATTTCTGAACAGAAATTGTTTTCCTAAGATTTTTTTTTTTTGGTTCCATTCAGGACTGTGTCTCTGAAATATTATCTATCATAAAAAACATGACACGAATTTACTACGGCAGTCAGCTGCAATTTTTAAATACACTCATTAGGTTAGTGCATAACGTCTTCCCTTCCCAAAGAGACAGGGAAGAAGAGAGGGAACATCAGACTGCTACTTCTTGGGGGTGGATAGGGAGGGGCGAGGGCAAGGCCATGCCAGAACGTGTGAGCTCAGTTGGGGCCCAAACGTTTCTGATGGAATATTTGAGCTGGAAATATTCAATGTGAAAGATCCCGCCTCAAGGAGTTCTCCGTCAGCCAGAAAGGCTCTGGGAGTCATGAGTAGTTGGTGTGTGCCTGTAATACGGGTTTGAGGATGGAGCTGTTTGGGCAGCGTGTGGGGGTTACAGAGTCAGTCTTGTTAACCTTTTATGACCTTAAGGGGACTCTTCAGGGGACTCACACAGAAGCAGAAAGTTCTGTCTGGCGTAGTGGTGATTCTGGTGAGTCTCTGATGGAATAGAAGAGACCTCAGTTAGAGTGGGTGAGAAGTGCTCTTAGTATCCTGTTCATTTTGGTGCCTGTCTCCCATGGGCATTCAGCCTGGTTGCCTGGAGGCAGGAAGCTCCTCTACTCGCCAGGAGGCTGGAGATCCTACACCATACCACCTGCTGAGCACAGACCTCCTTTCCTGGGGCTTGGCTATTCTGTACGCTCTGTCACTTCCAAGTAAAAGCCGATGGTGTTGGTCTTCTTTAGCACTTTGGTTATCTGCACACTTGTATCAGTGGCCCCTGCTCTTCCCCAGTGGGGTGACCATGGTACTATGCCTGTCTGTTGTCTAAGAACAGAATCAGACCATGACTGCTGCCTCCAGCTTTTGGATTAAATGGCAAAATGTTCATGTTCTCCAAAGAATCAAGGCCTAATAAGCATCTTAAGATCCAAATCCATAACCATGTTGATTGATATTTAAGGGGGGTAAAGCTCCCAGAAATATTTAAAACTGATCTTCAAGATACACAGTGTCTTGGTTTTGCATTGTCCACAGATGCACTTAAGGAATCAGTGAAAATAAATGGGATGGGTAGGTCTTGTTAGAGTTCAGATTTTTCTGTTTTACCTTATCCAGCCTTATAAGAATGGATTCTGTTTCTTCTTTATTTTCCATCTGATGCTCATGGTTTATAAATATCAGGTCTCCCTTTGCCACCACTGACCTGGCATCAGCCAGCCTTTCTCTCTGGGTTTTTCTTCTGTGGTTTTCAATACCACTTGGGAGAAATCAAATACAAACTGACCTATTTTACGATAGGCTGAAAAATTTGTATGTGTGTGTTTGTGGACATCTGTTTAAAATATATGCAAATAGAAGCCACTGAAACTTTCACACATAACTCTTAAAAATGTGTGAAGGGCCAAGTAAGGGTGGAGGTTCCATGCTCAGGTGCCCTGGGTAGAGCTGGCCAATGTGGCCATGGGCCAGTGGCTGCTGGCTACACCAGCTGTGATGAAGACCAGCATACACAAGAGCTTGTTGGCCACCCGACCTCCGCCCAAGCACCAGTGCCACCACTTAGTAGCTCTGTGACTTTGAAAAATCACTTAGCCCTTCTGAATGATGCTTTTAGCTGTGAAACGGAGATAAGACCTACCTCGTGAGGTTGCTCTAAGCTTTCCATTTTGGGGACTACAAACCACATTCAGAAATGCAATTTCCATCATAACCAGGCAGACATAAATACATACATGCATGTAAGTTGCAACCAAAGAGAAAAAGAGAGATG
The DNA here is from genome assembly GCF_014754425.2 of Oryx dammah. NCBI lineage: Eukaryota > Metazoa > Chordata > Mammalia > Artiodactyla > Bovidae > Oryx > Oryx dammah. The sequence goes on along the minus strand of NW_024070209.1, from coordinate 42,274,186 downwards.
GAGAATCTCATGGATGCTTTAATGACTGGATATGAAAGTATCACCAACCACAGCCACTCAGCTCAGGCTTCAGGGAAGTCTGGGACATGCAGTCTTCTGTGTGTGCAGAAGAAGGAAACTGAGGAGACCAAGTGAATGATACAAGCCACACAAGGTAGCAGCAGGCAGGACAGGTCTTTGATACACTGAGGCTTGGCAAGCATGTAATTAGGATGTAGGACTGGTCTGATTTGGGGGTAATGTTGCCCCTCCTCAAAGGAATCGCCTGAAATAATGACTTCAGGGGGCTCTTTGTGCTCTTCTTTATGTCATCCTGATGATTCTAAAGTTTCACAGACTCACCTGTGGCTATAGATAGAGTTTTCTGCAGCTGGTGTGAATTTACCTGTTGCTTGATCTTAGCGCTCAAAGATGGTATTCTAACAAGACGATGGAATAAGACTGAAAATTCTGTTTCAAGTTGGTGAGCCCAGGCTGTGCATACCACAACTGATAAGTATAGTGAACAGTTATATTGAGTGCTTACTGTATGCCAGGCATTGAGCTAAGCAGTTCACAAGGTTTATCTTCATTATAACCTTGTTAGGCAGAATCATACACATCCTGGGCCCTTTTCAGATCTTCTATTCTGCTTCCTAGAGGAAGCAGATGGAAAAACAGCCTAAGTTCAGAGAGGTTAAGTGGTTTTCCCAGGGTTGCCAGCAAATTAGTGCTTATGCTAGGATCAGAAGCCTGGATTTTTCACTCTACAACAAGGACATGAGACCAGTAGGGGCACCTGAATATTTTTGTGGCCTTAGCAATATGTTAACTGAACCTTTAATTTTAGGATCTTCAGTTTTATTTCAAGTATACACCAGAAACACCAATTTGTGCTGGAATCAAATGCCCAAAACTCTATTGCCCAGCCACTCTAATGCCCAACCACTATTAAACTTGTAGTTTAAATCTGAACTGGTCATTTTTAGGTAGAAATAACCAGCCTGTAGTTTAAACTGTTGTTATCAACTTCAGGTAAAACTGCAAGTCTAGATTGTAGTAAGAGATCCTTGTCTGTGATTTGTTTTCACGTAAATCAGTATGTTGGCCTCTTATTACTCAGTGGTTCTTGGTTGCTACTAGTACTGAAGGGAAATATTAGAATTTGCCAAAAGAAAGTAAATGTGCTTTTGGAAATCGTAGGACAGAGGAAGTTGGCTTAGGCCACAGCTTAGAGGCTATAAGTTCTCCTTGAGAAAGAAGCTAGTGGGGATGAAATGGTTGGACTCTCCTAAAGGTGACTGAGGAAGTTTTAATGTATCTCTTTCTGGAGTTCTTTAAAGGTACTTTTCCAGGTTGGTTCAAACCAGAGGTGGTGACCCATGACCTGATTTCTTCTCCCTGGGCAGAGGGATTCTATGGTTCCATAAAATTATCTTTTTCTAGCTCAGTGTTGCAGATGTCTCCTTACACAGTTACAGAAAATAGTAACGAGTGTATGCAATTTGTACACGAGTGACCCACATCCCAGGACCCTGTAGAATGCCTTCCTCCAGAGGACCAAAGGGCCTGGATGTTCATAAAGAGGTGTTCCCAACCTGACCTGGTGGGAATTTTCAGTCTTACTGTCTGTGGATGGATTTGCAGCTATAAAATTTGACATTCTTTTTCTTATTCACACCTCCGTTCACCCATTTATATCTTTGGGATCAATAAAAGGACAAAAGTAAAAGGTAGTCAAGGTAGGTGCTTCCAGCATCAGTACCCCCTCTTCCTCCACCCTGCAGTAGGCCTCTGCAGATATGGTGGTTCCTCTAAGCTTCAGTTAATCAAGTGTCCTGAAAGTGGTGGGATGATTGGAGAAGCATCTCACAGTTTCAGTGTTAACCAGTGTTCAAAGGACTGTGCCACTTGGTGGGCACCTGGGCCTCCAGGCCTATCTACTCTGAAGTGTGCACTCAGCTGGGGAGAGCATTTTTGTGCTGTGCATGTAATGATAATTTTATTAACTGGAAACCAAGTCTTTTCTGCCTCAACACAGACTCCTGATATTCTTGCATAATGTGTTTGACATTTCTGAGATGTGCAGCCTGAGGAGAGCAAACACTGAATAAGGAATCGGGAGTGCTAGTTTTTGTCCTGACTTGGTTGCTGACCTGCTCCTTCTCCCTGGGCAGCTCACCTGACCTCTCTGTGCCTCATTACCTTCCTTTCTCCACCTGAAAAATAAGGACCATTTCTTCTACCTGCTCTGACTTGGAGATTTCAGGCATATCCAGGCAATTTGCTTGGTGGGTAAAGTAGGCTGTACATTCATGATGGTGTTTTTTGTCTTTATTGTGATTATAGTTACTTTACTTTTTATTGGCTCAGTAAGAACTGCTGTGAACCCTGTATTGGAGGAAAAACTCTATCATATAATGACCTGCTGTTGAGATGTGATGCAATCTTTCAGAGCTATGATATAATTTCCAAGTGCTATAATTTCTGAATGCAAACCAGCATTTTATCCTAACTCTCAAGATCCAGCTCTGTGGGTCCCCATTCTGAGAGATGTGGCCATTTTTCTTGTACTTTTCTGCTGGACAGGGTAGGCTCTGTATGTGTATGTATGTATATGTATATGTGTATATATATATATATATATATATATATATATATATATAACTCTAAAGATTTCCCTCCCCACCTCTAACCTACTCATTTCAATTTTTTTCATATGTCCTGGGCGGAGGAAAGTCTCCTGAGGCTTATCACCTGCAGATGGTGCTTCTGAAAAGGAGACTGTTTCAAAAAGTTCCAAGCACTTAAAATGGGTGTGTAATGAGCCCTGTTTTGCATCTTTAATTATAGCATTTGCCACCACACATGCTGTAATCATATGCTTTCTCTAGAGCCAAAGCAGTGTGCAGTTCCAGGTCCATTCATTAATGAACCAGCAAATCAATCACAGATCTTGTCAAAAACATCACTGCAGCGTGGGCCTTTTACACAGACTACAGGATCAGATATACAATGGATCCCTTCTCTCCGAGTGGTGCAAATGCCTTAGTTGGTTTGCAGGTTCTCTGATGTCTGTCTGTCTGTTTCTTGTTGCCTTTACTTTCCCTCCCCACTTCTGTTTTAAATGGTGTCTGTTGGTTCCTTAAGAACATGCTTCTGAAATTTGGCAAGTGGAGGTTGCAAGGGGCAGATGTAAGGTCAGAGATGGAGGTTTATATGATTCCAGGAGAGTCCCTAGAAGTCCTCAAGACCTAAAAATATCTTGCTGATTCAGGTTTCTCAAAGTATAAAATTCCTCCACTGGAGCAGGCTTTTGTGGGAAGATTGCCCTTGCAAGAGAGGGAGCCTTGTATTTAGAAAGCTAATTCTTTAGGGAGGCAAATCAGAGCCCATTCACTTGTAAACACGTTTGCATCAAACTGCTTTCTCCTTGACCTGAGGGGTCCTAGAGGAGGGTCTGCTTGGTATCAGTGTGGAGATGGCAGCTCGGTTGTGGGGGAAATGTGAGAAGGGGTTGGAGGCCATGGACTGGTTGGAGGCCTCCTGCCAGTCATGCTGGAGCCCTGCCTTGGTGAGTAGAGATTTGGGCTAAGGTGATGAGGAGGACTGAGAAGCTGATAAAATTTGATCAACAGTGTTCAGAGTTCAGATGCTGCAACTTCTAAATGATTGACCAATGTCACATTAGGGCCTGGGCATTTCTTTAGGAAAGTCTTGAGTTTCTGTGTGACACACCCGATATTTCTTCAGTGTATTTATCTGTTATTATTGTTGCTGTTGTTTGGTTGCTAAATCGTGTCTGACTCTTTGTGACCCTCGTGGACTGTAGCCTGCCAGGCTCTTCTGTCCATGGGATCTTCCTAAGCAAGAATACTGGAGTGGGTTGCCATTCCCTCCTCCAAGGGATCTTCCCAACCTAGGGATCGAACCCACATCGTTTGCACTGCAGGCAGATTCTTGCTGCTGAGCCACCAGGGAAGCCCAGAGAAGAAGGTACTGAAAAACAAATATCAGGGCACTTAAAGGACAACCTCTGCAGGTTTGAGTGATCAGAGAAGGTGTCTCAGGCATGATGATGTGTAGATGTAAACACCACTATTACTGTTAATTTATTATACTTGGTATAATAGAAATAACATGTTATCCGTTATTGATTATTGTCAGCTTCCTCTCACTAGACTGTATATTCCCAGAGGGCAACTTCTTTGTTTTGTTCATTGTTGTATTCAAGTACTTAGACCAATGCCTGGCACTTAGTTGGTGCTCAGTATTTGTTGGATAAATGAACACATTTATTCTTTTCCTTGGCGTCAGCATCTTTCTCTCTTCCATTTCAGCACCTACCTAGTACTCACTGCTGCCCCAGGAATTCTTAGACTCGCCGACTTGGCACCATCTGTCTTCTCTAGGGCCCTCTCAGAATTGGGACAATTGCAAATATTCGATTTCCACCCCTTTTCTTTAAGTGAGAAAGCTGTAAACAGTGATATGGCAGTCTCCACTGGCTTTCTGCACGATGCCAGTGACGGTTTCTTGCAAAGGGCAAGGCCTGGAATTGAACGTAAACAAACACAGCCCACGAGTTTAAAATAGACCATTGAGTGGCTCACAGAATAGGCCCCTTGTTTTTAAAAGAGCAGTGGACGCTCTCAAGAAATAATAAGAAATAATAAGTCTGGAAGCTGGATAGAAACCTCTGATGCTTTCTGGCTGCGTTTGTCCTTCGAACTTTATTTGTGTTTGGCACGCCTATGATGGAGCTGCTGCCAGCATCGGCCAGGGTCTGCAGGCAATGGAAAGTTTATCTCGACTGCTGGAGGGAAGTGGAAATCTCTGAAAAAAGGGCATCCTGGTGGTTGTGCTCATTTCTAAGACACAGACTCCCTTTGCAGAGGCAGTTTGGCGTTCATCCAAAGAGGAGCATAAGATTTGAGGATGGACGTACGTGTGACCTAGGGACATTTTCTTAACATCATGTAGCCCAGGTTTTCTCATCTGTAATATTAGGGCATTAATACCTACCTCACAGCGTTGACTTGGAATGAAATGATATGATTGTAGATTCTGTGAGTTGACAGCTTGCTCTGATGTGTTCACGTCTCTCCACCCAGTGGCTCACGCTATGTCTGAGGGGTGGGGCAGTGCTAACCCTCTTCCACTGAGAAGCAGCCAAGGATAGCTGGGTTCCTTTGTCAGCAATCTGAAGACATAAATAGTGTTCTATTCCTTTCTTCCCTCCAGAATCTTTATTCTTTCTTGAAAAAAAAGTAAACACACCCCCACAAATAATATATTAGTACATTTTAATTGTAAAAATTTAAACAATTAAATATATTCCCAGTTCTCCCTTGAGTAACCACTGTGGGAGTGTATCCTTCCAGAGACCATATGTCTCTATCATTCGGGTCTCTGTCTGTATATCAGTTGCTCAGTCGTGCCACCCCATGGATGGCAGCATGCCAGACTTCCCTGTCCATCACCAACTCCTGGAGCTTGCTCAAACTCTTGTCCCTTGAGTCAGTGATGCCATCCAACCATCTCATCCTCTGTCATCCCCTTTTCCTCCTGCCTTCAATCTTTCCCAGCATCTGGGTCTTTTCTAAGGAGTCAGTTCTTATCAGGTAGCCAAAATATTAGAGCTTCAGCTTCAGCATCTGTCCTTCCAATGAATATTCAGGACTGATTTCCTTTAGAATTGACTGGTGTGATCTCCTTACTGTCCAAGGGACTCTCAAGAGTCTTCTCCAACATCACAGTTCAAAAGCATCAGTTCTTCAGCACTCAGCTTTCTTTATGGTCCAACTCTCACATCCGTATGTGACTACTGGAAAAACCATAGCTTTGACTAGACAGACTTTGTCGACAAAGTAATGTCTTTGCTTTTTAATATGTTGTCTAGGTTGGTCATAGCTTTTCTTTCAAGAGGCAAGTGTCTGTTAATTTCATGGCTGTAGCCACCATGTGCAGTGATTTTGGAGCCCAAGAAAATAAAGTCTATCACTGTTTCCATTGTTTCACCATCTATATGCCATGAAGTGATGGGACTGGATGCCATGATCTTTGTTTTCTGAATGTTGAATTTTAAGCTCTCCTCTTTTACTTTCATCAAGAGGCTGTTTAGTTCCTCTTGACTTTCTGCCATAAGGGTGGTGTCATCTGCATACTGAGGTTATGGATATTTCTCCTGGCAATCTTGATTCCAGCTTGTGCTTCATTCAGCCTGGCGTTTCACACTTCTGTCTGTATATCCATCTCATCTGTATCATTATCTCTGTTTCTATCTATAATGTATTTCTGTAGCTATAAGCCTGTCTGTCTGCCTGTCTCTCTACCTGTCTATTTATCTGTAATAGTTACTTTTATGCCTCGACTTGACTGGGTCACAGTGCACAGATAGTTGGTGAAACATTATTCTGTGTTATGTGAAGGTGTTTTTTGGATGAGAATAACATTCAAATTGGTGGGCTTCTAGTAAAGCAAATTACCCTCCATGATATGGTGACCCCATGGACAGAGGAACTTGGTGGGCTACAGTCCATGGGGTCACGAGAGTTGGACACAACTTAGTGACTAAATCATCACCACTATGCCAATGTGGATGGACCTTCAACCAGTTGAAGGCCTTGATAGGATAAAAACTGATCTCCCTGCAAAAGAGTATATGCCAGCAAACGGCCTTTAGATTCTACTTGCAGCTTTTTGCTGAGTCTCCAGGCTGCTGGCCTACCCTTTAAATCTGGGGCTTACCCAGCCTCCCTACTCTCATGAGCCAACTACCCATAATCTCTCTCTCTCCACATCTTGTTGGTTATAGTTCTCTGGAGAACCCTGACTAATAATCTGATTTATTCTATCCTATCCTTTCATCAATCCATCCATCCATAGCAGGAAAATTACTGGGATACTAATTAGTGTTCCATTCTTATTTTATTATCTTCTCCCAGTTCTATGAAGGAGCCAGCTTTATATTATAAAGTCAAAGCAGAAATTGTCTGTCTCCATCCTCTCTAAAAGCTCCAGGGACTTGGTAGAATTTTTACTTGGATTTGGAGGCAGGAGAGGATGGGAAAAGAGGCAGAAGCTCTGAGATATTTAGGTAGGGAGAGGCCCTAAGACCAAGGATAGGTTCTATGGGGTGAGACCTTGTCCACACCTTCACTTTTTCCTTAAGCAGGGAGAGGGCGTATACATTGTCTCATGTGCCCAAGGAGGTTCTTCTCCCTCCCAAAGATGATACAGAAGTTTCTGTGTGTTTGGATAATGTAATGACCAGAGCAGATCAGTGACCACAGGAGCCATGTGCAAAGTTTTATTTTGTATGACTCCAGAACCTTGGCACAACACAGGGTTTGGAAATGTGATGATGTAAGTCAAAGTTATGACAGATATTATTAGTTTGGTGCAAAAGTAATTGTGGTTTCCAGAGTTGAAATTTGCTGTTTGATATTGGAATACATTAAAAACAAATGTGGTTATGTTATCCATAATTTTAATGTGTATTTCTTACTTTTTTTTTTTTTTGCTAATGACTTATTATTTGCTGTTTATATTTATTTTGGACCAGGGAAATGATGTTAGGCAAAAACCAAATATGAGTGATTTTATTTGAATTCAAAATAAGTCATAAAGCAATGGAGACAACTGGCAACATCAACAATGCTTTTGACCCAGAAACTGCTAATGAATGTACAGTGGAGTGGTGGTTCAAGAAGTTTTGTAAAGGAGAGACTTAAAACTGAGGCACACAGAGGCTAGCCATTAGAACTTGACAACAACAATTGAGAGCCATCATTGAAGCTGATCCTCTTACGGCTACAGAAGTTGCCGAAGAACTCAGTGTTGACCACTCTATGGTCATTTGGCATTTGAAGCAGATCAGAAACATGAAAAAGCTGGATAAGTGGGTGCCTACTGAACTGACTGCAAATCAAAAAAATCCTTTTGAGGTGTTGTTGTCTTCTTTTATTCTGCACAACAGCAGTGAACTGTTTCTCGATCGGGTTGTGATGTGTGGCAAAAAGTGCATTTTATATGACAATCGGTTACAACTGGCTCAGATCTAGAAGAAGCTCCAAGTTCAGTTCAGTTCAGTTGCTCAGTCATGTCCGACTCTTTGAAACCCCATGAATCGCAGCACGCCAGGCCTCCCTGTCTATCACCAACTCCCGGAGTTCACTCAAACTCACGTCCATCAAGTTGGTTGATGCCATCCAGCCATCTTATCCTCTGTCATCACCTTTTCCTCCTGCCCCCAATCCCTCCCAGCATCAGAGTCTTTTCCAATGAGTCAACTCTTTGCATGAGGTGGCCAAAGTACTGGAGTTTCAGCTTTAGCATCATTCCTTCCAAAGAACATCCAGGACTGATCTCCTTCAGAATGGACTGGTTGGATCTCCTTGCAGTTCAAGGGACTCTCAAGAGTCTTCTCCAACACCACAGTTCAAAAGCATCAATTCTTCGGCCCTCAGCTTTCTTCACAGTCCAACTCTCACATCCATGCATGACCACAGGAAAAACCATAGCCTTGACTAGACAGACCTTTGTTGACAAAGTAATGTCTCTGCTTTTCAGTATGCTATCTATGTTGATCATAACTTTCCTTCCAAGGAGTAAGCATCTTTTAATTTCATGGCTGCAGTCACCATCTGCAGTGATTTTGGAGCCCCCGAAAAATAAAGTCTGATACTGTTTCCACTGTTTCCCCATCTATTTGCCATGAAGTGATGAGACCAGATGCCATGATCTTCGTTTTCTGAATGTTGAGCTTTAAGCCAACTTTTTCACTCTCCTCTTTCACTTTCATCAAGAGGCTTTTTAGTTCCTCTTCATTTTCTGCCATAAGGGTGGTGTCATCTACATATCTGAGGTTATTGATATTTCTCCCAGAAATCTTGATTCCAGCTTGTGCTTCTTCCAGCCCAGCATTTCTCATGATGTACTCAGTTCAGTTCAGTTCAGTTCAGTTGCTCAGTCATGTCCGACTCTTTGCGACCCCATGAATCGGAGCACGCCAGGCCTCCCTGTTCATCACCATCTCCTGGAGTTCACTCAGACTCATGTCCATCGAGTCCGTGATGCCATCCAGCCATCTCATCCTCTGTCGTCCCTTTCTCCTCCTGCCCCCAATCCCTCCCAGCATCAAAGTCTTTTCCAATGAGTCAACTCTTCTCATGAGGTGGCCAAAGTACTGGAGTTTCAGCTTCAGCATCATTCCTTCCAAAGAAATCCCAGGGCTGATCTTCTTCAGAATGGACTGGTTGGATCTCCTTGCAGTCCAAGGGACTCTCAAGAGTCTTCTCCAACACCACAGTTCAAAAGCATCAATTCTTTGGCACTCAGCCTTCTTCACAGTCCAACTCTCACATCCATACATGACCACTGGGAAAACTATAGCCTTGACTAGACGGAACTTTGTGGGCAAAGTAATGTCTCTGCTTTTCAATATGCTATCTAGGTTGCTCATAACTTTTCTTCCAAGGAGTAAGTGTCTTTTAATTTCATGGCTGCAGTCACCATCTGCAGTGATTTTGGAGCCTCCCAAAATAAAGTCTGACACTGTTTCCACTGTTTCCCCATCTATTTCCCATGAAGTGATGGGACCGGATGCCATGATCTTCGTTTTCTGAATGTTGAGCTTTAAGCCAACTTTTTCACTCTCCTCTTTCACTTTCATCAAGAGGCTTTTTAGTTCCTCTTCACTTTCTGCCATAAGGGTGGTGTCATCTGCATATCTGAGGCGACTGATATTTCTCCCGGTAATCTTGATTCCAGCTTGTGTTTCTTCCAGTCCAGCGTTTCTCATGATGTACTCTGCATATAAGTTAAATAAGCAGGGTGACAATATAGAGCCTTGACATACTCCTTTTCCTATTTGGAACCAGTCTGTTGTTCCATGTCCAATTCTAACTTTTGCATCCTGACCTGCATACAGATTTCTCAAGAGGCAGGAACGTATGAAAAGGCAAAATGATAGGATACCAAAAGAGGAACTCCCCAGGTCAGTAGGTGCCCAATATGCTACTGGAGATCAGTGGAGAAGTAACTGCAGAAAGAATGAAGGGATGGAGCCAAAACAAAAATAATACCCAGTTGTGCATGTGACTGGTGATAGAATCAAGATCTGATGCTGTAAAGAGCAATATTGCATAGGAACCTGGAATGTCAGGTCCATGAATCAAGGCAAATTGGAAGTGGTCAAACAGGAGATGGCAACAGAGAATGTCGACATTCTAGGAATCAGTGAACTGAAATGGACTGGAATTGGGTGAATTTAACTCAGATGACCATTATATCTACTACTGCAGGCAGGAATCCCTCAGAAGAAATGGAGTAGCCATCATGGTCAATAAAAGAGTCCGAAATGCAGTACTTGGATAAAATCTAAAAATTGACAGAATGATCTCTGTTCATTTCCAAGGCAAACCATTCAATAATATCACGGTAATCCCAAGTCTGTGCCCCACAAGTAATGCTGAAGAAGCTGAAGTTGAACGGTTTTATGAAGACCTACAAGATCTTTTAGAACTAACACTCAAAAAAGATGTCCTTTTCATTATAGGGGACTGGAATGCAAAAGTAGGAAGTCAAGAAACACCTGAACTAACAGGCAAATTTGGCCTTGGAATGCAGAATGAAGCAGGGCAAAGGCTAATAGAGTTTTGCCAAGAGAACGCACTGGTCATAGCAAACACCCTCTTCCAACAACACAAGAGAAGACTCTACACATGGACATCACCAGATGGTCAACACCAAAATCAGATTGATTATATTCTTTGCAGCCAAAGATGGAGAAGCTCTATACAGTCAACAAAAACAAGACAAGGAGCTAACTGTGGCTCAGATCATGAACTCCTTATTACCAAATTCAGACTCAAATTGAAGAAAGTAGGGAAAACAGCTAGACCATTCAGGTATGACCTAAATCAAATCTCTTATGATTATACAGTGGAAGTGAGAAATAGATTGAAGGGACTAGATCTGATAGATAGAGTGCCTGATGATCTATGGACTGAGGTTCGTGACATTATACAGGAGACAGGGATCAAGACCATCCCCATGGAAAAGAAATGCAAAAAAGCAAAATGGCTGTCTGGGGAGGCCTTACAAATAGCTGTGAGAAGGGGAGAGGCAAAAAGCAAAGGAGAAAAGGAAAGATATAAGCATCTGAATGCAGAGTTCCAAAGAATAGCAAGAAGAGATAAGAAAGCCTTCCTCAGCGATCAGTGCAAAGAAATAGAGGAAAACAACAGAATGGGGAAGAGTAGAGATCTCTTCAAGAAAATTAGAGATACCAAGGGACCATTTCATGCAAAGATGGGCTCGATAATCTGGACCTAACAGAAGCAGAAGATATTAAGAAGAGGTGGCAAGAATACACAGAAGAACTGTACAAAAAAGATCTTCACGATCCAGATAAACATGATGATGTGATCACTAATCTAGAGCCAGACATCTTGGAATGTGAAGTCAAGTGGGCCTAAGAAAGCATTACTACAAACAAAGCTAGTGGAGGTGATGGAATTCCAGTTGAGCTGTTTCAAATCCTGAAAGATGATGCTG